>NC_134989.1:17369957-17978286 GCF_050947335.1 Megachile rotundata | reverse complement strand
GCCACTGCGTATCTTAAGTGCATACTTAGGCGGCGTAATGCGTGTACTGTATGACCGACAATTAGGTCTCTCTCTCCCTCTCTCTCTCCTTTTTCCGAGCGGCTCGATTTCAAGGCCTCGCGTACCGACGACGATCCACCAACGTCAGGAAGCTCGCGATCGATCCTCGATACGTGAACCGCTTCGATTGTCGACTGAATATCACGGGAGCAACGTATTGTCCTGATCGTACCGTTCTCCCTTCGAACACTGCTTACTTACGGTTTTATCGCGCTTTACAGCTAATTAGATAACTCGAACATTATCTTGTTCCTGAATAAGCACTCCGTTCGATGTTTAGATTCTTTCCGATTCCTAAACCGTAGGAACGCGTTCCGCTGTAAATATTAGTGCGTGAGAATCCGTGGAAAACGAGGATCAGAATACCGGAAAATAAAGTTGAAACTATCGCGTTACTGTTCGCTGTATTTCCACGATCCCTCCGATCGAAATTTTCAAAGGTCAAAGTGTTAATAACCGAAAATTTCACGGTTTCCTCGAAATACGATTCCCGTGGCCGGATGTCCAGGCCAGGAGGCAAGCAGCCCGATCGAAGAATCAACGCAGAAACTGGAAAAGAAAGGAAACGTAGAACGACTAAAAATCGATGGAATCGAGGGTGAAGAAGAAAAGAAAGAGAAGCGATCGAAGAAGAGGCGCTGGGCAGCTGTCGAAAGATTAAGATAACCCTGAAGTTAAGTGAACACGGGGTGTGTCTGGACTGTGGATTTAAGATGATTAAAGGCACCTGATATCGAGAATTATTATACCATATATTTGGTAGTGGCTAGTGGCGAAGCCATACTCTGACGGCTGCATAAATTTGTTTCGTTGGTCCAATAGTTGTAACGAAGGGTGTCCACAGCAAACCTTTGCGGACTTATTCTGAAAACCGAATCGATTCGAAACGACGTGGAAGAAACTCGAGAAAACCGACGTAAATCGTTTCCATCTCGTGGAACGAGAGAGATCAAAAGAGAGAAAGAGAGAAAGAGAGAGAGGGAGGCAGGGAAACCAAAGGACCAGGAAGAACTATCGTTAATTGGGGTGAGATCGCATCGGACGATGCATCGAGAATACGCCGGAGGTTTTTGTCACGAGTCTCGTTCCCCGTCGTCTTCTCGGTTGTCTTGTTCGATGGGGGGCATACGAGCGGCTCGTGGAAGAAGAAACGTGACTCGGACGAAGGAATTGGTGAACCCGTGATCCCCACCCGATCAGATGATCCCGGACGACTTCGTGACTTCGTATTTGCTCAGCCGAGTATTTCCAGCCTGAGCTCTATCCGTTCCACCATCGATATATCCTTTCCAGGATACATAATTATATTATAATAAACTGTAACGATACGAGGCTTACCCTCTTGCCCTGTTCGTCGACTCCGCCTAACCTTTTCCTCGATAGTTTTCGACGCGAACCGTCTACGGAGCGGCGTACGACGTAGCGAGCGAGGCACGAACCAGACGAAGGGAGATGGAAGAAGACGAAGGGTTACCGCGAAAAGGAGAGATTTAAAGGTAAAAGAGACGGAGGGACGAGCGCTAATTCTTCGCCGAGGTAGAGAGCGAGTGGGAAAGAGAGGGACGCGGTGTCAGAGGGTCGAGTTTATCACTGTCATCTCTTGACGCCGGAGCTATGCCGTCTTAATAGGTTTAATGCCCGTCGTTGTGGGCCCAGGGCCCGACTCTCGATCCTTCTAACCGTTCACGCGTACGCGCGCTTTCCGCCTCGTGGTGCTGACACGCTTTCGACCCGTTATTTCTTCCGCGATGATAGCGAAAATGGATTCCTGGATTCTTTTAATCACCCAGGGATTCCAGGGTTGCCGATACGTTACCACCTGGGCTCGAGTAACAAAGTAATCGTCGTCGAGTTCGAGTCGGCGTTGCAACTTCTCTTCGTTTTTGCGTTACCGATGCAATCTAATTCGCATCCGAAAAGATGCGTGATTGTTCGTTGTTGCTGGCACGTTATTAACCCTCGTCAACCGAAGCACAAGTCCGGTACGATCCGTAGGTGCGCCTCGCTTTATAAAATTGTCCCGAAGCCTCGTATATCGAAACGCGATAATTAAGTGTTCCGATCGGGATGCCGAAAACGTTACGGTTACCTTGAAAATCACGGTAATTTGTTCGCAACGATATTTCGTTCGAGCACGATAGGTGTCGAGCGAAGAAGTTAACCTTCCACGGATTTGCTAGTTATCGTTAAATTACAAAGCAACATTGTGTATCCATTTCATCTACGACCGTAGACAAGGTGTTAAGATAAATTAATTTCAGCGTTAATTAAGAATGTAGCGCGATAAGTTGCATCCTTCTTTTTCTTTAACCAGGAAAATCCGCTGTTGTACCACAGAATAATTTGTTAGACCCTACATGTAGAAGCAATTGCTCTAAAGATGGAAGAAGATTGCAGAAGACAAGTTGAATTATTTTCTCCGCGTAATAAGCTTCTAATTAATATCTGCTCGAAGAAGGCAAGAATTAGCATCAAAGATTCTACCTCGAGATACCGTGGGATAACAAACGGAGATTGAAAATACGATTCTGTCCCTTTTCGACGACTCGCAGAAATAATGGATGGCTAGTAAGAGAAAATTTGCTGTACGGGAATCGCGATCCGCGAGAAATAAAAAGAGAAAGGGTAATGAGGGGCGCGGACTGTCGAGAGTCGTTGACAAAACGGATTACCCTAAGACTACGAGGAGTAGAGCAACGAGGAAGAAGAAGAAGAAGAAGGAGAGCGGGCGTCGAAGAATGAAATGGGCCGGGATTCGAGGCGCTGTCCAAACAACCCTTTTCCTTAATCATTTAAGTGATTCGGTAAGCACTCGCCTAGCGTCGAATCGTCGGTAACTCTTGTGTAAACTCAACCCTTTCTTACAGCATCGTCCCACGGTCCCTTCGTCCGATAATGATAATACTCGTTCGCCCCGGCTGGCTTGGGGTGAGAACGAAAGCTCCGATGTTTCGCGTCCGATCGACCCTCGACACCTCGTAAAAGCTCTTCGACGTCGCGAATCAGCACCCCGGGAACGTATCCTCGTTTCGCTCGGAGTTCCGTAACTGGACGCTCCGCGCGAAAAATACTGCCGTCCCTGTGTTTATCGAAAAACTTGAACACTCGAAAATCGTGCGCGGCACTTCCCGTGTGCGAGCACTCGATCCGGTGATCATGGTATTATAACACCGGTTTGGAAATGCTATCGTCGCACCGTGTATGTTTTAGAATAGAATCGGTGCGATAGTTGACGAGACGGTGGAATCCAAGGCGACGGGTCGACGTCGAATTCGATTAATTTTCCGGTCATTATTTTTTACGACTCCTTATCGCTAGCTCAGCCCTCGTAGGAAGCGTGGGCGGTCCTCGAGGGGGCAAGATCAGGATTTTCCTTCGGTTCGGGGCTTATTCCACGTGGCACGATTATCGGTCCGTGCTCGCTCGCTCGCGCGCTCTACATAAACGTCGCCACGGATCTCTTTACCTCCTAAAGATATCCCGTAGATAGGACGGGATCGCGAACGTCCGGTAACGGAAGACCGATCGAAAGACGAAAGTTTTTTACGAATCTCTTTAATACCGAAGGCAAACGTCGAAATTACCGAGCTATATTATACTCGTGTAATTACACGAATCGTGTTGGAAGTGCCGTGCATAGAGTTCGAATAAAACCGAGATACGAATTAATCGGAACGAAATTGAAACAAAAAGTTCTGACGGAAGAAGAAACGTGTCGTGTTCGAAGAAACGATTCGAACAGCCGGAGTACGAGCAGGATAGCGAAGAAAAGTTAAAGAGACTCGTAAGTGTAATTTATATCGGTAACACAGTCATTATCCAGAGTAATAAGTGGACGGTTTCTCTCGATCGGCCGATGGAAATTGAAATTTCGCGATGCCTCACGACTTATCAAGGCACCGGTTGCAACGCGCCGTCGCTCGATAATCACGATAATAGTTAATTATAAGAACGTGGTAATTCCGCGTAAATTACACAGTCAAATAAACCCCGCGTGCCTGCAAAGTGTCCGGAAAGGGAGGCCGAGGAGAAACGAAGGGAGTGGTTAACGAGGTTGGAACATTCCCGTGTTCTTGCGATAATCGTAAATCGAACGCGACGCAACGATTCCTCGCTGACAGTCGTTCGCGAATCGATCTTGTTCTCGGTTTGCGATGACGGTAAGTCTGGTCTTCGTTTGGCAAGTTCCACCGGCACACAGGGAGGAGCTCCGGAGTCGAGTTGGGCGGAGCCTGCGAACCACAAAACAGCCGTCGACTCACTTCGCGGTTCTCTGGCTACTATTAATTATTTATGCTGCGAGTGTTGCGCCGCTACCAACCCCGAATACGACGGAGCCGCATACGTTGCACCGTCTTTGCGTCGTCTCGCGTACCGTCACGTAACGTCGCCTACGAGAGCCGGTGCGAGCCGCTACCATCGCATCGTCTCTTTATACATCGTTTATACCTGGTACCGATCCGGGACCGGCGAAACCGAGCCAATCCTATCGAGAGCCACAATCGATTCGCCGGCAATAATAATTATGATTGGATTCCCCGTGGTTCTGGGGGCAGGACTCGTTGCTTTTTTCCCTCTTTCGTCCCTTCGCTGCCTGCCCGTTTCTCACCGAACCACCCTACCCTCCGTCAAATCGAACTTTCGAATCTTCTCGCGCTTCTTCCTTCGTTCTGGCCATCTTTGCGTTCCTACCGAGACTCGATTCGAACGAAAATCGTCGTGACCTATTAACTAGAGAGATGGTAACTGTTCCTCTCGAAGATGTTCGACCTCGTCTCGCAATTGCTCGTTCGAGAAAGAAAATGTCGAGGATGACTATGCGTCTACTATCGAGGCAGCACGGTATAAAGAAAAAGAAAAGAGGATATAACGGAAGAGCGAACGGACGAAGAGGAGAGCGAGTCGGGGGCAAAAGGAAATAAAGGAGCATCTGGTGAGGCATTTTTCTTTGGACCGTGGAGCAGCCACCGTGTGATTACCCGGGACGAGGGGCATATATGAGTAATTTGTATTCAGCCCGATCATCCGTATCGAAATTCGAATCTACTTAGTTCTGAGAAGCCGTGGTACCTCGGCCATCCTCCAGGTTCGATCTCTTCTCCCCCTCTCGCTCTTATTCGCGGTTATACTCGCTCTTTCCCTCTCGCGGTCTCTCGATCCACTATTCCACCCTCTTCGACTCCTTCTCCCGACTCTACAGCTTAATATAATATTATTCCCGGTTTAGTTTAATGGTGCTGGGCGATTATTACGCGGCCAGAGTCCGTTCGACTGCTCCTTCGGGCCCGGGTACTCGGTCCTCTTCGTCGATCTTCCTTTTTCTTGCTCTCCCTTTCTCTCGGCTCTCTTAACTTTCGTGCCTGCTCCCTTTCGCGGCATTCTGCGAACGTGTGCGTTCGCATAGAGTATAGAGATGCGCCGCTGCCGCCGCCCCGACGGGGGCTCCTCCTGATCCGCCGAACAAAAAGCCCGAAAACAAAACGCTATTATGATTAGTCTCGAGGGAGGATGGGTGGTCCAAAATTACTTGCTCGCATTCTAGCATCGAGAGATTGATACGCTTTTCTGAAACTGTCATTCCGTTCATTAGCTTCCGACCGAACAACTTCCGTCTCCGACACCGGAACCGTACCGAACAACGCGAAACGAACCGGCCCGCTTCGCCGCTCGACCGAGCTAGCGAGTTTCAAACTTGTTATACCGCGTAAGAGTCATTAAGAGTCGAATAATTACTCGTATCGTTCCTGACTTGATAGATCGTTCGATCGTGGCCGGGATGACCCACGGCTGAGCGTAAGGCGAGAAACGGTCGGTTCCCGAGACCGCGATCGTGCGAACCGCCTCTAATGGCGTACACGCGTAGCGTCGTAATTGCTCGCGAGCAAAAGAGTCCGCTCGAGTCGAACAACGATCCCGGGACCCGCGTCGAGTATCTACCGATCCGAACGGACCCAGTCGTCGAAGCGTTTTTCCGCTTCCGAATAGAACGGGATTCGATCGCCGTGTCCAGTTCGATTCCGAGAGCAGCGATGAGCCGCCAGACGACAAATCGGTTCGATGCTTTCGTAATTTGCGGGGCGAGATCGATTAAATGGTGGCAAGAAGTCGAGTAATGCATGCGGTTCGCCGGCGTGGCGGGTGGAGCCGGTCCGGGGATATTAATGAAGATATTCAAATGAGACAAAAATGAGAGGGGGGGCTGGCCTTTGTCGGACGCAAGGTTCGACCAGTGACTCGGCCTATGTAGATTACCCTCGGTCTCCTCCTTCTTCTCTTACTCAAACTCCTCGTCCCGGATCCGCCTCGGCCTCCTCCACCTACCGCTACGTTCGCGAGCGTTCCTCGGGCTGCAAACTTGCTGCTCGAGCATAATCTTCGTGACACATCGTTGCAAAATCGATACTTTCCAGTAGAAATCGTGCAGTGGAGACTTTGTAACGTGGTTACGACTTTTCAACCGCGTGCGTACTTTCGTTTATCGAGTTACTCGGCAAGTAACGTGCAATTTCCGACGTCGGCGTGGAATCGTCGGAGTTGTAACGCGAATTATTTCGACGTCCTTGTACCGTATACGCGAGGCAGAAAGAAGGGGAGTCCGCTTCTTTTAATTGATAGGCGAGCAGAGTCGGGTCGAGTGGTCGGCAAAGTGGATTAGCGACATGGAAAAGCGTAAATTGAAGGAATATCGTTACGCGAGGAGTAGAAGGTCGGCAACGAACCCGATCTGTCATTAGCGGGTTGCTTAATTCACTTGTTTCTTCAGTTTCCACTGGGATGAAATTAGAGCCGCGGCAAGAAAGCGAGGCAGGCGAGCGGTCGAACAGACAGCCAGCCAGTCAGCCCAGTGGATGTCATTAAGAGCCTTTTAAATCGCCCTTAAGACCCGTCGGGCCATTAGAGGATCGCGGGAGGAAAGGGCAACCCTTGTACGTATCTTTTTTCCCTTCCACCGTGTCGCTATCGTCGACGTCGCGCCAGGACCAGAACCGACGCGGTTCTCCCGTTAACGCCATTTCCCGCTCGGCAATACTCGGCTTAGGGTTTTCCGCCTTGCTCGCCGAAGTGTCTACTTTACGCTTTATCCAGTTACTCCCGACTAATATCGTTACTCGTCTTAGAGCTCGTTTTTCCGGCTCCTTCTCCTACGCGTTCGAATGTTACCGAGCATTCTCGATTTTTTGCGCTTCCAGCCGCGGCGATAGAACCTTTCTTATACCTTATTTATCGAAAATAACTATTTATCGGTTCTACGGTTTGGCTACCGTTTCGAAAAAAGAACGAGAAGAAATTCGCTCCGGTGGCGCCGCGCGTTATTAAACGTAAAGCGATAGCCTCGATTTCTGGCCTTTTCACGCTGTTCCTCTCTCGAGTCTTCGTTGCTCGACTCGCGTTCCTTGGCCGAGTGTATAGAGGACAAACAATGGCAGCGATCGAACGGCCGCCTGCCGTCCCAGTTTTAATTGATATTTCGTCAGCGGCGAAGCCCATTGTTTCCTTCGTTTCCATTATCGACACCTTTGTGTTCCGCCGATACGGGCCAAACGTCATTTTCGCAGACACTCCCCGTCCGTTCGGTCGGCGATCTTATTTGTCGAGTCATTAAAGGAAAGATACATATATACGTATACATATATACCTGAGTCGGAAAGAGAAGATCATCGGCCACGCCGATGATTACCGCCAAGTCGACCGAACTAAGAAACAAAAGAACCGAGCTGCCGTGGACCAGATGCGTTTCCTTACCAACTTTTACAGGGAAGAAAACGCTAGCGACGAAATTAGAACGCGTGGGTGTTTACGAGGTTACGTCGAAAGCTTTCGTGGATCATCGATATCGTAATTCGAGATTTCTCGATAATTTAATAGCATTTTGCTTATGGAATGTGAAAAAAATGGTCTATGAACCGAGCCGCTAACTCTTAATGACTGTTGTTTCGTTCTGTACGGTAAGGCGAGGAAAGAATTACTCGAGAGGGTTCAGATCGAGCGGCGGTGATTAGCCGCAAAGTAAATACGCGGGATTCGCGATAACGCGCGCCAAGTCGCGGGAGGTTAAGCCGCGATACTCCCGATAACCCTATCTGGCGGAGTACGGTAAATCATAACCTTGGCGAACTCGGTATTTACCGTCCACAGTTGCCGACAAAAATTGTACCGGAGCCAACGTTCTCTCTGTCCCTTCTCCTTCCTTGGAAACGATAGTTTTTTAATCGGGGGACACTGCTTCTCGTCCACGCTTTCCCACGATAATTTTGCCGTGATTCGACCTAAGCGGAAATACCGATTGATTCTCCTCGATAAATTTACGAAATACGTTATTTAAACTCTGTCCCTGTTCGACAGCTAATTGCAACGTGTCCGCTTTCGAGGAACCGAAGAACGCTTTCTGTCCGTCACTCTCGTTGTCGGTGTCCAGTCGCGAGATAAGCTCCCGACATTTTCTTGCCAGAGATTCGCGACGAAACGGACACGCATAAAACTTGCGCTCGAGCAAGAGTATAGGAGAAGAAAGTTTTTAAGATTCGCGTAGAATCGCAACGACGACTAAAGGCAAAGTCGCTCGACACCCGGAGGGCTTCAACGACAAACCAAGTCGCCATTAGTCACGTGAAGAGGGAACGTAGCTCCGCAATTACCAGGAGCATTAATCTGACCAGTGTGCTGATTATTAAGGCGACGACAATAAGAGTAAAGCCGAATTAAACACGAGAAGCAGCGCGAGCGCGGTGCGCGTATCGCCGCGGGAACTCTCCAGTTAATTGTTGCACTCTATATGCTAAACGCGGTGGCCGCGTGTGCGATATCGCGAGCGAGTCTCGAGCGAGTTATGGCACGGTCGCCGCCTCCGTCATGCGAAACATCGAATCGCTTATCTGCTCTCTCTCGACCACCGGCCATCGGCCGTCGCCTCGCGTAACATCGTCTCCTTTTCATCGTGCAACGACCGGCTATTCGCCGAATCAATTAATTTCTCGGATTTCCAGTTCAGTTCACCGGACCTCTCCGGAACGATTCAGCTTCCGTCTGTCGCTCTGCGCGAAATTAACGCGGCAATTTCTAGCGCCGACGCGACGAGTATCTTAACGTGTACGTATAAATAAATGGATCTCGAAGGAAATAGAAAAATGCAATCTCCGGATATCGAGCGTAAAACACGATGGACACGAACGGATACACCGCAACAGTTGGTGTGGCCGCGTCCACGCAGGAACGCGAGACAACCTCGAGTGTCAGCAGGCACGGAAACCAAATTCCATTCGGCGTCACTCAATATTCCATCGAAACGAAGCGAAGAGCCACGTTCGCGTCGACGGCGCAGTGTGCACGGTCTTTTGTTTCACGATGCGGGCAGCACAGGTGGCAACGCCGAGGCAAGCCGGTAGGTAGGTAGAGTGCTTACGCAACAAAGAGATCCACCAGCAGGAGCAATAACGTACGTGGATGGTCCCCCGCGATCGTTACGCCATAAGGGTAGTATCGTGTATCGCGTGGTCCGATCGATAAATCATCCGACGACGAAATCGAGATTTTCTTGCCCCCTTCTCCGTTGCCTGTCGCATTTCGCTGGTAAACGCGTATCTCGATCGCGCGGTCGGGCCGAGGGAACTCTCGTTCGATAGATCTCGTTCGTCACCGGGGAGACGATGCGTCTTGTCAGATAGTATTCATCGATTAAACTCGATTACACGGTTACAGAAGAAATGAATTCTTATCGCGATTCACGAGGGAGAAAAGCTTCGTTAACCGAGCGAACGCGCATCGTTGTAATTAAAGTAATTGCGAACGCGAGTGCGAGAGTCTCGTGTTTATATATCGCTGTCGTTATTAACATTTTAATCAACGTTGCTCGAGAGACAAGCTTGCACCTGCATCGAAAACCCGATCTTTTCATCGTTTCGGTACTAGCGATAAATTATGACACGCTTCGAGAAGCTTCGAATTTAAATGCGCGGAGAAAGCTTCGAATCGGTCGGAAATTTTGAATCCAAGTTCTCGGTAGTACCGAGATACTTTTCGGATATCGTCGATACGGGCGCACGCGACCAGATTTTCTGCGGAAACGCAAACGCGTGCGGTGGTATGTCGCGTGTAAGGCGATATCGGTCGCCTCGGCGATCCTCTTTAGCGAGCTAAAGCCACGAACGCGAAGCAACGGTGGAGATCGGTAAACGCGAAATCACGCTGGCACGCATCGAGTTGGCGCGGCGTGGCGCGGCTCGTAACCCAATAGCGCACGTGCGTGCACCGCTCGAATTAACCGCTTTTAGATCGGTTTACGTTAAACATCGCGCCAAAGTAATCGGCTCGGGTCCGCTCGGATCCCTCGAAAAAGGAAAGCACGAGTCGCCGGTGCGTGCTGTCGAAATAAAAATCGAAGAAACGAATACGTACGCGTTCCACGAACTGGGACAACGAAGAGGAGGGTGGAGGAGAATAAAAAGAAGAGCGTTCTCGTTACCAACTTAATCAACGTGTCCCTCGATGTAATCGAAGCAACGAGAGCGGAGAATATCGAGCGAAGAACAGAGCAGAGAGCCGAGAGGGTTGGGTGGCGTGGCATGGTTGATGTCGGCCCGTAGAGCGGGGACAGAGCGGGTACGGCGAGGATGACGAGGCAACGATAATTGCGATCGGAGCCGATCGCTGAAATCCTAATATAACGGCGCGCGGTGCGCGGCACGGCGCTGAAATGCATGGAATATAAGCGCAGCTAGGTAAGCCGTAAGCCACTAGTCCTGCCGGAGAAGGGAGAAGCAGATCTGGGATACAGGGATGCGAGGGGCGATGGCGCGATGCAGCGTCCGCGGGGGTGACAAACCTTCGGGGTGGGGGTTAGGTGGCGCGAGGCGACGGGGCGCGGGACGTGGCCGAGCAGGTATAACCTATTGTAATCAATATTAATTACTCGAGACAATGGAATCTCATTGGACTCGATCGTTCGAGCGGGCTCGCAACGAGATGGCTGCGGGGTAACGCCGATAGAAACGGGGGAGGCGAAGGGCGTCCAGGTTGTGTTTGCCTCGAACGGAGGCCGGTAATGTAACGCGCGCTTACCGCGAGTGTGAGCGCGCAATACGTACGTGATTCTCGAGAGCGAGCCTGCTCTATGTTGCGGTATAATCTATTGTTGTTGACGTTATGCGTTGTGCACGCGTTACCCGCAACCAGCCTACGCAGCTAACCACCCTGTATCGCCGTGACCAATTTAACCCCTTAACGCTTGCACCCTTTTTCCTCCAATTTATCCAATCAGGTTACGCGAATTTCGTCCTTTTCCGCGTAGAATGCAACGCGTATTACCTCGTTTCGAAAGGAAGGCAAGATTGCTCCTTCCTCTTCGAAGGCTAGATCGTGGATATTTTGCGTAAAAAATCATCGAAAATGTTTTAACGACCCGAAACGTTTCCGCGTTCATTTAGCCGGCGCGAATTCATAAAATTGGCCAGCGTGCTATGCCTCTGTCACCGCTTTTGCCTCGATGGCTTCGCCGCCATCCAACTGGACCACCAACCCCCGTAACCCTCTTCTCCTAACCAGAAACTGCACCACCCTCCTGCATCCTCCTCGCTCACGACTCGACACGTCCCTCCAACCACCCGCTATCGGTCGGGCAATGGACGCTCGAGAAACGACAACAACGAGCACGCTGACAACGCCAACGACAATGCCGTCATCCTCTGCGCCGCTCGACCCGCGCCAAACTCGATCCGCACCAACACTTATCTTCCCGTTACGCGAGCCTACCTTCCGACTACAGCCTCGTCATTATCGCGATGCGTTGTCGCTAGAAATTAGATATTATACGTGGACCAGCGCGTATCGGTTTCTCGCGGATCCTTAAGCCCCGGCTATCGACCTATACGCTAGAATTTTTGCCGAAAAGAGACTGCATCGACGAGACGGGAGAGTTACGGCGACGGTAATGTCACGAGTCGAAGAACACGAACGAGGTGGACGAATTTATTAGTCGATTGTCCGTGACAGAACGGTGTGATTACCGGCTAGCGAGAATCGAGGAAAGTCACGATAACGTCGGTGCAAACGGGATAATCGTTAATTATCGGGCATTAATTAATTAGCCGGAGGGGTGCACGAAAGTCGAGCGTTCGACGTGACGCCTGGAGCGTGCCAGCGTTCGCGAGCCGAACGAAAGTGCAAGCGCGACGACCCGGGACGATGACGACCGCTTTTTTTGCGTACCGCAACAGCTACCGGTTGAACGAGCGACGCGGGTGGAAATTACTTCTCGGAAGGGATCGGTTTCGCGTGTCCACCGGTCATCAGGCCGCGGTGCGTGTTACAACGTTATTTCTGCCACGCGCCAACCATCGTTAGGAACTTCCAGTGTTTCCGCTGTTCTGGCTCGGCATTTTCCACCAAAAATTCGACCGTGCGCCTTTAGATTCCTTTCTTCGTTACACGATTACGTGTTTTTCGTTTTATCTCGCTTCCCGGCTGTTCCAGCGTCGTAGATAGAGTAGTTGGCGAAGAAGGAGTTTCTCGGAAAAAATGTGACGGTGTCGCAACGGCCAGAAGCGATGAAATTCAGTGTCACGCGAAAAGGCGCCCTAGAAGACAACGTAGAATGGTCGATAAACTCTCCGCACGGTTCTCGACTCGCTTCTTTTCCCCGTTTCGGCGAACGAGTTAGGGCACTCGTTTGGCCGACGATCGTCGAGAAGCGATAATAAACCATCCGAGGGTACGGATTTCAACGCGAATTTGGCGGCTCTCGAAATTTGCCGAAGAGAGACGGAGAAAGAGCGAGGGAAGAGCGAGAGCGAAGAACCACGTCGAGAATAGCGTTGAAAACCTATAAATTCTTTGCGAAGTCGCCCGAGGTGTATACGTACTCTCGGACGGAGGCCGATCGACACCGTAAAAATTAGACGCAGGGCATATGGCAACCGTGGTGGTAGCCGAAACCCCATTACACGTGGATCTCCTCTTTCTTCCCGTCCTCTCGCATATTCCTCGATCAAAGCCGGAATAATCGAAAGCCTTTGGCACCTGCCACTTTGGCTCGGACACGAGCGACCGGCTATCACGGTCGCGAATCGACCGAAAATCACGATTATTCCATCGAACTGACCATGCCGACGATCGAGAAGAATCCCCGTTCTTTCCGGAAAAGTGGTCAAGAATACGGCTCGATTCTCGTTCGAAGAGGTTACAGCAGCCAAACTCGAGTGAAAAAATTTCTTTTCTTTTCTTTCCCTTCTCAACCCTCTCCTTTCTTTTCTCTTCTTTTCTTCTCGGCTTTTATCTTTCTCCGTTGCTCTCACGATCAGCCAGGTCTAATGAGCCGCATCGACGATACCACCTCGGTTACCGGTTTTTCAACGACCTCTTCGTGATTATCGCCACGCGGTAATTGCCACGTGTCCGCAGTATACGACGCGGTGTAATATGTGCTGAAACCTCGCTTTCAAAACGGAAACGATACCGCGCCGGAAGGTGTCCGGCTACAAGGAAAGCCTTTCCTTTCGAGCCGGTCGAGGGGGTTGCACGGACAACTCCAAGCGTTGGCCTCTCAGCTTTACGAACACCGCGCCGATAGAAAATAACCCGTGCCGACCTTACGTGACCACGTAAACCTACCTACCACCAGCGACGTGTTCTTAGCTTCTTCTACGTTTTTCTGCGTTTTCCAAACGGCCGCTCGTCGATTCGTTATACAACGTTCCTTCTTCTTTTCTCTACGATTAAACCGGCAAAAAGTTCGAAGCTTATACGGGTTAATCGGATTGTTAAGAAAATACTTGCACGTGGGAACTGTTTCGATCGTGTTACGAATTGGGGGTATCGAGTTGTTTGAAGCATCGCGAAGGGACACGGCGGAAAAAGGGCGACCGATTGTTCGGGACACGGAAACGGCACGCACGATCGACGCAACGGATCGACGCCGGGCGCTTCTTCTTAATTGGCTAACTACAGGATCTGATTTCGGGTGTAATCGCATTAGCTCCTGACATGCCATCGTATCGTTTCACCGTGCGAGTTCTCGCACTTAATTTTCCCCGCTGCGCTGCGCCACGCTGTCTACCGATCCCTCTTTCTCCCTCTCTCTCTCTCCCTCGCTCTTTATTCCCCTCGCCATCCCGCTTCATCGGCTACGATTTCGTTCAACTACCGCATTTTCATAGATTGCGATCTTTACGAAGCTAAAAACGCGGCGTGCCGCACACGGAGCCCGTAATTAAAAGAAATGGTCGTGCCAGGTCCGAGCGGTCGCGCGCGATCGACCATCGCTCGATCTTGCTGACTTTCCTATTCGAAGAGAGACGTCGAGATCGAAGAGAGACGAACCGTCGCGTCGGCTCGTGGCGAAGCTCGAAATCGATCGAACGACGATTTTCGTCCATCGACGAGCGAAAAGACAACGCGTTGTTCAGGCCGTTATCGCGCGAAACAACGCCAGTGGTGCTCGTGCTCCCGATACCATCGTCGTCGGGCATCGTTGCTCGTGCACCGGGCGAGATTCGACCGCGACAAGACTTTCCCGGCGTGTCTGAAAACTATTAGAGAAGATACGAGTAGTTAATGCACTTATCGCCGGCCGAGATAACGCGACGGCGGACTTGTCGACGCCGAGAACGAGCGGAAGATAGAGCGAGCCGACCTCTGGACGACGAGGAAGCGTTACCCGCGCGCACACGCTGCTAATCCTTCGGTCTCGCGCTAATTCCAATCGATACCTAGACGAATATCGAGTTAACCGGTGGCAGGGGACGATAGCGTGACGAGTTTACGAGGACCAGAGCAAACGGAAATCCGTGTACGATCGATCCACCAGGATACGATCCCTTTTCTGACGCTGCTTTCGCACGAATTTCCACTCGATACACGCCTTTCGGCTTTCCGTAATTGCTCTGCTACTGGCTGCGTTTAAACTCGACGAATAAGACCAACAGCGTTGTGCCGTGCTCGTTTGCCGTAAACGACTGTCCAGCAAACTGTACCACTCGTTATCAACGAATGACACGAATGAACTCTCTTCTTCCTCGATATCTTCTCTACCTGAATGCAGACACAGTAAAACTGAAGCGTACTTTAACGACCACGGTTTCAGCGTATAAGCGTGGTACGAACTTGAATCGTGTCGAGTATTGCATCTATCTATGCCTCGTAGCAAGATCGAGTATCGATCAAACATCGAATTCGTCGATATTTAAAAAACGTTTATTGCTCGTAAGGTAGAGTGAAATTATAGACTGGAAATTGGAACAGAAGAGGAAATGGAAAATGTAAACGAGTGGATAGGGTTAGACGAATCCTGTGCTTGGGTCTGGTTGTTAATAAGGTTCGGTTTTGATTAGCACGGAGACTGTTTAACGGTTTGATACCTCGCCGGTAATCGAATCCGGACCTAATCTCTCAAGTTATAACCAGATTATTGCCTCCTCCGTGCACTTGCTCTGCAACGTTCTCTACTCCTCGTTCCGTACTGTCGGCTCGTACCGTCATCCGCCTATCCAGCTATCCACCCTTTTCCACCGCACCCCTCGACCCTAGTCATCTTACGTGTCCCTTCGACCAAACGATTCTAGATCCATCGAGAAAATCGAGCAAAGCGTTACCCCGATTAACACCCTCGCGTTCGAATGTTTTTAAGAAAGGAGAATCGGTGGGCAGATTCTACGAAGGCCGAGCGGCAGGTTGACTAGTTACATCGATGAAAGGACCCCAACGCGAGTTAAATGTCCGGGAAGGTCGGGTGGACGGAACGAGATCGCGCGGAAATCGGCGATGGTCTTTCATCGAAGGCGCAACGTCTCGCAGGCATTCCCAGCCGTCGTCCAATTTATATAGCTGCCATCTTGGATCGATAGTAGTTGTACAACGGTCGAGCGTTATATACGCGGATCGTTGCAGGTAGTCGTGTTAGGTTACAGTTTTAAACGCGGCCAAATTACACGTTTGCGCTTTGCGCGCGGGGGCACGTTTAAAATATTCCAGCCTACGGATGGCGCGGGAAAGGGCAAAATAAATGTTACGGCATTACGATGGACAACGTGCACTCGCTCACCTATACCTCTCGGCCCCCTTAAGAACACCATCACCACCGTTACACCGACACGTATACCCTTCTTCTGGTTCCCTTTCCTCGCGTTCTCCTTCGTTCGCGTTCGCTCGTCTATCTTCTCTTTCGATTTTCTGCTCTCTCGGTAGCCACGCGCTCGCGTGTACCTACGTGTACGTGTGCGTGCGCGTGCACCGGGGCTGCTTCGCGTATTTGCACGTACACGTTCGCCATTCCTGGCCATCGGTATCTATATATCGGCAGCAACGTCGTTCGCCACGGGACAGAGAGGAAGGCCGGAAAAAGAGCAAAACCGTGAAAGAAGGAGAAGAGGAGGCAGAAGAGAAGGAAAAAAATAAGTGGAAAAAGTAGCGGGCTTGATTGGTGGAAATGAATTCAAAATGGCCGACACTGGAACCTCGATAAAATGGCGTCGCCACGTTAATAGCCGGCTATTGCTCGCAAATTTGACGTTTCTATTCGCGAACGATCTTAAGGACGCGAGTCGCCTACTCTACGATCCGCAGAAACTGGATTCCCATCGATGCGCGTCCTTTTTAACCGATAACCGTAAATCATCCTTCCATCGAAGCAACACTGTCTCGTAATCGTAACAAATTTCTTTCCACGAACCGTGCAATTAGATCGAAATTGCAGATCAGTGGAAACACTTGTACTAACGCGCGATCTTTCTTCGCGATAGCTCTACTTTCGTTCTCTTTAACTCGAAGAAAAACGATCCGATCGTTGGAAGCAGATGCATGCATTAGCGATTCATTTTTCAATGGGAACCTACTTATTTCGAATTCTTATTTTCTATTCAGCATCGCCGCGTGTAAATTACGGATATGTACCCTGGGACGAGATGTAACGTCCTGATGTAACACGCGCAGACTATGTCTATATGTATATGTAATAACGTAAAAACGTCAACGCTTTTTTCGAGAGAATAGTATAAAAACAGTAGAAACTTTTGATACGACCCGATAGGTAAGTAGCTGGTAAGATCGAATCGAGTGAACGGTGTCCAGAACGCGAAAGGGTGCACGCGGGTCGAGTAGAAAGCGAGTTTCGTAAAACAAAGACGAAAGGGAGTCAACCCTGTTCGCCCTCGAGGCAGATTCTTTTATCTGGCGTCTTTCTTGCACCGGCGAAAGGGGGAGCGCGTAGGGTGGACCAGTATCAAAAACCTCTCTTTCTCTCGTTCTCCGCGTCTTGTTTCAGCGATCTCTGTCTTTCGAGAGATCGGCCACAACGGCTCTCGTTCTCGCTCTCGTTCCTTTTTCCTCCACCCGCCCCGTTCTTTCTGTTCGTTTCGTCGGGCCAGCCACGGATTCTTAATCGGGACCATTATCTCCGTGCGATCATCATCCCGAAAACTAATTCGTATTTTTTACTACGAAACCGAAAACTCATAAATCAAAGCTCGCTCTTGGTCTGACCAGTGCTTTTTGGCTCCTTTAAGAGTTGCGCGGCCCCGGCCAACCTGTAGACAATGGACGCGCGTCCATTTAAGGGATTCGAATGGACGCAATTTTCTATGGGAGTTTGTAATTATGGGTAGTTTGTTGGCGCAGTCCGGGCCCTGGCTCCGCGTGCTTTCTTTGTTGCCGGTGTGACCATAAAAATTCTCGAATTAAATTGAAAAAGCGGACGCGAAACTCGCTCTTTCTACGCTGCGATACTGGCCAACAGGTTCGCGATAATTTCGAAATTTCCTAAATCATTTATCTCCTTAACGTTCACGCGTTTCCAGTACGGTAAAACGTTTGCCTTCTTTTGCCCGCGATAAAACGTCAGTCTTTTGGAAACTGTTCGATGCAAACTTCTTTCTGCCAGACCTGTTATTCGAAAAACCGTTTATTGGCTCGTTTCCCGATAACACCGAACAATTAACGTTTCACTGTATTCGTGAATCTTTTCAATATTTTTATCGCGTATCGGTATCGTATTTAATTTCGTGCCACCTTTGACGAGCCTGGGAAACATTCTTGGTCATGTACGCGGTGGCAGCATCTCTTTCCAGCAAGCCAGAGAGTTTTCCTATTTTATTTTTCTCGCTTCGCGCAGCGAAACAACGCGACGTCGAGAAAAGCTCGCGTCGTCGATGGACGAAGGGAAAAAAGAAGAAGGAAGAACGATTCCTTTGTGTCCCCTGTCAGGATTTAAGAAACACGGAAACCCTTTCGCTGGCCGCGCGGTAGCGACACTTTTTAATTATCGCCAAAGTAGCGAATAATCGATAGTAACCCTGCGGCGTTATCACGGTCCGCGCCTTTGTGCCGGTAATAACTGAGGCAAATGTAATTATCCGAACAGGGAAACGAGCGAGAGTCACCGGCAAAAAGGGTTCTTTAAAAGCTTTCCCGTAAGTATAGCTTTTCCTAAGTCTATGTTTTCCCTAGATCGAAATGTCGAAAGTAGTCGTTCGAACGCATTCCTCGCTGTACGCGGGTTACCGGCAGCCTAAGTTTCGCTCGTTTTCGGTTCACGCGGATCTCGAAGATTTTTCGACGTTGCGCAACGACAGGTAGACAGATACGGAGGATCACGAACACCTAATGTTTATTTATACGATACAATCCGCGGAACCAATCAAATCCAAAATTCGCCCGAGGGGATTACTACGCGAGAGTCCCTCAAGATTTATACCTCGTAATGAGAAATCATTAGCCGTGAGGTGTATTAGATAATCTCGGTAATTGGCAAAAATTGGCCAGTCGTTCTGTCGGAGTCGCGAGAGCCGGAGGACGGTCGTAACAGGCTCTCCTCGTATTCTTCGAGCCCGGCTCAGGCCACGAAGTTTAAGAGTTAAGAGACGAAGAGAATCATCGCCCGAGGCGCGCCGATTTTACCCGGACCCCGTCTTGATAGCTTAGAAAAAAGGATATTCCGAATTAAACGAGAACGGGAGTAGAATTCATCCAGACTGTGTTTCACGAGATTAAAAATCTTACATCTATACTCCCTGTAGCTACTTTTTCCTTCTGGTTTTCTTCCGAATCGCACAGCCTCCATACAAATGTCCTTTCGTGAAAAATAATTCGGGAGTCGCGTCGACTTTCGGCTAACAATTATAGAGCGGTCAAACGGCTCGGTGTTATCGGAGATTGGACAGATATTCGAGAAATAAATAGGGGAAAAAAGAGATGCAGAGGAGAAGGCGAGAAAAGATGGGCACCCTCGTGCAAACCGAACAACACGTGCAGCCGGTTACGTTCCCTGGGGTCCGAGCACGGCATAAAAATCAATCACATCGGATGACGGCCAGTCTAGGCGAAAAAACAGTGAGTGCAACTTGCCGTCGACGAAAAAACAACGAAAGCTTTCAAGCTTTATTCGAGACGTGTCCAGACGTTTTCTCTCTTGGCTGGATGGGACGTGAACGACCGGGTCTCCTCGATATATTGAGTTTTTTCCGCGAGAAAAAAAAAAGTAACAGCAGAAGAAGGAAGTGGAGGAGGAGAAAAGGAAGAAGAACATAAAAATAAATAAAGGCGTAAAGAACGCGAAGCAGAAGAGAAATGAAAAAAAACGGAGAAATTAGAATAGTCGTTGAATGGAATGATATCGATGAGATCGAGGGTAATGCTATCGAGAGGTAACGTCCGAAATTAAAGCCGCGGTTCAGCGTATCTCGACGAAAATCTGCATATCATACTAGGCGTTCCCAATCAACTAATTAACAAAAAACCGTAGAACGAGCCATTAATCATCGTCGAGCCAGTCGGAATACGGGCGCGTACTGGGTGTATCAGATTGGCGAACCCTTTCGGATCCAGGCGCAATCGCCAAAGAGACTAAGAGCCCTCGGTACCACTAATTTCCGAGTGACCCTACGCTACCTCTTCGCTCGATATCGATCGTATCCTGTTATCGTAATCGTGGAAACTCGAAAAGCCATCTTTCGCGTCCACGAAGACACTGCAACGGTCCGGCTGCAAATTAATCTTTACTCCTCGAACTAAATCCCATCGTGTTCGACAACTTTCGTTTATTCGATGACCTGTGAACCATCTAAAATTAGTTCTCAACGATAGCTCAACGAGTATAGCTGATTCCACGATTAAATTTTTCCATTTCCTCTCGCGAGAGTAGTAATAAGCGACAGAAATCCTGTCGATCCTTCCAGAGATTCTTGTTTCCGATTGTCTTGTGCCGTGGTTCGTATATAATATATGCGAGTGCATGACACGAAGCGGTCGTTGGATTAAAACAAAGTATCTTGCATTGGAGGCAGCCGCATGTGCCAGAATAAATCTCTTGTTTCGAGATGTCTGTCGCATGCCGGTGCATAAGTTTCGCGGCAAATTGCACTCTGCCGAACGTCGCAACGACACTCGTCGACCGCAGTCACCGAGTTCTCCGCGACTCTCCCTCTCTTTTCGTCGTTAGTCGCCCCTTCTCGACCTCTTCTTTCGACTCGTCATAATTTTCATCCCTCGAACGAGCACGGACGTTCGTTTCGCGAGGAACGATGCCAACGTCTCGTCCGAGTCAACGCCGAATCACGCCTGCATCGCAATTATTCCGATGCAGACAAAGTTCAAAGAGGTTAATTCCAGGACTAATGTATTCACCCCTTTTTACCCGAGCCCCGGAGATTTCGTATGTATTGGCAATTTCGCATTTATACGCCGCCTTCCATTCGATGAATAAATTCATCTATCGCTTTCGTTTCGAGCCACATTTCTCGCCGACCTTTCTTCGAGTCCGCGTTTGCGCTTATCGATCATAATTATTCGTTTACGTTCGCGCGATTATCTCGTACATCGTATTTCGATATTTATCGGAACCTTTACATAGATGGTTAAAACCGACAACGGTTCACGGATACGTATAAATAGATCTGGCGTTCCCTGTGCTGTCCAATGTAACACGAGAACATTGAAAAAAGACAAAGGAAAGCAGAGGATAGGATAAAGAAGCGAGAAGAAAGGGGGAAAGAAAGAAAGACTAGTATCGTAGAAGGGTGCGTATCAATCAGAGCAGTGTCTTGGCCACGCAACTCTCTTCTCCCCGGAAACATCGACGATAACCCTCGAGCAGAACTCTCGCACGCTCCTTGTCAACCGCCCTCCTATCCGATTCGGATACAGCCCTGCTACGCTCGACGGTCGTCGGTCGACGGTCGAACGAGGTGGCACGGAGTGAAGTGTGGGAAGGGGGCAGGCTAGGTACGTGCCATTTATCACCGCAGGGGAAAAAGTGCGCGTCATCGCCCGTAGCAAAACCCGGATGACTTCGTGAGACGCCTGTCAACAATATCGTTCCCTTCCGCAGCTCGACAACGGAAAGAACCCGAGAGCGCGTGCGTTGCTACTACCGAACCAGACCACCATTCTACTTCGATCTGCTGCCAACAAAGATTCTAACGATGTTTAACCCTTTCCGTACGATACCAGTCAACTACGAGGGGCTACTATGCCCGATGGAGAATTTAAAGCCACGAGAGGAATCCACTTCCGCTTGCAAATTACGAACTTATCGATTATATCGCGTGGCGATGCAACGCATACCGACACGGCATATATAGAATACGTGCCGTGCTATATAACGCTTCGTTATGACCGAAACAAATAATTAACCGCGTTAATTATTTCGTATAAGTATCCTTTTATCCGTGGATCTCCTAATTCAGGTCTGTTAATCGTCTCGAGTCGCGTATGCAAATTCCATCGGTGCCGAGAGCAGATTCGGTTTTTCAATTTTTGTCGCGTAGCCAACGCGAGGCGACGCGAGTGCACCCGGAGGCAAGGAACAGAGCGAAAACCGGGAGAACCGGAGACTTTGGTTCTCTGTCTTGTTCCGTTGGTTGGCTACTTTGCTTCTCTCTCTTCTGGCTCGGTTCGTTGTAGTACGATGCGATGCGTGGGACGTTAAGTCGAGCAAACGTGCCCCGGGGATATCGTGTGGTCAGAGATTCCTTCGTAGCTTCGTCATCGAGGATGGTTGAAACTTCACAGTCTACAAGACGAGAATGTCTTTGAGTCCCGGAAGGCATCCTGTCCTCCCGGAGGGGTTCGCACGGAGTCCTCTGGTCTGAGCCACAACGAACAGCTACTACCGCTCTCTCTTGTCCCTACCAACGACCCTTCAGCTCGAGTACCGTGGGGTTATACCCGAGAAAAATGCGTCTCTTACGAACTATGCCAGCATAGGTACACCCTGGTATGCCAACACTCTCTCTCTCTCTCTTTCTCTCGCATCCGCCACCGGTTCCTCTCTCTCTCTCTCTTCTAGCCAGAGTTTCCGCTTCCTCGCGATGCATCGTCGTCCGGTTGCTCGTCGACTCTTTTATTCAGGGTGTATTTTCAAGCGGCGGTACAACCCCAAAATTTCCCCTTTCGCCTCTTCGAATTTCTTTTCCGTCGTTCTGTCGCCTTGCCGGAAAGTTAGAATCTTGAATCCCTGTCCGCTTTGTTTCTCGAGTCCTTCCTTTGACGAGAAGACGGAAAGGGGTTTTCGAAATACGATCTGTTACCTTCGAGGTATCGGCTGGCAAGTTGGTTGCAAGGCTTTAGGGGTCGATCGAGGCCGGGCCGCGGGGATGACTTAGCAACGGCAGATTGACTAAGTTTCCCGAACGGAGTTTCGACAGGTTGAAATCTGATTGCAGATACCGAGCAGCTTCTTCCAACGGCTTTCAAACTATTTGTCCACGAAGAACGGGGAAGGAAAAGTCGCTCTCTCCCCGCGGCAACCCACGCTCTGGCATATCCGATCGTCTTTCCCTTAAAAGCCAACCCCCTCGAGGATCTTAATTTTAATCTCTCGGCTCTTCGATTCTCGAGCTGTTCGCGCCGCTTCTTTCCATCATCCGGCCGAGCTGTTTCCTTCTCGATCCGTCAGCGAACGATCGCGTATTCCTCGGCATCGATTATGGAAACTCGTTCGTACTCGATTAATGTTTGTCGCGCGAGTTTTTAATATCATCCTTGAGTCGGTAGTCTATTATATCTGTTGTTGTCCGAAGGAAACCCACTCGAGGATACATGTATAAATAAATCACGAAAACTGAAAATTTCGTTCCTCCTTTATCCAAGACTCCTTCGTCGTCGCGGACTCCCACCGAAAAGTCTTGAGGCGAGCGTTTTATTGGACGGAGAGCAGAGAAGAGGGAGAGATGTTTGACGCGGCAAGGAGCAACAAAACCTCGCGTATGCCGGTTGCGAACGAGACGCTCACCAGTTTCGCTGGTTTAATAATTGATTTGCATAATTACGTATGTGCATATTTATGAATTTAAAGCGTACCCGCGGTACACATCGCGGACCTGATACGTTTTACCCGGTAATAGTAATAAGTTTCAACCAGACTTGCCCGGCATCCATGACGCTACCTTTCTCCTGCCTTTTCGCTCCCTCTCTTCCTCCCTCTCTCTCTCTCTCCCGCCTTGTACATCGTTTATCGATCGTATAACGTATTTACGGTGTATCGAAATATGTATAAAATACTGTTCCGACGACGACTCGAAACATTCGCCCGAGCTTTTCGAGTAATTCTGCTGGCACGAATGATTGGACGCGTTACACCACCAAGCCCTCTCGGGCGAACAGTTCCGAAGGCTGCTCGTACTTCGCGATTTACGAAGTTTCAGAGAAATCTGTGCCACGGTTCGTCTACTCGACGTTGCGTCGCATCAGTTTGATCAGCGAAGGAATTGTGGGGTGGAAAAGAGAAGCAAACGGCAAGTAAAACGCGCGAGATAATCGAGGGAAGAAAAGTGGAATGAGAAGAAAGAGAGAGAGAGAGAGATAGAAAAGGAGCCGTAAAGGCGAAGTTATGGGTTTTCGCGAGATTCACTCGCCTCCGTCCCTAATAATGGATAAAACGATCATAAATTCGACGGGGGGAGCTTTTCGGCCTCTTAGGAAATATTAATTAAAATGTAATTGTTCCGTACGGAGAGTGAGGTGCACGGGAAAGGGTTATTCGCCCTCTCCTCGTCCCTTCTCGACTTACATCGCGAAGAACCTCTTTGTTTTCGCATTCGATAACTCACTCGCGAGCGAGCTCCTTTTATCCTTTACGCCGCAGCCCCACGACTAAATTCTCCTCGAACGCTCTTTAAACGCGGAATTATAATTCTTCCTCGGAATGGAATTTATTCGCGCGAGATTCGACTCCTCGTTCCTACGATCGAGAAAGTCTTGTCTCCCGATACATAAATTATTGATAAAATCGAAATGATTTAAGCGACGGAAATTACATCCTCTCCGAAACAAGCAAACTTTGGTACATGAATAGGTATTCTCGATTCGAGGAATATCCGAATCTTGAAAATATTCCAGTTTGTTCGAAAGCTGAGACAGCTGCAGTGTCGGTGAAAGAATCGTTCGGTCGTGGATGTTGGCGCGGATATACCGTCACCGAGATCGTCGCGGAGAGCTGTTCTCGAAAAGGAATATTTTTGACGCGGCCCGTTCGGGTTTCTAGCGACTGGGTTTTGGGCGAGGCGGACGAACCGAAACCGGCTCTCTGAAGTCCGTCGGGTCGAGGTGGACATCAAAGAGAGGACAAACAAACGGGGCGGTAAGGGTCCTACGATGCGATGCAATTCGGACACGGGACACAAAGTGATGACGTCACCAACCGGCCAGAAACCCTGTCGTCGTCGGCCATTGTGTGTTCAGTCGCTGGTTTACAAGTTCATTGCACACTACCACTTTATACGGCAACGTTACAGCTTCCGACTCGGCAGGCTGCTTCCAGCAGTCTCTCGAACCCTTCTACCGCTTTTGGTTAACCCCTGGCGTTTCGAACCGTACGATCCGGTAATCGATTTCCGGATGCAATTTCTTTATCTCGGCAACGAAGCGCCAGACATTCCGACACTGTTCTTCGCGCGAGCCTCTTCGTTCTTTCTGATACGGAGTGACACCGACAGAAATATCGTATCGGCGAGTCAGCTATTGGATTCCGGATCTAGATTTTCCGATATCTCGAATGGACCGTGACTCGGGGGTCGGAAAGAGAAAATTCGAATGTCGAAAACGGGGATCTCTGTGCACGCCATTTTGAAAGTTAAGTCGTTGGTTTGGTCGGAAGTGTAGCACGGTGCACTCGCAGCTGCCACGGGACTTCATATCCTACGATCGATCTCGAACGCGTGCACGACTCGCCATTTTGAAGGGGCTCGTTTCTCGTCGCCATTTTTTTCACTTTACGCACGAACATCGACCCGTGTCACGAATACTCGCGAGCCAAACAGGCGTTTTCATCGAGACCGGGTATATCTCGGAGACACCCTCGACCCTCCTTAAATTCGCGAGCTATCTCGATGAACAACGCTCGGACAACGTTGTCAATCAACGAGACCGGCGACTCGGACTCGAGATATCGCGAAAATCTTGTACCGGACGAATTGATGGATGAAACGAGGGAAAGAGAGAGAGAGAGGGAGAAGGAGAGGGAAAACGAGACCGGAGAGGGAGAGAGAGTGGACAACGTCGAGCCGAGCGTACCACCCAATTACACTGCAGTTCAAACACATGCAAATCCGGAGAATAAGCTTTATTTGTTGTGCAAATTAGCCGCATATTGGCGCACCGAACGAACGGTTTTGTTACCACGAGAATGAGAGACCGAAACAGAGGGCGGACAGAGAGAAAGAGGAACAGAGAGACGAGCGCGAAAGGGAGAGAGTATCGTGGGTCAATTGCTTATTTTGAGTTGGCCCGGTGTGCCCACCGGCCTGTAAATATCACGCTCGCTCGCAACCCCCTACTACCACCCCCCGGTGTCGGCGATATCGCGCGACGAAACCATCGAAAAATATTGATAACGATAACGGTGACTAATTTTGCTTTCCAAATTACTCGGTTCCGAAGGGAGTAGCTTCGAAAGGAAGTGATTTATGGAAAAAGCTGCGCACCGACCAATGACCAACGATCGATCGACGCGGGGCGAAGGAATACCTCGACGAAAAAATTTTCCAATCGTTGATTGAACCAACACCTGTCTTCATACCGCCGATATACGTATTCGCGTTTATTATATTATATTAAAGATACGTACGTGCTTTTTTCGTACAATGGAATTACTTGGTATCGA
This sequence comes from Megachile rotundata, assembly GCF_050947335.1. Lineage (NCBI taxonomy): Eukaryota > Metazoa > Arthropoda > Insecta > Hymenoptera > Megachilidae > Megachile > Megachile rotundata. Next base: position 17,952,146 of record NC_134989.1, on the reverse strand, counting down.
AGTTTCGAAATATCTTCGTTTATCTTCGGTCCATACACGGTACTCGTATTGTCAGCCTGAATTTCATTGGCTCCCCTCGTTACGAGAGCAGCAACGACGCGATCGATCCCATAAAAATGCATGCCGATCAAACAGTCGGTGAACAATCGAGAAGAAGGTAAAAGACTAAAAGGGCGAACACTCGGGTATCCCCAACCGCCCAGGAGGAATTGGATTGTAATCGAAATCAATAAATATATAGACTCTTCCGCCTCCGAAGTGAACAGCCTCGAGGCGGTGTTTCCGCCGTGACGAACGAGCCAGTCTCGAGGGTTCGATCTATCCTCCAAAGAGGAGAAAACCAGCACGAGGATGAGCAACTTCGCGATAGCCCCTGACCCACGGCTATCCTTCACGGACATCGAACTCGCGCATCCCGCGGGATCTCTTAGTCAAGACGCGACCAACCTCTTCGTAGATGCTACCTTACCCTAGCCACAATGGAAACATTCGTCTTGAGAAAACGCTCTATACCGTCGTTGCTTTATCCACCGTCCCGGCAAATCTTTCAACTTTGATGCTCGCATAATTTACCGAAACCTAAATCTATGGAAATCGATAGAATTTCTCGCTTCTACCTTTTACCCGCAATAATCGAGGAAAATGAGAAAAGAGAATATACGCGGCGAGATCTTGACGCGGTCACGTAAGTATCAAGGTCGGCGTGTAATTACGATCGCATCTGTCCATTGCGCATCCCAAATTATACCCTACAAATCTTGCGAGTTTATACCAAGGTTCCTCGACCGGTAATTGATAGTCGATTGGCAAAATGACTAAATTAAGAACCTTAAGCCAGATGGTATCTGTCCAGCGTAAAGTATAATAATACGCAAACTCGTTACTTTCTGAAATTGCACGAAGCTCGGTTCCGCAATTCGGCGTCGCGAAATCGACGATCCGGAAAGTCGATCGTGAAACTGGACGAACATCTAAACGCGATCGCTCGTTCGTTACCGAATTTCATGGTCGACAATTAGATCGAGTCAGTTATATACATACGTGTGTCCTTGCGAAAAGATGAAAAAGGTTTACGTTCTATGCGTCATGCTCGATACTTAATGACCTAATAAATATCGACAGTCATCGTCGGAGAATTTGAAATTCCACGTTGATCCGTTTGTCCTTTTATCGTGGGTGTATCTGGCAGATACAAGGTAGAAAATCAAAATAGAGTCACGACCGCTTCGCGTTTTAACGATTCTCGGTCGTTTATCCAGTGACTTGCAAGCTATTGTTAACCCCGCTCCACCTTCTATTCCGTTGTCGACTCTTTGTCTCCGTCTCTCTCTCGTTCTCTCTCTCTCTGGCCGTGTGTACGGGTCCTTGTCGACCCTCCCTCGTTTCTCTACGGTCGCTTCCTCGGTCTCCACCTACCCCCGTCGCGTTTTTTAAATCCGCACCGATTTCGCCCGTGCCGCTTGAATTTGAATCGACGCCGCAAAATCGTGGAGTCACCAAACGTTCATATGTTAGCCCGCTGCCACGCAGGGGTTGCAAAGGGGTTCGCATTTTCGCTCCTTCTCCGTCAACCATCAGCCTAGCGAACCGTCCGACGCAGGAACGCGCGAGCCCGCGAGAGATCGAGCAGATTTTCCGAGCCACTTCACGCGGCAAGATGCTCCTGTCGCTCTCGAAACATTCCTTCCCTTCTTCTTCGCTAATTCGAAACGGACCTCGAGGAATCGAATTCGTTCGTCGAAATTCCGAAGGCTATTTCGGAAAGGGTCGAAAATATAGCACCTGTTTCTGATGTTATACCCGTGAAACACGGTCGTCTACCTTGTCAATCTATCGAGATTGGTCGTCGTATCGGGTCCAGAGGTTCCGATCTCGCGTTAAATTATCGTTCGCCGTTATAACGGAACGATACAAAGTACTCGAAAGAATGGAGAGGAGGACGGGAAGAAACGGAAGATAGGAGTAGGAGCGGCGCAAGCGTCCCGATGAAAAGAGGGCAGTGAGTCGAGCGTCGCGGCGACACGTTCGCTTCAATCAATATGCAAATACGACTGACACTAATTATACGGAAGCTTCTGCGTCCTCTTTGATGTCGCTCGGCTGACTGCACCACTCTCTTCTCTACGAGCTGACGAGAGTCGAGTAGGCGAGTCCTTGGTCGTTTCGTGGTTCTATCAGGACCGGGGAAAGTGAACTCGTAACGAGTTACTCTCGTCGAGGAATAAATCAACGCGCATCAAGTTCGCTTTCGTTACATTCACCGCCGGTATTCCGCCGCTAATCGATGCAACGTCCACGAATTAGCCGCTAGCGTCGATGTTGTCTCGGCCTGGCCCAATTAGGATGCACTTGATTAAAAGTTTCGAAAATTATCGACGACATTAACCTCGAAGAGGAGAGGGAAGAGCTCGTTAAAAGTTTCGAGCGTCGAATAACGCGACGCGTGTGCTCGAGATTTTGTCCACTGCTCGACTTACGCGAGCTATCTTTTGACCCAACGACGATCTATAACGCGCGTTCATCGATTTCGAAAAGTACAAACTTTCGCAACCGTGATTCGACGAGGTCGGTAGCTAAACTATTACCAAGAATCACTGTATGTACGATTTATCGATAACGTTAATACGAGCTGGTTAGTCCTTTGTCGGAGGAAAGGAAAGCAGTTTATACTCGGGCATTGTCCAAACTTCGATCGTTTATTATAATATCGTTTTATATGCATACACGATTTGACGCGTAAAGCCATGATTTTTCCTACGAGGGTTTCAATGTTACCCGTGTGCGTGCATACGAGCAGGACTGCGTGTAGGGCTGGGCAAAAAAAAGGGCAAACGAGGAAGAGAGAAGGTAAGGCAAGGGAAAAATCGACGAGGTGGCAAGAGAAGTAATAGAAGTAAGGGCGACGGTAAGGTGGTTGGCGGGGGCGCGTTACTACTTTACGGTTATTACACCGAAGGGCTAAAGCTCTCCACGAAAGCCGCCATTCTTCCAGTCGGGCCGAGAATCTAATCGTATCGCCTGGCGAGAGAAAAGAGCTCGTTTATATAGCGCGAAATATCGTCGATCGTCGACGACAGAAAAAGTATCGTATTCGTGCATATATTACGTGACGAGTTCATAAGTCGTTCCGTTAGTGCACAAAAACAATTTATTTTCGTGAACGAAAGCGAACGATCGGTGGATCTCTTTCCCGTAGATCACCGTTTCTCTGTTCGTCAGTGTCCACCTCGGCAATTCAACGAGCGAACGTACGAACCGATCGATCCGGATAGAGTCGGAAGTTCGTAAATCAAGGCAGCTCGCTAACTATATCGCGACAGCGTTTGTCCGGGTATTTGCATAATCTCTATAACCATAAAATAATGGATTAAATGAGGCGGGATTTCGCTTCAGCATCCCGTTTGATAAATGCGATCCTCGAAATATACGGCGCGGCGACGACGCGATATCAGGCGGGAGGTGGACGTAGAAGGAGGAAGTCGTTAGGAAGCGTCCAAACACTTTCCGGCAAGTTCTCCAAACTCGGCGAAGCACGGACCCACGTCAAGGCAACAGGGTCGTCGGGACCGGGACCTTAATCTTGGCGACGTTAGAGAAGGAAACGCGGGGCAACGCGCGAGCGGGAACGGGAGCACGTGCAAGGAACTGGTAGAACGACAGACCGCCCCTAACTCGACGGCAACCGCCTCCTCCTTATCTCGGGAGGCCGAGTTTCCTTGGACAGTTTACCGGCGCTAATGAGCTGGCAAGATAATTAGCATTATGTTAATGTGTGACGCGTTGCTAGCCTCCTCCCCGAGCCTAGAACTAGCTACCGGTTGTAACCTAACCTTCGCGTCGACGGAGCCTCCGGTTCATCCCCTTTTCACGGCACACCCTTCCGCCTCTACCACCCCCTTCTTATGCTCTACCTGCGAGAGAGCTGCCGAGTTTCGATCCTCTGTTTGGACTATCTTACGCGAGTTACGAGATGCTCGGTCATCCGATGCTCGCTTGCCCTCCGAGGAACCAACCATTCTACCCTCCCACGTGTTAACGGCCAGATTTCCTAGCCGACGCGGACCTTTCGACCTATACGCGTTGCCTTTCCTGCAAATCGTCGCTATTCTCCTATGTTACTATTTCTCGATTCCACTCTGATTCGTCGATAAGAACCGCCAAAGAGGTTATCTTACAAAATCGTGAGACGGAGAAACCCCTCGAGGAGAACTTTAATTCTATTTGGTATATCGTGAAAACGTTTGCGCAACGAGACCCTCGTTTCAGTTTGAAAACCACTCGGCTCTCCAACTCCGGTGGGTTGAGGTCGGTGCTAGCATTAAAAACGAGAAACTAAGTGTCCTTCGGAGAGGACTCTCGCCGATATCTAGAGTAAACGCACGGGATCTCTGGAATCGCGGGAGACCAACGTACGCGCACGCACGACTTTGCGAAAGTTAATATCCAAAGGGCGGTCATTCAGGGTTATATTTGTCGACCGATAGGATCGGGTAGATAGGATTGTGCGTTGGTCCGTGTCTCGTCCTGCACACTTGTATATTCGCGATAACGCCGACCGTTCTCTCTGTCTTTCCTCCGTCCATCTCTTCGGCCACGACCCTTCTCTCTCTCTCTCTCTCCCTCCCTCTCCGTTTGTTTGTTCGGTTTATATTTCATGCGACTACTTGGCCCGAGTCGATCTTCGGTCGACTTTTGAATACCTGACCAAGGATCAGTCTGCAAATACGCGTTCTATGAAGATTCTCAGAGATAACGCGCGAAACAAAAGGAACTGGATTGGTTTCCCTTTCGGATTAGGTTTTTTCTCGTTCGTCCTTCCTCTCGATTCATGAATTATCGGCAAACCGAGAAGAGTACTCCGTCCCTCCCTACTCGACCAGAGTGCCCTTAACGTCTCAATGGCAGAGATACTATTTGTAAACGAAACAAACATTGCGCGATAAAAACGGATTCTGGATTTCGAGATCGAGAGAAACGTGGAACGTGTTCGATCCATTTGGCCAAAAGTCCTAATCACCGAGACATCGATGGAACCGTTTGATCATCGATCCGTCTGCAGTTTAGCAAATGGGAAGTTAGACAGGCACACATACACACGCGTAAACCTCCAGCGTCCTAACTAGCCCGGGCTAATTAATTAATCATGCGCCTCCTTCCGAGCTCAAGTTGGGCTGCTTATCCGGAAGCCTCGCCGTACCAAGTTTACCGCCAAGTCGCGTATCTTCGGTATTGTTCGGTATTTGGCCGAGGTGTCGAATGTCTCGTACAGACGCTGTTCCTTCCTTCCTTCCTTCCAAACCCCTTCGTACCCCGCCCAAAACCTAAACCCCTACTACCCCACCCTTTTCGTCTTCGCCTACTAGTTCTCCGTGGCTCGACTTGCCTCTCATTATCTTGATTAATTGACCGATGGCCTCTCGCGCTTTCCTTTTCCCTCGTTCTCCGTAGTACGATCCGAACCACCACCCGCCGCCCTCTTAGCCCTTTTTCTTACGCCCATCCATCGTTCGTCTTTCGACCATACTCTTGTCATTTACCGCGTTTTCGCTGGCCAATTATATTCTCGCGACCCGAGGAGCTATAATGGCCCCGGTTCCGAAAACACCATCTTCCCCCGGGGAAAAGAAAAAACCGCCGTCGAGATTCCGCGCGAAAAAATTGATCGACGGGAGGAGGGGGCGATAACTCGTTACCGACCAGCAGCTTCGTTATTTTATTATGAACGTTCTGGCGAGAACGGTAGACAAAAGCGCGGGAAAACTTCCAGCTACTCTCCCTTCGTGGATCTTTGCTCTCCAGAGGTGGATAAGGGATGATTCAAGCGTGCGCCACTCGCGGCAACAAAGAAGCACGACCAGGTATCGGACCAGTCTTAATTTAAAGTTGAAATTAATTTCTCGCGGCTGGGCGTGCTCGCTGGAAGACTCGGGCGGACTTACGCTTACGCGGCTCTAAAGTACATCGCGATTCTTTACCGCCATCGCTCCGAATGTCGAGTCTTTTCGTTCGGAAAATACTTCTATCCCGATTTTTCCTGTCCCTCGAATACGAACCGTCTCGATGATCGAACGGAACAGAATTGATTAGCTTCGAAACGGGACTGATTAAAAGGAATCCTCTGATTAGTCGGGGCGAGTCCTCTCAAAAATATTTACAACGAGAATCGCGGGACGAGGGAAAGGTGGAAAGAGGGGAGGGTAAGCAGCGTCGACGGTTAAATTAAGAGAGTCAAAGGAACTCGACATAATTAAATCGCGATAATGATGCAAAGAATATCGCCGCCCGGCGAGCTTCCCTACCCGACAAACCCTTCGAACCGACCAACCGCTCGCCTCGACTTTGGTTCGCTGATTATTTTGTCGAGTGCTTTGATATTCAAGAAACAAGCAGCCCCGCGAGTTTCCCGTAATTATCGGCCGTCTTTAAGACGTCTTTTGGGTAGCCAGAAACGTGAACGGAACGTCGCGATTTCTTTCAACTACTATCGGCTACTCGTTCCTTGCGAGAATTCGAGCGTTTGATCGCGCGAGCAAAGTCGAGTTTTCGTCTCGCGTTGTTCATCGTTTATATTTAAATAGATACTTCGATGAGTATCTCGTTACGCGAGACAAGGGACGGGATTGCCAACAAAGGGGTTAATATTGTCCGCGATTGAAAGAAACGGGATATCAACGAGTATCGAAGTAACTAACGAGGAACGATTCTCCGTTCAATGCGCCGAAGAAGTTAGGCGCTAAATGTCTGTACGCAAGGGCCGTAACCGAGCCGAGCGAGAAGGAGGAATAGAGAGAAACGGCCGGAGAGAGAGCGCAAAACCCCATGCATACAAATGGTATGCTAACAAGATACATTTGTCTATGGTGGTGTGTGACCCGGCGCGTTAGTAGGTGCGTTCGATGTTGTCGAGCAAGGTAACGATGATGGTGGTAGTCGTTGGAACCAAACCCCCGCCAAGTGACGTGCCCCCTGTACTCTGCCCTGGAACCTTTCTTCCCCGTAAGCAGATTTATAGATCGATTATAGACTTCGCTTATGATTGGAACCATTTGCATGATGTAGGTATATACAGTCGGCAGCCTCCTTTCTTCTATATCGCCCTCTCCCTTCGTTTCTCCATCCCACAGCCCCTTCTGACGGCTATCTTTCTCTCGCGTTCGTCCGCTCTTCGACCACCATCATGAATCATCCGAGCCAACTGCTCTCTTATGGTTTCACGCGATAAACGTTTGATGCGCGGTGAGCGATGCGTGTAACGCCGTTCTTTGCATATTCCACGGTTTGCCCGCGTTGCCTCACGATATTTGACAACCAATCTCCTCCGCTTTTTCTACCCTTCGCCGTTCTAGGGGTTCACGCCTATAGCGTCAACTCGAGTATCGCGATGTTTCCTCGATATACGTACGCTCGTGGGCGTTAATGCGTCTAAAGTAAAAAATCTGTTTGAAATTTTCGGAAAACATAGAAATCGTACAGTGATTCGAAATTTCAAACTACGAGCGGAGGAGAGGTGTCGTTGGAAGGGCTAATTGATCGGTTCGGAATCGTTCGGTAGACGAAATCCGACAGACGAGAGCGTAAGAAGGGCTGCCACTCGCGGGGGAGCGTCGACGGAAAGACAAAACCTACTCCCAGGGCGCCCTCGTTCTACCTCGTGATTGATTAACTTCTTTTTTTCCCCCCCCAAGACGGCCACGACAACGTCGACGAACCACCGCGCGAAACGTAATTATAATTTTTATTCATTACCAAGGCGCGGGGATCGTTCCGTTTGATTTCCCATTTAGAAGCACTCGCTTGCGGTTTCGAGATACGATTCTTTTCCACCTTCTTCGGGGTGATCAATATTCATTTACATCGCGAAGGGTGCTCTAAGGGATTAACTGTCTACGAGACACGCTAATCGTCGATATCGCGTGTCTCCTCCGCGACAATCAAACCATCTCTCTCGTTTCACTGATCCACGACAAACCGGCAATTTTTCAACGATTTATCCGAAGATCGATAAATGTTTCTTTCCTAACATTCTGCCACGTGATTAATACAAAATGGTTAATAACAATTAGAAACGATCTAAGTTAGTAATTTTCTAAAAGAATACTTTAAAGTTTAATCGTTTATAAAAGAAATACGAAAGTATTGTAAAGTATGCGAAGTCGTAAGGAAAGAAGTTGCTCTGTTACGCCGGACCTTATCGATGTACGTCACTGGTGTTAACGATGTATCCAAGCCCACGTAATCATCAGGGATGAATAAAAATATTAAGAGATACCCCCTGCTACTCTTCGCGGGCTCTGTTCTCGAATCTTTCCATCCGACTGCACCTTGATCGCCATTCAACCACCGAGAACCATCGTCTCGCGTTACCTTTTTGCCGCTTATTTTTCTTTCTTCCTCCTCTTATCTCTCGTGGCTCTCTGCTCGCTGCGCGTCGCGAGATTCATTTATCTTGTAATTACTTCCGATAGCCTTGCTCTCGTCGACCATTCGCGTGCAAGAATTTGAAAATTATTTTATTAATATTCCAGTACCAACTTCGATAACGTATTATGTCAACCTGTCAAAGCATTTTCGAATGTTTTATCTGTATTTAATTATGGAATAACTACAAGAAAAATGAGAGGCTTAATTTAATTAATTAAACAACTGTACCTCTTAGAAGAAATACTTGTAGTTTACTTATAATTACGATGATAACGCGTCTACTAAGATACAATGTGTTAAATCAAAAGTAAACTAGGAGCTTGTTCATTGTTCGAGAAATAATCAGGGAAAATAGAACTGTTCACGGCTTCCAGGCGATTATCAAAGAACAAACGAACCGGAAGAACGCGGCAAGAGTCGAAAGGTGGATGGTAGAAGCGCCGCTGGCAACGATTCGTCGAGGACGATGATTCCGCTCGACGCGAGCAATAACTTTAAACCGAATCGAACCCCCGAGACATCCGGGAGTGGCTTATTTGCATACCGACCTGAAAATCCCGCACCCTCTGTCATTCGAAGTCACCCACTCGACATAAGGTGGCCTCGTGCCGCTCTTCTTCCCGAACTTCATCCCTTAACTCTCGCCCCCTCACCTATACACGCTTGTAACGTATAAAAATACAAGCCCTCTCTCACCCTTCCCCGCTGCTGCTGCTCTGTTCGCGATCGTTTAGCACTTTGCCGTAATTTTTTTCCAACCCCCTCCGCCACAGTATTTGCATAGCTTGGTGGCCCCTTCGAAGACAAGCTACCCAAACTCTGAACGGGAAACCGCGATGAAAATCGATGCTGCCTAATCGAACCAAAACACTCCACGCTCATTACTCTTCGCTTTCTTTTTTTATTCCTCGCCTACGAGAGCGAATAGAAGTAGCGTTCTCGCAGGACGAAACGATATACGATTCAATTTCAATCGACTTTGCCACTTTTTACCTGATCCGTGGGAGTAAATTCGCGAAAATGTATATTCCACCAGAAGTGCGTGCAAAGAAACGCCGCTAGTTCCTATATGTGAACGTAATGCCCTCCTCCACAGGGCATAAGAGGCACCGAGCGAAAGGAGGTTCGCCACTATCGATGGGCTATCCCGGGGCTTACGTGGTTTACTGCTACCATTACTTCAAGGATAACGCCACGGAATAAAAATCTTTATAACCTTACCTCGCTTTCTATCCATTTTATTCCGTACTCGGATATTCTTAGATGCTTAGTCTCGGACATTGTCTCGTCCCTTGTTCTCTCGTTGTCCTTTCGACGTTCACATTCACAAAAATTTCTGTTTTCGTTCAACGAATTTTTAACGGCGTATTTTGCACACGAGAACACGGAAAATTTCCGGAAATTGAGTCTGAAAATCCATCTTCTCGTTTCCGCGCGATTAAATTTAAATAAATTATTATACGATACGCAATAGTTGTCGAATTCGTTAGAAGTCGTGAAAAGAGAGAGAAACTACGCTGTGAAGTTCGCAGAGGAAGGGATATTGTAGTATAGGCGAAGTTCGTGCACATCTGAATCGTAGTTAAAATGCGAAAAATAAATCGCGGATCGCGCGCTAGAAATCTGACCAACCGCGGTTGTTTCTGGTAGCGCCATCTGGAGGTAATCGAAGCAAAACATGTTCCGAGACTTTCCTCGGTGGATAGAGAAACTCCTGAACAGCGCGGGACATGCACGCGAAATTACTAAAACTTTAGGAGACAGTAAATTAAACGAAATTCCCGCTGTACCGTCGACATCGCGTCGACAAGGTTGTTCACGAAAAACCGATCGACAGTTTCCTGTCGCATACAAACTACACGTCGCGTATCACGTAACGTAGCAAGAGTAACGCATAAAAATACAAACGACGAATAATTGACGGATATTTGAACTGTCAAAGTACCACGAAAACGATTATCGCATCTTACGATTATAGCAACAGACGTTTGCGTATCTAAGAATTTTCCTTCGCTCTAGTTGCATCGGTGGCGATACGGCAGGGGTACATTACCGTAATTGCATGAAATAAGCGAAGCGGATCATATGTCGCGTAAGCAATTACGAAATTGTTTATGAAAGGAATCGCTCTAAGGAGAAATAGAAAAATTCTCTTGTTAACTAGCGATGCGAGAGAAAAATCTGTCTCGGTGAGAATCGATTACGAGAACCGGTCGTCTGGCCACGTTCTTTCCTCCGTGGAGTGGTTCTTTCACGCGTGCACGCTCTCTTTTGAAAGAATAAAGCGAGGTAGACCGAGTTCGCGCCCGTGTCGACTCTGTTTACCCCCACGGAAAGCGGTAGAACCACGGCCACCGAGGGCTAGCCACGCTCGACGAACACGAAAAAAAGGGGTGGAGGAGGAAAATGAGGATGAAGAGGAAGAGTCGACGAGTAGAGAAGCAGAGGCGTGCGAAGCAAGAAGTGGCAAGAGTGTATGTACGTGTGTGGAGACAGTCGGAGAGAGAAAGAGAGGAGGTGCGGCGAGAGGGGTGGCGTCGGTCGGTGGTGCAAAGGCAGACGCCTTCCCCGGTTTCATTAACCCCACGCATTCATAATCTCGAGTGTGTTGGACGTGCGAATATAGATTGAGATGGGAATGAGACCGTTTTGTCTGGCGAATACTCGAGGCGCGAGGCGCCACGAGTGTATCGCTCAAAGGGGTGAATTTGAAAGAGGAGAACCCGTTTGGCCGCGCTCTGTTTGGCGGGTAAATAGGCAGTCGATTGGTCCCCCGAAGAAGACGACGGCGAACTCTTTCCGCGTCTCGAGTGCCGGGCCTCGAGCCGTCCGAGATTGTACTCGACGCTTATCCGACGATCTAAGCGAATTTTCCAGATCGGATATGCGCCTAATCGACTGAAGGACGAATCTCTTCGAGTGCCCTCCAAGATGCCAGGATAACGCAACTACCGTTTCCCGCACTTCCATCGAGCAAATAACCCCCGACCGATTAAGAGGAAAACAGCATCGACGACTCGTAGCGGTAGAAATTTGAAAGTTCGGTAGACGAAGCATAAAATGCGCTGCACCAAGGGGACCAAGAAGAAAACGACAAATACGAAGACTCGGAGAACGATCGAAGAGGAACGGGGTAGAAAGGTTACTCCTTGGCAGACGGAAACGAAGCATCGTTCTTCGTTTCTGCGGACCATCTCTTTTACAGCGAGTTCTCGTCGTCGACGTAATTCCATTCGCCATTGGTGGCTGGAGGTTGCCGACTAGCTTTGCCTGGCGATACAAGAGGCGGACACCGAAAGGTGGCGGGTGGTAGAAAGCGAAGAAGGAGAGGAGGAGACGGCTGGTTGACAGAGGAACGCGGGGGATGAGGTTTAGCAACGTTCCCTGTCACGAGAAAGGAGGCAAGAGAAGAAGAAGTTGACTAACGATCAGAACGGAACGCAACGGCATGCGACGAAACGGAACCGAAAGAGAAGCGCGAATGGAAACGGAAGTATCTCTCCCTCTCTCTGTCTCGAGGTCGCGCACGAAACGGGAATACGATAGAAGGAGAACGAGACAAACAACGAGTCGAGAAGGGAAGAGTAGATCAACGAAGAGAAGCAAAGAGAAGAGACGACGACGGTTAGAAAGGGAATGAGTGGAAAGGGGTGGCGCGGGTGGGTGTCGGCAGGTGGGCAAGAGGGTGAGTCGAAGAGACGGTAGAGGAAGAACGTTGCGGGAAAGGGTAGAGGGTGAGCGAGCGAGCGAATGCACGAGTAAGAGAGGGACTGGCTTGGGGTGTGCTGTATGTAGCCGGGTCGATTCAGCCCCGGGCACTCGACTCCAAGCTACCTCTATCTGCTGTATTCCCTCTATTCTCTCTCTCCCCGCAACCATCGCCACGGTGTTACCTACCGATCGTACCTCCCTCGCTCTTCCACCTCTTCCACCCCCGACTCTTCCAACCGTCCACCCTCCTGTGGTGTGCTTCTGCCACTAGGTCCCGATACAACTTCCCCAACGACTACTACTCGCGTGTTCCTGCTATCGGTGCTACCAGTGCCGCACAAGTACCGAGAAGAACTCGTCGAGTTTCGGGGATGCCGGTACAGCCAGTTACGCGTCCGCTTTTCGAAGCCTGTCAGTCTTTTCAGTCACCGGTTCACGGTCCCATCGGTAACTCGCGGGACGTTTTACCCCCTTAGAACGAACTCGGACCACTTTGCGGATTTAATTGTCCGTTGTCAATAATAATATCGCCCCTTCTCTCGAAGTAAACTTAACCCTCCCGTGTAAAAATAATATCATAAATGTTTCATTAACGCGTCCTTATGTCGCGGACGTCGTAAACAGCGAGTACATTTAGCAGTCGATAACGATCGAAAAAAATCAATTTACGTAAATGTCCTCTCGTACGTGGTCACCGTGCACGAGAGGGTTAGACGATTCAATATATTTTAACGTTTATCCTATGACTTATGGACAGCGGCGTTACGTCTATATAGCCGACCTTGAGGTTCGTCATGCATATTAAAAGAATTTTTCCCTGAACTCGACGAACGACGGCGGGGTGATTCCGTTCCAACGAGGGTGGCGACCAAACTAGGAATCTCGTCGGCTGTATAACGTCGAGGCTGGTAAATCGAGCCGATGACGGGCGGAGATTAAACGGGACGAATAATCGGTGTCTTTGAAGCGCTTTTATAAACACGGAGCCAAAAGAGGCCTTGGTACCACGAAGGCCAAAACCCGTGGAGTCGGTCGGGAGCCACCGACACCGTCGAATCTATAAGTAGCTCGCGACGGAACCCTCCGATGCTCGGAGGACTTTTTCCTTCGTTCGGATTTTGCAACGGAAATGGCAAGCGATGGCAGTTCAGGCGGGACCAAACTCGAGGAGATCGCTAGAGTAGGAACCGCGAGAAAAGGTCCGGAATAGGGGCGGTTCTCCAAACGGTTTCGCTCGGGGGTGGCCGAGGTGGCCGGTTATTTGTACGCAGACGTAAGCTACCTGGCCTCTCGCGCATTGGTTTCTACGTCTGTGCCGTTTGTCTGTACGTCTGATGACGTCAGTTACGAGGCTCCACCCAAGGTGGTGGTGGATCGTTCGGGGTACCCGTTTGCCTACCTCTGCTTCCGCAGGATGGTAGCGCGAAGAGGGGGTGGTTAGCCGTGTCTCGGTAGTGGTGGCGACGGTGGTGGTAGAAGCTAGATTCTGGAAAGGCGCTTGCGCGAAACCACTGGATCGTTTATTTGTATCTGTCATTGCCAGCTAAGGGGAACAGGAGGGAGAGAACCACTCTCAAGATCCCCTTCCTTTTATTCCTCTTATTCCGCTTCTCCGTCTTTCCCGCCGACACCGCACCGCCAAGCCCCCTGGTTCGCCGCGACGCCATCGTACCACCGAGTGGTCTCGGCTACCGGCAAACTAATTTATTTCTACCTATTACCGAACGTTCGCGTTTTTCCTCTCTACGATGCCCCTACCTGCAACAACCACCAGCTTCGATGCATTATTGCGTATGTTCTCCGCGAAAACGAAAACGAACGCGATCTTGAATTTTACATGCTTCCGTACGTTGGCCAGAAAATCGAGGGACCAGTGGAAACACGGAGATTCCTCCTGTTCTCCGCTAACGTTCTTCACTTTCTTCTCATACGCGTAAACAAGAATATCGTAATAATCAACGACGATACCGCGTCCCTGCTTACATCAACGTCATCGCGACACTTTGTCGAATTCTGCTCCGGTCGAAACTCGCGCTAGTTGGTGGAGTGCCCCTTTGAAGCTTTTTTCAGCTTTTCAAATCTTGAGCTTGATTTTAAAGCAGCGTCGTATAGACGGATGCTGCGGTCTAGACGGTACCGACTAAAGGGTTTTAACCCACGTTCGCTCTAACGTCGTGTTTCTTTCCCCGTCGTTAGTCAGAGGAACGTCGAAGCGAGAAAGATTAAAGAAAAAAGAAAAACTGGATAAAAAGGGCATCGGTCCCGATAGACGCGAAGGAAGAACGGGCAAGAGAGAAAAGTACGAGTTGATCGGAGGTGGGAAACGTGCACCGAAGTTCGTGTCCCGGGCTTCGAAAGAAAAATACCGGCAGGAACCGCGTAATTTGAAATTCGATTAAGCTAAATTGGCTTTTCGGAATATGCGGGTAAATAGCACGAAAGAATGAAAGAACGTTTGACACTTTGGCGAGTACATGAGCGATTTTATAAAGACGTTTCAGCGAAGATTACCGGTATATACGGGTGAAAAATCAACCGGCACTCAACGGCCACGCCGCTCGTTTCACCAGCGACACGAAGAGCGCTTTGATGAAACCAATTAGCTCGTTTTTAACGGCGCGGAGCGACGCGACGCGTCGCGCTCTACGGTTATAGGAGCGCGAGCAAAATGTCAACCCCAAATTGCTCTCGATTCTATCCGTGGTATGGTCGACTGCCGTGTACAGGTGTTACGGTTAACCTTGACTTATAAAAATAAACGGCCCACGCGATTAACCGTAACGAACACGTTAATCGTGTCCCCTTCGTCGTCTACTAAAATCCATCTGAAACGATCTCGCCTACGATACCGATACATTTCTTTCGACTTCCAAATCCTTACAGTCAATGCCGAATGCTTTGTTTTATTATGATTAAATATATAAGGGCATAGGGATCTAGGAGTATACGGACTAAAAATATTTGCTAAAGAAGAAACCACCTTCTATCGCCTTGACCTTCAAATATGTTATCGAAGGGAACGCTTTTCCTTAGAATAAGTCGAGAAGTAATGACCCAGTTTTCGACGTATAATTAATATATCAGCAATTTAACCGATATAACAAATATTTGTGCTGTCTAGTCACACGTTTCGAACATTTTAAAGCAAAGAATTCACTTTTTTTCTTTGCTTACAACTTTTCCACAATGATTACATAATTCGTGTACAATTTTTGTAACCTTTAGATAACTTTCTTAATTGCCCGACTGTTCGGTATCTTTCAGAATTCTACCGTGACTGAAAATTCAAATATATTTGTAATATGTGAGACTAGTCGTCTCACCTGCGAGACAATTTCATTCAGAATTACCCTGTACATAGAACATATTCGTAGTACAAATACCATAGGAATTTTCAACCGTAAAAAGTAGCAAGATCAAGAGCGAGTACGTTTCCAAACTTTTTTATTTCTTCGATTTTCTCTGTTGAACTAAGAAGAGCCCAGCAAGAAGGGAACGAAGCACGGAGGATAACGAAAGTAGAAGAGTAAGGTGAAAAAAATAGGAAAATGGTAAGGGACGAGTGTGCAACGAGCATCGAGAAGATAGCGGCGCGACCAAGAGGGATGGAACGGATAAAGTAGTAGAGAGAGGGTAGCGGAAGGCAGATTGCAGGGTGGAGGAGGGAAAAGAGCGGCAGCGAGCAGGGAGAGAGGGAGGAGAGTTTAAGTGCTACCGAGTGTCTAGCTCCTTGTGGGATCGAAGCCAGGACTCACTCCGACTCTGTCTGCGTCTCTTTCTCGGATCGAAGCAAGGCGGCTCTCGTCCTCTCCTCCTCTTCGTTCTCATCCTTGTCTTCGTCCTCATCGCCATTCCCGTACCCTCCTCTCTGTCCCCGTCCTCATTTTCCTCCCGGATCTCTCTCGACCTCTTCGCGGTGCACAGACGTCCTCGTACATACAGGGTGTCCCGTATTATGTGCCATCTTCGTCGCAGATCAGTTCCAATACTTTTGTCAATGACGACAGTTCCTGCAAATATACGTTCCGTTCCACCCTTGTCCGTTTTTGCCATGTCTGATTACATTTATGTCCATCCGCTTCTTCAGGTTTTATTTAACACGTAATATTCTGTTATGTTTGCATGCAACGCTCGATATCTTTTATAGATACGAACGTCGAACCATGATTCTGTACGAGTCGGTGCAATTGTTTCTACGAATAAGAAGATCGTGTGCCAAACTTGTGAAATTAATCGTCGAAGCGGGTGTAACGTATTAAGGAACACCCTGTACATTCACCGTAACGTACACGGACAAAGACTCCGAGAGGGAGAAACTCCCTCTTTCCCTCGCAAATACAGAGATAGTCAGAGAGAATGGAGGAATAGTATCGGCTCGTCTCTGTCCAACTCTCTTCTCCCGACTTCCTCTTGCTCTCTCTCTATCCAGAGTTCCTCCGTTCCTCTCTCTGGCCGTTTCATTCGATGTATAGGTAGAGCGTGGGGCGTAACCAACCCCTCTAGAATCCGCATCGCGGCACCGACAGTCGGCATTCGTCGTGCCATTGGCCCCGACGACACTCGGAAACCCAATGGAAAGCGCAAATACGACACCGACTTCCGGTCCGTGAAACGAATTCGGGAAACTCCCCAACTCGCGCAGGACTACTCCCGGTTTCGTCTGCTCATCCGTACGCTTTATATCCACCCTCTCGACGGGAGAATCGGCTTCGCTCTGTTCTCCCCTCTCTCTCTCCCTCGTCTCTCTTTTCTATCGCTCTCGCGGTCCCTTTCGCCACACCTGTTCGCGCAGTCACATCCGAATGCTGGAAACTCGACGATTGGTTCGCGAATAGCTCGCCTCGGTTTCATTGGTCGACTGTCCGTTTTTCCTTCGGAAGGAAAACGTTCCTTCACGACGACGCCCGGCGTCGAGAGGAGGAGCAAAAACGCATTAGCGTTTGCACCTGCACCTAGCCTCGTTTCGACTGACACTGACGAGATGCTGCGATACCGAAAAACGGAGTAGTAGAGGCGCGATATATGTCGGACCGATGCATCGGAAACGTTTAGAGCGCGTGCAGCCGCTCGTTCGAAGTACCTATATCGTTTACGTTTGCGAGTCGAACTCGGATTTATAGGAAAGAAAAGTCGAATGATGCCGCAACTTGTAACGAATTCGAGGCGTTCCTTGAAAATTCATTTTCATAGATTCCAGGACACTTTACGAGGAGCAATTGCGGGGAAATGGTTCTCCTGGTAAGAGGAAGATGGACGATCGTGGTTACCATGGACGATTTTTTTAAACGCGAAAATAGGTAGAGAGAAAGATGTCGGAGGTGTTGAATGCGATTGCGTTCCCTATCGATCCTAAAACAGAGTCTTCTTAAAGAGATGTAGCACTATCTTCGTCCGAGATACAAAGCGATACAAGCGAACCGAAAGGTGCGAGCTTTAAAGACAAGAAACGAGCGCGGATATTTTTATTCGCAGCTACGATATCTGCGCGGCTCGTAGACGATAAGAACTTCTCGACGCGAGATTCTTTCAGCTTTAACGAGTTTGCCTTGCTTGGAAAATCTTTCGAGAGAAAGTACCGTTTTCTTTCTTTGTGTTTGTTTTATAATTAACCGCTTCCTTCTCTCAACATTTATCCGAAAAGTGTATGCAAATACGTAGAAAACTTCAAAATTCATTCGAGATTTAAATGTTCAATTATTGTCAACGCATGGCTCAAGATCGGAATAGGTATTCGCTCCTCCTATGAATATCGGTGCGAAATTTCTCGGGTTAATTTATCAAAATTACGAGGAGCCCGAGAGACGCAGAAACTTCGTTTAACTTTTAGCTATCCGTTCGATAGGATTTTGAAATTGTTATTATTTTATTTTCGATAAAAAGAGATTCGAGATGGCAAAAAAATATAACACGAAGACGTAAATTGTTGGTGGTGGGACGTTCTTCGTTCGTATACTCGCGAATTCTTGCGGGGCCGCGAGACGAGCCACGGTATTGGATAATACCAGAGGCAGCCGGCTTCTGCGAGAGCACCATCCATTTAAAATGTCTCCCTTAAATCTCCAACACCACCGGCAACCACCACCATCACCACCACCACCATCTCGGTCTCCACCTCCCACCGAGGCTACCGACTTTCAGTAGTCGCCTTCAACCTCACCCAACCTCCCATGACCGACCTCCCTTCGTTGCTGCCACCGGTTTCTTCCACCCCTCACTTTTATATCCACCTAAATCCATCCATTTTAAATGACGGATATTTTCTCCGAGCGACTGTATGGATTTTCATACTTTCCTCGAAGGAGAGGCGTGCATAGAAGGAGCTCGCCGTTTGTCCGTTAATATTTTCGCACCGGGGAAGGGTTCCGACCCGACCCTTCAACCGAAAATCGTTCCTTTCAGTCTGGACATTCAGTTTCGCCTTCCTCCGACCACGTAACGCCAGCTTTCTTTCCTTGGAATCGAAATTCCAAATTCCTAAACCGTGTTCAGAGAAGAATCGAAAGGTCTCGGTCGTCGACAATGCGTTGCCAAGAACAGCACGACCTTCGAACAATCGGAATATCGCGAAAGAAAAGAGGTCACGTACGTCAGATGCATATCGAAAGACATGTATTGTCGATGCGAGCGTCAAACTTCTTCTTCTTTAGGTTAATGGATCCTGTTACGTTGTCCTCTTTGCATTCCGGGATCTTGATGTTTCTTTGCTCGTATTTATGACGCGTGTGTCGACAATGGAAGGTGCATTCCTCGTCATCGTCGGAATAACGAATGCACGGAGACGTGGACCACACAATCGCGACGACGCAACTAATATCGCACTAATTTTTCGCACTAATATCGGCTCGTCCGCCATCGCGCAGACAAAGATCGAAAAAAACCACCTGAATATATTGTTGTTACGCGAGTGAAATTTGATGGACGTATGCAAACGTCGATCGGTCGTGATTCGCGAACTCGTTCGATCGAAAGGAAAAATCGATTCGCAGCTTCGGATAGGAAAGGTCATCGTGTAACCCGCAATAATTACGAGTCTGCTACATTATACACGGTCGGTCGAATGCGGAAGAAACGTCAGGTCCGTGGCGTCTCGGGCCTCCAAGAAGCGAGTATACGAAGGGGACGCCGCCTTCTTCCATTAATCTCGCGGCAATCGAAATTAGCATAATTGACGGAGCGGAGAATAGCGGCCCGTTCGACTCTGAAACGCCATCTCGTATAATCTCTCCATATATCTCACTCAGTGTTTTCCGATAGAGCACGCATTCGCGGAAGGACCATCGAACCTCTTTACCAATCGTCTACGACACGCGCACACGCTCGTACGCGAGATATATTTTAAAGATCGACTGAAAGCGTTTTTGCGCGTTGCATCAAGCGTTCGTAAAGAATTCGAGTAAACGCTTTCGACTGCTCGTTGCATTTCTGATTGGTTGTTACGATAGCGTCGGATCTCGAGATAACGTTTGCTCGATATCGGTTATCGTTTAAGAAGAAAATTTAATTAGCAGATGGGCAAGAAAGTAAAAGCAGAGTTGGAGCATGCTTTAGCTCGAAATCTACTCTTCCTCTTGAAATCCCTCGCTCTCTTTCTCTCTCTTCCTCGCTTCGTCTCCTCCCGTCTCGTTCCACAAGCGCGCATCTTCTCGAGCAAGACGTATCGACGCGGATTTTTTTCCGCGTCAGTCATTTATCAAAGCCCTTCGTTCTCTCCGCCCGCCGCCTCCTTCCTTCGATACACACGAACGTACACCAGGATTTAGGCAAGGAAACGAGAGAAATTTCGCTACCTTTCGCAACGTTTCACCCACGAACTTCAATCTTGCCTTGCGTTCGCCCAGAAAGCTTCTCCGGTTATTCGATTCGCTAAGGTTCGCGAATTCGACATTAAGAAAAAGTAACGAAGCTATGAGGGGTTAGCACTCTTTAAAAAAGACGCGAATTTCGAAGCTCGTGGAAAAGTGAAAGATCTACCTTGTAATCGCAGCTGCGATTCCGCGTCACGGTTCCTAGATTGCGTAAAGTTCGAAAGTAGGCGCGCGAGCTTTTGTTGTCTTCGTATATTGCGTTAGTCGAGTGTAACTCGAAGAGAGGATAGAGAACTAAAGACGAGGCGAGAGAAAGAAAGACGACGAGGTCAGCAAATCGGGTCAACCCACGCTGACTTTCATAAATATTTCCTACGAGGCCAGTCAGCTCGCTTTCGAGTTACGTCGAGGGTATCTTCCGTGCCGATTTTCCCGGAAGCTTATTGTAACGTATTTCGCGACGCGTGTTATTTACGCGACCTCGAGATCAAGGACGCCGCTACCGCGGACGATTTCTGCATCTCAATGAACGCCTCCACCATTCATCTTCGTCGTTCGTCTACGTTTGTCGATATGTCGTTACGATTCGTCACCGCATGCGGCTGCGGATGACGCGATATCGACGACGGACTTTAAATTTTATCGAAAGACGAAGCAGAGAAGAGCCTCGACGTATCCGAAGCAAGAATCAAGTACTCCAAAGCTGGAGCTAGGAGAATCGATCGGACGAGACAGTTTGTGACAGAAATCTTTACAGTCTGATGCGATTCGATAACATAAAAGAACCGTAAAATAACGCTTATTCCACTTCAATGGGAAGTATAGCGTTTGCTAAGTATGGTTATTAATGTTCTCGATGCGAAATGACTGATTAACAGGGAGTAAGAAACAATTTGAAAACATCAAAAATGGAACACGAGTACGACATAAAAGCGTCGTGAAGCTACTCTCGAACGAAGATGCATGTATCTCGATACCTTACCTGTAGCGTTGGTACGTTCGTACCTCTGTCCCGCAAATATTTGCCCGCATGTCAGCGGTCGTCTTTCGCCGCTCCTTGTCGTCGACGGAGGACGATCGTTAAGGCGTCGTTAGGAAATTGAACCGGTCGTCTATTCGCCGAGCAAACATTGTATTTCTCGCTCGATTAAAAGCCGCCCTCGTTATACCGACGCGTGTATTCTATTTATCGTGCGCGTGTCATTGTTATTTTTATAGGACGTATCCGCGCCCCTTTCTCTGCTTACCGTAATTAATGAATTAAACTGGAGCGCGATGTTTCTACCGATCTGTTCCCTCGATCGATCAGCGATGCCTTCTTTCCTTTCATGGGCTACATTTATCGATATGAACGAGACTGCTACGGGTCGCTCTCGGACGAGTAGCTATCGGCGCAATACTCACTCGCACGAAATACTCTCGACAGCTACTCGCGCGAGTTTTACTATGGAACCCTTCGTGAGCACTCGGTAAAAATCGGACCTGTACCGAAGGATCAATCGGCTGGCAAACTGGCCGCGACGACTTCCCCTTTCGTCTCGGAACCACCTAGTCCCTACACTCTTATTCAATATGGCCCGGACCTTCCTTACTAAAATTCTAAGCAACCGTTCCCCAGTATCCGGTGTGCTGCGACCTCGCTACGATAAACACTCGCGAATTTTTCACCGATTAAAAAACCTCGATAGTATCGATCGGAGACATATATCTGACCGTTTGATAAACATCTGGATGTCGATATCGCTCGAATGATAACGAAAATTAAATTTGACAATCGTTAAATACGCGCGAGAGACAATCGACGAGCAAAGAAAGATGTCGATGAATGAGCATCGAAAGCAAAAATCGGATAATGGCCCTTGCTGCTCGAACGCGTTCGTCGAGCAACAGCAGGTCAATGAACTTCCGAACGTGACCATCGAGTTCGTGAAGGTGCTGGAACGAGCTGCGAGCTCCGAAGAATTCGGATATTGAGGTAGGTACGGGCTGGACGGAGACAGAACAGGAAGAAAAAGAAGCGCGGAGAGCGGAGCCGAAGAAAAGAAGAAAAAATAGAATGAAATAGAAAAACGGGGGAACTGTATGCGAGAGTCACCGAATTGAATACCAAAGTCGGGTCGAAAAGTCACCAGGAAAAGATCTGACTGCGTATTGAGTCGATAGTTCGTACTTTGCTCGAAGCGTCGTCTTTTTTCCTTTCGGGGATAAATCGTCTTCAGTTCACAAACTTCTTACGATTGGTTCAAACGTGTTTGAGATCGAGCGACCCTAGTGATCGAAGAACGGATCGAACATGAACATGGTCGAGGAATACGTGAACGCTAGCAAGCCCCAGTTTCTCGATGCTCTCGACATAATAGAAGAATTCGAGAAAGAGATGTCGGAGATGAAAGGCGTGTGCATAGACATCGGGTGCGGACCCGGAGACGTAACCAAACGGCTGATTCTTCCGAGATTGTCGCAGGATGCAGAATTAGTTGGTAAGAGAACAAAAGTAGCCTAAGCATGATCGGACACGAGTGTTAGAAATTGATTTCCGTGATATTCGTTGTAGGGGCAGACATATCGAAAGCGATGATCGAGCACGCGAGGCAAAAGTACCGCGACGAGAAACGCTTATTGTTCTTGCAGTTGGATATCGAAGCCACCGTTTTGCCTAACGAAGCGATTGGACGATACAGCAATGCGTTATCGTTTTATTGTTTCCATTGGTGCCACAATACTTGGTATTTATCGTCGTGATTTTTATTCGAAAGTAAAATATCGTTTAACAAATTCTAAATCGCCTTTATAATATTACGCTGATTATCGCGTCGAATTTAGGCGAGCTTTCGAGAACGTGTACAAGCTGTTGCGACCAGGAGGGAAGGCACTGATCATGTTCCTAGCTTGGAACAACGGGTTCGACGCTTACACGAAGCTGCACGAAAATCCTCGATACAAACCGTACATGGAGGTTGCACGACAAGCGAATGTCTACCTATTGCATCGCGATCGTCCAACGCTCTCGTTCGTATTTTTCTTTTCAGGACGCGGATCGCTTCATCCCCTTTTTCCAACGATACAAGGACTCGCGGGCAGCCCTCAGGAAGATGCTGGAAAGCATCGGCTTCAAGATTCTGCACTGCAGCAAAAGAGAAAAGAGCTTCGTTTACCAGAACATGCAAATATTAAAAAGTACAGCATTATTGTACTAAGTACAGCAACGTCTAGTAATATACGATCTTAATATCTAATGCATAATTCAACAACGTTTATTTCAGATCATACGATAGCCGTTAATCCGTTCATCTCGCGAATCCCTGACCACCTGAAGCAGGAGTTCGAGGACGCGATGGTGCGCGAAGTAGCCAATCGTAAGATTCTGTTTTCGAACAAAACCGACAACGGCGGACAGGAGTACAGTATCTTGGACAGGTATCACATTCTCGTGGCGTATATACAAAAACCCATGGATACATGCTGAGGAATTTCATTCGCCTGACGCGATCGAGCGAACAAACAGAAATTTTATTATACTTTGAAAAAAGAATTGTTATCGTTCTGTAATAAAAGATTTTGACCGTTCATTTTATTCATTTTTTTATCCATAGTTACCCGCTCAAGGATCGCGATTCAATAATAGGGAATTCAGGGTAAAATAACAGCAAAACGTGTCTACAACACTAAACTTTATTGTACACTATATCTTTGATTTTACAATACGGTACAGCCATTTATAGAATATCGTTAAAACTCATATATCG
The DNA here is from genome assembly GCF_050947335.1 of Megachile rotundata. Classification (NCBI taxonomy): domain Eukaryota; kingdom Metazoa; phylum Arthropoda; class Insecta; order Hymenoptera; family Megachilidae; genus Megachile; species Megachile rotundata. Next base: position 17,928,463 of record NC_134989.1, on the reverse strand, counting down.
TCGATACGGGTATGATAACTGGGTCTCGTTATTTTTTCCTTTAATTCGTGCTGCTTATTCGTAACAGGGAGTAACAATATTTTCTATAACGCTTTTGCCTAAAAAAGTACACCCAAAATCGGTTGAAAACCGATCGACATCGATTGTTTCGGTACCCTGACGTTTCTTCGAGGTCCGAGCAACCGAATCGCGACACCGAAACGAGAAGAATATCTCGACGACTAGGTTGTCCCTTTTTTCCTCAAAAGGATAACGGAAGTTTAAATAATTCGACCAGTTCCGAGGATATTCTTCTTAGTTTCGGGCAAAGAACGCTAAATGCTACGATCCGTCGACGAAAGCGGTACCGAAACCCTAAAATGGAAGCAACTCGAGATCGTAACGCGTTTCGAAAACTCTCGTTCCACGAGGAACAGAAGCAACAACGAAAGCGTCGTCTCGCGCACGGAACCTTCGTAATTCGAGGCTACTACGTCTTTCCTAAATCGAAGAACGATACACCTAAAACACGTAGCTGTCCAAGCAGGAAAAAAAATAATGTAAATGCGTCGAAATCGAATAAATATTCCGAAATGTCGAGAAAAAACAGTCCGATCGTGGGAACGAGTTGTGGCTCGGGAGTCGTTGACCACCCGATCAGGAAGAAAAGGCGAGGTGTACACGTATAAAAAACGGCTCAAAAAATCCTTATCGTTACGGAAGATCTGTGCGGACTCGCAATCAATTTGCGACAACGGAGGACGAGCTTTTGGAGGAGGGTGTGCATCGTGTCTCTCGAAGAAACACCGTGAGGACACGTCGACATACGTTCATGCATACACGCATTCTCGCAATAAACAAACACGAAAATCAAAAGAAAATATATAACCATGCGAATCCATTTTTCACCAAATAAGATGCCATTGAGATTCTGCGAAATTGACCTCCGTCGTTTCGTTCGTAAGATCGAACGAGCATGTGCGAAATTACTGTACAACGAATGCAGATTTCGTTAGTGAGAAATTCAATGAATCACAGATATAAGTTTCGATTAAAATTGGCGTGTCGATACGCGTATACCGTTACGTTCCCAGCTAGTAGAACTTCAAATCAAACGTTCCTCTTCCCATTTTGGCTCAGTGATATCGTTACGTATCGAGTTATTAAGAGTTAATGTTATTTTAAAAGGAACTTCTAGTTCGAAATTTTATTCTCTTTCACCCCCGAAATTATGTGTCACTCCATGTAAATTAATTTTGAAAGATCGTTATACAGATAGTAAAAAAAACCTACAAGAAACTGTGCCGAATTACATCGCTGGCGAAGCAAATAAAATGCAACCAATATCGAAGAGAGGAGGTCTATGAGAATTTTTTGTGCGCAGCAACAAAAATTTCCTAGCAGTCCAGGTTTCTGTTATATTCGTTTCGAATCACTCTGTATGTAACGAAGAATAACGAAAGAGTAACTTCTTGTAGAAAATGAAATTGCTACGCTAAATCAATTGACGAGAACAGCGTTGAGACGCGCATAAAGTAGCTTAAAATATGTATCGGCGAAAAATCTTGAAAGGAACGTTACAACGAGTAATCCCTCCGGTCGGCGGGATCTAATGTGGAAGCGACTCGTAAATTACGGTTAATAGGTACGCACGGTTTTTTGTACGGGCAATTAACAATAACCGTTCACGAGCGAAGGGAGCGTAGGGAGCGAGAGCGTGGTAGAAGCTCGTGGACAACGAAAGGACGAAACCCTCAATTTTCTCGGTGCGTTGCGTGACAGTAACCGAGGAAGGAATCGACCGTGTTGGAAGCCGAGGGAAAACAAACTGTCCGCGACACACACCGCGTGTCGTTCTAATTTGCACAAGGAAAACGTGTTCCGTTAATCGTTTGCAAATATTTCGCGAGTCGATCGATGTCACACCCCATCCCTTTGCTTCTTATTACCGGACATTCATACGTAAACGAGAACGATAACCAAGTACAATGTTTATTGCAAATGTATCTGATCGTTCCGGTTCAAATTATTATCGACGACGAAAAGTAACATAAAAATATGGAATAAATACAATTGAAATATGACGGCCGACTGTTGAAATATCTGAAGGAGAGGAGATCACTGTTTAGTGTCCTCGCGTTGGACGATCGAGAATTAGTTTCGATCGGAAGGCAAGAGAATCTTGAACAATTGGCAAGACTTAAAGGCCTACGACGCAACAATAAAATCGATAGAAATAGATGTCGACTCGACTCTCGTTGCAACGGAAACGGGAGTGATTGAGCAAAATCGGAGGAACGCTCGTAGAAAGAAGAAACGACACGGAAGCGGTCGGTCGATCGTAGAATGAAAATGGCACCGTCTCGGAACCGAAAGAGAACACGTTCGGACGAAAAAACGACGACCAGTATAAGATAGGTACAGAAACGAATTCGACGGAGAATGAAAATCACATTGAAACATCGAAGAAGTATTCGAAGCATCGAAGAATTGACAGACTTGACGATCTGAAGGAGCGAAGAAGCTCTGCCGCTCTCGCGTGCTCGTTTACGTGTATTTCTTGTTTAGAAAAAGAGCCCACCGAGGTACAACGTTGGACCGACAGAAGAATCGAGTCAGGTACGAAGAATCGTTGTTAAAAAAGAACCTTGTTTCGCACGGATGCCGAAGAGATTCATGGTAGAAAATGATCTATCTCGCGACTCTAACCGCGATCGTTTACGTAAGTTGACAATTTTACTCGCCTCAGCGACGAAAAGTCTTCGCGAAGACGGATCATGGTTTTGACGAAGAAAGTCCTCGGATTTTAACGAATTCCTGCACGCTCTATAACGAATGTCTCTCTATACGTTAGAAGAATATGCATCTGTTAGACAATATTTTTACACGTACAATCAACGAAATATCGGCGAGATCTAAACTATTTGATGTCCGCGTTCCGAACCGTATGCCTGAAAATTCGCGACAGCGCAAACTATCGGTGTAGAAAACAGGAGATCGTTAAAACCCGAGAATATCGGTTCAAAAGCTCTGCTCGTGACGAGAAGATCGGCGGGCAATTGAATTTCGAAAGGAACGTGAGCGACGCCAGACCGTCACGATCGTCGATAGGCCGTTTTCATAAAACTATATCTACGACTTATAACTGTTTCTTTTACACGCACGCGTGTACTCTTTTACACGCACGCGTGTACTCTTTTCGCGTAATACGCAAGAAGTACACGCTAATATTCGCACGCAATCGATTTTTGTTATTTCTTTTTTTTTGGCAATCGATTTCCACGACCACGCGTCGCGTACAGGTAACGCAAATGCTAGTCCTCGCCGTTAGCTCTACGAAACAACGACTATACGCTAGTACTGCCACTTTTTTCGCTAATCTACCGTTAACAACATCAACAGCAACAACACATAATATATCAACATGAATATAATATCTGTCCTCGGAATCTAGCTTCTTTTCCTTTATACTTATACGTTAGGTACGTGTGTAATATACATAATTCGCGCACGCTGTTCGTATACAGGATGCGACGGAATTTATTGATACGAGAGAGATGATGATAGGTTGAGATTGTGGAACCAATTTCTTTTGTTCGGCTTTCTTTTTTACACGAACAAGTCGACGTATGATCATTTCGTGTTTCAAAAGTTTATGCTTCGTTAGACGTGTTAATTTTTTAATTTCTTCCTCTTCCCTTAAGAAGGAAGGAAATAGGATAGTAAACCTTCGAGGATTTTTATTTTAGTCGTTTAATTATAAGTGATATATTAAAAAATTTTAATTCCGATAAAACAAAGCTCGAGACGAAAGCAACTTAAATTGTAGGAGATTTAAGGATATAGTGTTACGGGGATGTTAAGGATCTAGGGATGTAGAAATTTAGTCTCGCTCTCTCTTTCACGCACACAGACACGCGCTCACATTTTGCTTTTGTAGTACATATAGATCTTCGTAAAATACTGTTAACTATCATCACACCGCACTAATACCAATTTCGCCGCACCCTGTACATTACAGGAATATAGGAAGAGGACGAAACCGTGTTCGTCCTGAGCGAATGCGCGATTACCCGCGCAGAAAAAATATTTAAGGGAAATGCATCGTGTGACACGAGTTTGACAAGAAATTTTTCAAAGTTTCTCGTGCAACGGAAGAAGGAATTCGTCGAGAGACCAGAGATGTTTATTCGAACGACAATTAACAAACGATCGTTCGGAAATGTTTCGCTCTCGACTGCAAGCGCTTGAAAAATAATTCACAACCACGTATCGCCTGTCGAGTATCTTATAAAGTTACACGCTTGCGACAAATCGTACTCGTTGATGTCGCGAACGTAAGCGATGCATTGTCGTGATTTTTAACCCTAGAGTGGTCGCGCGGATGACATTAATCATCCATATTCAAAAACTAGTAATATGTATTTGTGTACTTCACATATGGAAAAAATCACGTGCAAAAATCTAATGTGTTAGGTTGGTAACTAAATTCGCGATTTTTCTTGTAAGTGATGGCTCACTGTATTTTTAGTCATTTCCAGATTCTGAAACTTAAATTTCTAAAAGATATAGAATATACAGGAAACCAGAAGACTTGGCCCAGCTTAAATAAAATCCTAAATATGCTAATAAGTGCATACGTCTACATAATCGAACGAATTAATTGCCAACCTAACAACATATATCTTCGGCAAGTCGGGTATATTAAAGACGCACAGTTCTTTTTAAAATGGATAATGCTCATCATCCACGCGACCGCTTACGTTACATTTATAGACGCGACCACTGCAGGGTTAAACGATCGGGAAAAACATCGACACACGTATAATCTGTATACGAACGTTTACGATATACAGAGATTGTGTATGTGTATGTGTGTGTGTTGTGTGCGTACGTGTATGTATGCATGTATATATAAACTTCCGATAATCTTGTACGACTTAGCATAAATGGTACTATTGATTTCCCTCGCGTTTGAACGCTAAAGGTAGTTTCTTCCATCGACTATCGCTACTTAATTTAAATATACCCGCGCGCGCTTACACTTACACTTATCTCATCTTTTAATAGATTATCACTGCGCTTTCCTCTTGGTTAAAATGTTCTCATCAATCGAGTCCACCGCTACGTGAGACATCATTCTTTTTTCTCTTCATCCTTCGTTAGAATGGAAGATGGTAACTTTGTAGCGAAAATGTGATCGCGAATAAAACAAGGAATATTGGTAACTCATCGTGTACGATCGTTTCATCCGGATGGACGCTTAAAACTATACCCTTGGAGGAATCTCTTTTTTTTTAACCCGTGCATTAATCTTTCAAACGCCGCGTACCAGTTTGTAAATATTTTACAAGTTATGACAAATTATACGTAAGGAACTTTCTATTGCCAATACAATAACTACAACACCTACGATCGTTTTTATAATAAGGGTCATTAAGATACTTCTAGAGTTCTGTTTGAAAAGAACACGAGAATGAATAAAGAATTCCAATTGATAATGGAAATATTAACGTAAGGGCTAATACTATCTAACGCTAATAAGCAGTGGCGCATTTTATTTTGCGAGGGCTTGGTCGGAAAAAGTTTTTGCAACTTCTCCAAAACATAGAAAAGATGATCAAACGTTTGTAATTAAAAATTTTAGAACTTCTGCTACGATAAAAATTCAACACTGTTAGTAGTCTCTTTCGTTAGGATAGATGCATACTTTTTTCCAATTTAAAATGCAGTGTGCCTTGTGCTTACAATTAAACAATTATTGACAACTCACAGCTTCAACAGAATCACTCGATCGTTCAATTCATTATCGAAATACGTCTCGATGAACCACGTAAATCACGGAATTAAATACTGTTATTTGTTACGAATTACGTAAAACCTTAATATCACGTGTAAGAAACTACGAGGCTGCACATTCCGCCGCAGTTTCTCTTTATATCACTATGTAAATAATAATAATACCAATTAGACGTTTCAAATATTTCTTTTCTGTTGGTTTCAAATATATTGCAACTAACCCCTATTAGCTTAAAATTCTTACTCCGAACACCTCAACCGACACAAAACTATCCAAAGCATAGAGATTCAAAATAATTTCGCAATATTCTTACAAAAATTTACAAAACTACTAGGAGGAAATATAGAAACGGATACTCCGATAAGCCGTTTACCTACACAAGAGTTAAGAAACTGTCGAGAAAAGAATTCTGTGTTCAGAAACGGAATAAACTACAACCGATATCGCTTGTTGCACCGATGACTCGTAAAACAAGCCGGTAACAGGGTCTCGTAGAATATTTCAACGGCAACGTACCTTCTCCGAGAAGGGAAAATAAAAATTCCAGAAACGAGCGTGAGATAACGTATAACTGCGTAACAAGGCGAACGTTTGAGTCTCAAGCTGCGATCGTTTAGTGTTTTACGCGACGAAAACGGTTTAAAACGAAACGAGCCTAAATGCCAGCAAATTACTAACGCGCCCAAGCTCGTCGTATAGTCGAACCCGTGGACCAGCCCAGGCGGAATACTCGCGACACTCGTAAACGCTGTAATATAATGGAACGATCTACAGAAAATGGGGACTCGACGCTCAACAATCGATTCTGAGATTCCTTGCATTCGTAGTTGACTGTTTTACCGATTACGACACCTAGCATTCCTATTTCCGCGACTATTTTTTGTTAGATTAAGATCTCCGTTCCATAGTAATGCGCAAATTTAAAGGAAATAAAGACTGATGCGCTAAACATTGTTGTCTTCGCAGTCAACTACCTTATCCACTTTGTTACCACCAACCGAATGTCATCGCTATTTTCACTCTTACCCTCACTAGATATGGGTATGCCGATCACGTAAAGAAAATACATCATAAACCAACTAAAGTGTCGATGGTAAAACTATGTCACGCGCACAGTAGAACTCCATTTAATTGAATGAAATTTGATCGAATATCAAATTAACTGAATGTACCGCACAAGTTTGCGAAAGATAGGAACGCTATATTTTCACCACTCCTCTTATTGAGTTTGGGTTTCCTCAAAAATTACTGCTGCATTCTTATTATCAAAGCTATTGTCGAACATGATATTCCTATTATAGGAACACTTTAATTAACACGTAGAACAAAGTAGTAATTTTATGTTTATACCCATTTTACCTAAGGGGTTAAAAGTCTAATACCTTAATTTTATGAAATTTCAAGCATATCGAATAAAAACTGTAAACAACGATTAAATCATGACTACGAAAAAAAACAAGATTCGAAAATAAACTTTTTACCATTACCAATACATTGTCAGCTCCAAAAACTTTCTGCCCCTACAGTTCCATTAGTGGCAATATATCGAAAATCTACTACTGTACATGTATATCTGAACTCTCTTGCTCCCTTTACGCGTTCAAATAAATAGAGTTCTACTACAGACGATTCAATATCAACTTCAGTCTCCAAATCGAAGGGAATTGATCCGTAGGTAACATCTCGACGCAACATAAACTACGACACAAGTGTTACACGTACGTATATATAATAGCAAAGGTGTCCCTTTTCTCTTTCGCATCGATAACGAGCACGCTCTAATTGCGCGTGTGGTGAAACGCATAAACGCCAATGTATGTATGTCGTGTGCGTGCACGTATACATATATACACATGTTACATATTGTTGCGTGTTAAATAGTGATAATTTTCTTCCTTTTTTTGCAAAAGCTCGCGATCTTATATACGAGATAAATAACAGGATGGATCACACGAGAAATTTACAATGCGTGAACGCGCGTAACTTTTAATCCTAAATTTTGTAATAGCTATTAAGAATTATATGAATATGTATACGTGTATATATATATATATATTTATATATATATATCTATACATAATATATGCGCATAATATCGAATTACTTAAAATATCGTACGATTAGAAACAACAAGGACAATGTTACAACGTAACATTTTTGATTGTCTTCCTAAAAGAGGTTCGCCCCAAATCGTTTTTTTATATCCTCGCCTTTAGCCACGAAACGGCCGCAGTGTGAAATCGCACGGTACAAAAACGCTGGAAACGTTCCCTTTTTTCTAATATTTACTCGCCTCTTCTCTTCTTCGATTCTCTTTCTTTTTTTTGAAATTTTTTTGGTTGACTTTCATTATACAATACCGATCATGTTCTTTTAGCGTTCAGAATATGGGCTACCCAAAAAATTGTCTTTATACGGAATACTTTCAGTCAAAAATATATCAAATCACGCAGACGCCCATCCGAATCTTAAAACCTCGCCGCGTCCCTTACACCGCTAGGCCAAAGAGATTCCATCCTCGTTTGTGTACATTTTTTCATTTTTTCCCTTTCGCTAAATCGTCGACGACCATTTTGACGATCGAGCGATTCGATATTTCCGGAACGCGACTTAGCATCGATCTTTTCTAATTAAATAACGCCTTATACATATAATAACAAGATTAAATAGTAGCACTTAGAAACGTTATTCCTTATTTAGAATCATGTACCTCTTCTACGTGATCTCGTTCTTTGCTTTCGTTACATTCCCAGAAGTTTCGTCGATTCGAAAAATGGAAGAAAGTCCCGACATTGGGCGGCGATGTTCTCGAGTATAATGAGAAACAGTGCGTTTAATACTGTGCGTAAGTAATATCGAATCGAAGGAAACATAGAATTCGCTTCTTTATCTCGTCGAACACAACGGTCAATGATACTTATTTGCGCTGAGATCAAAATGGCGTCGATCAGAGGATCGATCGACGCTCGTTGCTGATCTTTCGAAAAATAAAAACAAAGCAAAAATTTTTCAATGGAACAAAATGGAAAATCGCCTCTTGACAAGTTAATCAACAACGAACCTTTCGTGCTGGCATGTACATGATTAAATCGTGAACGTTGAAGAAACAAAAATTTCTTGTACGCGAGATTTGCGTAATCGAACCATCCCCGAAGAATTAGTTTAAAATTTCACACTGTTGTCTAAATCATACGTTCTCTGGTAAATGCTGTACACTTTGCAAAAAAGACTTTTTCGGAAGTGGATAAAATTATTTTAGCAAAACACAGGTAACTGCGTAGATCTCACGAATTCTCTATCGTTATCGTTACAGTATACGCTACCAATCTTATCTTTCGTAGAAGTAAAACCGGTTGTTGCTGTCGTCCCGAACCGGATTAAACTTTCGGCAAAACTACCATAGGTTTGCAAATTTTTCCAAACCGTGTCAAGTTAAAATCAAGATACCATCCATCGTTTCAGTCAATACATATTCCCACTAAGTGATTCCGGCATACTAGTTCCGCCAGATGGAGATAATGGCAGCTCTCCGCTTTCAAATTTACTACAACGACTACTGTACTCCGCCATTAGTGTAGCTTTTACCTGAAATAAAATTAATAGTTGATTCTCTATACAAACAAATCGATACAAATAAAGTAAAAGGGCTTGATAGATGTATACTTTAGCCCTTTCTTCTTCGAGTCTTTGTCGAACTTCTTCGTGTTGCCGTTCCAACTCTGCCCTTCTTTTCTCATAAATCTTCGTTAATCGAGTACACTCGTTCACACCCTTCTCGACAGTCGACTTCGCTACTTCCCTCTTCATACGATCCAGTTCCGCTTTATCTTTATGTACCTTTGCTAACTGTTTTACCTAAAGTTAATATCGAACACAAGTGACATTAGAATCTGAAAACCCGTATGTAGAAATAATGTAAGGAGGGGCTAAGAAAAGTTTACGAAAGGGATTTCTAGGATATAAGACAGAGACAAAATCATACCTCTCCGTGCCTTGTAGCTTGGAGTTTTCTCATAACATCGGCAGTTTCTCGTTCTAGTAATACTCTCAATGTTTTCAATTGGTTAGACTGAGAGTTTTTCATTACTTTCTCTACGGTCGTAAATAGACTTTCGTAATACTTTTCTTGAAGTTCGCGTTCCTGTTGAACGTGAGCTTTGCACACAGCCAGAAAACGTTCACTCTGACTTCTGGGTAATCCTTTTGGAGCTCCACCATTTCCTTCACGATTTTCTAAATCCGTACACTCTGACGTCTCAGCCAATGAACTCAATCCTACTTCGCTAGAAAAGCTACAAAAGAAATAGATGTATTAACATCTATTTAAACTTGTTCATGAATGAAATTTTTATGATAACAGGCTATAACTCACATGTTTCTGCTTGATAACCGTTTTACTAATTTATGGCTAACATAAAATTTCGATTTGTGCTTTTCACCGTCCACGGATCCCTTTTGCGACTGCACTCTTAATTTTTCTTTTTCATGTTTCTTTCGTAACGATTCAAGCTTTTTCTCCAACTCCATTTTCTTTTCTCTAACTAATTTATTCTCCATTAATTTTTCTAAGGATTCAGCTACTATTTCATCGCTCACTAGAATATAAAAATAAAAAATTATGAATATCAGTTAAAATACAACATAAAATAATACATTGATACGTACTGCCGCTGACATTAATTGGACTTTTGTTCGTGGAAGCTTCAACAACTTGAACCGGAGGAGCAGGAATTCCTTCTTCAGCCTCTAACGTATCAGATGTGTTTGTAGCAGCAATAGATGGCCTACCATGAACACTGCCAGTCGTTGGAACAGGTGTCGGTAGTTCGCCCACAGATTGTAGTCTTTTCGTTTTAACACTTTCCTCCTGAAACAACATATTGAACTATAAGTAGAAATCAGTTAACGTTAACATTTTCTAATCCACAAACTTACAGCTGGCTTAGAAGAACTTGCTCCTTCACCAACTTTCGGTTTATCCTATAAAATGTTAGTACGCGCGTATTAATTTATTATTAAGTTAGTAAGTAAAGAACTGTTCAACCTTTCAAACCTTACATCAACTTCCTCGGACGGAGCTTCCAAGCAGTCTGTAAGAACTGACAATTGCTTTTCCCTCTTCTCTACTTCACTTTGGTACTTAATCGGATTTGCCAAAGCCTCTGCAAGCTCGCTCAGTCCATCCGGAACATAATCTTTCACGATAACGTGTAGAAATAAACTTGCTAAAGGCAATGGTTGCCCGCATTCGGTTCTGAGAGCAACGTGTCGATATCCAGGACATAATCCAACTACAGGCAATACCCTGTGACCTATTAAACGGCCTGACTCCTCATATGCTGCAATTCTAATCGAGGCAAGTTCAGGTAACACCACCTAACAGATACAAATAATATTCTTCTATAAATAAGTACATACAATTGAGTAAAAAAAAATTAAAATTAATTTTCACCTTTTTGAAGATAAAAGGTTCTTCATCATATACAGGGTTGATTCCATTATTTGGAACAATTTTCGTACGAAATTTCTTTCTTACTGTGTCTGCAGGTAAACCATACATATCTACTTCAACGTAAGTACCCACTCTTTTATCTGTTAAAAACTGAGCCGATATTACATGTATGTGAACTGTTCCCGCTATAATACCATCCACGGTTGATTCTGCAAAAGGGTCTAATCGACGATCCTTTCGCCTCATGAATTCCGGTTTCAAAAGATAACCACAACGTTGATTGTATTCAAAGATACCTAGATTCAATTGCATTGCTAGATCTAATTAACAAAGGAGAATAAGTTAGAAAAAGTTGTGATACAAGATAAGTCATACCTTTACAATCAATAATAAATACACATACCAAGCGTTTGATAGTTTAATGCAACTAATTGACAACCAGCATTCCAAAATACTTGAGGCATAAAATTACTAGAGTCAAAACGCGTGCCTGCTGGATATACTCTTGATAGTTGATGCTTATTATAATTCACAAATTCAAGTGGTCGTTCCTTTAATAAAGTTGTAGCTTGTTTTTCATCGAATGACGACATTTCGTACATACGGTTTTTTTCTATAACAATTTACACGAATAATTCAGTGTAAATAAAAAAAAGCAAATTTAATAATTAACAGCATTATACACGTGAACGTACTCTCAGCTGATTCGAAACTATTAAAATGAACAGGTTGTACATAATTAACTAAGGCTGAAATTTCTGCTCCGGCTTCCGTTTCTTTAGCGCTAGACGCCACTTTGTCAGGTGCAGGCACTTTGTCCTCCATCCTTAACTTAATATCTTCCACGTTTGATTCATCCTCTTCTGTACTCGATTCTTCTTCTTCGTCTGAAATAATAAACATTTTAAGTTGAAATTAATGTTGTCATCTTTCTTTTTTTTTTCAATTTTTTTCTGTACACGCTAACCATCTTCGTCTTGAGCACTATCTTTGCTGCCTTGTCTTTGCTGCAACATCGGAGGATGCGAAATATCTCCGTTCCCTATCTGCTGATCGTTATCACCTGCATCAGCTTGAGGAACAATATCCGGTGGTGGACCATTTTCTCCATCAGCAGTCTGATTTGTTGTCTCACTATCCTCGTTCTCTTGAGCTCCTTCTTCAAACTCCGTTACTGGTGTCTGCTGCTTCTTCTTATGTTTTTTATGATGATGATGATGCTTTTTCTTATTTTTTATTATAATCTTACGTTTCAATAGAGATGGAGGTGGCAATTCTTGACCGGGTTCCAACTAATTCAAATGTAAGTGCATCTAAAGTCATGAACTATAGAACAAAATAATGCGAGCTATAATCGTGTGAAAAATACCTTGTGAGATTCAAGAGGAGCATCAAGCAACATTTCTCCAAATAATTCTCTACAATACTGAGCTATCTTAGCTTGCTGCCTTGGATTACAATGATTTTCAAAGCTAAGAATAACAGGATATTCTGAAGTTTTGAAAGCACTTTCAGCAATTGCTTCAATCACATCTCGTGCATAAATTTCAGGTACAAATGTATATCTAGACAGAAAAATATTTTTAATTCCGTTTCAAAATATAAAGTAATCAAATTAAATAATTGAAAAATAACCATACCCATGGACAATGACAGGTTCATCAAATTTTCCATTCCAGAAGTCCAATTCCACGCATCGACAACCAGCAAGCAAACATTGACGATATATTTCTACGGAACTTTTCCCGGTAAGTTGATGTCCTACAAAAATTTAAAACAAAATATTTAATAATTATTACGGTACGCTTATACGATCAGTTATAATTTAAAAATATGTATTATTATGTACCTGTTAAGTATGTATTGTGACTAGAATTTATAAAGTAATGCGCAAGCGGTTGTTCCATATCATCCGACAATTCAAGTTTCGATACAGCAACGATTGGATTATCCTCGCTCATCAGATACCTCAAGAATCCATCGAAACTTAACTGGTCCCGATTGGCATTACATTTATTTGGTTCATATTGACTTATAATGTCTTTTGCTCTCGCCGCATTTGCATATGGATATAATATTTCATTCAAACGCGGATCTCTTTGTGTTTTGTTCAAAAAGTCAACAAATTGAGTAACGGACATTACTCTACGTTTATTATTGCCTACGATGTTCTCAAAAACTTTTTCAACGTCCGATCGCTGAGTAAGAGACTTATAAAAGTTGAAGAAATCTTCGAATTGAAATTTTTGTAACGATATCACGTCATTCTAGAAATAAAATATATTGAAATTTTTATGAATGTTAAGAAATAACTGAACCTACAATATGTCACTTACTTTTCCCGATGGAAAACCCGATATATCGAGTGCTTTTTCAACACGCTTACGGTCATCTTTATTTTGTGCAAACATTCTTACTATGCTGAAATGACAATACATAAAATATATATATTTATATATATATACATATATACACAAAATATTATGCTCACTTCTTCACAGGAATTTTTCCTGATTTATCGGCTGTAAGTGTAAGCTTGGTATGTGCTTTCTGCAAAAACATAGTCGTACTAGTGTTGAGTAAAGTTAAATTATATGCAAGCTGAAAGATTTGCTCTGTCCAATGTTGTGCTATTTCTGCATGTGTTGTACAAAAGTTAATAAAATTCATGTTGACAAAATCAGATCCATAACAAATTGTCATTGTCCTATCCTCTATCGAATCTTGAGACCCCATTGTCATAAAAGATTTCAATTTAGAATCCTGAAAACCATTTTATTGATTAAATAAACAGATCTAATATGAATTGCCATAAACTTTGAATATAGCAACTCTAACAAAGTTTCTTTGCATATAATCAGATCATACGCATTGTAATCAAAACAATGGCTTATTTTACAATAAGCTACTAATACATGTTGAAACTACAAACAAAGCCACTTTATATACTGTTTATTGATTTATAGGAAAATAGAACAGATAAGAATTGATCTCCTTCCTCTATAACTACGATTATTTCCACTGTGTATAAAGATAGATGTGACTGAAAAAAATGAACTACATTGAGGACATAAAGTAGGTAATATTCTATTTATAGATTTGTCAATAATTATCATGTGTTGGTGTTATGCATCATTAGCATCCATGCAAAAGCACGATATAATTATAAAAAGACAAGTTAAGACAAGACAATTTAATTTCTATTATATATCAATATATTAAATTAATAAAATCATTTGATTTTTAATTTTCAATTTATATCTAAAAAGTTGCAATTTGCTACCTTTGGTACTTTAGCATATTTTCCAGTGCGGGTATCTCTTATTATAGCGATATCCAACATGTCCATCTCATTGTTCTGATCTATCCAATGTAGATAAAATCCAAATTTGTCTACCTTTAAATTCACAAGAGTCGCTATACCAGAGTCCTACACAGGTATAAAGCAAACAATATAATACATACAAGTTAACTCGTTGCTTAAATTTTTTTAACATTGTTTTACTCTCACCTCGTCCCATTTGAGAAATTTATCTCCATTTTGTAACCGCTGAGACACCTCAACAGGCCTAAATTGCAGGACACTGCCTGTTGTCTTTGTACTTGCCATACTGCCTGAGAGATATTACAAGCCAACTCGTGCAGAAATAATATTATCTCCTAGTACAGGCGTACTAGTACAATAGCAAGCAATGCAGACTAGTTATGCTAGTGACAACAATAACAAGCATGGGCACGTTGCTAACCACGATGAAAATAACGATAATAACGGCTGCTGTAACGACAACAACGTCGATGACAGTAGCAATGGAGAACGGGACGATGACAACGGTGACGGCGTCGATGACAGTTGAGTTGATAGCAGTAACGGCGACGACGAAGACGATAACAGCGGCGGTGAAGATGGTAGGTGTAGCGATAACAATATCAGCGACGGCGGAAACAACGGCGACGACGACGACGGCGACGGCTCCGGCGACGACGGCGACGACGACGTCGACGTAAGCCTCATCGAGAATCTTCTAAGCATTAGGCGCACCTCGGTAACCACCTTACCTTGACAGGTGCTGTTGCTTATTCATCCGTAATAGAAGATACGACCATAACTCGACGACGACGTCGTCATCGTCGCCGTCGTCGCAAAATTCTGACGGATACCGTCTTATGAATATCGATAAGAGATTCGTAGAGTTTTCAGTGAACATCGACGATGTCAGTTTCGGTTGATTAAACGTTTCGAAGGAAAAAAAACAAATCGTGTAAATATGAAACCACTGATAAATGTCTTGAAAAAGCAAGATAGTTTGACAAGAATGTTCCACGATAAAAGAAACTTTCAATTAATATGCACCGCGAAAGTTTTCGTACTTCTGGCCACTCGCGCATTCACTTGGTCCAGAAAAGCATCCTTCCGCGCGCCGTACCGACGATAATCCGAGCAGATCCGAACACCGCTACCCGTCACCCTGCGTCACCCGTCAACAGTCGCCCGTAACCCTCGTCACTAGGAGGCGGCAGCACCGGCTCATACTACACTCTGACTTATGGATGATCGGACCTCTTTCGCGCAGCTCAACCGATATCAAAAAGCTTCCCACCCGCATGTTGTTGTACCAATGTCCCATATACAGGGTGGACAATATTATAGTAAGAAGAGGAGGTAATATAAGAAAGGCACGACCAAGTGCCCTCCTCTCACTGACAGCTATGTGGTCCCTACTACCAAGTGATCTACACCCCACCATCATTTAATTCGTACCCCTATAGATCAGTCTATAAGCCGCTACTCTTTGCGCATTGTGTAGTTCGTACATTTAAAAAGTTGAAAGTTTGAAAATTTGTAAAGTTGAAAATTTAAACATTTAAGAACTTGTGGATTTGGAAACTAAAAGGTTTGGGAAATTAAGAATTTCAGGGATCACCATTTAGTTGTACCTTGACTTAGGAAGTGAACAAAATAAAAAATCATCAGGTACATGTACGCTCAGCGTCACACTGATCATAAGTGCGTTTGCGCGTTACTCTTGGTTACAGATCTTGATAGAACCAATCAGAACCTACATGCGCAGAAGAAATAAAAACATGTCATTGAAGAGGGTCGATTATCCATGAAATAAAGTGTAGAAAACATTACACGTGCGCCTATCGCGCTCAAATTGATTTTAACGCGAACCGTGATATTCAATAAAGCCGCTACTTAAAGCTTTCATAGCGTTATTCTAATCGCATGATTATATATATTGAATGTCTTTTTGATTTAATCAATCAACTGCATTAATTATTCACTTATTAGATTTCCGACGCCACAAATAGTTCATTAATACTTGTCCAAACATAATTCAAAGATTTCATCAAAACTTGATACTATCTAATTCTGGTTTTACCTAAAAATAGATATATGCCCTCCACGCATAAAAAAATTAATCAACTGCATCGAGTTCATTAAATCGATCCAATCTTATCCTGCGGCCAATAAGCTCGAATCAATTTAATTTAACGCTCGGTGACTAAACAAGCCGTTAAGTACTTTATTACGCTCTTAATAATACCGTGATATTTAAAACATCAATTAGAAAATAAATTTAAAAGGATTTAATCTTCTTTTTATATAATACTTAAGCAATATTGTATTATCCTTATCAATAATTGTTATAAGATTCTTTTTAATTACAATTCCTGTTTTATCTATATGTCTGTCAACTACAAAGTCGCAATTTTCCTTTTTTATCGCGTGTAATCCTTAGAATTAAATTAACAACAGTTTCTACAATTTTATGGAAGCCTTATATACAAAGGATTTTAGTCCTTGAAGGTACCTTAAATTATGATTGAAAATAGTTACTTCTTTTATGCATTCTAACAAAATTTCATTTGGCATAATTAACAAAAAAATAAATAATATTAATACATGATTAAAGTAAAAGACAAAATTGTATAAAAGTTTAAATATTAGCGCTATTATTATTCTGTATGTAACATTTCATCTTCATTCCTGTTGATTGGGTCTCCTTTTAGTAATGCAATAATCATGCTGAAAAATGGAAAGTAATACATAGTAGTAATTAGGTACTCAATTTTAACTACAATAATATATAACTATGATATACATACCAATAAAGATAAATAAAAAAGAAAATAAGATAATATCCAAGATAGATCATACAATCTCTCGTATGCCTTTTCAACTGGCCACGATTATGAATCTCTGTGGGATCATACACGCCCATATTACCACTTGGTACGCCAAAATATTCATAGAGCAGCCATAGTGTCATTGGTAGATTTACCAAGCACAATATTAATTGCCCATGCGTTAATAACAGAAACTCTAAAAATGAATGTGCTACTAGCTTTGGTACAACCCACTGCAAAATTATATGATTTAAAGTTTATTCATTATATCCTATTTACACGTTAAAACAAAGAGACAATGACAGAACCAAGAATAATTACCGTATTTAGCTTTGAACAACACTGTTGTGCATTTAAATAGTCACATTCTAAATCCGACAAAGTTATGACCTATATAATTCAGCTAAGGAATATGATTTCATATTTATGTTATTAATAAAAGAAATTTTGCACTTAAATAAAGCGCAATTACAAGTGCTCCAACATTATAACAACAATTATATCATTGAAATCCCTAGACATGTTGTTCGCTAAAATACCTGTAGATTTCAACAATTACTCGATTAAATTAGGCGAACAATAAAAAATACGATCGATTATCGTTCAATTTGATTTAGAAAACATAAAAAGGATACAAAATACACCAAAAGAAAAAGTACTGAACCGGTATCGATTAAAGCTAATACAAACAAGAGCGGTTCGGATATTAAACCCATTTTAATGATCTATTGCTATATATTGACGTTCAATCGCATTAGGAACGTATCTAATAATCATATGGTATTTTCCTGGTAGGCCAATTCACTGCAAATGTTTTCCACGCAGAAATTTTAATAAACCTAAGACAAAACTGAAGTGACCGATTGTCAAAATCAACAAAATGAACAACTCACAATGCTGCCAACTATTCGCATTTTTCAGTAAAATAACTGTTACGAATTCGATATGAAAATCCCTAATTCTGGACAAAAATAGAATCCTACTGAAGTTAGCCACGTTATGCGAATTAATATGATTTTGTATGGAATAAACAATACGCATATTTTAAGCGACCAAAGTGATCGATATTAAATCGTCCGATTAAATGTCATGAAAACGAATGTTTGCAAGATGTTTATTGAATAAATGAAACCACATATTTCATATATAAATATAAGTAAATTATATATATGTCTTTTCAGAGATAGCATATAATAAAAGGTAAAAATGTACAAACAATTATGTTTACATCTGTACGTACATTTTCAATTTATACATATAAATCTGAAATAAAATTATAATTACAGAAATGTTTCGGGAAACTTCAAAAATTATAATAGAAGATGGATCTTCTCCATCCGCCTCTTACGTTATATACATCAGAATGGAAGATCTATTAGAAAAATTGAAACTATTAAATTATGACATAGAATTTTTATCAGAATTTAAAATAAAGGCCATAAATAGGTAGCAATAATAGTTATATATTGAATAATATATTAGTGTATTATAAAAGACTTTATTAATATGTTTATTTAACATATAGGAACTACTTTGCAATACAAACAAATCCAGGAGAACAATTTTATACATTTACGTCTTTAGCTGCATGGTTAATCAGAAAAAGTGGCAAGAACTTTGAACCTCCACAAGAGTCAGATGACCCTAATGCTACTATAGCTTTGATACTGGATCATTTAAGGGATATTAATGTACCAGTAGAATTTCCACCTAATAAACTGAAACAAGGCAGTGGGGAACATGCTATTTATGTATTAGATAATTTGGCTGATCATGCATTAAAGATACAGAAATTTCAATGGAAGAAGTAAATTTTTTAAATGTGCATAACAAAAATATTAGTATCATATTCTAATAAGCGAATTAACACTTCTAGAGTGGATATACCTCCTGATGAACCAAGTAATGAACCAGATGTTGAAGATGATGACGCAGAATTAATTTTAGAAAAAGTAGAAGAAGAAATGATGGCTGAGTATGACGACGAAGACGAAGATATTTTACATATAGATGATATTACAAAATTATATGGACAAAACTTTGTGAGTATACTCACGTATTCATTTAAAATACATAGAAACCATAGATATAAATATTTTATTATATTTTCTAGAATGACACACAAAAACCAGATGATATTTTAGAGTCTAAAACAAATAGGGAAGAATGGCAATTAGAATTAGAAAGAGTTTTACCCCAACTGAAAGTAACTGTTAAGACAGGTATTAAACTTTTAATAAGTGCTTAAAAAGTAAATGATTAAGAAAGTTATTTCATTCAGATTCAAGGGATTGGAGATCACATATAGAACAAATGAAACAGTTCCATACAAATATCGCAACAAATCTGACTGGAACCAAAAGTCAATTAGACAAATTACGTACCGATGTAACAAGCGCTTTGGACAAAGTAAAAGCAAGAGAATCATATCTGAACCGACAACTTGAACCTGTTTTAAAAGAATATCAAACGCTTCAAGATGAACTCTCAAAAATAAAAGAACAATACCGAGATGTTAGCGGAGGTGTAACAGAGAGAACAAGAATATTTAATAAATTATCAGAGGAATTGGAACATATAAAAAAGGAAATGGATGAGAGAGGATCAAGCATGACTGATGGAAGTAAGTATATTATGTTGATCCTGTAATACATAAACAATACATGAACTGTTTTTTGTAGCACCACTTATAAACATAAAAAAGACAATTACCAAAATGAAAAATGAAATTTCCGAAATGAATGTTCGGATCGGCGTATTAGAATACAGTTTAATGTGTGCGAGAATACGAGATCGTACACAGTTGCAAGAAGATATGAATAACACAAATGGTATTGTAATAATTTGAATTATCAAATAGCACTTTGTTACGTAACTTCAGTCTATCTTGTTGTCCGTGTAACAAATTTAATAAGTTACATTAGTTTCACGAATCGTACCGACAGTTCATTTTTGCTAAATATGTTTCTTGCGCACAGTTATTCCCCTAGCGATACAAGGGTCCAATAAAGTTCCGTCCAGAATTATTTTTATAAACTTTCTACGTGTCAACGAATATTCAACTTGCAGGAATTAATTGTTCGATCACGTTTTCACCGATTGTAATTACAACAAATAAATTATTGCAGTAATAAGAAATACTTTTTTAATACTTTATCACTTTCATTATAACTTTTGAAGTGGATTTATTGATACAAGTGATACAATTGAATGAATCACTTGAATTCAATGTTTCCTTTGCCTCGAATGGAGTGAACGAATGATCGAATGTACGAGAATTATTTGAAGAAATTTAATTTGTAATTTAGGAATTTGGAAATGTGAAAGTACAGAATTTTGGGAATTTTCACAATTGGTAACTTGAAGATTTAAAAAGAATTTTGGAATTTATATATTTTTCCTCTTGGCGATTTGGGGGTTCACAAATTTATAAATCCGAAGATTCAGGAACTTAGAAATTTGTAAGACCGCTGCGGCCCCTGTGGTTCGAAAAAGGGTTAATCCGTCGATCCCTACTTCAAGAGTTTCTCGATCGGCTTTGCATCAGCACACAGCGAACTGGCTAGCTTAAAGTTTGCGCAGACCAGTCGCGTGTAATCACTGATGTTCGCGTTACCATTGAACGTGACACTGTCTCGCTGTGTACAATAACTAGACAATCTATGACCAGTAACGTGTGTCAAGAGTAAACAGTCTCGCAGAACCCCTTAATAAGACTAATCGGCAAACAGGTAGGTAATCAATTCAATATAATTATATTTCTACGCGGCAATTTGAGATAAGTTATTAATAGTAGAATTACTAATTGTACGCGTCTTCTTAATGTTTTACTTCTTTTGTTTTTCGTACTGCAAATTGAGTGACATAAATAGAAGCATTTTTAAAAGCGCATTTCTGTGGAAGATTAAAACATTATCAAAGGGTCACTGACTCTTTTTATCTTCTTGATAGGATACACTTTCTTTCTGGTTTGAAAGATCTCCTCATGCGTTTAAAACACGTACCAATGTTTTCTCAACTTTCACCCATATTTCAACGCATACTTTTAAAGAGACTCGCTTAGTTTCAATACATTCGAAAACGTATTACTGTAACTTGCGTACAAAATATTTTATCGTTTCTAAAATAATCGTTAATCGTTAATTATTTGCATATTTTTAATTATTGAATAAAGTAACAATTAGACGAGACTTTTGTTAGTTTTTCCCGCGTTCGTTTTAAGCTCCTTATTACAAAAGTTATATGACTGGAACGAAAATGATACAGATTTAATCAAAAGTAGATGATGCATCGAGACTCAATTTGTCATCACAATTATGAACTTTTTTTCATGCGCGATTAATCAGAATAGGATGCACACAGAAACGATGAAATCATCGGTTTCTGGTTTCTCATGTAATCTGCTGTCAATTATGCGACGCGCTGGAGCGCCTTACGTTTTTTTAAAAATAGATCGATTAATTTACTTTCGAATTCTTGGATGTACTTGAAATATATATACAGTCGGTCTAAATGTGAGATTATTAATGTAACCCATAGATTTTTTGGTATCAATAATAATTAAAAGAAAGTCAATGAAAGTCTATGATAAAGTTTGTCTAGATTTCGTATGTATACAGAAAATAAATTTCGAATAATTCCAGGAAAAAATTGCTTTATGATTCACAATTATCCTGAAATATGCTTTATTGCGTGAAAAGTAAAAGAAGTATGCAATTTGAAAGGCAGAAAAGTTTTCAGTCCTTTATAATTAAATATATTTAAACGTAACTGCTATACAATTTGATTATTCGGAATGCATACTTTTGAACAGTCCAAACAGAACAATCAGATGTTGAACAATCAGAAAATGATGGATATGTTAATAGATTATCTGCATTTTGCAATTGATTAATTTTGAATGTTGGATGATCTTGAACTTTGTTCCGCGAATGATAAGAACCATTATTGCAGCTACAGAATAATCTCTTATTCTGTTTTTCTTTTTTCAATTTAATATCATTCTTCTTAGAAATATTTATGCAATTTACTATCATTTATATAATTTACTGTTGTTTGCATAATCTGCTATAACAATCTAGAAAGGCGAACTAATTAAATCGTTGTCAAAGATTTGTAAATGAGCTATCATTCATACTTTACTCGTCCAAGCATCTATAAACTTGATATGTAAATTAAACTTTGCCTAAAACAATGTATGTTATGCTTTAGCATAATATATATTAGATAAGCGATTAAAGTTCGCTAATAGTAATACAATGAAAGGTAGCATCAGTACTACTGCTGAGAAAACGGGGCATCCCCCCGTGGGTTAGTACTTAACGCGGCAATATAACGAGAGCCTGCCGTGTAAATCAGAAGTTTTTTATTAATATGATCATGAGATCTGTTATCGTCGAAAATAATATCAATATTTTATTTTCAACGGGAATGATTGATAATTAAGATATGAGATGTTACGATCAGTAGAAAATAATTAATTTGAAAAATATAAACCATCTTATCAGATCATATAATTTAACATCATAAGCGTGTAATACGATAAAAAGAATTAAGATGAATTTTTAAATATTCGCGCCTATCTGCAATGTATCACGCGCAGATGTTTCACGTTTCATTATTTGTCAATGAAACATATTTTCATGCTATGTCATATGTTTATTTAAGCAAATGTTAGCGATTAATTGCAAATTTGGAAAGGTCGTAGTTCATGATGTTTTTCATCGAAGTCTCAACGTTTTCGGTTTCTGATATTTGTATCTGGTATTAAACCGTGATCATTCGAAAGATAAATGTCACATGTTTTGGATTTTTTGTATATTTGCGATGCGCTTGATTAGATTTGGAATAACATAATTGTGTAGCGATCTGTGTAAGGAGAGAAAGAAACATGAACTATATGCACATATTTTATTGGGCAGAACTTGTAATTTTACCGCTGCTAATGAATATTTCATATCTAAGATGACTCATGCCACTGTTATTATAAAATGTATTTAAAACGACATTTAACATTAAGTTGAAAAAAGCATGATGCGCATAGTTATAAAAATTGTCTTTGCTATGTGACTAATGTACTATCACTATGACTGAAGAACAAAAAGTGTAATAATATTTCAGTTTCATCCATGGGAAACATCTGAAAATTATTATTATAAGTATGAATATAAAGAACATATAAAGAACTAAATAATTAAATTTATATTCACATATGTTATAATTAAACTTGTTATAAGTATTGTAATTCAATCACAATTAAAATAATCATATTTTATTTGTTGCAGCTTTAAAACATTAATAAGAATAATGAAGATTTGGACAAAGCTTATCATAATTTTTATCATAGGTATAGTAATAACAGCTATTGGTCTAACAGGAGGATTACTATGGTCCTCAGTTTATTCGTCAGTTTTATTCAAGGTAAATATAAAAATAATATTTGAAAAAGTATAAAATTATTATATACATTTTATCTTTATTAGGAATTGTCATTAACACCAGAGTCCACAAATTATAAACTCTGGACTAAGACACCAATTCCTATGTATTTAAAAATATACATGTTCAATTTGACTAATGCAGAAAACTTTGGCGTTATTAAAGGAGAAAAACCAAATTTTGTGGAAATGGGTCCTTATGTATTTAGGTACAAATATTACATTAAGTTCTATAATTCATATTAATTACATTACAAATAATATTTTTTAATGACAGTGAAGTTGATACCAAAGTGCAAGAAACTTGGAATAAAAATGGTACTATAACATATCAAAGGAAGAGGGTATGGCGCTTTGAAGAATCTATGTCCAATGGTAGTTTATCTGATAATGTTACTAACATAAATGCTGTGACTGCTGTATGTATTTTGAATATGTAACTTTACATGTATAACAATAAATTTTCTTTATTTATTATTTTTTTCAGAGTGTTGTATACGCATTAAGATACAAGATGGAATTTTTCAAAGAAATGGCAGATAGAATAATGCGTATGGTAGATCAAAAATTGGTAGTCACCAAAACTGTAAATGAATTACTGTTTGAAGGTTACAACGATACAATGTTAAACATAGCTCGAAAATTGAATGTGACTGAAATTCCATTTACGAAATTTGGTTGGTTCGTTGATGTGAGTATATTTGCCAACATTATTAATGTAGGTAAAGATTTTAATTACACGTGTCTATGTAAAGTCATTCAATAACATTTTAATATCCACAGAGAAATGGTACTGCATCTTACGACGGAACATTTAACATGCTTACTGGTGAATCAGATTTACACAATTTAGGGATGTTAACGGAATGGAATTTTAAAAATAGAGTCAGTTATTATCCTGGAGAATGTGGAGTAGTAAAAGGAACGAATGGCGATCTGTGGCCACCGTTAACCGATAACGAAACTATCTCTTTCTTCGTATCCGATATTTGCACGTCAGTATAATGTTGCATTAAAAATACTGAAAATATTGTAAAGATATTTAGATTTAGATATCTAAGAATATCAGAATATTCTTCGAATAAGAGACATATAGATTTGTGGATATATTAGAAACTTAGAAATAAGAAAGAAGGAAAATTTTTTATGTTCTTTCAATTTTGTGAACAGGAGTCTGACAGCAAGGTATAATAACACGGTTGTTCATGAAGGATTGACTGGTGTTAGATACACAAGCGATGATACGTTACTGGATAATGGCAGTAAAGTACCATCTCGTCGATGTTACTGTGAAGGAGACTGTGTACCCTCTGGAGCATTAAATATTTCATTGTGTAAATGGGGTGCACCAGCATTCATTAGTTTACCCCATTTCTATTTGGCAGATCCAAGTTACAGAGAAAATATAACAGGAATGATTCCTGACAGAGAAAAACACGAACTTTCAATAGCTTTAGAACCGGTAATTATGAGTAAATAATAAATAATAATCCTCAAGCACATCATACTAAATAAATATTATTACTTTTCTAGAAAACGGGAGTCCCATTAAAAGTAAATGCACAGTTGCAATTGAATTTATTACTTCTGCATGACGATGTTATGAGGTAAGTTGTTTTTTACAAACTAAGTACATTTTTCACGTAATATATTTTTTATTTAAATTGACATAATATTTTCAGTATGTTCAAAAATGTTACAAATACTTTTGTTCCGATGCTATGGTTTACACAGGAAGCTCGTTTAACTTCCGACTATGCCAGCATAATTAAGTTCATTTTAATTTTAAGAACATTGGGCAGTGTGACTTTGATAGGTATTGCTGCTATTGGTGTTTTAATTATAAGCATCGGTGTTTTTTTGTTTATTCGGCACAGTTTAAGAGGTGAAGAGAATCAAACTTTATTATCAAATAATGCAAATAGCGAGAGTAGTATTATCAATGGTTGATTGATCGTACTTTTAACGAGGAAATGATTAAATTATAAGAAACAGAATTATGACCAATATGGTAGTTAGATGGAGAAAATAATTATTATCGTTAAAATTCAATGGTTGATAACATTTATGTATGTTTTCCACATCCTGTTGTATGTTGTTCTATTATAATTAGAACAACACATGATGGCACCAAGACTATTTTAAGTGGAAAATTTATTACTATAAGATTAGTTGTTCGAATTGATTATAAGTATGCTTTCAAAGTATTTTCATGATTTAAACAAGTGCCTCATTGCCTTAATGAAAATAAATAGATGTTGATAGCAATAAGAAAATACAATTTATAAATATTAAATACTTAAATATGATATATGTATGTATTACAACCTAACAAAAATACGTATTATTTTTAAACAATGGTAGAAAATTATTCTCAATCACTCTTGAAATATTTTTTTAGTAATGCGTATGATAATCTAGATATATGCACATGCCTGTGAAATTAAGGTTGAAAAGCTGATGAGTATTAGAATAACATTAATTAGATTAAATATGTGTTTGTGTCAATCATATAGTTAAAGTTTTAGTATTTACAACACTGTTAATGCTGTGATAACTAGAAACTTCTTCCATTGTAAATATAATAGGACCTATTAGAAATAAAAGGGTATTAATTTTATACGATACTATTGTTGAAAATAAAATACTTTTTTTTGAATTGCACTATTTTTACAGTGCATGTAAAATAAAATTAGTTTATCAAATTCAGCACAAACAATAAATTATATCCTTGAAGTGTAGATGTCGCCGCTATTTAGTTCTTACCTTAAACTTTTAGAAGTCACGATATAATTTTGCTAACTAAAACAATTATGTTGATATATATTTTTTTCTTTTTAGTAGGTAAATAATTGTTTATAGAATTCAAAATTAAAATAATCCAAAATATGAGTATCGTATGAACCTTATTTTTTAAAAATTTTCATTAGAGGAACTTTGCAATCCTTTTAAAAGTCAACCATTCCAATTATTCCCTGACCTATTTTTATGTTTAATTTTTCGAACATCGCATTGTAGATATCTTCAACCATTGTTTCTCTTGCCCATTTGAACAATCGACAAGGTACGAAATCAAAATATATATTTTTTCCGGGGTACGCATGAATCTACAAACCGGAACGTTGTATCGATCGGACATAAAGTGATTTCATTAGTGGTGTGTAAAAATAAAAGAATCCGTTTACCGTTCCCTCTGTTTTCAAGGAATCTGTTATTCTTTCGGGAAGCGTTAGGCAAAATATAGAAAGCTAAAGCAAAATAAGGGATTGTTGAAAGTAAAAACATCACCGAGTCGGTGAACATTTTAATGATCGATGCATTCTATCGCATATTAATTATAATTCGAGAATTGGTAATTTTACAATGTTTTAATTATAGAAACATTTAGTTCCCTTAATTGAAGGAATTACATTTTTTTTCTTTTAAATATTAAGTGAAAAAGGAAGGTAACATAACAAAAGTCATAGGTCGCATAAAATATATACATAACGGTCAATGTTAGAAAGACCATTTTCAATTTGTTGCACGTTCGTAATTCGTTGCATATTAATACAGGGTGGATGCATGTCGAGTAACAACAGGTTACTTTGATCTCATTAATCATAGCACGTATAACTTTTGCGTGTACTTCGTACGCGTGGAACGATCTAAATATTGTAGCAACTGTTATGGAGAAGCGACGATCGATCCTTTGCTTGCATTTATTTTATTCTCGAACGTATAATCATGACAGTAAGGCATTAGTTTCATACAAATAAAATTATTGGATAACTTCTACATTCTAGAAAACATGAATTTCTGTTATTTACAGAAGGAGGAAAAACATTTTCGTATTTTTTGTTTCCTTTGAAATCCAACGAAGTGATCGGTGGGCTTTTTTGAAATGCTTAAAATCAGAAATTTGGAATTTTTTAAATCTTGAAATTTGTAAATGTGAGCTTGTACCTAGTATATCCTAGTATAATCGGGGCAACAATTTATGGAGCCGTTTGAAAATCCTTGAACTTTACTCATCTTGGGGTAATGTTCTCGGTAATTCAACCTCTAGATAGGTATTTTCTACCGGAATTTAATACTCTCTGGAAATCTTTTATTTTCGAAGAACCTGGACTGCAAGCACGGTTGCGTCAGCGAACAGGAGCTGAACATAAAATCTTCTGTCGTAAAATCTCCAGGGTAGCATCGTCTTAACCCGTTTATGATCTAAGACAGTAGTCATTTATGATTTCGATTGGCTTTCGATCGAACTTCTGCTGTTCATCGTATTCTTTCAGAGACCGGTTTGGATTGAAATTGTCGTGCACGCTCGTAGATACAAGATTGAAATTTAATTCTAGCTTGCGGAATTTATCGACGAAAATAAACACGTTTTACCTCGTAAGTACCTCGAAAACAACATGTTTGTTTAACGAAACACGAATACGAACGCGGCAAACGTAGCCGTTTAAAATAACGCCAACTTTGCCTCGCTTAGCTGCGAGATAAACAACTCAACTATCAAGCGCACTTTTTTAATAAATCTTTCAGAAACTTTTCCTTTTTTCAACAATTTATCTCTGGATGATTTACGAGCGCCAACGGCTAGGAGTAGGTGTGACACAGAGTAATGCATTTGCTGCGAAGGATTGCTTGAGCTTATTTTATTTTATTCTTAAAATAGAGGAGGTTGCGTTAACGATATGGCAACGATACGGTTGTTTATAAATGGACCTCGAAGCTATTAGTTCATTTTTAATAACGGTAGCTAATTTCCAAACGATAAAGTTTACAGAAGAAAAATAAATAATTCTCACCATCTTCTACCATGGAATATAATTATGTTGACTATACACGAAAGCTTATACAACAAAAAACGGGTTAACGATGTTAAAATTGTTTAGAAGATTTATTGAAGGTAGAATTAATAAGCAAAGGGGATTTTATACGAGTTTAGGGCGGCGCTTAAAGTGTGAAAGGGTGTTTTAGGGAAAATCCGATTTGCATTTGAACGTGTGGTGAAACGTCGAGACGAAGTTGGCCGAGGTATCAGAGTGTATACCGCTGCACCTACGCGCTCGTTAAATCGACGTACATACCTCAGTTTCGCAGAGTCCGTCGTCGCGTTCGCATCCCTGTCCCGAATCGGGATCGTCGTCTCGCTTGGCTGTCGCGTCGTCGCGACGCACACCATCCGTCCAACACAGGACACGTTTGCCCGCGAAACAGTGTCTCATGCTTTCGTCGCTGTTACCAGTTCGTGATTCGAATTGTTCCTTTTTATATCCACTGCATCATGTACATTACCACCACAATATTTACCATCACATATACAGGATTTTCAATTAGTTAAAGTCACGATTTTTTAAACTGCTTTTCAATTTGGTTAACCATACGTTGCATCGCGCTACATATATGCTACACAGCAAAGATACATCTAGCAATTATTTTTATTTAACATAAAGGAACTGATATCGAAATTATGGGAAACAAATTTTTTTTTCTCCAATTACGATTTTTTATTTCAACTTGCAAATTTGTGGTGCTGCACAATTTTGCCCTGAATTAATTTTGTAATATAGGAAGCACTTGTTTATTGTTATTTTCTTGTTATCATTGTTGAGAGTTGAAAAATGTATTTTTTCCTAAATTGGAAAAATCGCGCAACGATAGGTTAACGTATCCATAAGTGTCGTGCGTGACATAGTGTAGAAAAAATAGAACAGGTTTTTTCGAAAATAACGTTACAAATGAACACGTTGATTGCAATCGGGGTCATTGGTGGTAATCAGTGTCTTGTAGGTATACAAAAAGTTAAAAGGTAGATAAAAATGCAAATTTATTGAAAATGTACCGTCAACCTAATAAGAACATGAGTTACGTAAAGTAGCAAACTAAAGGCTAAAATTTGAAAATTGACTGATTGTATCGATAATTAGCGTTACGATACATAAGCCTTGTAATGTATGGTATTTAGTTTTAGTTTAATTTTAGTAACTCAGATTGCAAGCGTATATTTATAACATTGTATTTTACAGAAGACAACATCTGGCGCGTAAAAGGTTAAAACACGTTCGCGATGAACTTTCTTTTAAAATTTCCTTTCTAGCTCAAAGCGATGGTAGACCCTGTCGGATACGAAGCGCAAGAAAAAAGTTCGCGAAGACAGCCGGGTTAAACTTTCCCGAGACACAGATTGAATTTATCGTCCCTTTGGCAGTTACCGCGACATTTGACGTGAAATCGACAGTTTTACAATATTTCTGCATAGAGGAGGGAATTGAAATGTCATAAAATACGGTTTTCGATGTCGCGTCGGGAATAACTCGAATATCTACCAATTTCTGGTAAACCCACAAATTCTGCGAACTTTCAAACGTCGTTTGCCCACAACTTTTCTATATATACATCAATTTTTATAGTCACTATCTCTCTTCTTATATTTTTAAATGGCAGCGCTGTACATTTTATTTAAGAAATCTATACCATGAACGTACGCGTTCGCATCGTATTCTTAACTTCCTACATTTCTAAATTCGTAGATGCAGCTTTGTAATAGAATTATAAAAAGGAAGAGTTTCTTTTGGACTTTTTACATTATCGTGTTATATTTCCTCGTCACTTTAATAAAACGTAGATAATGTAAACAAATTAAGATAATTATGCTATTCAAGTGCACGGCATTTTTAATACAGTGAACGACTTGTACTCGTCATTAGTATTCACTAGTCTATTCATGGATGATGACTGTCGTTGACATTAGCAGTGAAAGAGTTAATTCTTGCTATACTGTATTGTACTACATATGTCTGTTTTGACTATAGCAATCAACGTGTTAACTTTTAACTGATCGATATAAGGAGCTCGTTGCGTATCCAGTGACCGATCCTGAAACAAAGTCTAATACGATTTTGTAACATAAAAGTATCGCGAAATATGGTTTATGCTATACGAATTTAAAACTGAGAACTCGTTGAAATGACTGGTAACTAGCTGCATCAAAAATGACTAATTTCGAAAAATGCATATGAAGTTGCATAAAAATGATTAAGCTAAAAATTTGGAAGTTAATCACTCGTCGCGTGATCACCATACGATTGTTTGAAAAATCGTGACTACGATTGCGACGAACATCCGTCATTTATCAGAATTGAATAAATATTCGATTAACGTTCTGCGAGCACGGTGAGAGCATTTACGGTTAAAAAGGTTAAAAGCAGCAAAGATGAGAAGAAATCCTGAAACGCGTAATAAAACGTACGAAGAAATGGATGTGACGTTTTTTCTGATTAATTGGAACGCCAATTGTCACCGGCAGCAACTCGGAATCGGTGTAGAAAAACGCACAAGATTAATAGCATAATCGAGGCGTTTTCATTAAA
This sequence comes from Megachile rotundata, assembly GCF_050947335.1. NCBI lineage: Eukaryota > Metazoa > Arthropoda > Insecta > Hymenoptera > Megachilidae > Megachile > Megachile rotundata. The sequence continues at coordinate 17,897,305 of NC_134989.1, read as the reverse complement.
ACACTGTTCGCCCCGAGGGAGAGAAAGAGGAAAGGAAATCGAAGAGAATCTTCCATCGCATCGCGGAATATTCCTCGCGAAAGAATTCTGTTGCTTAGACGAGAAACAACACGGACGCGTTTTCCACGGAAATATTTACCAAGCAAATTTATTAACTTTGGCTACTTTTTCTAATGGAACGACGATACGATCAATTAATAGACACCGTGCAATCACATTACGACTTTACGCTGTAAACTCGGCCGTCGCTTGGTAACGGTACGGTAACTTTTCACCAAGTACAATTAAAATTTCAATCATATTATAAATCCCGAGCGATGCTCTATTAAGCTAAACTTCGTTGTTCCCTTTTCTCACTGGCTGACCGCGATACGGACCGTTCTCTTTATTTTCTTCGGTGTTAACAGGTTAGAACAACCTAGAAATTTCAAATCACCGAAGATTCTATTGTTCGCTTAAAACAGAAACGAACAGCTGCGCCCGCAAGGGCGAACGGGTAAGTAGCGTGCATTCGGGGCCATTGATGGACAGTCGATTCCTAAGTCTCGTTTTGAAATCCTCAGGATTAAAACATATCGTCGGAACTTTTATAAAAATGTTAAAACCTAGACCTTTTTGCATAACGTAATTAAAAGCATTCTCTTTCCGTGACAAAGTCTTCTTTTGGTTATACAGATATACGTGAAATTATTAACGATAATCATTTTCATTTTGAAATGATGACGTAGAGTAAATATTAGCATGTAAAGAAAGTTCTGCACAGAATGTATATTTTAATTGTCGTGGTGCAGAAACCGGGTCAATCGTGTCCAAGACCGTTAATTAAGAATTTAAGAAATTATTTTTCCAGAGTCCAATATCAGATGTCTTGAACAGAAATATAAAATTGTAGGAGCAATAACGAGAATGAATATGTAATTAAATTTAAGCTCCAGAACATACATTTGATCAGAATCAGTAATGCAGATACAATAAAAAGCTCCACTCGTATTAAGAACTGTTTAATTCGTGCAATTAGAAAGAAATTATTGCTTTCCGCTTTCTACCGCGCTTTAGCCTCTTAAAATCTCCGTTTCCTTTTTTTCTCCATTCGGATCGATCGATATGGAAAAAGTGTTGGCGGTTTCGCGTCCAAATGTGCAATAAATAGCAAAACGTCCGTGCAATTGCTCGTAACTGGTTGGTTATAGAGTTTGAAAATAAACGAGGCCGATTCGTCGTTCGTTTCTAATATTAACTTTCCCGATAAAATTCATTTCCTCGGTTTCTGACGATTTTATCGATCCCCTAATGAAATTTTCTTTATCCGCATGTTCGAGCCAAGGTCGAAAAGAAAATCGTTCGAAAAGAAGCCGGAGAAAAGGAGACAAATCTTTGATCGAAACGAGATAAAATTTATCTAGAAGGGAGTTACTCTCAGCTTTTACTTCCTCTCTCGAAGAACAGAAGAATAGGGGTAAAAAACTTGTGTCGATTCGACCGTATCGAATCGTCTACCGGCAAGCCACTCGGCAAAGATCAGGAAAAAAGTTGGGGGAGAAAGATCGCTGCCGAAATGTTACTAATCCTGTTAATAAAAAAGATGCGACACTTATCACAGGAAATTCGTGAAGTTTGCTGACACTTGGGAAATCACCCCCAGAAACTTTTCTTCCCTCGACTTGACGAACTGCTGTTCCATCGACAAAAACAGCAGAGGTTGAAAAAATTCATTATGAAATGCCTTCAAACAAGACTGGGATCGATCGCTTTCAGATGCTAATCGGATAAAATATGATCAACGACGACCGATGATCTCTGGACGCCCGTCGCGTTATCAAATCGCCCGGATGGCTAAGGGAATGGGAAAGGAAAATGGGGAGAATCAGCTTTAATGTCATGGAAATTGGTGCAGGATCGACCTGGATGCAACTTTCTCACTGAACATTTTCTCTGTTCTTCTTCGACCGTTCTATGTTCCGGGAAAGAAAAGAAATATTCAAAATGGAGGGACAAAGTTGTGCGAAAGTCCGTGGACAATAGAAGAAGATTCAGAGGATGGACAAAGTTGGAAAATCTTGAAAAAATTAATCTATCTCATAAAATATAATTGTTATCGTTAGTAGGTGTCTTAATTGTATCGGATAAGGTAGCTCGCAACATATGTGTATTTCTCCTTATCGATTAAGGAGAAGCGTAAACTGTCCTTATTTCTCGTTATTAATACTCGAAAGCTATACCTACGAATATCGGATAGAGTCAGTTACCCATTTTACTTATTATTACAAAAACTAATTTATTCTAAAACCCTGACATATTATCGGACGAAAATGTTAATGAACAAACTCTCCCCAAGATTTCTATATCCACTCCTAATGAAGAAGAAACTGACCAGTGAATTTTCTGCGAGGACAGGCAAATTTTGTGAATATCGATTATCGTGTAAGACTATTATTCGTGATACGTAAGGAAAGAAAAATGTATTCGATCGAGAAGACGTTAATCGTGTGGTCCACCATGGTGTCTATATTGGTGGACGCTACAGACTACCAGGACGATTACACATCCGTAGAATACATCGACGAGTCTGATATGGATTTCAACTCCACCAATTGTAGCAACATTTATTGCATTTCGAACGAGGAATACGTGGATCGTATGATGAATTACATATTCCCAAAATTGTGGGATTGGGTGCTGATAGCTTCTCACGGTATCATCTTTGTCGTTGGATTAGTTGGAAACGTGCTAGTCTGTACCGCGGTCTACAGAAATCACACAATGAGGACTGTGACGAATTACTTTATCGTCAATCTGGCTGTGGCTGATTTTCTGGTACTGTTGCTCTGTCTTCCTTTCACGGTGCTCTGGGATATCACCGAAACATGGTTCCTGGGACTGACTTTATGCAAAGCCGTGCCATATCTCCAGGTAAGACAAACATACTGTTTGATCAACAAGTTAAATTTCGTTAACCGGTTGTATTTGTTAAGAGTATACAAGTCACCATAGTCCATGCAGTAGAACAAATTATTCCGACCCTTGCAATGCGTGGTATTATGGAGCAAGAAAACGTGAAAAGTACCATTTTAATTATTCAAAGGATACATCTATGATTCGGAGCGGGGGCGTAAAGATCGATCGATCGTCAAACCTGCGAAAAGGGCAAGAGAATTCTCCACTTCTAAGTTTACAAATTTACAAAATTCTAAAGCAACATGCACACGATCCTTTTATATCATTTACTATCCTACGTTGCTAATTCCACCTTGTAAAACAAGCGTAACTGAAAAGAAAAACTGGGCCATAAAATGAATGGTCGAGCTTGGAGCTTAAAGTTGTTGAAAATTTATGTTTGTTCGCGACTGGAGACCCTTTTACAGTGTGGATAGGGAATCGGAAATTCGCGCACGTTCGTCGAACAAGTGGATAAACTGTCTGCGAGGGTATATTGTTATTTACGGTTTCTTTCTTGGATTTAGGTTTGAACACGTACTGTACAAAGCATCGTTCAATATTTGCTCGAAAAGTGTGTAACAAAAATTTTCTGCGCGACAAAAATTGTGGCTACGCACTATTTATCATAATTTCGAAACGACAATTTATGAACGAGAATGAGAATAATTTTATTAGATAATGTTGGTTTTGAAAAGATAAAACCTTAAAAAAGCTCGTAACAAAAGATAAAAAACTTTTCAAGTTTTATAATATAGTGTCGCAGAATCGAGTGAAAATATTCGTTAAATTATCTTGTCTATGTTAGAATCAAATATTCATTTGTTGCACATTTGTAACAGTGATAACGATGCAACTCATGGAATTTGTGCCAACGGAAGATTAGAACAGTGGAATGTTGAAATACAACCCGATAGTCCCTTAATTGCACAATTGTCCGAGCAGTAAATTCATCGTAGGGAAATGTACGATCTTCGCTTGGGAATTCACCGTATTTCATATTCTTCGTGCTTATTTGAGCAGCTGAACTCCGCCAGTTTGGTTTAAAGTTCACCTTGGCTTTTGAAGCTGAAATTCGTTGTACGTCGAAGACTTTCTCCGCACAGAAAACGGAGGGCAGACGGTAATTTATAATTCAAGAAGTCAGACGCGTTATACTTAATTTGGTGGTTTGACCTTTCCCGTTCTTGCCCTATATATTATTCTTTTATGTGATTCTAAACAGCGGCGAACACCCACGCGTTAATTTACGGCTAATTAAACTATTATATTACATTGAAAACCTCAATCACTGGTGTAAAGTAATTTTGATAAAATTGCAGAATTGGTTTACATAAATTTGTCGAATATATCGAGTGATTTTCAAATGACAAAGTTACCTCACCGACATAAATGTCTTTGTTCAAGTTTCGATTAAATCGATTACATTACCCTTTCGGGTGGCTAATAACGGACGGTACTGAAAAACCAATATCGCTATTCGCCATTAAATTTTCTGTGAGCCGTAAATCAAATTATCGATGTCTGTATTGAAATTTTGCAATTAATATTTTATCGTGCGCGATCGGATATAGATTCTCAAACCAATCCCAGCGATATTATATTGGAAAGACCCTGTACGTTTTCATTATCGTCTTTTCATTATACAAATATCGTCGCTTTCGACCTCTCTGAATTTCTTCTCGACTAAAAGACAATTGTGTCTGTTACTCTCTTTATAATATGGCTATATTACGATTTATACCGCTTAAAATGTGACGTATTTTCACCGCTTTCGAACAGCACAGTTTTAGTTCGTCGATTGCGCAACAGATGGCTCGATGGCAGTGACGATTCTCGTTGATGTTACTGTGCGTGCAATGTGATATAAAGGCTGAGAGAGGTCCGAAATATTTAAAAAGGGTGCTCGCTACTTTAATAGCGCGTCAGTACGGTGTAAATGCCGTGCTGGCGGGGTATGGCCATCAAGACATACCCAGTACGTAATTTTTGTAACCGCGAGGCTGTTGGCTGCCAATTTAGCACCGACGCCTCCAGCTAGTTTTTAATAAGTAAGTAAATTCAAATATTTTAGTTATAATAACAAATCTTAGTCTAATCTTCGATCATTAACATTTTATGATATGATGTTGAGAGAATTATTCGGATATGCTGCTGTGTTTTAATAATTGGTACAAGTATAAGTAAATTATGAATTATCTCGATCAATTAAATAAATGAAAATTATACGAAGGACATAAATTTGTTAAACCGTGCAAAAATGTAAATGCACATAAGTTCATCAACGAACGCGGCACCCATCCATTATGAAAGGTTTCAAATAATAAATACATTGTTCTAAAATACGTAGAACCAAAAATTTCCATATTAATGGATGCTGTCCAGAGTAAACCGCGGGTGGAAAGTAAAAATTCATTAAGCGCTCGGAATGACCATCCCTCTCGTTATATAATGCAATTTTCGGTGAGGAACGAGTGTCACTCGGGTCAAGCTATTTTTTTGCGCTTGATCCATGATATCGTCTGAACCCGACGTCCAGGTGAGCTATATTTTAGGTACGTGCTTTCCGTTGCGCGATCGTAAAAAACTGATACAAATATCTGCAAAGAAATTTATACTGCTACCACATCGTGTATCGCTCAGTGGGTGGCATATACATACACGTGCAACCTTTGTAAATGGCAGACCATCGTGTCTGCTTTTACTCTTTTATGGAGGTAAATACTTTCTCCTTTAAATTCGGGGATGACATTTATTGTCGCCGTTTTGGTCTCGTTTATCACTTTTGTAGGCAATTCGAATGCTCATTGAAACTATATTTCTTGCATCAATTTTTATTTTGGAAGCACAAATCGATATAAAAAGAAAGTCCATGAAGTGAAAATCGCTAAAGAAAATGGGAAACTAAGTGGCTTAAATAGTAAGCTCGACACCATAGGTGTCATAAGTAAACGAAGGATGCGGCACGGTTTTTCTCAACAGGGGTAGTTCAAGAGTACAATTTTCTTCGCGGGGGGTTATCGTTCGATGTCAAGCATCAAAGCGAAATACATAAATTTTGCAAAGGCAGTGACCTCCTTCGATGAAACAAATAAACTCTGGAATTAGCATTATTTTCCATTCGACCGATCGAAATACGTACACTCATTGCCGGTATGACGAAGGATGAATTTTAAAAAGACCTCGTCGGTCTAATAAAAATCTAATCACGAACTCGCTTTATTACATTCGTGATTACGGTTGTAAAAATTCAGCTGAAATTTTCTTCGCGATTCGTCAACTTCCGCAAATGCATTGAAATTCCAGTTATCCCCCGAGTATAAGTTTAAGAATTCATTCGCCGTTCATGGAAAGTATGTCGTCCATAATCTGCACTCGGCCATCATTTCTCCATGTTTCGTGTCGTTGGCAAGGATTCAAATGTCTCGTAAGACGAGTTGGAAAACTTTGTGATAATTACTATAGCGACTGATAATATCATTCGTTACGGCACGTAAGGCCATTAATCTGGAAACAGACGCTCGGTTTTACGGTTTGCACGAACCGTATAATCTCCAGTTTTTGTTTCCGTGATGCGAACGCGTACGACAATATTTCTGACAAGGGGAGAAGCATTTTTCCATGAAATCGTCGTGGAATCTCAAGCATTCGGAAGGAAGTAGGACGAGGCTCGTTACTTACGTGCCGCCTCCGCGGATGAAGTCGTTTCTTTTCGGAGATCGTTAAACGAATAAACGGCAGCTTCCGTTGCATGTTTAATCAGAGATCGTTCTTTAGTGTTCAGTGCAAAGTATCTGTGATTTCACCGCTTCTATGTAATATGCAAAAACTTTAACGGTCCGTAAGCAATATGCATCGTTGATGGCGCAAACGGAATTTTACTTCCTTTTTTAGAACAATTACTCCTACAGAATAACGTGTTTCTTTCGAGATAAAGTCGAGAAAACAAACAACATTAACAAATAAAAGAAGAAACCGTGTGCCGTAAACTAACGTTTGTGTGGTGGATCTATAGACGCGTATGACACGATGCAAGAAACTGGGGCAGTGTTTGTATCGCATGATAAAAAAGGATCATAAAATATAGTATATAGTGTATCCATACTTGTATAACCTATGTGACTTATACATATAACATAAAATGTATCCTCCATGTTATATAGGGGTTTATTATACTCGTATATCAGCGTTCCTCGAACTTTAGAAGTCTCAATATCTCAGGATATGTTGTTGATTGTTACAACTTTGGAAACTGACCACAAAAATCATTGCTCGTTGTTCACGCACTTGCTATTTATCTTCGCGACGGGAACCTTTATCTTGTTACTAATTAGAACGATCAGAGAGGTGCGATTATACGAACGATTAATTGCACCGTTCCCGTTACAAGCAGATGTCTTTGCCATCGGACACGATGGTGGTGGATAATTAAAAGGGATTTCCGAGAAATCCTCTACCTAATGGTATTACCAGCTCTAAGGTTTTCTAGGATATGTCGTGATTTAACTCTACCATTTGACGCAAGTAATAAAGTCAAAGTGGAGCTGAACGGTGTTCATTTGGTTGCATGATTCGGAGAGAAATATTAACATTGAAAGTTCCTTAAGAAAATTGAATTCACTTTCTGAAATTATGCGACGGCATAAACAGCATGACGACGAAAGTTCATTCAAGGATTATACCTTACAGGTTTTCAGGATACACAGAGTGTACTTCGCTTCACTATCGTAACTTTCTTATTTGTAAAAGAGCAGTTTTATATAAATAAAAGATATTTTGATATAATCTTATATAGGTCGATCTTCGCAAATAAGAAGATAGTTCAGATGAATTGGACACCCTGTATATATGTCGCGTTCTTCTCACTCTCTTTGCTTTCTACCGTACTTCCGGCAAAAGTATACTCGGGTACACGTCGCCCATTTGCGTTTTCCAACACGGACGTTACTTTTTTCCTCCATCTCTACAATGTTCACCGAGGTATCTTCTCTTTCTTCGTGCCAGAATTTCACCAGCAACCTCTCGCACCAATTATTCTAGAAAAATAACGTTGCTTTGAATGCGCTTTTACTTAGCGAACTCGATAAACGAGAAATGCTAGTGTACGGTTTAACTCGAAGGCATTTTCGGAACAAGTTGCGAATCAAGAAATAAGTTGTCGCGTAGTAACGATGTTCAACGACACGTTGTAAGATAATGCGATTTGGTCGCTAGCTGAGAGCTACCTTGGTCGCGCGACCATGTTAGCTACATCGCAACAAGACACACACGCAAAATGCAAGCTCGCACACTGCTACGCGGTGGTTACACGTGTATGCACATGCAAGGGACCATGATGAACGGGTGAAACGTTATTTCCATGCAACTGTATCCGTGTACACGAGTATAACGCTGCTGGGGTTCGATCAAGTTCTTATAAACCCTTGTTAGTATATTTGGGATCGCACGTGTTACCACTGGTTGATCGTATAATTGGATTATACCCTCGCTGAATAAATGATTCATGCGCAAACGCTCTTGTCAAATATTATGACCAGTGTCGGGTCTTCGACGCATTGATTGCGGCATTAAACGTGTCAACATGTTGACCATAAGTGTCACACGACTTTCAAATAGAATCTTTTACGCCAACATTTTACGACTTTTTATTTAGAAGATAACGTATGTGCATTTAGGAAGAACCTAAATGTATGTGCGAATCTTTTATACATATAGCTACTTGTAGATTTGATATTGGTATTAACGCAATAGAGGACTTGACGGAATAATCTTTCTTTTCTGCGATGTTGTTTTAACGAGCAGCTCGTGCGAGTCATCGTTAACGGAACTCCAACGAATAGGAAACACGACAACAATTACGACGAGCTATAGATTCGCTCGCGCGATTCTGTCACCAATCTTTGTACGATGAACACCGAAGACTGAAACAATACTCCAACAATAGGCTATAAAGCAAGTTCATGTAACGTTGCCTTGGACTCCGATACGAGATACGCTCTTTGTATCCCGCTGCCTCTTTATACTATCGCATCATATTAAATTCGCTTCCTTTGGTCGCTTAAATAATTTTATTAAATTCCATCACGCGAAAATTCCATTACTGCACTCAGTTACTGTATATCCTCCTTCGGAAGTGAACATTGATCTTTCGACATCCATGCTTCTACTATTCCTTTTATTATTGGATTTAGCAATCCTGATCCGTACTAAGTCATTCATAGACACTTGCATACAATACCAGAACCAGAGTGAAACCATCGTAGAAAGATTTTTAAATATTCTTGTTAATAAATCCATCGATAGTCAAAGCTAAAAAAATTTCTTCTTGATTCCTATCATCCGATTGCTATTTTCCTCTTCCGTTAAGCACCATACGCGACGACGACGATTGGTAAATTTCCCGCGAGTTTTCGACTAGCTGCAAAGATCGTCCATCGAACTTAAAGTAATCCCGAGAGCCGGACGGAAATATGTTACAACCGGTGCATCATCGATTATTTACCATCAAAGAAATGGAGTAAGTTGTTCGGTCGATTGGCAGTGTCGCATGGGACCTTATGACCGGAACTGCAAAGACACGAAGGAGTTAATGATACTACGTTTGCGTGCGATGTGTTCAGTTGCGTGAATCAGTAGGTCGTTCCTAGTCACAAAGTCGTTCAAGTCGGACGATATTTCATTCGAAACAACTGTTTCTCGTGACTAAACCGATAACATGAATTTTTTCAGGACACCCTAATACTTTTTTCCTTGACAGGTTTTAGCTGAGCGTTGCGAACAATAAAACAATAATCGTGTTAATTAGAAACAACAATGAAAGTGGTGTGCTTTTCAAGTTACAACAAAAAGGCCACTTGACATAGTCTAGGTCTGATTTTTAAACGATACGGGAAAGTTAGAACTTCGTTTCTGTATTTACTTTACGTTCAAATTAGTTTTTGCAATACTGCTTGATAAAATCAATTTTTTCGTGAAACGTAACTTATGCGTCGTCGCTTGTATCATACAATAGGACACGAATCGAATTACTTTTAATCCAGTAATGTACCGTACACAAGATACGTCGTCGTTTACAAACGCGTTAACCGACAATTGGATCGTCAAAGGGTAGAACTTGAACAGCAGGAATCGATGTAACGTCCCTTTGAAATGCGATCTGGGGAATCATCCGTCGGTTATCGTCGCTGTCCTAGCGCGCGTTAATTGAACGACGGTGATGCGATCGTTGGTACACGAGGCGTAAAGTCCCAGGTGGTATTGTCGCTATCGACGACACGTTAGGCACGCGCTTGGCGTGACCAATGTAGTTGTGAGTGCGACTGGTAGATAGCCAAGATTTAATTAAAACATGCTCGACGCCGTCTAGCATGGCAAACAATCGTGAAATCGTTTTCCGTCAGGCAGTAGGCTAAAAAAACAATAGCCTCCGCTCAGTTGCCGAGTAAACCATCTGTCACCCCTTGTGCTTCTGTTTCCGTTCTGCATGCGTCAATATCCTGCTCCTATTGACACGCTTTACAATTTCTGTAACTCCCGTTTAGAAGCGACGACGAACCTTGTGTATCCTATGGTATTCGGACCGAATGATGCACCGTGTATCTCTTGTAAAAAGCTTATATTACCAGTCAAATATTTGAAAAGTCAGAAATTCAACAAATTGGAATATTTAGAATTCTGTGAATCAGATTATAACGAGATGATAGCTTTAAATGGATTGAGCCGATTTCGACTAGTACATTGAATTTTACCACCTGGTGGCGGAATAAATTAGGATATATCTCTGTGTGTAGAAACCTCGTGGTTAATCGCACAGAAACCATTCTGGATACAATAACGACCGGCGAAGGCGTCCGGAACAATTTACCCGGCATGTTAAACCTACCGGTTGTTTGCTCATGCTGTTCTTGCGACGATCGATGTGCACTAAACCTCGAATATCTTAACCGTCTTTAATTGTTACGACTGTAGTAGGCGGTTTTTAGTTCACCTAAATGGCAACTCGCATTTGTCGATTTCGGTTTTTATAAATCTACGCTACTGCTCACTGTACTTATTGTAAATATATTCGACGCTAAATGTATTATTGATTAATGTAACAATTCATCTCGAAATCAATAACGAGCAAGAAGTGTTCATTACCTAAGCCATCAACAATGTGCAAATGAACAACGAGATGAAATATATATCGCAAAATTACGTCATATAAGTAAACCAATATCGTGAATGGAGACGGGTTGATAAATAGTTTTCTTTATCACCAATGGCCGACGCGTCGAAGAACTAAATCAACTACTCGGAGTTCTTGCTTTTCACGAACACAGGTAGAGAAAGTTGTGTGCGTTGAGAAAGCAATAACGTTGTCGTAATCTCAACGTATCAGTACTGTACTTTTCATCCATGACGATTGTTCAAAGTTCTTCGGATACTTTCAGCCTCCTTCCATCCTCGGCGGAATTAAAGTGTCCTCGGGGATTGGAGTATCGCAAGCCCGTTATCTAGCTGGAAATAAATGATTCTTTAGTTCTTCGAGTAATTTTCACTCGGCCGTTTAGATTGCAGGGGAAGTTTCTATTAACATAAAATCCGTTCAATTAGGAGAACAGGTAGAACAAGTATCGCGTGTCAGCTAATAACAACTTTCATACTCCTGCTGACTGATTAAAGCGTTCGATCAATTAGCAAATATACTCCTACCAATTAATCAAATACCTTCCACTACTTGGATAATTAAAATGAATCGATGCTAGACAGATAAATATCTTTACATACTACCATAAGTAATGGTAACTTTATGCCCTTGTTTGTATAAATTCTTCTGCCAAATGAATAGCTGTGTCGCCTACGCATATTATTCCTTCCTTTATCCTAAAACTCTCGGGAGTTCTTCCGCAAACTGGCATTTATTCATCATACTCCCCCAATTATTCTACTAGGAATTAGTGGGATATAGGGGATAGAAGCAGTTAGAAATCAAAACAGAATTTCTTGCGGTATCTTGTAGCCAACTTTGCTGGTATGACCTAATTTCCTACTCCTTTTATAAGGTCTCATGAGATCTTGGTCCCCTATATATCTTATTTCCTACCCAATTAACGTGGATTTGACTCGGATGTATATTTTCAGCAGGGTAGTAAACGTGATTTATTGACGTAGAAGGAAAGAATACTACCATAGGCGATCCACGTACAATTCTGGGTACGATAGGCTTCCCTAGAAAGAATCACGTTGCAGGGATAACAGGCCCCATTACTCGTACAGTAACAATAACGGAAGCCTAGAGAGAACCTTAGAGGAAGCTGGAGAAAGACTACTAAAAAAGTCTATGTATACTTTTAACGAGTATAATTATTCTCTTCCTGGGACCAGTTATATAATTCTCCCGTCTCGAACGAAGCTCCAAATGGAAAATAACTGACGCTTGTTTTCCATCCCTGAAACAACCGGTTCTGCGATTACCTAATTGCAGATGAAAAGTTGCATTCGCATTGCGTCGTTCCAAACGCCGCGTTGAAGCGGCATACCTAATCAGAGGAAAGCTAATGTCCCTCTGGGGAGGGTAGCAGCGTGACGGGGTGTCTCGTCGATCAATTCCGAATATAACGGTGTACGCGTTTGTTGTCGTGCAGAAACTCCGTAACAAGGTCCTTTGACGACAATTCGGAAATTCAATCGACAGCACCATACCAGTAGCCGTAAACGCGTTAGAGTTCCCATATGAAAAGGCGTCACGCGAGGAATGTCCAGCGTCACGCTATCGCGTTAATTTCTCGGCGAGGGAAACGATGAAAGAAGGAAAGCTTCTTAACCGGCCATTATAATTACCTGCTTCAAGGAGTTTTAAGAAAAGCAGATCGTAGTCGAATTGTTTTATTAATTTCAATAATGCCTTATTCGATATACAAAGGTATCAAGCAGCGTTAATCGCTCGATTAAGTACTTTATCGTTCAACGATCTTTGATGCAACATGTAAATCCAGTAAGCGAAAATTCATGGAAATTTCATGAATGAATTGATTAGAATTGTAAATGAATTCTATTAACTTCTTTTTCGTGTTTCTTGAGATAAAGGATTTTGACTACTCTGCTTAATGCACATAACGTCATTCCGATTTTATCTGCTTGTAATTGTAAGATAGAAAAATTAATGATACCTATAACTAATGATAGTTGAAAATTACCTGTCCACCTTTCTCGTGTTTGTTTCAGACAGTATCAGTGACCGTGAGCATATTGACTCTAACTTTCATATCGATAGACCGATGGTACGCGATATGTTTCCCTTTGAGGTTCAAATCTACGACTGGACGAGCGAAAACAGCGATTATTGGAATCTGGGTGATAGCCCTGCTATTTGGTAGCTAATTAGTTCATTTCTACGCAGTTTATATATAATCAACACGCAATATCTCCATCGAGATTCGTTGTTTGTGCAGATATTCCAGATTTGATAGCGTTACACACCTTTCCACCGACGCATATCAGAGTAAAAACTATCCTGTTCACTCAATGCGCCACATCTTGGAGTCAAAGAAGTCAAATCACCTTCACCATCGTTAAGCTTATCTTTCTGTACACTGGACCCTTAATCTTCATGAGCGTGGCGTACTGGCAGATCGTTAGAGTCCTCTGGAGAAGCGACATTCCAGGACACAATTGTAAGCGAGTGATCATTCTTGAGCTCTTAATGCAGAAATTTTCCAAACGCGAGTCGCATCTGGTGCCCGTAATCAACTGGCGAATCCACCAGTGGTCGCAATTCATACGAGTTTGGGAAGTTCAGCTCGAACGGACCATTACGAGTCTTTTTCCAGCGAGCTTTTTCAACTGCCAACATCTTTTCTTGTCGGTGTCGTTAGTATTCAACGTTCAGAGCCGTAGCTATCGTGTTTAACGCGACATTTAACCTTACTTCACCGAGAACGCCTAAAGATACGTTCACGCCAACGCGAAACAGTGTCTAATTTATAATGCCTACTGATCTTAGCCAGATCGTGGAACGAATAATTACTGAACATATTTGCAGTACTGCCACGGGCATCCCAGATGAGCCGGACTCCTTCGTCCGGGGGCGGAAATCCTGAGATACAGCTAAGATCCAGAAGGAAAGCAGCGAAAATGTTAGTTACGGTGGTCATCACTTTTGCCATCTGCTATTTCCCCGTGCATTTACTCTCTATCTTAAGGTATATTTCATCCATGTTGCGCCGATTTAACCACTTTATTGTATCACAATAAAAATAAGGTAGAAAAAGCTCGCAATACTATCGCGATACTTTAATGTAACACAAAGTATCATATGTATAGCTCGTAAAGACAAAACTATTGCTGAGTTAATAAATCGATATACGTGCTGTTTACCGTTTCAGATATACCATTATGTTGCCCTCGGACAAGTGGATGAACAATATCTGTTTGGTCGCGCACGGCCTCTGTTACTTCAATAGCGCGGTTAATCCTCTGATCTACAACTTCATGAGCGGTAAACGATCTCTGCTTCTGTAATTTTTATTCAACACACTAGATGATATTTTGCACTTGTCGTGATCAGGATTACGTTCGACGAAACGTTTTCGTACCCAAACGAGCTCAGCCCGGAAACCAGATGATCCGGAGCAAAAAAGATTTTTTGTTTTGAAGCTTGCAAATAACAGTCCTGTTGAATAGTTTTCTATAGGTTCAAGTCGCGATTGAACACTTGTATTAAAACGTTCGTGCAAAAGTAATCGATAGCCGTGGTGATCTGGCATCTGCAACGTAATCGGATTTGTTGAACAGATCGATAGTCGTTTCTTATATAAATGAAATCATGGAAAGATCGATATGTCTTTTATACGATAACGGTCACGCGTATTCCCTAATTTGATATGACTAATGGAATACTGATGGGCAAAAAGGTTGTTGGCTCGCGTATGTATATGTATATGTATCAGCAAGCATCGATGGTTTCTCTTCATGTTGGACAGAGGAAAGAAAGGCTAGCACTATTCATGTCTCTCCTCTGCGCTCGTTCTTCCTTATTTTTATAATGAATTTGTACGACAAAATTTGTGTACAAAAGTTAAGAGCACTTGTGAAAATTATTTCTTTAACGTTTTGTTTAATCTTCGTAGCAAATAGAATAGAAAATGAGACACACGAGTGAATCAGACGAATGATACAAGACTGCATTTCTCTGCACTTTTTCATGCAGTAAGAGAAACCATTGCTATTTTCCGATGTACCTTTTCATTCGCCTACATTTCAAATTACTCGTCCTACTGTAGATAGTATTTCAAACTTCCGACCGTATCGTATGCGTGCGGACCTCCTTTTTTCTCTGATGTATACTAACTTATTGCAATCTATAAATAAATGAAATATTAAAGTCGGATTGTAAAGGTAGTGACTCACATATTCTTTCGTATGCATTTGAAAAGTTTGAGAAAATTAATATATAAAATAAAAAAGTATTTATATTGTAGAAACAAATGCGTGAGTCACAAAAGGAGTATATTCATAAATATGGTGTTCCCCTTAAATAGCATGTGCAAGATACAAAAACACGAACGGCCTTGAAATAACCTTGACATGGTCATCCATTAACCTATTTCTTTATTGCTCAGAAACGTAGTTCTAGCAATTTAACTTGAAATGCATCACCTTGCGCGCTCGATACAATCTTGCCACTTTAAATAACCCTGTTGACTATATTTCGTTGATTCATTGAGAAACTCAAAACTTATCAGAAAGCTTTCCTCGCATTTGTATTTAAGACACGTCTCGTTGACCATTTCTGCTACCTTTATCTGAAATGTCTCGTAATTAAATGAAACTGCATTCCGCTATCCCAACGACAACGATCTCGTTATTTTCAAAACTTTTTAAACTAAGAAACGTCCAGGTACGATTCTTTGACGTGATTCGATTGTAAATTTCGTATTTATTCGAAATCTATGCTGATTTTATCGATATTGATAGAAAGAAAAGGAATACAAATGTTAAACCGAATTCAATTTAGATGCCTTTTGTAATGTTGTCAAAGACCGAGAACGAGTTTTATCGTTAACCGGATGCTATCGATCTAAAGCAGGTATTGTTTTCGTTTGAAAAATATTAAGAAGTAAAAGAGCAAGCTCAAAAAGGTAATAGAAATGAAAATGGTAGAAAAAGGAGATATTGAGCATCTGGTTTACAGGTAAGTTCCGGCAGGAGTTTCGTCGTACGTTCCAAGAATGCGCACCTTCGAACCACTCAAACGGTCACAGGCCGAACCAACAACTCAGCTACGCTTACATGGCAAGTGGATACCGGTCTGCTCTGCAAAGTCGTCGTGAACAATTCTGACACGCGGAGATGCGAGTCTCGTGGGTGAAAAAAGCCCCTAATACAGTCGCGGAAGGACCTCAGGCCGGAAACGAATCTCCACAGGATCAATGTAGTCTTGGATTAAACCCGCTACAAAATTGATTAAGCTTAGGGTGAGCTATATTATACTTCACGGTTATTGGCCATTCAAAAACCGTAATCGTACCAACGTCTATCGTATTTTCACGCATCACTTATCGTTTTCACCCTACGTGCATGCATTTGGTATCGAAATGCTTTGTTTCAAGTAATCGATCAAATTATCGATCAATAAAGTTATCCATCGAGTATGCACCGTTAAACGTAATTTCCATTTTAACTTTTCGAAGAATGCTGAACGTTTGAAACGTTTGAAATTAAAATAGACCAGTTAAGAATTGATTACCTCGTGTAATTAAATAAGGTCGATAACGAAATATTATATAGCTCACCCTTTTCATTAAATTTGTGTGGGAAATTGAGGTCGTGTGACAGTAGCGCCAATATTATCATGTACTTTAAATGAATTTCACGACGGTTTATCGCTTCACTTATAATTAGATCAGAGTTATAAATGTTTAGTGACGTGTAAACCATACTATTTTCTAATTCTATTATGTCGTTGTAAACTAATTTAAGAATTAATTTGACTAAACGTTTTATTGCAGGGAAATTTCGAAAGGAATTTAGACGTACTTTCCGTTGCGCTCAAGAAAGTAGTTCGCGCATTCAACGTGGATATCTAGCGAGTACATCTAATCTAGCTAGGATAAAATCCCGAACCACCACGATACGAACAACGTTCAAAAATAATAATAACGTTCAACGAACTACCGAAATTGTACCTCTTAGTGCTATAACTAGTGTTCAACAAAATGAGAAACACGACTGATCGTAAGTATATGTATTTCGGGGATTATACGTATACTTCGTCACTATATCGTGAGATTGTAAATTAGCCCATTAATGCGGCAATCATTGTGTATATTGTTATCCTGCGCGAATGGGCTAAACCTTAAGAGTTTCTTTCTCATCCACTGTATAGAAAAGTAATGGAATACTATACCCATAAAAATCAAGAAGTTTTGAAACGGTGTTTCGGCACCTGAATGTTGTGCAATTTAGTATTTGAGGAGTTTTACAACCTCGCTATATCGTGACAAAGATTATCCCATTAGAAATGAAGTAAAGTTCAAAAGTAATTTATTTAAATATAATTTCACCTTTAACAGTAACATATTTGATACCACGTAGATACAAAGAAAACGTTATGTTTTACTTGTTAAAGTTCAAGTAACAGAAAAAAATATGAAAAAATAGACATGGAAATTTGTTTGAAAAATGATACTTTTTAATGTAACGAAATATTTCATTATTCGAAATGTATTTATACTAAACTCGATGTTCGTTCACGCAGAACGGAAACATAGGCACACGCGAATTTGCGAATCATTCTTCGTAATTGAATGATCTCACTCTATAATTAATATTTATACTTATAATCCTGAAAAGACGACGTGTGCTGACAGAATTGTATGTAAAAAATTTCCTCCTAACTTCTCTCCCAATTCTATGTTATAAATATAATGCAGTATGAATCTTATATTCTGTACACTGTTTCTAGTACTCCGTGTAATTTTAAGAAAAATTATCTTTACTTCGCTAAAATTACAATTTAATTATCCCAATAATCAATTCCATGCGTATGCAATTTCGTAATGAAACATTTTATACGAATTTAATCTCAACAACAGTCTGTATGCTTGAAAGCTTTCGTGAAATTTAACAAAATCGAACAGAGGAAAATAAATTTAATCGCCAATGAATTATCAATATATTATCTTTCTTTTCCACCTTGCCAATAACAACGCATATCACTGCAAGCGTATTAAAAAAATTGATCATGGTTGCATCTGCTCGCAAGTTTTACAAAAACGTGATTAAAAGTAATCAATGACAAGATTAATAGTTAGTATTACTTTTACCTTATCTAAACTTTACGATGTACTAAATTATGTAACGATATAAGCAGATAAAAAATTTTTTTACTATCATAATGTAAGTAAAATTAAAGCGTTAAGTAGTGTTTTTTATTTACCTAATAAACATACTTCGTTCATTTACCATTTGTTCAACCCTTCGGCGCAAATGTTAATTCTTTAAGAAAAGATAAACAACAATCGTTTCTTTTGCAGAATATGTATTTGTTTGAACAATATAACCATACAGCGTGTACAGAAAAAACGTTTAAAAACTTTTAAAAAACTAAACTATTTAAGTAACTATATTTACTATATATATATATTTTTTTTTAATATTTATTTAAATATTAAATAAACTTTTATGTGCATGACACATAAAAATTACGATGATTCTCGAATTTGAGTGAAAGCAAAAATACATTTCTGGAATCACGTTAAAAAAAATACGCGCCAAATGGTTAATGAGTAGCAGTATAGAAGCATGTTTGTACATAAAAGACATAATACATACTGAGGTTACTGACTCGACTATGATCTATTTACAATAGCCATTGTATTAAAACGATATCGATTTATTAACCAGTCAATGCTGCATGCGTTAATAGTCGATATACGAGAATACATTTAACACTAGTTCTGCCTACTAATAATTATTTATTAGTAGATTTTATATATGAAAGTAATTTAACAATATAGAAGGATGTAATTTAATAATAGCAGCAGATCGATGAGTTCGTAGTGAAACATTGATACAAATGTGAACTACGAAATGTACAATATGCTGGAGTTAGATAAAATCGTTTGAAATATGTATTAGATACGCACACATCCAATTCCTACGGTATTTCACCAGCAAGCTGTGAATACCAATTTACTATACAAACTGCGTAATAACTCCAATAAAATTACACAGTATTTTTATAATATATGTATACTCATAGTCAGAACATTCACAATTACGTCTTTCATAAAAAAATGTTAAAGATCGTGTAATATTTTTTCAAGCTGCTGCTTCTTCGAGAACTGTACTTCCCAACGTAGCGCTTTCGATTTTACTCGAATCGTTTTCAGTCTCTTCCGCGACTGCTTGCGCAGACATAAGCGGAATAATATTCTGATCATTTACAGTAACTTTTAATGAATCGTTATCACTTGTCCCGTCTACTTGGTCAGTTATAACACCTTCAGAGTCCACTGGTATATCTATATCAACATTTTCAATATCTTTTTCTTTGCTTTCAACCATAGTATCCGTTACTTCACTTAAATCATCATTTTTCTGTATTTCTTCGGAATCTATAATTTGCTCTGATTGGACGTTATCAAATTGTTCTGACACGGGTTTCTGATCACCTTCCACCAAGTTAGTCTTAACTTCCTGATCAGTCTGTTGCATATTACCCACTTGATTATTCTGTGCCTGTTGCGTGCTCCTGCCCCTTCCTCTACCGGTTTGATGTTGTTGATTTTCCGGCGGAGGAAGAATTGGAATAGCTGCCTTTGGTCGTCTAATCGGAGCAGATTGTTGCTGCTGTTGTTGTTGCTGTGCTGGGCTATAGTAAGTGCAACCTTGTGGCTGAAATAGTTCTTGTGGTGGCGGTGGACGCTGTGGCTAAAAAAATTGAAATAGGTATAATAAAGAAGCAATGTAATTTTGGAATCTTATTCAAGAAAATATACCTGTACTGGAGGACTATATCCTTGATAACCTTGGAAATTTGGTGGAAATGCTGGTCCATTTGGACCCGGAACATAATTAATTATACTAGGTGGAGCAGTCTGCGGAGGAATAAATTGTGGTGGCGGTACCAAAAAAGGTGGTGGAGCGTAACTTGCAGGTTGACCATTCGGCGGTAAAGGAATAACAGGTTGACCAGCCATTGGTGCAGCTGCGCCAGGAACAGGCGTGGATTGTTCAAAATGACCCTGTGGATATCCTACAAAAGCGAAATATATGATATTATTTGAAAAATTATAATAATTGTATTTGTGCACACAAATGCATGCCGTGCATAAATCATTTACACGTGAAAATAACAAAAAAGAAGGAAATGGTGTAAGTGCAAATGTTTGTATGTTAAATTAATACCTCCTTAAGGTATCAAAAAAGTGAACGAAATTCTTCACACCATCAAATAAACGACTTTATCTTACCTTGTGATTCTAAAACACCTCTTGAATTTCCAGCTAGGTACATATACATACAAGTTAAACATTAATATATGTATAACATATTCATATTGTTCACCCACAAATACGTCTTACGAATTGTGTATACATTATATATGTATATATCGAGTAAATTTGAAATTGTATCAATTTTATTACCTTGAGGAGGGAAATATCCATGTTGATTATGTTGATTGTGTTGATTATGCTGACTATGTTGATTATGCTGATTATGCTGTCCATGTTGTCCGTGTTGTGATGGATAATTTTGTTGTCCCGGATTTTCGGAAGCGGTAGGACGTTGTCGTAAGCTAGAATAACGTTTGGGTCTATTAGCGGAACCGTCTTGCTGTTGCTGAGTTGATTGTTGTTGCGACGATTGTTGTTGTTGTGGTTGTTGCTGTGAATGAGACTGCTGTTGCATTCTTGGAGGTACTGCTCCTGATCTCTGTTGATTGGAAGACTGTCCATAAAAGTTTTCTGAAAAATATCAACAATTAATATACTAATATATATTCAATATGTTTGTAAACAAGAAATACTTACTATTGTGTCTCCCACCTTGATGATATTGCGTACCATCATGAAGGTTAAGGTGTTTCATGTCATGGGAAACTTGTTGTTCATCATCATTTTGAATAGCATTGTTTCTCTTATTCTCGGCAGAAATCGGACCTGCTCCACGTCCTTTTGGTTTTGTCTCAACTGTTCTATTAGTGACCATATTGTTATTAGCATTTGTTCTGAATCCTCGTCCGCGAGTTCTACTCGCCGCCAAGCTTACAGACTCTTGAACGTTCCTCTTGTTGTTATCTCTGGGTGATATTTTTGTACTGACTAACTTATCCGCGTCACCGCCTGCTCCACTGTTTCCATTACTACTTTGACTGTAAGAAGAATTCTTGGTATCCTTTTTCCAAGCTGGATTGGTCGGTTCATTAGGAGCTTTATTTTCATTTCTGTAAATCACAATATTGAAATAAACTCGTCCGCTCTGGTTACATAGAAAATACGATACTAAAAACAATATTACGTACGTGTGAGTATTAGATGTATTGCTAGACTTTGTTTTTGGGCTATCATTCTGAGCTTGTAGAGGTGGAAAATTTTGTACTTTAGTTTGTGATTTATTTTTACTACTGTACCAAGCCGACGAAATCACTGGTTCATCTACAGGCACAGGAGCATTTTTGGTAGTTCCCAGAGCAGGGAAATCTTCACCGCTTCTATTGAATTTTTTATTTTTATTAGAGACATTAGTTCCAGCTTTTCCATATGCATCTTCATCTTCCCAATTACGAGTATACTTATTTGGACCACGGCTGTAAAAGATAAAATATGTCAAGCAAAATATTATACAGTTTATAACACTTTTTAAAAATTAACTTACCCATATCTTCTTCTTCTTCTAGCTCTAGGTGGACCTTCTTCATTTCTTATGTCATAACCATAAACTGCTATTAATTCTTCATGACTCTTTGGTGCTTGTTCCTCGTCATTGTATCGATCATGATCCCACCTATCCTCTTTATCTTTCCATACTTTTTTTTCTTTGGTTTCTCTTTCAGTTTGTGGCTCTGCAGTATTATCTGTTACTTCATCTGTAGTTCTATCATCGTGTTCATAAAATGTTCCTCTTTTAGGAATATATTGTGGATTACGTCTGTCTTCATCATCATCTAATTTTTTTTGTGGTTTTTCTTCTTCTTGTCCATCTCCACTTTCTCGTAATGCACCATCTTGAGATTCGGCATCAGAATCAGATGGATAAATGTCACATTCTGAATCTTGATGACCATCAGTTTGTTCGCTGCTCTATAAGGCAATATTTAAAAAGATATAAAATATAAAATATTTTTCTCAAAATTATAACCAAATAATAACATATCATTTTTTCCTATGTAATTTAATAATGAAAAATTAAATTTCGTAAATTTCATTTGCCGGTAAATCTAATACGAAGGAGAATTTGCTTAGTTACAATAATAGTCAGAAGTATTACAACAGTCTACTTAATCCACTTAATCGGGTCTTCCACTGAACTTTCGCTCCAGTTCAATGCGATACAAAAAATTTAATAAATAACAGGAACTTAAAAAACCATGAAATAAAAAATAAACAAAATTATTTATTTCAAAATCTTTAAATTCTTTAATCGAAAACACTTTTACCATAACTAACCTGGGTTTCTTTCGTTGCATTTAACTCTTCGCCAGAGTCCGAGAGGTCATCGGAACCACAGGACTGATTAGATTTTCGACGTCGTCTTGTGTCCGACATGCTTTTCTAGTTAAAAGTACCAGTTCGAGAATTATCACAGATTTTATTCCGTAAAATGTGAACATAAACGATCAATGCCAGATGACTTTTAAGGTCGAACTAGTTGGTGACTGTTTCTACTTCAACGGGTTCCCGATCACGATTCTCGGTCACAAATCACTGACTAGACGTACTACTATCGAGAAGGCACACCAGACTCACAAAATTTTTAGCGGTAGAAACGATTTCATCGGATTACTGTCAGATTACTTGGTAGCAATGGCGGTTCTATAAACTTTCGAACAGCAAGTCCCTTCTCTTTGAACGTATTCGACTAACGTTAGTTTACATTACGAGCATTTTATACATAAATATATACGAATTACATCGCTCCCTTACGAATTAATTAACCTATTTAAGAAAGAGTTACTCGTTACGTTCAAATAAAATTCATAAATATAAAATAGTTGCCGCGAGAATTCGAATTTTTACGTATTGTCGACGCCACCTGTAAACTTTTTGATCAGTTACTTATTTGTGCTACATATATTCCATTCAACGAGAGATCATATTCTTCATAAAAGCTTTCATTCGTTTTGCGTATGTTAGCTCTGATTGGTTCGAGCACGCATCGCATCATCATTTATATTCTCAAATTTCTAATTTTCAAGTGTAATCATGATCTATCTATAGTTCTTCACGCTGTTCATATATTTTGTCTACTTTGTACATATATAATCGGAGAAGTGCAAAATGTTTGAAGTGCAACTTCAGAATTTACTGAAGTTGCCTACATTGCACGAATTAGGGCGAACTGAATATAATCTTGATCTCCCGTTGAACGAATGATACGTTCATACGTGGGTTACTATATTATATGTGGGTTGCGCTCACTAGTCTACACCTCGTCTTTTCATCAGGGCTGTATGATTGTTTTCAAAGACCTCAAGTTACTTCATTATCAAACGAAATTTTTTCGTTTTATATAGGTTTATCGAAACAAATTAAACGTGGATTGCGAGAACAGATTTTAAGAAAATATTACATGTATTTACTTTGAAACACGTATTTACTATTAAAATTTGTTTCTGAAATTCAATAAAGCTGAATAACATTGCGTACAAAAACGAACACGTATACGTTTCACGTGGTATAAAATTATTGGTATTTGGACGCAATTGGGGTTAATAACGAATTGAAAATTTCATACATACAGTGTCAACGGTGTCAACTTCGGAAAGAAGAAAATATAAATCACTTAAAAATTAAATACGCACGGCATATTATTTCCGACCGATACATTGGAACAATTACGATAGTAACATAAACAGCAAATAAGTTAACGCACATATATCGCTGTCGTCATTAATCTGTAGATATCGAATACACATATATATTTGATTAAAAATATGGTGAAATAATTGTAGTTTTATAAAAATGTGGAAATACCGTGGTATTTATAATGTGTTTTGTATTGTAATTGTTGTTGTATGTGGACATGATTTTAAAAGTTTTGATGATACTGTTCTCTTTAAAATTAATTGGTCAGGCAAAGCTGGTTCAGAACTATTAGTGAGTAAATGCAGATAAAACTATTTTATCATATTCATTCGAATAAAATGTTTGAATAAATTCATGTATAATTTACAGGAATCTAGAACAAATGTAGAACCATATTTTATAACAACTGCAAATAATGAGCGGTATCAATGTTTGATAGTTGATAACTCCAAACAAGAAAAAAATGATAACGAACCATATAATGGACCTAATCCCATAGAAATTTTATCACCACTATTTAATCAAGATATTTGTTCTTATAGGGTAAACATCATAACCATTATTAACATATTTTATTAAAACTTATTTATTCACAAAATCCATTTATATTTTTGTAGCTTGAATCTTACTGGTCATATGAATTATGCCATGGACGATATGTACGTCAATATCACGAGGACAGAGATGGAAAGAAAGTGAAAACGCAGGAATATTATTTGGGTACTTTTGATAAATTGCAAGAATTAAAGCTTTTGGCTGAATACTCGGAACGAGAAAGAAGTCCTACTAGAAAAGCAGAGATTCCTGTTAAAAAAGTTGATGGAATTAATATGCCTTATGTTGAAATTGAAATGGGTGATGGCACAGTTTGTGACTTAACAAACAAACCACGAAAAGTAAAAGTTTTATATGTCTGTTATCAGCTTGGTAAACACGAATTATTTTCACTCGAAGAACCTTCTAGCTGTGAATATGAAGTTATTGTCCTTTCTCCTGGGTTATGTAGACATCCTGACTATAAACCACAGGCTACAGGAGAAAATGAAATTAATTGTCAACCAGTTGGTAATTCACCAAAAAAGCCAAGATCTCTTGTTGCAATGGAAATAGAAAGTTCTAAACTTCGACATCAGAAAGTAACGGTAAAACCATCTTCCATTCATTCTTTGCATCCGATAATTTATTTATGATTATGCCTGTGTTATATGTACATAATTTTATTATTTATAATAAAACATATTTTCTTACATATTTCTGTGTATGGTAGTAATAATTTTTATTATTGGTATACATAAAACACGCGTAAGTTGTTTTTAAGTAAACATAGATCCTAGATATATTCAAATATTGTATAATGCTCCGTGTCAACATAAAATACTATATGCTGTATAGAGGTAGAAAATGCATGAATGAGTGACATATTTTTTTTTAAGCTAATTATTTTAATTTCACTACATTTTGAATATTGAAAATAATTACTTCTGATTTATTTTTGATTATTTATCGTTTATACATTGAATTAATTATCTGTTGCACAGGATGACAAGCTGCAGAAAGTCTATGCGATCTTCCATGTAGATAAGGAGGGCCAGGTCAGAATATTTTGTTTTTTTGGGAACAGGCCAAAGTGCTTGATGGTTCTTGTCATTTGTTGCCATTGATTTGTATCTCATTCTGTCCCTTCCTTTTCTACATATAGTTATCTCAATAATATAATAACACCAATAATGTTTATGCACTATTATGTCTTTAGTACTATAATATCCTCTGCTTTACTTTATTACAGACAAAGTTACTAGTATTTCTAGTAGGTTATCATTTTCGCTTTTCACGCAGCATTTGATTAAGAGCAGCTAGCAATAGTTAAAATTCCATCAATAATTATACACTGCAATATACTAAACAATATATATATTTTCAGAATAAATACAATGTATCTTAATATTAAAAAAAACTGTACAGTCATAATTCAATGGTAAAATCTCTTTTTTTGCTAGTATTTTGAAAGAAGAGATGATATATGTTCATGTTTCTAACAATTTCATATGATATTAACATCGGAAGTAAAGGTTGCAAGATGAGCTATATATTTTAGTTAAAAAATTAAATGATTTACGCTCATTTCAGGATGGCGAAGCACGAGTTAGAGTTGAAATACATCCTGTCGATGTTATCGATAAACATAATAATATTGAAGATTCTATAAATTCATTAGCAGATCAAAACATTAGTCCAATCGAAGCGAGTCCTGTAAAAAATTTTTTAAGCGGCAAAAATTGTTTATACGGTGTAAGTATTTTTTCTCTTTTATTTTATAATTATATTTTCTGAGACTACAAGTAGTTAATATAACTACAGCGCAATGGATGGTGGAAATATGAATTCTGCTATGGACGTTTCGTAGTTCAATATCATATAGAACGCGATGGTACAAAAACAATAGTGAATCTCGGTAAATTCGATAAGCAGAAACATTTAGAATGGATCGCTGCTCATCCGCATAAAAAGTCAAAGTCTCCGGTACTACGGAAAGAACTTATTCATTTTTATAGCGATGGTACCATTTGTGATAAGACTGGCAAGTCAAGGCAAACAGAGGTACTATACATGTAATAATAATCGAGAATATTATTTGAGTAATTAACAAATGTTTGATTTTTAGGTAAAGTTAAAGTGCGTGGAGGGTACATCGAGCATTTCTCTATTTCTGCTTGAACCAAAAACATGCGAATACGTTCTGGGAGTTGAATCGCCATTGATCTGTGATATTTTAGAATACGCAGATGAGAATGGACTTCTTAGTGAGAAGTTTGAAGCAAATTTTGACAAATTGAAAACTACCGCTTTTCACGAGTACGATGATTTGGACGAAAGGATAGCAAACGGAGATGATTAAAGTAATTTAATTAACGATTACGAATGTTGTCCAGTGAGATAAATTTGATAATAAAGGCGACAGTATTAGAGTGCTGGACACTTGCATTTAATTTCAACCGATTAGATCAAACTTTATTTTTTCGAGTTTAATGTACATCAATACACGAGTGCTATATTTCAGAGTTTTCATGTACCGTACGATACAGCGGTGTTCCACTATATGGCTGTGATTGGAACTATACAAGCAAAAAAGTATCGTGGAATGAGCCACTTAAAAGAAACCTGTTCGAACTTTAAATTTCAATCTTCCGAAGTTCGCAAATTCCTAACCATATAGCGATATTCCACTGTACTTGTATAACCATAGCAGCTGCTCAAATCTATCGTACTCTTTACGTATCAACACGAATCATCGTGCAATGGAGGTTGTAACGTATGTAAGGTTTTTCACTCTGTAAGCTTTTGAAAAGAACAATTAAAATCGTTTTGACGTTAATCACTTTTACCATCGAATTCACTTCTATCATTTCTATAAATAATATCACGTTTCAAACATGACGATTGTTGCATTTGTTTAGTTCAAATCTGTCATTGTTCATAATCATTACCCGATGTTGAGACCAACGCCTACGCGAAATTGTTGCTTCTTGTGATTTAAAAGTCCGCTAATAAGCAGAGAAGATTCTGGAATAGGGTATAATTTCTTCTCGAATACGCCTCCGACCGTGGTTTCTGAATTCACGATGCCACGGAAAATAAGGTCCGCGTACGGGACGTTTACTTGATAGACTATAGTACCGATCGACTGATGAGTTCTGACGTTCGTCTCTATTTCAACACCGAGTTCCAATTGCGAACTGGCTTTACGATGATAGCAAAGATGTAGTCCTGCTTCACCTATGGTACCGGATAACGTAGCGAATCCTGTACTGTATCTAAAAGCCATACACATGACTGTTTGTTGACCGCCTGGAACTTTCATGCCACGAAGGCATGCAATTTCAGCTCCTAATGTAATTCTCGATGTGATCGCTTGTAAAAAGTGCATTACCACTGTTCCGTGTTTTTTTGCTAATTTTGGATTGGCCAGAATAACTGCAACCGTGTAATCGTTTCCTCGATATTCCAGACTGGAGCTCGAAGCTTTGTATTTTCCATCAGCAATTTGTGCTGACAGTTTGTACCTAAATCTACATCCTAACGTATGAACGAATGAGGCGGTTAAATTTCCGTTCGGTGAAATTTCTCCAATGGCAATGGGGTATTTTTCGGTTAAACCCACCATTTTTGTACCAATGTATTGTACACCAAGTTTGTAACCGGAAGGGGTAACTGAGCTGAGGGTAATAGAATGCGTCACGTTGAAGTGTTCGCTGAGTACTTTCTTGATGTTGAGGCGCGCTCCTTCAAAATTTTGTGGATAAACGTCCTTAACTTTTTTATGAATATCTTCGAAACTCCCGGGGTTCCCTGGTCCCTTGTCTTGTGGATCAACACACGGTACACAGTCCTCATCGTGGTTTATTATGTTCGGTTCGTCTGCTTTAGTCGCTGACGCGTGTGCTGTGCCCATTTTGATATATATTAACTTTCCATAAATACACGTTAATTTCGTGGCTTGTATACACGTACGAATAAAATTAGTTTTAACACGCGTATTTTATTTGACAAGTCTGCGATTTTAAACTTGTACGCCATTTCATTCGATACTTGCAGTTTTCGATATATCGATTATATTTTACGAGAGAAATGTACCACTGAATTGAGTTTTTGTTCACGCTACGCATGTCCGAACGATGCAACGCCAAGCCTATATATCCTGTGATCTTTGAATATGGCCGCGTAAATTGGCATCATACTAGCAAATGCAGATTTGTAGTTATATTTCTTTTCTGAATTGAAAAGACCTTTCACTACCAACATAAGACTGCCAATAAAATACTATAAATAACGTTCATAGTATACTTTAATGCATGGGAGAATACTAAATAAAAAATCACTGGATATATAGACAGCGTCACAAATCGCCAGTTGTTATATTAGATCGCTAGATGGCCATTAACATGAAGATTCAAATACAGTTTCTCTATTAATATTTAATAATTTCATATGAAATTAACACTATCGTGTAAGAGAATTTATTTGAAACCACACAATATAGCATGACTTTTGTATTATAAGTTTCACGAGATACGGTATACATGTGACATGATGCCTTTCTCACAAGTGCTCACAAGCCATGTCGTTCCTTTATATAGAGGAACCAAGTAAGTACTAATGGAAGTGTGTGCTAGTGATGGCACAGCTGAACATTGATCGCTAACGTAGAAATATGGCAGATCTGCTCAGTGGGTGTTGTCACGTGGTCGCTTCAAGTAGCTTGTGTTCGGCTCCCGATTGCGCGTGCAAGTTCGTGGTTCTAACCAAACCTCGGATTTGCACGCCTGCACGGTTGAGTCTTCACGTCGCTCCTCGAACTACCGCGATTTCCAAATTGGGGGGCAATCGAATAGGTCGACGAGGTTGTAATTTGTCGCTTCCATATACAGGCACTGCAGATTAGCAGTATGCCATTATTTTTTTTTATAGGTTATAAAATATCAAATTTTACAGGATTATTCTGGATCGAATAAAATAATTACAATGTGTCAGCATTGCGATACGTACATGAGCCGCCTATGTCAATTCTACTGCGCATGCAAAGTGCAATATTTCGGCACTTTGGCGACGTAGTATGGTTCCTGAGGCATTTAGAAACAAATTTCTATTAGGGTTTGATGCGTTTTGATGCCTAATAAAGCCAGAAAATCAATTTTTGTCGAATTCGGCTCAAAACGGTACAGGTGGCGCCATCTAGCGGCGAGCAGCGGAACTACGAAAAACTAAAATTTCGATTTTCTCGAAAACTAGGGACTTTTCCGAAATTCTGAGATATACAAATTCTTCCTTGTCGCCTACCGAATCGAACGAATCTAATTATAGCTGGCTAGGACCATTATTAAAGAAAATAGAAAAATAGCCCATTTCATGGACTAAAAAATTGCCGTCCATCTAGCGGTGAAAGTTGGAACTACAAAAATAGAAAATCCCGATTTTCTCGAAACCTAGGGACTTTTCCAAAATTCCGAGATATACAAATTGTTCCTTGTGGCCTAAGGAATCGAACGAATCTAATTACAGCCTGCTAGGACCATTATTAAAGAAAATAGAAAAATAGCCCATTTCGTGGACTAAAAAATTGCCGTCCATCTAGCGGTGAAAGTTGGAACTACAAAAATATAAAAATGCGATTTTCCCGAAAATTAGCGAACATTGAGTACTTCTGAGGGTCAGAAAGTGTTATGTGATCGCATTGGAAGCAAAATAATGCAATAAAAGCTTCCTAAAGGCTTTAATAAAGAAAATGAAAAAAATGTCATTTTATGGGGAAAATTTGTGGCGCCATCTAGCGGCGAAACCGCGAACTAAACTGAAAAAACGTATGCCCGTACACGCGTTAAGGAAAAATATAAAAGGTAATATTTCGCAACTTTGACGACGTAGTATGCTTCATTAGACGTTTTAAAACAATGTTTGTTCAATAAGTTATTCACTTTTTTGCCTATTAAGCCCAGAAAATCAATTTTTGTTTGACACCTATACTGCGTATTCGAACATACGGTTTTTCAGTTTAGTTCGCGGTTTCGCCGCTAGATGGCGCCACAAATTTTCCCCATAAAATGACATTTTTTTCATTTTCTTTATTAAAGCCTTTAGGAAGCTTTTATTGCATTATTTTGCTTCCAATGCGATCACATAACACTTTCTGACCCTCAGAAGTACTCAATGTTCGCTAATTTTCGGGAAAATCGCATTTTTATATTTTTGTAGTTCCAACTTTCACCGCTAGATGGACGGCAATTTTTTAGTCCACGAAATGGGCTATTTTTCTATTTTCTTTAATAATGGTCCTAGCAGGCTGTAATTAGATTCGTTCGATTCCTTAGGCCACAAGGAACAATTTGTATATCTCGGAATTTTGGAAAAGTCCCTAGGTTTCGAGAAAATCGGGATTTTCTATTTTTGTAGTTCCAACTTTCACCGCTAGATGGACGGCAATTTTTTAGTCCATGAAATGGGCTATTTTTCTATTTTCTTTAATAATGGTCCTAGCCAGCTATAATTAGATTCGTTCGATTCGGTAGGCGACAAGGAAGAATTTGTATATCTCAGAATTTCGGAAAAGTCCCTAGTTTTCGAGAAAATCGAAATTTTAGTTTTTCGTAGTTCCGCTGCTCGCCGCTAGATGGCGCCACCTGTACCGTTTTGAGCCGAATTCGACAAAAATTGATTTTCTGGCTTTATTAGGCATCAAAACGCATCAAACCCTAATAGAAATTTGTTTCTAAATGCCTCAGGAACCATACTACGTCGCCAAAGTGTCGAAATATTAATTTTTTTATTTTCCTTATATGCGTGTTCGGACCCTCATTTTTACGTTTAGTTCACCCGTTTCGCCGCTAGATGGACGCCAATTTTTAGTCCATGAACTATACTATTTGTATCTGTATACGTGCTCTAAAAGTTTGACATTTGGTATAGATAACGTGTATTGTCGTAATTGGAGTTATTTCTTCCGTTTATTTTCGAACAAATGAATATTTATATCGACAATGACAACTACTAAAGATTCAGCGAAAGAAGATGTACAAACAGAACCAGTTCTTTTTACGGAAGATCATAGTTCACGATGTGAATCTCCGAAACGTGGAACTACTCTTTCGACGAGCACAAGCAGCTTTGAGGCATTAGATCCTCATGATCCAAACCTTAGTCGATTAGCGAATACTATGTTTCAAAAGACTGGTGAATATTTGCAAGAAGAACTTACAGCTACTCATGCAGATTATCGTTTATTGGAACGATTAAACAAAGAAACCATTGCAAAATATACTGAGCTGAAAACCATATCATCAGGTGTATCTCAATCTTTAGATTCGTTAAATGAAAAATATAAAAAACTGCAACCTATTTTGGACAATATTAATGAAATTGATGATAGCGTAACTAAATTAGAGCAAGCTGCATATAAATTAGCGGCATATTCTAAACGACTGGAAGCAAAGTTTAAAGATATCGAGAGAGATGGAAAGAACAAGTGAAACTGTGATATGTAACATAACATAAATGAAGTAAAAATGTAAAAAGCAGTAAATTAACCAAAATATTTATGCTACAAATGGATTTATTTATCTGTAGAATATAATTTAATAATTATTTGTATATAAAGTAAAACCATAAAAATTATGTTTAACACAGAAAGAGAAACAACGGCTATTAACTTGCATTCTTATAATTAGCTATATTAGAAAAGTTTACATGTACATGTTTTTTATAAAGGTTTTGTAAAAGATTGATGCATTTCTTCTTACATTAACTCACAATACATCACAAATTTTGTAATTAGTCTACTTCTTAAGTGTACTGTATTCTACTTATAAACTTATTTTGTATCCTGAAACTTTGTTACCACTTAATTTCCTAGAAAATAATGTACAGTAATTTATGGTATGAACATAAACCAAAAATAAATATTCTTATATGTAATAAAAATTCAAATAACAATGTATCAATATATAATGTTATTAAAAACGAAAATTTCTGGTATATGTTGCTGTTTAAACTCTTCATTAATTATATACGATATAAATCCTTTGCAATCGTAAAACAGATTAAAATAGTCGTGAATATGTGTTTAACATTATATTGATATTTTAGCTTTTGATATAAATTTTTTTTTTAATGTAACAATTTGTTATGCTAGTAAAATATATAATAAATGTAATCAAGTATAATCTAATATAGGAGGTTTTGAGTTGCTTAATAATCGAAAATATTATAATATTTGTTAAATATCTTGTATAAATTATGAAATTTTACAATTTATGGGTGCACATTTGACAATCTGTTGTCGAAATCACAGCTATCCCACGTTAAACGTTTATATACTATAAATGTAAGTAAAATACAAAATAGCAATATCCACTGAAAAAATTTGTTAACACCAATTAAATTTTGGAAAAAAAAAATATAACAAAATGTTGTATTACATCCCAGAATTAAATTCGATAATTGCTGATAATTATTGATGCTATTTAATGTATTTAGCAATCTAAGAAATTTCCAGCCATAAATAATTCCAATGCAATTTCAAGCTCTATAGGAAATTCTGGTATTTCTGTACTGCTATTTGTGTAACGTACTTTGTAAGTAAAGTACATGCAGACCTTCTGTAATACATGAGAGCTGCAAGCAAAAAGTATAAATAATTTCGTGTATTTATAAATATTTAAATTTTCTTGATAGAGAACATATGGAAAAACTTACGGTATTTCACGGAAAGTAACTTGATTAGCTTCATTTTCAGCAAACTGACCAGGACCACTTAACATGGCCTTTATTGTTCCACTAGTTAAGGCATGTTCTCGTTTAATAATAAATTCATGTCCATCGCTGCTAACCAGTTTTACATACATTGCATTTGGTCCTTCGCAACCTCCATATATAGGGCCACTTTCTTGCTAAAATTTGAATTTGTTATTTACACAATGTTAAAATGTTCATTTCCAGATATTGTATCTATAATTTCAAGTATCATACAACTAAATTAGTGTTAGTAACAAACTAAGAAGAGACAGGATATATAATAGAAGATTGTTAAACAGCAAAATTTTAATTTGCAGAAATAGGTACCGCATGCAGGTCAATAGATGAACTGCCTTCTTCTTCTGCTCTATCGACATTTTCTTCTTCATTGGGCTTGATCCAAAGAAAAATTAGCATTAATAAACAAATTGGTTACCATAATTTTCCTCTTTTCCAATTAAAAGAACTACTGATATTTCTGTCTTAATAGCAGCCCAATTTTATAATTACAGCATATACATTTCTTTTAAATACATATCACAAATTCCATTTATCATGCACAAATGAAACATGCATAATACTTGAATAGAATAATACCTTGTCAGCTTGGGAATTCACATCGTTTGACATGTTTGTTATATTGGATATTTATTCCTCTATAAAAAGAAAATAAATTATTGTTGCTACACAATTATCCATTAGTTATGTTACATAAAACTTAAAGTACATAATTCATTATTAATAATATCATGTTTTGTTTCCATATACTTGTGGACAAGGTCAGTTTTTCATTGTGTGAATAAAAGGTTATTTCACATATCAAGACGATATGTTACAATAAGTTTCATTATCAACACATGAACATTGTTGATACATATTTTTAATTGATTACAGTATGAAAAGTTTTATGGAAAATGAATATGAGAAAGAAATAACGGACAAACAAAAAAATATGATATTGTTATATCGATGAGTAGATTTGGTATTTAAAGTTATAACAGTTTGAACAATAAATATTTTATATTGCATTTGATATTGCATTGTATATAAAAATAAGGAAATTATTACATACCCCAGGGAAACAAAAAAAATTGAATAAACCAGAAAGTTTTTAATATTAGCACTGTTTTCTAATAAGCAGAACGAGTAGTCTTCATTTCATGAAAGAGTACTAGCGTTTTGCGCATTCCCACTGCGCTACAAGGCTCCTCCACTACTTATGTTACCCCTTCCCATGATTTACGTTCACTCCATTAGTTATATATACGATGGATAAAATATATAGTAGAAATTGATAATCAATGTAGGAAGCTAATATAAGTTATTTCATCAATATGCAAAGGAGTCATCTATTTGAGTATAATCTCTAATGGAATATAGAACTTAAATTTCATCCAGAAAGATGTATACTCCTATAATACAAACTTAGAACTTTGACACTGAAGGCGTTCTTTGTCAGATTTATGATCATTGCCTTGATAATACAACTTTTTAAAAGTAATAAAATTCGTTTACATGATCATATGATCTATTAAAAAGATGTTTAGAAATAGAAACATAATAATAACGAAACTATTCGATCACTAGATATATCGCATTTGGCACCTTTTAGATCGTACAGCGCATGTACGTTAGTTTTCAGTCCAAACCAATCATAGTCAACATGCGTTGAACGAACGAAAAGTCGTACTTCGAGATTCATTTTTTTCATGGAATAGAGAATGCTAATATGGTTACAAGTTGCGCATGATAGTTGAATAAATGTAATTGATGCGTCTTCAGTTTCATTTATATATGTATATAATGATTAAAAATAAAATGAAAATTAGACTATGAAATTTTGTAAAATGTTATAATATAAGACAACTGTTAAGTTTCAATCATGTTACTTTGTGTAGTTTTATTATGTTGCTGAAATTTAAATGAGTAAACCTGTAAATAAAGGTGCTCTAACCTGTTGCAGTTTTTAAATTTTGTATTTACAATGGAAACTGCAAATTCTGGGTGAATATTAAAAATATAATATATTAATAATTACAAATGTTTGATAATTTTAATTTTTGTAGATACTCGCGGACGATGGATGAAGTGCGAAATACTTTAGAATTGGCTACTATTAAAGAATCTGATTTGAAAAGTGTTACCCAAATCTTGTATTCTGCAGAAGACCATAATATTGATAAGCATATAAAGTTATTAGAGATTGATGATCATTTAATAGAAATGATTAACAAGGGAGATGTGTAAATATCCATTTAAATTTATTGTCATTTTCCTAATAATTTTTGTTATTTAATTACTTTTAATCATTATTATTTACATTTCAGTTTAACATTTCAGGGTAATGAAGAAGATTCTGTAGTACTGTGTACAAAAAATAGAACATATGATGTTAAAGAATCTGAAACATCTAATTCATGTTTATTAGTACCAAATGCAAGTATGTTCGAAAAAACAAAGTTGCATACAGGTGGTAGAATAATAAAAGATAATAATATTTTGGGAATATTTCATACCTATTTTGAGGTACAAATATTATGGACTAAATTAGTATTTCTGAGCATGTAATCTTAAATAAATATGTGAACACTCTTAAGGTAAAGGAATGTAAACCTAAATTGGAGAAATTACTTGATTTGCTTGGGCCTACATCTTTTAAAGGAATGGAATATGAATCTTCTATACCTCAAGAACTTTTATATGATTGGTCTAGATTACAAAGTGAGATACAAGCCAGTGAAGAGGAACTAAGACAAGCCCTGAATGATTATTTAATAGTTAATATTGATGGTATATTACACTTTTAACACTTATAAATCAGTCATACAATTATGTAGCCAATATAGTTAAAAGACTAACAATATTATTTCTTATACACATTTTAAGGCTACTTTCGATTGATATCATTTGAATCTGAAGTAAGAAGTTTAACATTAATGTTAGATCTTTTTGATGAAAACAGTTGGGAGTTGGATGAGGTTGATAGAGAAATTACATATGACTATTTAAAAGAATTTATTCATAAATCAGTTTTTGATACTTTGTTTGCCAAATATACTGAAGTAAGTGACAAATTTAAAGAAGATGGATCATGTTTATACAGGTATATGAAATTATGTGAATGTATCTTATTAGAGTACATGTTATATAAGTATCTTTCATAGCAGAATGTAATCTTCCAGATATAATGAAGAGCATTGTTGCAAAAGTTTAGCTAAAGTTCTTCTTGCTGCTTCTTCAATAACTGACTATACACAGTTTATGGAGTCATGGAACATTGGAACACCAGAAAGTAAGTTGTAATATGCAAGAAAACGGTTTATGAGTTATATTTTCTGTTTCTATTGCACTTATCTTTAATGTAGAAATGAAACCAAAAGATGAGTATTTACGTGGAATAGCCCTTATTATATGGAACAGTTTAACAATGAAAAAGGAAGTAATAGCTTTTCCAGAAACAGATTTGCCAAAAAATACGGATGAAAGATTTAATGCATTGTTTAAAGCAAAGGATAAATGGACAGTAGAAGAAATAACACCATACATATTGTAAGCAAAAATAGAATATTGTTCTCAGTATGCTCCTTCTTCATTATCATAAAAGTGTTTTTGTTTTAGATGTTTAGCAACAAGCAAAATAAATGTCAATGCTCTTTTAACTAAATATGCCAGATCTTCGGTCATTAATGGCATTAAATATTACAGTTCAAAACACGGTAAATGAATAAAATTGTTAATGGTGTTGAAATCATTCTCGCTGTTTATTTTGCTTCAGGTCGTAATACATAGTTACATTTACACCGTTCTATAAATAGTTTTTAAATATCATTACACATTGTTTATTTTTATTATCCATCATCTAATTAATAACAATAACACGGTTGATCATGGTGGACTGCCTTTATTTCAGTAGTTTCTATTTTCTGAAAAACTGCAATTATATTTCAAAGGACAATTAGTTATAGCAACAATAATAAATAGCTCGTATGTTCATTCTTCCATTACTGGTTGCAAAATCTTATACAATATGACAGTAGCCAAACAATTTAATCATTGAATAATTAACAATAAAAAATTGAATATAAATTTAGTTGCAAAATTACTATGACATAAAAGTTATAAGTTTACTCTGAAAATTTTGTAGCGTTTTTATCAAATATTATATTTGTTAGGATGTACTTTCAAGAATTATATGTAATAGAAAAAAATTGAAAAAATAAAAATATTTTTTATAATAAATGATATAATGTCGAGACTGTATAAATGTTAGTACATTATAAAATTGAAAATAAAAAATTTGTCGAACATTTTAATGCAATTTAAAGGATAACATTTAAAAGATAACATTTGCTAAAAAGTAACATTTACATAATTATCAACATCACTATTAAATGATATAAATTTTAAATATTTATTTACATACGCTAAATGTAATCGAAGAGAAAAGTGTTTTACGGTTTCGATGCAATAGCAGTGTCAAATGTTGTAAATGCGAGTTACAAAGTCCCGGGATGACAGTTCATCACTATATATTCTCAATGCATTTATAAAAAAATGTATTTGTGGTATACAAGTATGTCTTGGCACGTTACCATGAAACTGCAAATGTCTGTAACATAATGGACAATGCAAAAACCTTCTTAACGGATGTAAAGGATCATTTCAATAACTTGGATCTTAATTTTATACGAAATAAAATTTGTCGAAGAACATAAAATGTAACAAATCGTATAAAAAAGGAATACTTTACGTCTATGGAATATTTAATAGATTTGTAAATGCACTAGTTTTATGAGCGCATCGCATTGGCAAATTTACCAGTGGTATTTTTATGCAAAGATGAAATTTTTTATAAATATTTTATAGGAACTGACTTGCCATTGAAGAATGATTCGTTTCTTTATAAAACAGTCTGTATAAATTTCACAAATTGGTATGAATTGCTAAATAATTAGCTAATAGAAATAACATTCAGTCCCGTTTTTTACATTGCAATCACTCCTCATAGCAGGAAATAGACTATTAAATTACGAATTTGTAAAAACAATATTACCGTAAGATTATGTCTTACACGAAATTAAATTTTTGGGGAATAATTTTAACCGTTTTTAAATATACATTTATAAATATAATATATATATGTATAGAGAGAGAAAGAGAATTATTCAACTACCTATAGGGTGATGCAAGAAGACAATCTCTATAGTAATGGGTCGTATACGTCATGGCCTTGTAATTATGACTTCTGCGTAATTATTTTTAAATAATATTTAAGCATGCGCGAGGAAATAAAAATGTATCATTTTACGATTATTAGGTTTGTACGAATGAGAATTGTATACAGCTCTTTATGCTTGAGGGTGCCTTTTGCGTCACCCCATGTACAGCTTCGTTATACAATAACAAATTAACAATAGTTCTAAAGCTTTGGAGTGATTTCTTCGTAGTTATAACTTACACCTCTTAACAATAATCTATCACTACATCTAATGAATACTGTCTTATCTATAAGTACGTTTAGACAAAGTCTATTAAATGTTAAAAAGAGCTATAAAGCGCAAATACTAAATCTCTTGTTGCTGAGTTATGCGCGAGACGTAGATGGGTAACTTGCACGACGTTATCTATGTATATACAAATATTTTTCCGAAGTTTTCCTAAAATAAACGTAAGAAATGAAAAAAGAAGGTTCAGGTACTTTTGTCATAATAAATGAAATAATCATACCTTAATGCAAGGCACCTCGTTGTTAGCTATCAGTTGTCGCACTTTCATTTGTTGTTTTGTTATTAGATGCAAACACTGACTGTTGATTAACACCTGTTGTCACTGTCTGACTCGGATGAACCGTTTGGACTAAATTACAAGTAACTGGTACCATTGGTGGCAAATTAACCGAATTATTCATAGGACTGATATTACACGACAAAGATGGTCGTTTTCTTTCTAAACTATTAGTCGTCATTTGTCTTCTGGTCGTTGAATTGCGTTCGAGGCTGTTAGTAACAATATGATGTCTTCTTTCTAAACTAGAGCTGGAATTAACGTCACTTTGACTACCCTGAAACAAATATTTATTACGTTTAATTCTGTTAGAAATATTACCAATAATCAATTAATTGCATAAGATTCATTATGCAGGAAGGGCAGAATCACTCTGAGACTGGAGCCTTGATATTACTATCATAGAACATAATTTACCTGAAACGATCGATCGACGGACTGACCCATTTTATGTAAAAGTTCACCGCTTTGACTCTGCCTGAAGGTGGTACCCTGACGCTCGCTAGACTGACTTCTCCTTAGAAATTGTTCTCCAGATTGACTGGAACGAATACGACTTTCCTGTGTAGGTTCTTTTGGTGCGATATTGTTTTGCTTCTGACAAATTTGACTATCCACGTATGGGTAACGAATACGGATCGAATCAATTACATCTAACAGATTCTTTGCATCCATTGCTAAAATGTGTGCTGCTGACAACATTCCCCTGAAAACACACATGTTTTATTTCTAACATGTAACGCACGAAAATTCATTACTGTAGTACATTTACTGAAACATACTTCCGATATTCTACGTCCAAAGTAGTTGCACTATATTTTTGGGCTTGTTTCATAGCTGTTACAAGCTCTGCCATGTCTTTGCTAAGTACCTTATGAGCCATTTCTACTTCACGATGAGCAGATATAGGTAATATATCCATCAGTGCATCTACAGATGAAAGCAATGCTCTCAGTTCAATACCTACTTTACGTACTAACTCCAAGTATTGTTCTGCTTTGCTCTGCTGAACACCTAAATTAATCATTTTGTTAAAATTTTATTCAATAGTCTATAACAGCAATTGATTGTAAAACCTAGTACCTTGAGAAAGGGACATTACAGCCCGCACAACACTGGTAGTGCAATCATACACTTTGTCATTGGTTCTATCTAAATCTGCAGTAGGTGTTGGTTCCATTTTCTGTGAAACAAGAATACTTTGAAGTATTACTGATAATTTTGACTGTGCCTATCTAGTCATAAGCTGAACACATTACCTTTACAACGATTACTTTCTCGCTGCCTTTGTCAGAACCTAAAGAACCAGTATTAGCACTGTGTTGCTCGTGATTTGGTGACTGCGTCACTGAACGTGGAACTGGTGGACTGGCACTTTCGTCTCCACTCGTTGCAATGGATAAACGTTTCTGAATGTACAAATTGTATGTTACAAAGAAAAACAGCAATTATATAAATACAACAAATTGTAAAAAAAAAAAAAACAAAATCTCACCTCTTCTCTAGCCAACCAACGACTGTCCTCTTCAGACTGACGTTGTTGTTCCAAAAGTCGCTGCTCTAGCAACTTTTGTTCATCATCCACGCCGCTGTTAAAGTTCTCCGTAGCGTTGTCGAATAGCTGCGATTGTACGGTTCTCTGAAATGGAACAACTCATTATTAAGTTGTACATATCTTCCTTTGCATATCTTATACACCAGATATTTAACACGACCGACTGTCACATTTACTATTTCTAATTACCGGTACTTCAAATTATCTCAATTTTGTCAATTGTCTGATTAAATTACGTTTGTTCTGCGAATCCTCGTGACAGTCAACGCGTTAACCCTTTGCAGGAGAGTATCTAATGATAAATAAAAATAATATTTGGAACTGATGTAACTAATTTTTTAAATGAAATGTGGCATACTTGCAGTACAAAGGGTTACTAAATATAATTATATATACATATTAAAAT
The DNA here is from genome assembly GCF_050947335.1 of Megachile rotundata. NCBI lineage: Eukaryota > Metazoa > Arthropoda > Insecta > Hymenoptera > Megachilidae > Megachile > Megachile rotundata. The sequence continues at coordinate 17,856,330 of NC_134989.1, read as the reverse complement.
TAAAGAGATGCATAATTTTCGATGCAAAACCAATTTTAAATTATCAGTGCAATCATATTCATCGCATGCAGCTCAAAATTGTTATACAGTATCAATAATTATATTCATTCTTCATGCAATAAGGATTAGCCTACTAAACTGCAAAACAAAATGTCCAATTGTAATGAAAAAAATAAAAAAATAAAATATCTAGTCGTATAACGGCAAGAAGGGGCCATCGTGTCAACTTAAATGAGCATGTGAGCGCGTCTGCATATACCAAAAGCAGTATGCATGGTATTGTATATACATTCGATTCGCAATGAAAGTATATGGTGCTTTAAGAATATGATCGAGTCATAAATAAGAAAAAAAATATGCTGTTGCAGATAGAAGATGCGATTGTCATTCCTAGGAGGCTTTGCCAAACCTGATCTTGCTGAGCCTCCTCTGTCATCGAGCTGCTCGATGACATTGTGCTATCACTGACAGCGGATGATATCAGAGACCCGGACAGCGTACCATCGGTAGAGCTTGTCAATTGTTCGTCCTGTTTATGAGTTACGAACGTAGTAATTTTCGCTACGCCAGTCGCTATCTGAGGCGTACTGGATCTTACGATTCCTGGTTGCAGAGGCGGTTGCGCTAAATATTGCGTTACGTTTACTGCGCTGGTAGTCGGATTGGTAACGTTACATTGTGCCTGACCAAGCTGTTGCGTGACATTAATGGAACTCGCTTGCTGTCCGATAACGACGTTACTTTGATGAATGTATTGCTGGTTAGCCTGCTGAACCGTAGCTCCCGACGTGGAAGTGAAATGCACTTGGACAGGGTGATTTTGCGCCATATTATAGGACAATTGCTGATTCACGCCCGTTGCTTGCGAACTTTGCACATGACTCGCCATTCCAGGCTGCATTTGTTGCGCGTACACGGGACCCTGAACTTTCAGAGGTTGTACCAGCCCGACGGAGGTCGCATGGGCCGTATAAAGTTGGTTGGCGCCGCTCGATTGACTTTGCTGGCTGACGTGTTGCGCGGGGATGTAAGAAACCGCTTGATGAATGGTATTTTGGCGTTGAATGTTTTGCACGTGCTGCGGCAAGTACATTGGCTGCGATCCCAGGTGGCTGATGTTCGAGTATATTTGCTGATGTTGGTAGTTTTGAGCGTGCAATGGTTGGGTTTGCAGATTTTGCCCGGAAGTGGAAGTGTGCACCAAGTTGCCCCTTTGATTTGGCATGCACGATGCAGCAGACGCACCGAAGTCGGACACGTTTTGATGTTGGATGTTTTGCGCCCGGAATTTTAGGACAGGACCGTAAAGGCATTCCGCGGCTGACGTGGGTATGGCAGCATTGGTCGAGCTAACGATAGGCGCACGAGGATACACGCCAGCAGAACTTTGCGAACAGCTGACGTTCTGACTTATCGGTTGACCAACGTTAGAGGAGAATTGACCACAATTGCCGGACAGATTCTGAGTATTCGACCCTACGATATTTGTTAAGCTACTAGGCCCAAAGTTTCCGGGATTCTCGCCGAAGTTACCGCCCACGCTAGGACTTTGACTAAGGTTACCAACGATAGCGGAGCTCTGTGTGAAATTAGCGACTGGTCCGTATATTTCGCCGCAGCTAGCTGCGGTAGTTGTGACGGGGATAGAGCTAGACGTGGAGAACTTTTGCACGGGAGAGTAAAGATCTCCGGTAACGCTACCGACCACTTTCGAACTAACCGCGTATAAATTTTGCATCTCTTTAACCTTTTGTTGCTGCTTTCTGTTAGCAGCAGGTGATTGGGCTTGCGCCGTCTCTGATATACCGAGGCTAGACATGAGAGGAGTGTCCGAGGATTCGAGGGAGTCTAGATTCGTATCGGATAAGGTAGAGTCTCCTGAATGAGTGTCGTGGGAGGCGGAAGGTTCGGAGACAGCTGGATCGAAAAAAGGTAGATCTGAAACTAAGGCAGTGGTTAAGACTTGATCTTCGTCTTGGAACTGCACTGCTAAGGTATTAAAGGGCGATGCGGGAGTTGTGTACACGGAGGGACATACCCCCCTGCTTTGATTATCCTTGAGAAGTTGTGCAAGAACTTCAGGACTTTGAGCAACGATATACGTCGAAACTGGTGCTACGGCGGTTAGTTGAGACTGATCCGTCGCGTTTTGTGGTTGCCTCGAGGGTTTCGGCGGTGGTACATCGTCTGCGCCTAAACAGCAAGAAACTCATTTGTGTCGTGATTCATAAAATACCTCGAATACCTTCGGAGCAATATACATACCCCAAGACATGGCCTGTACTCTCCTGTTTTCTCGTCTCATCGTTTCTTGCTGCTGATGTTTTTCTTCTAGCAATATTTCACTGCAACATTGCGATGCAATATAAACGATGCAAAGAAATAATACAAGAAATAAATTGTATGCACTTACTGCAGAGTTTCTCTGATTTCTTTGAACGTCGGTCGTTTGCTGGGCTCGTAGCTCCAGCATTGAGACATCAAGGAATATAATCGTGGGGGGCAGTGATTTGGTAGCGCGAGTCGTTCGCCATTTTCAAGTTTGCGAATCACTTCGTTGTTTTTCACGCCTTGAAATGGCTTTACACCCAACATCAAGATTTCCCACATGCATACACCTTTAAACGAGTACAAAGAGAATGTATTAGATTTCCTTTACGATAATCGCAAACTTATATTGCATAGTTGTTAAAACTTACCAAACATCCAGACATCAGAAGACGTTGTAAATCTTCGAAAATTTATGCTTTCAGGCGCCATCCACTTTATAGGTAACTTACATTTACTCGCGGTGTAGTAGCTTTGATCCTCTACCCATCTACTAAGGCCAAAGTCGGCTAACTTTACGCAATTGTGCGCAGAAACTAGCACGTTTCTAGCAGCTATGTCTCTGTAAACAATTAATAACATTCAACGAAAAAGAATCATCAAACTTTCTTGACAAAATATAGTTTCTCCAGTTGCATACCTGTGGACGAATTTCTTGCTTTCGAGGTAAGATAGGGCAGTACTTAGTTGAAATGTATATAGTAAAAGCGTGGCGAGGTCCAGACGGTGTTTATTCGATTGCAAGTAAGCTCGCATCTCTCCTAACCTAGCTAATTCCATCACTAACCAAATTGGTGCTTCTGAGCATACTCCGATCAATCTTATAATATGAGGATGCTCGAACTGCTGCATTATATCTAGAAATATTCGATAGCACTATTAGATATGTTCGCAAAAATTTACATCTTATTGTACAAGTTAAACAGAGATTTTTTTACAAGCTTCTTCGAGGAACTTCTCCGATGTAGCGAGATCCGCGTCGACTTTGCAGGTTTTCACTGCTACTGCTATAGTTTGGTTATCCCTTCCTTTGTAAGACCCTTTATGTACATTACCGAATTGACCTTCTCCGATAATTTCACCCAGTTCCACTTGGTTCCTTACTATTTCATAATCTCTGGCTATAAAGTAAAGTAGAAATTTAAATACCAGTCGAAACTTTAATAGTTCTTTTATCTAGTCACTGTAGAACGGCGCACAGAACTCTTTAATTAAACTTACTAGCAGGAGTCGAGTAATCTCCTTCCTCGTCTACAATCTCTGCATAATCTTCCGACAAAATAGTTCCAGTTTTGCTCACATTTTTCTCTGGACTATTTGAGCCTCCATCTTGCCTATATTTTGGTGGATGAGCATCTGTTTTGAAAGAAGGTTTATAATCAGTAATTGCAAAATGCGATTGATGGGGATTCTCATGCAATATGATGTTAGACTAAACATTAAACTACGACAAAGGGATCGTTCAATGCTACAAACCTTTGCATGGACAGGGATAGTTTTTCCACGATGCAGCTTGGAAGTGTAAACGATTAGAACTTAGTATCGTTCGTTAACGCAAACGGGGGGGTTCGTGCTATATATTCAGGTGTAAAATATGAATACGATTATGAAGATACGAGGGAACTAAACGTACAGTCACCGAATGAACAATACAATGTAACTTTAATTTCTCAAATACTATGACAAATGTCAGTAGAAAGTTAAGGAACATGTCTGTCGCATGAACACCAAAACTGTTAGCTTTAAAACGGTAATGCTAAAAGGATAAGTACCGAGAAAAAGCAGAAAAAGATCGAAGTTTCAATAGTGAGAACATGCCAGTTTTCACGGCCGTTTAAAGATGTAGTTTAAACAATATAGCATACCTTTTCTATTCCATAACGAAGTATTACTTCCAGTAACTAGCCTACAGTATCCATCGATCAGATCTGCAAGGCTTTCTGCTTGGTCCAGGCTCGAACAGGTTATACTTAACGTTTCGGCTGTTCCAGCTACCCTCAATTTAATACAGGCTTTTGCGTGCTCCTTACAGTCTGATACGAGGGTCTGAATAGACTGTATTTGAGAAAACTCTGCCATCCTCGTTGGCTACATCAGATAAAATATTAACGGTAATCGATAGCATAAGGCAAAGTATCAAATGTCTAGTGTTATGTAACGAGTGTGAACGAAACACTTACCACCGTTCCACCTCTGTGTGCCATATAAGATATTCCTAAATCTGGTCCAATGACTAGTTCTACAGGTATTGACCAGCTTGACTGAGAACAGAAACAGCAAAATGTTACATTTTTTCAACGCGTAATTCACTATTGTAACTGCTTGAAAATGAACATACCCCCAAAGCACATATAAATCTCTCTTGGTCGAATCTATAATGCGCCCGTAACAGGTCGAAGAATTTGAACATGCATTCTAGTTCAGACAACGCTGCCACCTTCTTGAAGTGCTGTTGTATCAATTTGCGTAGAGCCTTTGGTTTCATTCCGTTTAACACGGATCGGGGTAAAAACTTGTGCAGACCAACCTGCGAATTAAATTCAAAGTATACTTTCCACGTTCAAAAGAAACGTATAAACTTCATTCTTGTATTTACCTCTCTTTCTAGGTACTCGAGATTGCTCTTCTTGTCGAGTGCTATCTGGTGCATGTCTTTAAAGAAATATCGAATTTCAAGACAGCATAATTGAACCGCTACGTCTTGGTCTAAGGCCGAGTGGTTCGCGCATAAATAATCGTTTCGAACCTGAAATTAAATCAATTACAATCACTTATTGCAACAGATACTTGGTGAACTAGCCAAGTAATGCTACCTGATCATAGTAATAATAGAATGTCACTTTATCCTTTTCGTACAAATCGTTCAGGTTCTGCGGCAGGTATCGCACTCTTAACTCGTACCTCCACTCGCAATGGGGATGTTTCTTTTCGTACTTTTCCTGAACCTATTAAACATTAACATTATGGTGATCAGTAACGAACATAGGTTACACCGCTTAATCATTTTTTCACGGGTCAAAATACCTGGTACATGGTAGTGTCTTGATGTAACCAGTAACTTTCCCCCGATCCAGGGTGATAGAGCCTCATAGCGTAGAGATGTCTGTAGTGTCGCGTGCCAACAGCTAATCGACTGGTTACCAAAGAGATGATACCCTTTACATCGATCGCGTCACCGAACTTAACCAGGTTGAAACCACCTGAAAGGAAGAGGTAGGTAATCTAAATGGTTAACTTAATTGTTAATGGGTATAAATAACAGGGTAATCGTATCTCGTACACGGTAGATATTGAATAAGAAGAAAACATATTAGAGGCATACCGTTAGGAAGATGGACTTTCAAAGTCGCTTTATCCATGGGGGTGGGCGATCCATGGGGCGGCGTGTTTCTTCCGCCTCCGCTTCCCTGTACACCACCACCACCACCTCCACCTCCATCTCCCACGCCAGTGCTCATCCCCTCATGGCTACATGGAACAAAAAGTACGGAATAAAACATAAAAAAATCTCGGCTTAGTCGACGACCATGTTAACTATGCATTATCTGGTAAAACCTCGACCGTCGGTAGTTCACCGACGGAAAAGCGTTTGCTGGAAAGATTAATTTATTCATTAGTTCACGGAGGGAAGGATTATCGAAGTTCTCCTAAGAGAAATTTCGAGCTTCCAAAAAGCTAAATTTCCTTGTCAACGAAGAGGTTCTAAATTTTTAATTCTGGAAGGTGTTTAAATAAATGCGGGGCCCTGAAATTAAATTTGAATTTTCGCCAACTTATCTTAAACTGGTTAATTACGTATCAATAAATGATTCACTTTTTATCGCGTGTCCAAAGAAGAGGAACAGGAAGAAAAATCTGTTCGTCCGCATCGGATTCGTTCAAGGGATCAAGGTCCTCCTCGGAGTTGGACACCCTCGTGAATAAATTACACATTTCACAGAAATATTTCTTAATAGACGAGAATAAAGGAGATTGCGATTCTTCCGCGTGCAAATCGACGCGTCATCGCGCAATCATCGATTGTTTCATTCGAAACGATCGCTCCCAGGCGTTCTTCGTGCACTACGTCGATCGTTGCCCGGGTATTTTTAGATATTACAAAAGCATAATGCGATGATACGTTCACCGATCGCGGCTATGGGTTTCTGCAATTGCACCTCGAACTAACGACTTGGGTGTCTGACTTGTGTCTGACCGAGCCGAAACGTGACTGCTTTTTTATCAGACGGATCGTACAAGGTGCGGCTGAAATGATTGTACAACGTTGGGTGATTCCCGCTTTACAGATCATTCGAAAGTATCGAGCACAGATTTTTCGTACAAGGGGATGTTTTCCAAATAATTCAATTTGAACAGTCGCGAAAGGATTAAAATAGTAATAACTTGATTCATTTAACAGTTACTTTTATTACATCTTTTCTGTATTAATATTTCATACAAGTATCACGGTGGGATCAGATTTAAAAATTGATCGAGGTCAGGTTCGGCTTAGATTCGAATTAAGTCAGATTAGCCATTGAATTATGTTGCATATGTTATCGCAGACTTTCCTGAGAAAATCTTACTCGTTTCAAATTGTACCTACCTACTTAGCACCGTGTGAGAGTTTTAGTTAGGTATATTACATTGGGTAGTTTAATCCGGTCTCGATTTTTATTAAATCGAAACATACTTCGTTTCCTGAAATCAGTTTCCTTGAAACTGACCTGATATAACTATTTATCGTATCAGCTGATAATCTTCTCTTATCACGAATTTCGACAATGAATCAGATATTTCCGCCGAGGAAATTTGACGTCGATGACGTCAAGCGATGACCTAATAAAATGCCTCGTTCGTTTGTCTTCGATTCGATCGTTAATAAATGCTGGACATTAAATTACTGTCACGCAGTGAACAATCGAGAACACTGAGCTCGCTTGGAGAAAAGAGGAACACCAAATATTTTGAAAGCACCGCAACGAAACCTTTGACCAAATATAACCCGAATCTAACTCGGATTTAATCAAATTTAGAACCGACCAGACGCGAACTTGCAAGTATTTTGGGGCGAACGACCGAACCGACGAGACGGGGACTAGCATTCAGTTTTCATCGAGAGCATGTTTGCATCGCGGCTATTAATGCAAATGTGTATTATGAGCGTCGTCCAGCTAAGGAATGCCGTCGGTCAGGGACGAAACGCTTACATCGAGTGCCACGAGCTACTTCCATCGAAATACTGGAACAGATTACTTCGGATTGATCTGCTTCTATGTCTCCTAATACTCGAACAATCCTAAATAAACGCTTAACGTTGGAGACACAGCACCGAATTACCGAAAGCAGAACGATCGAAAAGAAGAAACGGAGAATATTAGTTAGTTGGACACGAATGATGGACGGAAGGAACGTTTGTTGGGTGGCAAACTGGCACCGATTTGTTTTTCGAGTAACGTATACCGATTCGCGGTACGACTCGTATTTGCGGACACCCGAGCCGACGATCCGTAAGCGATTATCGATGCAACGTGCACCATTACCAGCATAGCTTATCTACAGTAGACGTTCGTTATATCGCCACAGGCGAAACTGTAGGAACGAGGAATTTAGCGATACAATCCGTGGCCATATAATATGGGACCAGCGTATGGATCCATAGTATTCAATGAAGGATTTACGATCGTACATCTTCGCGTTGCAATTGAACTTCCTGCGTGGGTAACCGAGTACTCGCTATTTACGTCTTCGCGGAAATGTCGCGAAGACATATTTTTTCGACGCTTTCGCGGCGATTTACGTCCGCGAACGTAACATTAGACATCGGAGGGTTAAAAGCTTAGGTGATCGAGCGAACAGACGGGGAGAGAGGGTCTCTCCGGCCCTGACCCAACGGCGTGAACAGAACTATACGCTACGCACCTGCAACTGTCGCCCACGCACTTTACCTTTCACTATTACTTTCTCTATTGCGCTCTTGCATCGTCGCGTCGCGTCACGGCGAGCGTAACGAGGCTCGCGAGCTTCAAACGCTCGTTACGAGTCGCGAAACTTGTAACAGGCGTGCTGGAAAAAACGCGAGCATAAATTCTACCCTTTAACCATTCCACTATCACGAACGCGTTATAACGATCTGTCTGTGCCGTTGACACGATTCCTTGCCACGTGGAATGTCGATTTTACGCTCGAGAATCTAATATGGCACGTCATGAGCAATAACTTTTGTATTTTTTGAGGACAGAAAGGGAGGGCGATTTGGGGTGAAATTTGGTCGTTAACCTAACGATTACCTCTTTCGAGACACCTTGTGGAACTTCCACGTGCCCAAGGTGTCCGGACTGTAGGACTCGTTGCACCCTAGCTGACCAAGAGAGCACAACAGCCCTCCGTTCTCCTTTCTCCATCGTTTCTCACGCGGACAACCTTTGTCTCGCCTGAGAAAGAGGATCCCTTTTGGATCCTTCGCGAACGTGTTCAAAGTTTGACCACGACAACTTGGCCACGAAATTCCATTTGCTTTGCGTTCCACCAGCTCCAACATTATCGGGGAACAGCTCGAACGAAGCTACGATAGAACACCGCAAGTTCGATTGATTACTTTAGCGAGCGATCTTCACGAGAAGACGTCCACGCTTCTGGGATCACGACCGAAAGAAAATCCCCTGATCGATCGATGGATCGATTTACGGATACATCGGTGAACTCTGCACGCTCGAGTCGTCTCGTCATAATCACCGTCTACTCGTCTGTCGATCATTTTTGCATCGAATGCCGTAACTCGATACGTCGTTCGATACGATCCTCGTGATGTGGAACCGTGTCGAAATGATAGAATTGGATCTCGTTCGATGCAATTCAATTACGCGCGGTTGTATATCCTCCTCGAGGAAACTATAAGATTTTAACTTTCTGGAGCTGCAATTCCAACTTTCGTTAGGTGGTCCTCGAAGCTTCAAGTTCTCTTCCATATGTTCTTATGGCTGGTATTAAGGTGGAGGGTGCTCCAAAGTTAAAATATCAAACTTTGTGGGTAGAAATGAAAGAATACGAAAAATTAATCGCTTTCGTGGATTCGGCACCTACGATATTCGGACAACTTTTGTTACTTTTTTAGGTGTTAGGGTCTCTCTCTATTTTCTCTGCTACCGTAGAATGTAATGAAAAAGTTGTACAACTTGTACTCGATACAACGCGACGAAATATCTAACGTTACATTTAACGATCGACGAAAAGAATAAACTGGAGGACTATCAACGTCGTTCGAGCAAGGCGCTTTCAGAGTTTTTCATCTTGGACAAGTTTGAAACGGCGTTTCAATTTCAGAATGGAACGACGAAAATTGAACGTTGGAAATGAAACTCGTCACGTCCTAGTTTTGCCGTCGAATCACTAGAGACGAGGATGCTCATCCTCGTAACTCGTCGACGGATGTAAATACGAAGTACGTATATATACGCGCGCGTGTTCGCGAGCTCGTCGTCGAACAGAAACTGATCAACGTTTCGAACGAACAACCTGACATTCTCTCGTTTCCTATCCTTTATTATCCTATTCGATCTTATCTTCTTTTTCAAGTGAGTCGTGCCGGTGTTTGGCAGCTCGTAATCGCGTGGGACGAGGCTGAAAAATCGCGTCATTGGCGCAATTCCTGTACGAACGGGTTGCTGGTGGGTGATTGGGTGTTCCATGTCGACGGACAGACTGCATGGAGACGTCGATCGCGAGATTATTTATTAGAAGCACCGTGGTTAACCGTTTTGTCGCGAACTACGCGTACAATCGAGCGCAAAGATCGCTCTTCTTTGTTGCGGAAAAATGTAGAGGAAGCTATCGTTCATACTTTTGTTCGCGTCGATCTATTTTAGGACCGTTTCATATTTCAACGGTCCAACGACCGATGGCGCAAGAAACGATAATAAATTTAATATTTCAGATTGTTCGCGTTTCGTGGTAATAGAACGCACGGCCACTTTTATGGAACTTGAACGATTTTCATTATCGGTTACGACGTACTCTTCCTTTGAGCCTGCGAGGCTGCTGAGCCATATGGGACCTGGCTATACAGGAACCTTGTCTGGTCGAGTATACTCTGATGAACCCTTAAATTAATTGGCCTATCCCAGGTGAATCTCTGCGTTTAACGAACATGGTAACTTCGTCAGAACTGCCGAGATAAGGAAGCTAATTGCGGCAAGATTCTTCTTTATTGCTCCTGTATCGATAGCCGATTTGATTCGATAGAATAACTCAATTTTCGATGGAAACGACTTAACGCGATTAAGCTCGAGGTTACGGCGGATTCATTCCGTGACGAATTAATCTTCTGTCGAGAAGTCCAAGATAATCTTCGGAATACATGCACTGCAATAACCGAGGAAATGCTTCCTGCTTAACCACATCCTAACGATAAATGCGCGTTTCATCTTTAGAAATAATAACGCTTTAAATAATGTAAAACACGTAAAATTCTACTTTCAGAAATTTTTATAATTTGTCTCGATCGTGCAGTGGTTTCCGCCACGGTGAACGGTGTTAAATAAATAAGTAATCGGAAGGATTGGAAGTTATAAAATGTAACGAGATGACGGTAGCGAAGTGTACTTTAATAGCGCCAATTAGCAACGGTTAGCAAGACCAGAAGAGTACGAGGTCGATGATGGCAATTTCGCCATGGTTAGCCCGTTACCATCGCACCGGCGTAACAGCCACGAAAAAGAAGCTGTTCCGTCTCTGTTGGTCCAATGGCTCGCGGCGCTGCTTCTTCATTCACGAATTTCCAAGGAACTTTCAAAGGCCTTTATGCACGCAAATTGCCATTGGCTGCTCTTCAAACGAAGCCAACCTCCTTTGTTTAAACGCCTGTTCCGCGGTTCCGAGGATTCTAACAGCTGGATATCCAAGCGCTCCGAAGGAGACTGCCTGGAACCTCGACCTCTCTCTCTGGGTGCAAACTTTTCAAAAGCTCTCCCTGCATTATTATGGTGATTCGATTCAATTCGATTTCACGCCAGGGGGAAACGCGATTTCATCTTTGCTTGTACGATTTTTGCGGTTGAACGACGCACAGAATGTCTACTACGCTATTCGATGTCTTTACGTTATTAATTACCGAAACTCATGGCAATTTTGCGTCAAATGGCTTTCTATCGAAACTCGTACAACCTGATGATCTTTCATACACTTGAATACAGATTGTTTATAAATTTCAGAATTTTCACGATGGACGTTGCAAAGTTATTAATTGACAAATTGTAATTATTATAGCTGGATTAGGTGTTAGAATCGATTAAGGATGTAATATACTTACTCGGTGGTTTCGAGGTACTGGAAGACCCGGTAAACGGGACGTCGATACATGAAGAGATGATCTTCAACACGCTCCACCATCATCCTAAAACCACTTCATTCGAAACGGTGGGTCACTGATCATCACCCACCGCTAATCACTGTTCTCATCGGCACGAATCGCGGTAACGAACACTGTCCAAAGTGGTATTCCGGCGAGTAAATTCGCGAAAAGGAGAAGTTCGATCGCGGTTCCTTCGTTCTCGATTCAACTGAAAATTACTTTAAGCACACGGTCGGTACTGGCTGGTTTTACACAGGATTTTGATATGTCTTCCTCGTTCATCGACGATGCTCCTTCCTCTTCCGGTGCACTTGCTGCATTGCCACTTTCGAATCGATACCGTCGCCGGAAACACGCACCGCAGGTGCAACGGTAGATTTCTATCTGGTCTTCTTCGCAGCTCGCAAATTTCAACGATTACACCTGTCTCTTTCTATCTTAATCGGTCGTTACTTCCGTTGTTCGAGTATTCTGCGCAATCAATATCAATTTATAAACGATCATCCCATTCTCGAAAGATGATCGTCTTCGAGCAAATTATTTTATCCTCTTCCAGATTTCTTGTGCAAGCGAACGTGGCGTTACGAATAAAATCGATTAAATAACAACAAAGTTACTATGGCGAATAACAGCTGATAGACCTAACAGAAAGTCAGACTCGTTGGAGAAGTTTCCGGCAAACGATGGTTATCGGACACTCAGTTTGTCTTCTAGAGCGATTCACGAGGAACTCTCGTCGATAAGGATCTCGCGTGTTCTCGCACGCAGTTTGGAATAGACCTAACCTACCCCAATGGTAAGGGCACCGCCTAAGCCTAGCAATACACCGCAATGCTACTTCCGTTCGCGGTGGCCATCAACCCCTATAAACACGGAACTCCTGGCTCGAGGCGTCGCTTGCCAATTTCACAGAATGCTACTTGTATCCCAACTACGTCTCCAATTTCGATCGTACGGAGTGTTGCTAGCTTTTCGAATAAGTATCTGTAAAATGAAGACTTCAAGCACGAATCTCTGCAGCGGACTTTCCTTACAATGCCGTGAACGAGACAGTAGCGATAAATTCTTAGCTAGCTTACTATTTTTGCTTTGCAATGTGAAAGTGAAACGAAAACAATGCTTATAAGATTATTGCACTATTGCACTTTTTATGGAAAATTCTATTCGACCAAACTGTAAGTTTGTGAAACATTCGAAGGGACGAGATGAAATAATTTAAAAAATGCGCTTCGTCGGAAGCGACGAGATCATCGTCATCGAATCTTCGGTCTTCGCGAAGCGTAAAGTTCAAATGACTACGAAAGTTCTAGTTCCAGTACGATACACAGTTGAATAATTTTGAAAAATATAGGCAGACACATTTCTGCCTTCGAATGTATGTAACGAGACTGTTGACCCGAATAATCTCGAAATTTCTAGCTTCGACTTCGTGAAACCGCATTGAAAGCAACGAGACTGTGGTTATGGATCGGAACGAGTTCCAATATCTGTCGAGTAAGAACGAAAAGGACGAATAGCCTCGAAAAATGTAGCGGATCGACAGAGAGACGGATGAATTTAATTCACGAAAAAGGATCGCACGACTCCCGTTAAGGTATGCAACCTATTTTAAGATGGACACCACCCACGTCTGTCTGCAGTCTCCGCAGAGTCGACCACCGCAGCGTTGTTCCCGTTGGTACGTTAATTAGCCTGAGAGTTGTGCAAACGTATCGTAACATGCTTTCTCGAATCGGTGAAAACCAGACGACCCTTCCTTGCGTAGATTCGCACGTACAACTAGAAGCGGTTAAACCGATCCTTCCCTACAAAGTCACGTACATGCGAAAATCAATCGATTAATTGCAAACGATATATGTAAACAACTTTTTAAGATGGAGGTAAAAATAAAATAAGTAACGATTACTTATTAATAAGTAATAAAAATAGCGTAACAGAGAAAAGAGAATGTACTTTCTATTTCGTTAATCGTTATTTTGCCAAGTGCTTAAATCGCGCAATTGAAGTTAAGCCAAAGGAAACGGGACGTGAACGCAGGAAATAAACGGCAACATATTTCAGCACGCACGACTGGTGATCGTTCATAAATATTCGTGAGCGGTGTTCGGGAAGAAATCGACGAGCCAAGAAGGAAACCGATCTTCTCGAGGGACGCTATAAAGTTACGTTCGCGTCGATTTCAGGAAGTCGATGTTCCCTCGAACGAGAAACAAGAGCGTTCCTAAAATTATACGATTCACGGGCCAGTGAACTTTCGAGGAACTTTAAGCCTCCCGACTTCGTTAGGGGCTTTGGGAACGATACGAGAAAATTCGCCGTCCCGACACTCGGGGTTAAACGACGGAAATGACGAAAAGTTTTTTCCGTCCGTTCGGACAATTTCGAAGGGAAGAAGAGCGCGTGCTCCATGCGAATTTCCAGGTGCGCTCGATTTTGCGAAACCCGCCGGTTCGTTGACCGAATCAAGGTCGTGCAACCTTGACACGCCGCTTCGAAATCTTCCTTCTCTGCTCGTCATCCGCCCGCTACTTTGTACTTCACCTTCCGAGGCTACTTCCTGCCTCGTACGTGCGATCCTCGCCAGATACAACGACTTTAATCGCAAACTTCGAGGTTTCTACCAAAAATTTTCTTACAATTTTTGCAAACTTCTTCGCGAAAAAAATTGTATTTATCTCCTACTATAAAGGGAAAAAGTATTTTTATACGAAATACAGAAAGTTCCAGAAGCAAGATCTGATTCTTCTTTCTAAGGATCTCGTGATATTCGGGATAAAGTTGGATACATAGAGCACGAACAGCTATCGCGAGATTTGAATGAACTCTATAGACGTTTACCTCTCAAAAAGATTTAGGATTTCTCTTTTGAACCATATCATGACCCAGTGCTGCTTGGTACATTGAACACGAACCTCCATCAGCAACTTCGGATAGCCAGCGAACGGGTTTCTTCTCTGATTTTACTATTCGCGTTTGATCCTCGAAAGGTTCCTATTTCGTGCAATACCACGATATCCTGTTGCTTTTGGATGCATCGAATGCGAACTTTCATTACGAACTTCGAAAAGCAGCCAAGAGGCTTCCCTCGTTTTATTTTTACTGCCTATGTCTCATCTCGAAGAAGATACTTTCGAGCTATACTGCGGTACCGAATAGCATTGGATATAACGAATACCAATTTCAATCGTGAAATTTTGATAGACCATGAAGAAATTTATTGCCTGATTCTATCATTTATATTATATCTCTAAAACTATATATTTGATGGATACACCGTGGCAAAGCTTATTCAATTTTACTACTCACCCCTCGGCCTTAAAACAGAGTACAATATCCTTCTTTTAAGTACACATCGGCTCATCGTATCAAATGTCTGCCTCCATTACGAAAAAAGAAGCTTCCCTATCAATCTTACTGCTAATATTTTGTCCTCGAGAAAAATCTTATTTCGAGCAATATCGTATATATCGAGCATGAAGCTCTATCGCGAGATGCGAGTAATCTCGGAAGAAACTTTTTCAATTTTACCTTCCGTGTCACAACTCGTTACGACCGTCGAAAACCTTCTTCTCTTGACCGATTAAATTTCACATTAACGCACAAATCACACACTCGAAATTAAAAAAAAATTGTATTCACAGAATTGGAGGGAGGGCTAAACACCGTAGACGCGAAGTTCGAGCCGGTAAACGCGAGCACGCTCGAAAGTGACGCGGAACAAAGGTCGAGGTACAAAGGTCGATGTCGCGTCCCGTGGATTACCCCTGGTGTCGCAGGATCGTCGAGGTTCGGCGGATGACCTTGGATGTTGAAAAGATCGCGAAAGCCGAGCGGACGTTTCGAGGGCGACGCGCGAAAAAAGGAGTACGCCGCGAAATGCCCGAAGCGGAATCAAGGGTGGAAAACGAGCGCCTAGCAACAGCGTGTCGCGAGAACGACGCGCTTTCCTCGTCTCCTCGGTTGCGTCAGGTATACGTTTTGCCGGTTCAAGGGGAGCAGGCGCTTTGCTGGGTGCGGCAGGCTGCGCCGCGACGCCCGGCGTCCTTCCCCCGGCTCCAACCCCGACCCCGGTTAGACTCACCCCAGTCCAGCCTCTCTCCCTTCGTCCCTGTCTGTTGGACGCCCCAGGTTCGTCGGCCGCCTACCCTCGATCCTGACACGGCTCGCAACCCCCTCGACACGCACATGGGCCAGGGTTGAACGTTAACCGTGCGACGCGACGCAACCAGCTCGGTCAACTTTCTCTAGAACCGTTCGATGCCAGAATCGCGATAGATACCGTTTTGCCGCGTTTACGGAATCCAGTCGTGTCGTTGTCTTGTTCGACCGTTCTACGCCGGATGCAAGCTCTTTTTCAATATAGCTGTTCCGAATTCTTATGGAACGGGATCTTGTCTCGAAAACGAGATACGCGTCGCAGTTACGAATTTCTACCGTACGGTAATGGATTAGCGAACGAGTACTCGCGAGAAAGTTGTCGCCGATGTCCATCTGGCGGAGAGCGTAGAAATACGAGATCCAAACTCGTTTCTTAAATTAGGATACGAAAACAATTTTATCTCAGCATGCTTTATATATTTTGTCAATTTCGTCCTGTAAGCTGTTTCCAAGAGGATCGTTTCAGACGTCGACAATTGACTAAGGAAACAATCCGTCGTTGAAAACGCTCGTCGTTGCTCGGAACGAGTTAATTCGATCGGTTATTTTCACGAATAACACAATAACACGATACAGTGTGCTGTATCGAGTGATTCGGGCTCCGGTTCTACCCCTTTGATGCTTGAACAACCCTCGAGAGCCGGTCGACGGAATAGCCGCAACCCCCGTGTTCGAGCCTATGCGCATATACAACCACCCTCCCGCTACTTCCTGCAACTACGAATGGAATATTCAGTGCGACCGATGCGCGTTGCAACCGCTCGGTCAGAGACCTATTCCGCAGCCTCTTGAAAATTTGCATCTACCGTTTGGTGTCCCGGGTATCACCGCTCTACTGGCCGATTCAAGTAACCGGAAATAGTTCTACACGTTCATGCATATTAATATAATTGGAGATCGATCGACCATGCAGATAGTGTACACTCGAAATCGTGTAAGAATCAACGCCTCTCAAACTCGACCGTACAACGGAATACTTGGAAGAGGAGCAGTTTCATTCTATTATAATTTGCAAGGAGAAACAATCTTCTTCAATAATTTTCAAAGGAATCAATATTTTTGCAGCCATATGCACAACTTCCTGTTACGCAATCTCATTTGCATTTGCACGCAAATAGGGCCGATTTAACGATCCGACGCGGTATAAGATTATCGCGTGCACGCTCGAAATGCTCGGTTTTAATTAATCCTTTCTGTAGACAATTTAATTACACCCGTGATGGGATTTGTCTGTCGCTCAAGATTAATGCGCCATATGGGATAAGCAACGGAGCACGGGAATTCTTTACATCGATTTCTCTGTCCAAAATAAAGATTCGCGCGTCGGATCGTCCACGGATATTGGATTAGTCGCTTATCGGCGTAAGAGTTAATCGAGTTACGAAACGATTAGAATCTCTGAATGTAGAAACGCAGGAATGCAGTTTTGAGAAATAGAGACTCGGTAGAAGCGCGGAATATTGCAGAGAGTATCGATACCGACTAGGCAACGAGACGAGACAATTAAGAGGTAATGGAGAAACTGCGATTACAATAGGCGCGCATCTAAGCTCCGTTACGAGGCAAACTCGATTTATCCATCGGCCGCCGCGTTATCTTCGGACGCGCACACACGCGTGGGGTAGGAGGTATCTGGAGCAATCGGGCGGGAAACCGGAGCAGAAATTGCGTGTTCGAGATACGTTTCAGACGCGATAAGTTTGCCGGGGGTGGGAAGCTCTTCGATTAACGTTTCCTCGTCGTCTTTTTGTTCGCGGTCGCTTGCGACGACCGCTCGATTCCCTGGAAATCGATTGCCTTCGCGGTGCACAAAAGCTGCCGACGGATCGGTGAACAACAGAGAAGACAGGAAGAATTCGTAGTTTTCGATACCGTCGTCGGTGTATCCCAGGAAATTCTCGGCACGTACGTAATCTTGACGCGTCTGCATCCTGTACGACAACTTCGATTCGGAATAATACCACGAAGAAAAATGACGTCGACCGAGAACCAATCGACTGCCACCCCTTTCTTTTCTTCGAGAATTTTCCTCCGGTTCTCTCTCTTTCGCTATTAATCTTCTCTTCGAGAGAGCCAATTTTCTTGTTGCGGTTAGCATCTTAAGAGGAAGATTCTCGGAGCTTACGCTTTTCATAGTTACATTATCAATCGAGAGTTCCGCGAACGAATTATGCTCGGCAGGATAAACGTCGCAACCGATGTTATCAACGTGGGAGGAGTCGGGCCGAAAACGTCGAAACAGTGAAAACGAGCGACACAGCTTCCCGATCGACTTTTCGCGCCATCGTTTGCCGAGTTATTGACCTTTTGCCACGAAACAGCCTGTATATTCGAGCAGGGAACGTCTGAAACGCGACGAAGCGACAGCGTTCGAAGAAATTTCTCTCTGCCAGGCTGTGCGTGGCAAACGGTCCTCTCCGTCTCTCCCTCACGGTCGATGGTTCGTTCGAAACGCGAATTCTTTTCTCTCGTCGTCGGTGCTCGCGGCAGCTGTCAGCGACGAAGCCTCCGACTAGCCACGGATCGATAATTCAGCATTCTCACGAGCCCGATCCAAAGAGAAGGCAACGAATGGACGGCGAGGGGTCGGGTCGGCCATACAGAGCGAGAGAGAAAGAGAACGAGAGATGCGCAGAAAAAAGGGTGCCCTCTTGCCGCACGCTAATTTGCATCGGGGATACGTACACACCGGGAGGATCCCTTTTTACCGGAGCACGTATCAACAGGGGTATCTAACGATGGAACGAGGGTCGAAAAACCACCTACGGGTACCGATAAATGCTCTTCTCGGACGAGCCTCCTCGAGTCTCCTTCACGAATCGCTTCACCCAAAATTCAATTCTAACAGCATAAGAGTTTAATAGCATGAAAGCCTCCCTCGTCGTTGAAAGGGTGCCACCGCTTACCGGCTTCGCTCTTACCGTTCTCATTTCACTCTGTATTTATCTATAATACCACAAATGGTCCCTGATATCTTTTAAGGGCGCGTTTTGACTTCGGACCGAACGACCAAGAACGCTCGGGTTCCTTTAGAGTCGTCGAGGATCATTTAGAGATTACGAATCCAACGATAATGTCATTTTCGTAATGTAAATCGCGAAATTTTATCAAAATTATTAAGGTTATTTATCGACGTAATCGTGTAGGTTACATATTTCCGTCGATCGCGTTCGTTCCTGCAGTCTTTTTTCCGCAACAATGTTACCCCAGTAAATTACACGACTCGATGCACGAGACGGCCTTGAACTTCGAACTACCGTACACCGACATGGCAAGAGAGAAAACATAGGGGTACACGCTGCTTACACGCCATCCGGTCTGCGATCGACAATGAACAGCGATTCTTCGCTCTCTTCTCTTATCGCCGCTTATCTATTTCCTGTCTACTACTCTGTTTTATTATTACACGCGCCCGGAGCTGATTAGAACCGTACGGATCAGCTAGTTCGAATGCTCCATAGTTAGCGAATCCCTGTATCGGACGTGTTCTCCACGGTTTCGCGTTCTGCTTACGACGAAGCTTTAATGTTCGAGAAAATGAGAAGCACTGGAATATCACGAACCCTGGGAAAATTCACGTGGTTCTGGAGTTTGCTGTAAATTACTAATTGGTCAGCAGAGCAGTTTCCATGAACGCGTTTGAGCTCTCGGGTACGGTTCGTTCACTTCTTTCGCGTACGAAGATTATACTTCTTGTATATTTACAAATAATTTACATAATTAAAGTTTAAACCGACATGCTGAAAGACTGGTTTCGGATAATTTTCTATCGTGGAATCATATAAGATCTGATACGTATCGATCCGATACTATGTACATATTAAGAATAATAAGTACACGCGACAGCAGATAGCCAATTACATTAGGAATATCGATAAAACGTTTCCATAGTCGTTTTGTCGAAATTTTAGGCTCTAAATTGATATGCCACAAACGTTATTCTACGAGAGCTTTATGTCACGGAATCACGCAAGACTGTTCACATCCGAGAATCGTCCGTTTGATACGCAACAGCCTAATAAATCACGAAATGAAATTTACGAGCGATTGCCTAGGAGAAACACAATAACGTGAGTCACCGTTACATCGGTAACACGTGGAACGTGTTAACATCGAGTGAATACTTTTCAGCCGGCGGTGTAATTCGGTGGCGTGTCATCGGCATGTCAGGAAGCTGTCGAAGAACGAAAGAAAGCCGTGGCACGTGACGCGTGGAAAGCACGCGTGAAAGTACAGCCGTGCGTGATCCCTTGTGTCGCGTACCGTGCATTTTCAATGAAAAGCAAACGCGTCGAAAACGTTGTTCATTGTTACACGAGCGTATTATCATCCGGTAGCGTGCGCGTAGTTCGATGAACTTGGAGATACTTTTGTCCCGGGAATCGTAACGGGCGCGGATCTATCGGCGTTTTATTTACGATCTGCGGCTGCTTTTGTTCCTCGTCGAGCAACGAGAACAACGGGTCGCTTCTGCTCTTACGCGATACACGCTGCCATTTTATCATCGCCGTTTATGAATTCCTTCGCGAGATTCAACACCTACCCTTCTCTTTTTAATCGTTCGAATTAAACCCTTCTCCGCTGCAGATGGTGCGTACAGAGCGATTCAAAACCGATGCGACATTCGAGAGATTGTTATCCGCCACATGTTTTTTTACGAACTCTCTACCTTTCGATGTCGAAATATTACTGAAAAAAGAGCGGATACGGAAACGAATAAGATCGAACTACCGTAAACAGTACGATCGAATCGAGTGACCATAAACGACGTCGGTGTATGCCATATCGCGGTACTTCCGGTCAGACACAGAGCAACGTCGTGACGGAGGTGCATAGCGGTGGTTTTGAAAAAGGTGTACGTGCCATCTCGCAGCTGCGCCCTCATAATTATGCGTTAAGCATATTCACCGAGTGACGATGGTGGTCCAACATGGCGTACACCCGTCGTATGCTTACTCCCTTTCCTTTTTCGATGTCTATCGACACGCGATTCAATGGACGAGGGGATTGTTCTTTTTTTTTCTCTCGGGACGCGCACGCTTTTGGCTCGATTCGTCAAACAATCGATCGCGCGAAGAAAGGGTACAAAAGACAGAAAGAATTGCATCTATTCGAATGAACGGTGTACGTGGATGAAAAAGGAAGATTAGTATTGTCTGAGGCTTTCGGGTGTAAGCGTTTTGTCGGTACTGCGGCTAGCTTCATCAGGGTGTCTGCGGATACGCTGATACCGATTGCTCTTTATATAACATCCGCGTACGTGTTCTGGCTCGTTGATCAGCCAATCATTTTTCGACTGGTTCGATTAACGCTTTCTAGACGGGTCTGATCGAAATACATCGTTCTACGCATACTTGATGCCGAAGTTAGCTGCAACGCTGTTGAAATATTAAGAATATTTTTTGCCTCTGAACACGACTTGGGTTCGCATGAAAAAAGGAGACCCGTTGGCGAGGTTGCAGTTGCACATGCAGCTGCGATCATCGCGGGTGTAAACTGTTCCGTGTGCATCGTGGTGACTTCTCTTGAAAGAGAGAGACTGCTTCTCTTTTGCTACGGATTTAGCCTCGCTGCACCGACTATGACGGTCGTGTGCTTTAGACAATTTATGACTCCGGTAATTTTATATTCATCCGAAGAGACTATTATCTACCGATAACATTCATTGAAAACTAAACGAAATGTTCGCTATCAAAATTTCACGTATATGCAGAGATAACTCGGTAGGCAAGAGAAAATTCGAAACAGCCACTCGACGAATGCAGTCGGTTAATTAAAAATTGAGGAAAAGAAGAAATTTGTAGCGATAATCAGCGTGGAAGATACTAGTTTCAGATCGACGAAATGAATCTTTATCATCCTCGGTAATCCCATATTATCATTGGCAGTGCCAGTCACGGCTATTTCTACCGATGCCGGAGAACGTGTTAATCTAGGATTCTTGATCTTGGCTTCCGTGCAAGCAACGATGAAAATCGTGTTCACTGGCGATTCGCGTATTTGTATTCCATCGCGAGCGTGTATCGATATCCGTGATGCTTATAATTGGGCGAACACGAGCGTGCTGGTACACGCGCGCACGTATTAGATACGCAGAAGCCACGAGCACAGAGACAAGAAGCTCGTGTATATAAATAGCTAGTTAGGGTCGATGGACAGGCTAAAGAGGCGAACGCGAATCGTGAGAGCGAGGATTCATTCACCTGCATAGTCACAGACATGGTCATTTTCAATGTGTCAGCCATTAAAATCGTGCTATTTCAAATCTGATTCGATTAAATAAACGATAAAACCTCTGTTAATCGTTTTTACGGACCGATCGAACTGAACGATAAGCGTAGAGCTGCATTATACGTTATAAAAATAGAGCGCAAGAATCTTTCGTTCCGATAAAACATCAATTATGAAGTAATTTTATCGAAGCGACCAGGTGCGAAAAGATGTCGACGTGCAACCTTGCCTGGAATTCCTGTTACGCGTTTCTTGGGTTCGTTCATCGATCTCGTAGCGATGGAAAGTTTGAGAGAAGTCGAAATTGTTCGAGATCTCGTGGTCGCGTGGGCGACGATGGAAGCGAAGCCGAGTTTCTGCTCTTCGATCATTCGCGATTGTGTATCCTGACGTGCATTCGCGACGGAGAAACGGACGATGCAACTCGACGACGACGAGAACACGAGTGTCGTGGTGAGATTTTCACTTGACCAGACGATGTGTGCATTGTCCTACTGTGGAAACAGTTTCGAAACACGAGCAACTGAAAGTTTGCGCGACAGAAAGCGCCGATAAGACGGCGACGATGCGGAGTTTATCGAACGTCGGCTGACAGACCGCGTGTCGGCGAAAAACGAACCTCGTTTTGCTCGAATAACAACGGAAATCGAGTACACTCGGTTGCAACGGAGACTTTCTTTCGTTAAAAAGACTTCCCTTGGTCGACTTTTAATTGCAACAAGATACGTTTACTATTTAGAAACGTTGATGCAATGTAGCCGAAGAATTAACGACAGCATTGAAATATCTTTATCAAACATATTCCATTTCATTTGGAATTTTAATGAAAGTTTGAATATTGTATGACACGGGTGTTCTACAATATTACAAGGCGCAGAGAAATGGAACGTTACTGTCACGAAAATATTTTCGTACTAATGAAATATCTCGTGACGACTTTTATGCACGGTATTTAATGATTAATCGCTATGCGATATTAATGGTAATAAAAGGCGTGGCGTTTCAGAGTACGAATACCACCTTCTGCAAGCATCCAGTGGTTAATTGAAAATTAGATGATAGTTAATCAAAGAGAATCGAATTTCTTTTTGAATTATTCTCGCTCGAAACGGTATAAATCTACGTCCCGGCAATCTCCATCGATTAATTATCGCGGCAACGAGGAATTTTCAGCGAATCGTTTCGAAATTTAATCAACGCGTTTATCGATAATTAAGCGACACATTAATTGATACAATAAAGAACGAATCTGTAATGAACGAAAATCGAGTATTATCGACAGAAGCGAAGAAAAAATAAGAGTGAGCGTGGTCAAAATGGAACACGTCGCGACAATTTCCGCGTATTAAATAAGCAATTACCAGTCGTCCTGACGACGACGAAGACGTGACATCTTCGAGGTATTGCTTCACACCGAATTAACGCCACTTTGTGCGGCTTCCAGCGGTAGCAAAGTGGGCATAAAGAGGCGGTAAAAATACGACGATTATTTTCGGAGCAACTGATGGAAGCGGGTTGCACCCAATCACCAACTTCTATCCTCGACCAAGCTCTGTTCGACTGCTCTGTGCGCGCACCAAACCATAACGTTATTAATTTTTTAACGATATCCTCCCGCCCACGTTATCGCTGCAATCTCAATTATATCGCGCTCCAATTATTTCCGATCAATTCTTTTCCATCGCACTCCAAAAACCACTTTAATTTTTCAGCGACCACGATAGCAACAATCACTTCCATAATTTACCTTCGTCGATGTTGCATTATCTTCAACACGCACTAAATAACACTGGCACTGTTATTAATTATTTTCACGTTGAAAGTCGCTACGAAAATTGCAATGTATAATAGAGTACGCTATAATTGCGATTATTTGAAATTCGATTACTCCGCTTTCGATTTATCGCATCGATTTTAGCAACATTAACGTCGCGACAGTCATGCTTTATTTATGAAATCTAAAGTTTACCGTGTATAGAAATATGGAAGAGTGGTGACCCAAATTTTGTATATTCGAAGAGGAAAGAACACGAAATTATCAATCTCCGAAGCGTAATTAATAGATACAGATAAGATAAAGAACGAATAAAGGACGAGATAAGGAAGAACGTAGAAAAGGTTGAACGAGAAACTCACAGACATACACATACGTGGCACCGTCAGAGCGATAAGTTTTCCATTCGATACGTCGTGTAAGTAATATCATACCTCGCAGGTAAATAATATCTAGCTTATTTGATCGGTGGTACCGGTCAGCAGTGACCCGCGCGACATTCAACGTGTTAAGATTACGAAGCGTATGTCACCGAGAATCTCGATGAGCGGAGTACACGCGACGGAGGATGACGACGACGAAAGGGTGTGGGCACGGGCACACGTTTCTTTCGATGCAGGCAGCCTTGCGGCAAACCAACGACTGTCTCTTCTCTTCTCTATGAGAAGCTACCGTGTCTCTTGCACACGCATTTCTCACTCACGCACTTCTCCGCTCGCCATCTTGCTCTTTCAACCGGGACCAGTTAATATTTCCGTTTCTCTCGCACCGCTCGTTCGAGCACTCGCTCTTCCTTCCTTTACCCGGCAACGTTTGCTCGCTCTTTCCGCCTTTAGCCTGTTCACGCACGTCGTGTGTCCTATTCTCTTCAGGGTTTCCGTTCTTCCCTCTCTCTGTCGAGTCGACCAAGAAACCCGCGCGTGTTCACCTTTTTACATTACGGCCACTTGATTATTTGCCCATTCGCGAAACGAAGAAAGCGCGTAAGAGAGGAAGAAGGGAGAGCTGTACAAGAGGTCCTTGAATATCAGGGGGGTAGGTGGCCCGTTCGACGCGACGACCTTCCGACAGGTGTTGTCGCGTCAGCCTCCGTGAACGTGTACCAACCACGTGGTGCATGCTACCTAAGTGCAAGTACTATCATCTTCCAACACATCGCCAAACATCGAAACAATTTCGTCGGTTCAGCCTTCACGGCGGGACCGATAACGTAGTCGCTGCTAGGACCTATTTCGCCCAGAAGTTTTAAGATAGCGAATGATACTCTTACGATTCATTAAAGGTGTAATAATTTATTGTTAAAAGAAGATCAGAGTACTCTAACTTATAGCTTATAGTTTTGGCTAGCAGAGTATTAAAGCTGGCACTGGACGTTATTACCCTAACGAATGGCAAACTAATATCGTAATGGATTATAAGTGAATTAATGAAAACTGGAAAAACGGTATTCCGGGAACGAGTGACGGACTCGTTGATGCAGCCTCCCGTTTCACTGTAAGTAAATTAGTATCGATCGCCGTAAGTATATGGGAAACGTAAATATTTGATGTTTGCTTTACCACCGTGCGTTCGTACGAAACTGAAATTCACGGATGAATTTCATTCACTAGCGAATTATTCATTCGAGAATTCCATTCTTTTTTTCTCTCGAAATATCGGATTCTACGTTTCTCCAATATTTTCTTATTCCGTACGTTCTTCGTTGGTATTTTCGTATACGTCGCGACAAAAAAGACGAGCAGAGAAAATAGGAAGATAGCAGAGATTCGCGTAAAATCGAATCGGTCGAGGAAAGGAGGAACTTCTGCAAGAAACTAAAGCGAAGAAAAGAAAAAGTTGTGTTGGTTTTCTTTTTTCGTTACAGCATCTCCCCTGCATAGGAATCGCATGGAAAGTCGATGTTTGCACCGTGTGTCGACACAGCTGCGCGAGCAGAACCCTCAGAACACGATCAGCAATGGTAATGTCTGCTGGCAAATAGCCTCGTTAACGCTCCATTTTGTCCGTTAGAAGCTGACGATTAATATTTATGCATTTCCTTCTTTACACCCGGTCCGTCGGTAAAAAAAAAGAAAATCCCTTGGGAAAGATAATACAGAGATAAAAGGGAGACGATCAAAGGGCTAACTACCGGTAATTGTGTTCTACGACTTCAACGCTCTCCTCCTGTTTTTTATCTCGTTTTTCAAACATTTAAAAATGGAAGGTGTCTGAAATAATAGAAGGTCTTTAACCTTTGAACGACGGAGCCACCGTTTACGTCACTGTTGCATCGATTTCACCAAACGAAAAAGTTAGCGGTTCTCGGACCCGTGCGTCGCCGACCTTCCCGACGAATTATTAGTACCTATAGAGGACGATAGTGTTATTAAACGAAGCAGAACTTTTCCAAGTTCCCATAATCGTAACTTCGATAAATCAGAAGTTGGAAGACTTTGGTATAAGAGTTCAAAGTTTAAGTCCGGTGTGTCGCCGACCTTCCGAAAGAACCTCTAGTATCTTTACGGAGCTAGTGTCAGGAACGAGACGAAGCAGAGAACAATTTCCAAGTTCTCATATTCGTTTTACTTTAATAAATTACACTTTAAGAGCCTTTGGCATCGGAATCCGAAGCTCGAGTTTCGTGTGTCGCCTTCTATACGACTCCTTAGTCTAGAGAGCAACCCTCATGCCAATTGAATCGCGTTAAAATTGATTTTTCCATTTTAATAAAAGCGGAGCCTACGATATTGCAGTAAAAATCAAGAGCGTAGAGAACAGCTTCGAACTTCGTCCGAGTTTCGATTCTCGAACGAACAATTTCCTTCGGTCATAAAGGACCCAATCGTAAATGTCGGACCAAAACTGCATAGGAATTCATCGAATGAAAAAAGCATCGAGTCAGTCACGTAGATATCATAAACCCGATGCACGTCGTGGCGCTTAACACAGCCACGATGCTCCTAAACGAGAAGAGAAGACGAATCAATTGAAATTTATTAAAGTTCAGCTTGAAACCGTGATCTCGCTTCTACGCTGATACGCCCGGAGCGATCCGTTATTTTATCACGATTCCGATCTGCTGTTAATTGCCAGCTAGAAATTTTGTATCTTTTTGGTGCGAACCGTGTCGATAAAATACCTGACAGGTTACGTAAAGCGAGCAATTTTTTCCACGAGAAAAGAGTCGGCAAATAATTTCGTTGGCTTCCTGGTTCGCGAAATGGAATTCGATGGAATATTCGAAGCAGCCTACATTTATTACGTTATGAATCATTGTTGGTGTTTATGGCGATATTTCGAAGAGCCGACCCATTGACTCATCTCGCATAAAGCATCCACCCACGATGAAAGCGAATAACGGTGACAACGGTAACAGAAAGAACAGAAAGACGAAGCGAAGACGACGTTACCGCCGGCATGAGCACTTTACACCAATTTGCGAGCTCCGACGAGTGCTGAAAAGGATGTTCCTGATAATATGGAAAACGTTGAACTCTCTGGATAAAGGTCGACCGAGTTCGTTCGTTCCTCCTACTGTTTACAATGATTCAAAGCTGACTTCTATAAACGGATCATGAGTGGCAGAACATTGTTTCCTATTAGTTGCTCCGTACTTTGCTCGGCAAACGGACAAAGCCGAGTAAACGTGGGAAAGATAAAAGGAGAAGAAGTATCCTTTGGTAGCTACCTAACGGAGAAAGCCCGAAGCTCGCAAGAGCGGTTTGAATATCTGAATAGTCTTCTTTTCTTGTCAAGAACCGCGGAGAGCTCCATTAAGGAGGAAAGAAAGGAAACGAGACGAATGCTCCATTAACGTGTACAAAGGTGAGAAATTTCGAGCATCGATGCGAGAAAATTTCTACAGACCTAGAAAGGAAGTAACGATTATTCCATTTTTATTGCCACGCGCTGTATCGCTGCGCGTTCGTGGCAGTAAACGTTTAGCGGTTGGCTCGCGTAGTAAGCATCGTTACGAGACGATAAGAGAAAACTGGAGGATAGTCGTATAACATAGATTTAGAGTATCAGTAGGGAGACCGTGAAGATGAACACTACGTTGATTAACGAGACCGTTAATTAATTGCTCTTGTATCTCACGGGTTCTACCGGAAAAGAGGAACGCGGCTCGAATCCTTTTACTTCTATCGAGAAACAGCGTTAATTACCGTGGTAAAATTCCTGATATCATCTTAGTAATCCGGTTAAGACACCAGTAACTATACCGTGGCAAATTATTTCCACCGGAAGCTCGAGGGAATTCGTGTTTATCTTTATTGCGCTTTCTAGTGGTTCAATTTTGCTAGTAATTTACGTCTATTATTTTCAATATTACGGCCTTTCCGTGTCCAAAATTCGTGACCGAATCAAAAATGACGTTGCGTTTTCAGTGTCTACGATTGGAAGCAGTAAGCAACACGCGAAGAAGTGCCTGCATTAGAGCGGCAGAAAAGAAAAAGATTACGGAATTTAAGATGAGCAAACGTCCGTTATCTTGGCCGACAGTATAAGGTAAAAGGACTAGCGGATAAGATAAGAACGTATCGCTAAGGACAAACAGTGGCTCATGACAATGGTAACCATGCACCCCGTGCTTCCGGTTTCGGGGTATGAAAATAAAGCGTCCTGGTACGGTGCTGGCCCGACGTCAAGATAACGGCACATTTGGTGAACGTGCTCTTATCATCGACCGAAAGTCAAGAAAGAAGAAATAAAATCGTGCACCACGAAAGCAACAACTTCGTCGTTCAGCGTCGACGTCTATTAATTAAAGGGAGAATCGCGTGACCGGAAGCTAACTAGAACCGCTCGTCGTTCGTCTCTACGTGGGCGTAAGTCCTGTGTTTCCAGTTTGCGCGGCCCTCCTCCGTAATTCTGTCACTGATAACGAAAAAAAGATTATTAACCGATATCGTGCAGATTTCCCATCGTCTCTAAACTAACACGAACGATAACACGTAACGCGATGTTAATCTCTTGCATTCCAAATCGCCTATTGCGTAACGCACGCTTTAAGGGTTAGGCTTCAAACCTAAAATGCATGCTTTCGATGTTACTGGCGAAGTAAAAAGATAAACGAACGATGTATTTTAAAGGTTTTATTGCGCATATTCTGAGGTACATATTTCACATACGAAGTTATATTCCGAATTAGTCAGCAGTATGCATCCTCCAACGGACGTAGGATAAGATGCGCTCCATCCCTAATCTTATCCTCGCGTTTTCCTCGCAGTCGCCGTCATACGACAATAAACATTTTCCCTTAGAGCGGTCTATAAGAAATAAATCGTGTACCGCAATTCCCAAAAAGCATTGACCTTTCGCGGTGAAACAGATGGTAGCAGATGGAACGGGCAAGCAGCACGTATCTCTGGTTGCATTTCCAATAGTCGATCGTGTAACGGCCGAACGGAAGAGGAGTTGCAGCCGTTTCGCAGCGGCCCAGGAACAGTGTATATGCCTGACCGTAATGCTGCAATTACGCGAGATTACACGAGCTGGATGGAACAAGCCGGCGGCGCTTTGTAAGGTTTTCAGCAACGTGTATCGAAAATTGAAGCTCGTGGAACGAGCAATGGGAACAGCGTCGTGTTGCGTTGTGCATGCGTCTCGTTTCTCAAGTTTCGGTGAAACCGTGTCGGACCAAGGAAGGAAGTCAATTACGAATTCCCGCGTGCATTTTATCGAATTAATTATATGCCAGGCTCGCCACAAAATGATCTATTGTGTTTTAATGGCCGTGTCACACGCTCCAACCTTGAACGTGTATACCCGAGGGAATCGACCTCGAACCGGATCTCGAATCCTCTTTTTTTTTCTCTCCCTCTCTGTTAGGAAGGGTAATATGGAATTAAAAAAAAGGGGGTGGCGGATCTTGCGTGTCACGATGTGTAAGTCCTATTCTGTGCCGCTTAAACGACCCGAAATACACCGTCGTCGCCTGAACGCATTCAAACGGACACAAGAGATCAATTTCCTTTTCGTTCCACGCATTGTGCAGCGATTAAATTCTTTTCACGGTCGTTTAAGAAATCGTGCTCGTTTATCGGCCGAGATTCCTATCGGGCTTGTTATCGATGTAACACGACTTCGAATATACAGAGTATCTTGAGAGAGTCGAGTAAGAATCTTGAGAATTTAGTACGAGTCGAATGGAAGCGCAGAAAAACTCTGGTGCCTTCCGAGTGAAAAACTGAGGAGAGTCTAGGAAAAATGCAGGGAGGAAAAACGCAAGGAGAGATTGCGGAATCAATGGGAAAATAGTACGTTAAGATCGCTAGTTTATTTTTAGTTTCTGTACTACACGAGTCAAGAGACGAGTGCACTGACCTCTTCTTGTGGAGCAACCTGTACAGAGTGCGCTTTAATCTCGCGTCCGACGTCGCTGTCACGGTCTTCTACGAGCTACGTAACTGTCTAACTAACGTCACCTCGACGTTAATTACTTGATCTTCTTACGGTAAATAGTAGAACGAGGTATGATATGCAGCGATTCGCGTGCATTCCGTGAAAATAATCCGCGACAGGAAGATCCAAACGAGTCACGGGTTCTGAGAAACACGCGGACGGTAATAGAAAAGCAATTGGGAGCGCGCGAGTAATCCGCAGGAAATTCATTTAATCGGGAAGAGCGAGACAAGGTGCCGCTACGATTGGTCGAGGCTGATTTCACCGGCATTTCTTTGTGTGCCCTTAACGCACCCGGTCGTACGATGCGCTCAAATAGAATCGACCAATTTCATCTCTCCCGACAACCAGTGACATCTTGCTTCTTTTTATTTCGAGTACGCCTTCCGAGACGAATCGACGCGACCGTAACGAACGATGCTAACATCGGAATTCGTTTAAACTTGAATCGCGTAATGGTCCGTAAAAAGCCATACACGATCGAAATTATTACCATATAACCTTGATTTATTCGATTGATCGTCCGTTAACGAATTGATCAATATGCGGCTACGTTGTATTAACGGTGAATTAAATGAATACGAATGTCTTCGAAATGTCATCGATTACGTTGTACCTACAGATGAAGTATTATTAACATCCATATTTCCCATGCTAATAATCTTTTTCGAATTTGTAAATTTATGAATTAAAAAAGAAACGGGTGGTGGTTGAACCTGTGATGTTGCGTCGAGAAGAGTAAATGCCCGCGAAAAAAGAAGAACGAAGGCTGTAACAACGAGACGTTGCGGCACGAAAGCGTCGCGAATTCGCAAACACGTTTTCAAAAAGAGCCGCTGCGTCGCGCCGCGCCGCGACGACTCGGTTCTGCTGGCGATCGATAAATTTCATTACGCGCGAAGGACGTTCTTTCTCAACCGTTGGAATCTTGATGTACAAACGACCGAATAAACGATTTCAGAACTGTTTGCGACCGCATAAGAGCAGCCACTGGTCGCGCCATTAACGCCAGAGATAATGATAAGATAACAAAAGGTGGATGGAGTAAATATGAGAATTGGTAACTCGCCGCCGACTGCTGCGTTTCCTATGTTACGTCACTTGCAAACATTCTTTCTGCCTGCACACTCGTAATTCGCCAGAGAAATGTGCTCTCGACAGCTTTAACGCGAGCAAAAAGAATTTAATTGGCTACGATTAAATTGAACCCGATGAGAAAATTCGTTTCTCGACGCGAAACGTTACCTTGTCATTGCTTTAAATTGTTTCTTGAATCCATTATGTGACCACGTTTATACTTACGCAACCTAATCATATGGTAATATTGTCATTTTTTTCTTAAATAATGAATGTGACACGCGTCGGACAAACTTTGCAATCGCAGGCTAAAATATATTTGTCTACGTCGCAGAAATATGGGCAGATTCTCCAGTTTTTGTTATACGCGATTTATTTGTGATAAAGAATACTTTAAGTTTTTCAATAATAATGAAAAGTTAAGGTGGTTGTTTAAAGACACGAAAGAAACCCTAAAGTATCCTGCTCTAGGGAAACTTTAAGGAAGAACCTATGATGTTACCCCTTCACGCAAACTCGGAAAGGGCCTAACGTGGAACGTTGGGGGCTCTTAGGAAGAACCCTAGGAGAATCTAACCTAAAACCTCTAGTAGTATAATTTGTAATTATAACTCGAGAATGCTACACTTAATTTTCTTAAATAACAGAATGTAGAAGGATGTATTATGACTTGTATATCGTGACTGAGATTGATTCATTTGTCACATTTATCAATGTGCAAACTTTTGAATTAAACTTATGCGATACAACCACCTTAAGTCTCCAAATTTAAGTCCGCTTATTTAACGCGAAGTCAATCACCTGGTTCGCGATGATCTCGAACGCGACCTGCGTAGAAAACATCTAGCAGGAAGAAGGAAGCCCTTCCTCTCGCGTAACGATTATCTAAGGCATCCCGTGTGTCATCCAGTAGCAACGTTTTATGTAATACGATTCGTGTAATCGCGATCCTCTTCGCCGGCGAAAACCAACACACACAGGGAGGCTCAAAGATGGCCTCTTCGATCGTTCGCTTATCAAATTTTATCCATGAATAATTCGAAATAAGAGCAATTAGCTATCGACGAATTCGTGCGATTTTTGTATCGAGGATGAAGCGAAGAATAATTATTTGTACTTACGATTACGACGAATCTTGTAATATTCCTGTGATCCGCTTCGAAAGCACTGCCGTATCAGCGACAAATCCACCACCTGATCCCAAACTTACGAGATTGGGACACGCGTTTCACTGACCGGATCAACTGTACACTCGATTTTCTTCGGCGAGAAACTAAAGCGAACGATCAGAGTACGGTTCAGAGATAACGGCGAAACTGTGTCAAAGAAGGAGTCATGCACAATAAGCGAAACACCCGGATCATCCGCAAATTCGATCGGTCGTGATCAGTTGTCGTAAACACTGGCCGCCATGCTCTCTCAGCACCTGTCAATATCAGTGTACTTGGCCGCCATCTTGCGGCGATGATCCAGATTCTGGACATTAACGCCATCGGACGGTCCGCTCCTATACTATTTTTTTAACGCACCTATAATATCTGTCGTTGCAAAATAAGTTACGAATTCGACTTATGAAACGAAGTATGGTACATATTTTCCAAAGAACCTCGTCGATTTCACTGTCTATCAAATATGTTATCAAGGACAACATTCCGAGTGACATTTTTCTATATGAACAATCGCTGATCAATCATGGTTACAAATGTTTTTTGCGAACAGTTTAGGAACTAACGCGATGTGTCGATTACAGGTATAACGTAAAGTTGTGCAGGACGTTGACCTTAACAACTTATCGAACTGTCATCGAAATCTTAGAGGTGTGTCTATTCGAAGGCGATTACCGACTACTTATTAAAGAATTTCATCGGCGTTATACCTTAAAATATACGTATATAGTTTATTATTAACATTGGAAGCATGTATGTTAGTGTCAATACAAAGAAAGGACTGTCGCATATGTTTTATAATAAATAAAGGATACGATGATAATTAGAATATGAACACACATCACATGTCAGAGGATAAGAAATACACAATAGCTAAATATTTCCTTAGAATTAGAAACAAGGTTCGTTTTGGAACTATCATGTTACCGTAATAGCTATAGCGATTATCAGAATGATGCAAGAACGGTACGATAATTAATACTACAATAAATAAGAATGATTTTACCGGCTAGTATGTGACGGAAGATGTCGAATGAGTTTTGCACGAGTGCACGGCTGATCTGACAAGAAGAACTACCCCAGTACACTTCTCGAATTGATGTTCCTTGAAAATTTTAATGTTAAATATCTTTTAAATAATTAAGCGGCTATGCCTAAAATCACATACATAGTATGACTCCAAAACTATAAATGATTTAACCAAGATGGATACTTGGGGAGTTCTCCCTGCGAACGTCGCGAATTCATATCGGAATACGCTCATATCATCGCGCCAAAAAATAAAAACGCGGAATAAATATAGACTCGGTAATTCGTGGACAGTCGCGCTTTAACGAAGATTGTCCACTGTCATAATCATGACATACTCTATCCATAATCGAACAGACGATCTCTGCGAGAACTCGTGAATGATTATGGAGATGATAAAAAATTCCCTAGACGAGCAAACTAACGAGATACTCGTTTCTTTTTTTTCTCTTAGAAAGACACGTAGCATTAAATTTTCGTAGAGATTCGTAAAAATGTTAAATCCTAGATCGAACTCCAGAAATCAATCGGTTTTGTTCGATCATGGCCAAGGAGTATCTTACAAGAATATTGAGCGACTCGACGGAATTTGTTCCAAACTGCTCGAATCGCTTTAAAATATTCATCGAACTTTTCGAAAGCATTCTTCTTTTCGAGAAAGCTATTCCCAACGATATAACTCGTTCTGCTCCGTTTAATATAAATAATTCTTAGGCTCTTCCGTGGGCTGGCCGCATACTCCGTGGTACTTTTTCGAAACTAGACTTCGACTACGGCAGTTCTCGATTTCCAGGAAACATTCGTTGCTGTAGGTCATGCCATCGGTACCGCAAACCGGATCGTAATAGGGCGGACAGATCTTTTGACAGCCGCGGAACAGGAAACCTTGAACGCATCTCTTCATGGGCACAACGTATACGTGTTTCCTAACCAACATAAATTCAAACGAAATTAAAAGTAGGCACGGTAGACTATTAGAAAGAGGTGTCAAAATATAATTTCGCCCGGTACGATATTTACTAATGAGTCAACTCTACTCAATCATAATTAAGGTTGCGAGTGTTTCAGGTCAATTGGTCACCGTTTCCATTCAGAAGTATAGTCCCTCTTATGAAAGATGATCTGCATTCAGAGTAGATGTAATTTCAACGCACAATTGCCACTTACCCGCAATTGTCCCTCTTCATCTCGCACTCGTTACGATAAAGCTTGTTGTCGGAACCGCAAACAAACTGACGTTCCCCGCTGCAGATCTGGTTGCAAAGCGCTGTGGTACGACAATGTTGTGCTGGAACTTGAACCACCCTCTGACCGCATGTTTCACGCCGCAGATGGCAAAGGGATCTAAAAGCATACGAGTACACGTGTGACGCATTTGTAGACATAAATTTCTCTGGAGAAATATAGGACGTCAGATGTCGCGAGAGTTTCTAGGATCCCCTAAGGACTTGGCTCGAGTAATTATCGATAAAAACTAGTTCGACAATAAATCGTCTACAAGGGGGATATGACTTTGAGACTCTCTACGAATAGTCATTTTGAAAAGGAAATTGTTTGTGTCTTCTAACGAGCGAACGTTCGTGATTCACGTGCCCTTAAAACTCTCGGCGCCGAACGTCCTGGAATCCAAATAACACTCTTAATCACCGGTAAACGTTGCCGTCACTTCCACAAACTGGTTCTTCGGGTACCTCGCTACAATCTTCGGGGCACTGTTCGGTCTCCTTCAAGGTTGTACACTCCCCTACGTGAGCCAATTGAATGCCCTTTCTGAAATGTAGCAATTAGGTCAAATTCACCGCAACGAAAAGAAATTCGAACTACAGTTACTGAACGACTCGAGTGATACTCATCGCGTGATACGCTAAGCGATTGCGCTAATTGCACCATATTTCATTCGGAATTATGTTTAAATAAATCTTCACGGAAACGTAGAACTTACAGGCACACTGCCACGTTCAGATGACACTGATTCGGGTAAGTGTTCGCGTCGCTACCGCAAACTGGATCCACGTCGCTACCACATTTCTGCTGTTGCTTCATGCACTTGGTCAAACGTGGTCGACACTTCTCGAAATCTACCACGGTCACTTTTCTTCTCGCTTGCCTATAAATTTGTGATGTCGCCATGATTAACGGTATTATTAGAGGCTAACTAGATATTAAATAATATTACGGTTTATGTCGGGAAACTGACCCACAATTCAGCATCTGCATTTCGCACTCGTTCCTGTATATGCTGCCGTCCGATCCGCAGGTTGGCACTTCCGCTTCATTTTTACAGTCCAAAGGACACGCGTTCGTTTGTCCACCGGACGTCCGTTCCCGCGATACGCAGAACGACATTGGCACCTCGAACACGTGCTTGCTAAACGATCGATCACATTGAGAATCCGCGACACACGAAGAAAATTGAACGCGGGACTCGATAGTTATTCGAAACGAGAATTTTCTCAAGGATGTATGCTGTGCTTACCCGCAATTCTTAGCTCGCATTTTGCAGGTGTTCGAGTAGAGGATACCATCGCTACCACAGGCTGGTTTGGCACCGCGCCAGCAAGATTCACGACAGTGTCTCGTTGTCTGGCAATGTTTTTTGTTCGTACGCACGACACCTTGTCTACCAGGAAAAAACATGTATCTTAGTTATCAGAAACCAATTAAATTTCTTAAACGGCTGTATTCCAAGATTATTTCGCGTCGATACGTACCCGCAAGTGAGCAGCTTCATTTGACAAGTAGATTTATAGACGTTCCCATCGCTACCACAGATCGGTCCATCGAGAGGAGCAAAGTCGCAAGATACTGGACAATTCTCTCTGTGCGCAGAGATGTTATTGCAGGGACCCAAGTGAGACAACTCGATGCCGACCCTGCAGATCTCGACCCTTAACATGCACTTGTTGAGGTACGTGCGGCCATCGGTACCGCACACTGGGTCCTGGTCTCCTGGACAACGATGCTCACACTTGCTACCGGATGACCTCAGGCAAGCGGTCTTATCCGTGGCTATGGTTACACCTGTACGATCGATACATCATTAGTAAATGAATCAAAAGGTTAAAGCAACATTGTTTAATTTCTACTAGTCTCAACTATAAGTTCTTAGACGATGAAAATGAGAAATAAAACGTATTTGATACTTCTTTATCGTTGTCTGTTACTCAGAAGACATCAGCCATCGTAAAGCAAGACGTCAAGAGGTAATAAAGTTTAGACGATTCGCGTTGAAAAGGAAATATACGCGGCAAGATTAGGAAAGGAATTAATAGTTCCCTTCTAAACGGCTTAAGACGTCGTTCTCTCGGTCTTTGACCGATACTCTAAGGGCATCAGCTGCACGGCTCTATTGTACGTTATCATTAATAGCAGTCTTGAATATACTTTAAACACGTTTAACATCTTGCACGATGGTTGCGACGCGCTACTTCAACGGATGTTGTAAAACAACCGCAAAATCGTTAAAAGGGGAAGAGAAAAGATAAGAGCCGTATACATATGGGCCATGTAATCATAATTATTGTAGTTAAAAGGTGCTCACCTTTTCCACACATCTTCTTCCGCATTTCACACTGCGACGCGTAGATCACCCCGTCGCTACCGCACACGGGTTCTCCGCTTGGCGGGCATATTCTTGGACAGGCGGCGGTCACGAAGTCTGCAACAGAAATCAATCGAGATCAGCACGGGCCACCGTGTTTTCTTTATTCCTCGGCACGCATCGGCGATCGCGTTAGCGTTTGATCGATCTCGTGGAACAAGCTACACCGTGTATACCTTACCTGCACGGAACGTAACGAGGTACCTGTTGGATCATAAAGCGAAATGACATTTACTGTTACTTCGTTTTATCGTCAGTCTTCTTTGTCGAACCGACATATAAACGTTAGTGTAACGACGTAATTACGACGAAGGGAGGAACGTGTTTATGTATATGTATGTACGCGCTAGGCTGAAAAGGATGACTAGCGAAACACGCATACCTCGAGAAGAATCAGTAATTGACATTCGCATAAGAAAAATGAATCTGCTCCTGAGCTACAGAAATGACGCTTTGACAGTCAACGTTCAAGGACCCGAGTCACAAAGTTATAGTGACTCGGGTCACGCAAAAGTTATAGATCTTTGATGGAATCGTGAACTGTCGAATTGTTAGCATATCGAGAGGATACGTCGCGCATCGAAACGCGTTTAAATTATTCCTTACCGTAACGCTCACAAAATAAGAGTATCGCGAAGGCGTCTCCCGTATTCATTCGCTTATCTTTAACTGTACACTTCGATTTTATAATTTGTTACATATTATGCGAGCCGATGTAGAGTCGGTGTAGTAAATCCTGTGTGCTGTTGACCCGACGATCACTGGACCGAAACCAGCCAACGGGCCTGTACCAGAGATATCAGCAAGGAGGGTCAACAGGAAGCAATTAAAGTTTCGACCGAATCTCGTGACGGTACGAGTTACCTGTTACTTTGTTGCGTATAAAAACACGAATTCCTTAAATTCGAGTCTGGGTGACCATCAATTTCAGCAGCGCCGTTCGACGGTTAACGGATGCAGAAGACTTCGCATTCGGTCCATAAATTCTTAGCCAACGATGGATGATTCACTGTCTCTTTTCACGATAATTTATCTGCGATCAAAGTCACGCACAGAGCCTGTACGACGCTCCAGTTGCTCGTAAAATGTTTTTCTTCTTCGAAAATCGCGTTTACCACAAGACTTCTTTGGCGAAACTCCTCGGGTTACAATTTGCCAGGATAGCGCGCGCGATTAGAATCGTGTTCGCGGCGAGGGTAATTCGTAGCTAGCTAAAATCGGAGAATCTTGCTTGAAATCCGCCAGATGAACGAGATAAAACGATACGTATTGTAATATAAGGGACTCCGAGAATCCTTGCGCTTACGAACACTGCTCAAAGATGCCGCGAATGTTTGCCGATATTATACCCCTTTTCGCGTAATAATCGAGTTATGCTTCTTCCTGCTTCGCGGGGAGCCAGACAACGCTAATAACTGAATACGGCCAGCGATAAGGCTCGTCAGAGTATACGAGCGTACCCGCTTATCGTAATCGCAGGGATTACGATTTATCGATCGGTTGCTAGCGGTTAATGCAGTCTGCTCGCGATGCTAGTATTCTGAACGATATCTAAATTGAATTTTCATCGAACGTCGATCGAGGAACGATTCTTCTATCGGATCTTCGCGAACACAATCGGTTATGATAGACGAACACTCTCTAAACATCGATAAATGGAGATAATAAAAGGAGCAAGTATAGACACGAGTATGCATAGCGCGAGGCTTCATCCGCAAAGGGTTAATCATCTTTCCGTGGAAGCGAACGCGAGCGAAGCAGATCCAGAGTGCGCGTTTCTAACCGGAACATCCCTTTCTACCGTTTCTCAGCCGTGTCTCCAGGAATAGCGGCGGGAAACACGAACAAAAGCCGCAAAAGTTCTGTACATTGTTCATTTTATTTATGAGCCACGACTTATTCGTATCAAATCGTTCCGGTTCGTTAAACAGATCCTTATTTCTCCGTGTTATCGATCGTTGGCGATCCAAGTGCACCAAGTCTTGTACCTCTCTCGGCTTCTCGTTTCGTGGACAAAAATCCAAGGAGCAGCATCCACCCGGTCAGCGTGCATCCTTGCCGTGGTTCACCGACCCGCATATTTCTTCTTCCTCTCTCGCTCTCTTTCACCCTCTTTGTTCCTCTTTTGTCCTCGTTCCGTCTTGCTTCCTCGTTCGAGCAAATGGCGCGTATCCATTGTGCACATCGTGCGGATGCATGCACGCGCTCGACTCGAGACTCGACTCGGTTGGGCTCGTACGATTTCTACGACGGTTACGTATATGTGTATAATTCGATCTGCATTGTTCGCCAATTCACCCTCTGGCCAGACATCGCCGCTGATTGGCATAATTGATTCACTTAATCGCGTTCGTGGGAGTGACGGACACCTCCTTCAGGGGACGGCTGTCAACATGCTAATCACGCGACCACTTGACCAACCGATGTCTGCACGATCAAGAATCCGATGCCGCTCTTTTTCTTTCTCCTTCTTCTTCGTGCATCCGTCTTGCGTTCCGCCGTGCTTTAATAGGGAAGTATTGTGCTCGGTCTTTTGATTATACAGGGATGACTCGTTAAACAACGGAAGGAATGCGGATCCGCTAATTGGTTATAACTTAATAAGCGCCTCTCTTCGATTTACGATCACGTCGTCTCGGAACGTATCGAGAATAAGTGTATTGGAATATTAACCAAGAACGAATTTGGTTCACCTACTGATTTTCCTGGAGCTCCTAGGATGATAATCAGCATGCAGTTTTTTCTAATTTCGAAATAGAGAACGTTCGTTATCCGTACAATAATTTGCGTCACATTTATAGGCGCGACAATTGCAGGGTTCACAATCAACGTTCCACTTGATATAATCATACATCCACCGTCGAATTACGCTTGACAACGAATGGCGAAGGGTTAAGTAGATGTCAATTAATCGGACACGTGCTACATGGTGTAAATTGGCTGCGAACAAGGCAATCTAAAGGTTGAGAAGAAAAATGCAGCGGACGACGAGGAATGCGGCTTGGTGCGAAAACGAGAAACGGTGACCCGTGAAATTGCTTCGCCGCGAAAAGATGAACTTAACCTTCGACTTAATTAACACCGCCAACGAGCATGCGTTACGCTGATAAATCGAGATAGGTGCTCGCGCGGAAGTCGGAATCGTCGAATGCCTTTCCAACTTTCTTACGGATTCTAGCGAATAGCTGGCGTTGGAACGCTTGACAAATTGTACCGTGTGCTCGCGATCGGTTATCTGAGCTGAGTGTGCACGACTCGACGCGCTTCTTCCTCGAACAGCTTGCGATTCTTCCGCGAGTCAAACAGTCCATGGGGTCTTTACCGTTTCAAACCTGCGGACGTGTAAATACGTTCGACAAGTAGTATGGGCGTGTGACTACAGTAACCGTGGACATCTTTACGCCTTACGCGATCTGTAGGAAACCGTTGCTCGGATACTTCATCACGGTGGCGGAGAGTGCGATTCTGAAATGCCTTCTTTGGATTCCATCTTATCAAACTGCTCTTTTTTCACTGATCTTTCCGGTCGTTAATTTATGCCCAATTAGGCGATTAATTATGTATCAAATCAGGAATTGTAAAAAGGAAAGTTGTTCGCTTAGAAGATGTTCGAAAAGAGGAAAAGATGGAATAGGAACTGGCGCCCATGTAAACGATCCATTAATCCTTGCGTATAATCGCGTGCTCGGGACAGTGCATATCTCGTCCGGCGAAAGCAACGTCCGCGTAAATCATTCGCGATCGATAGCGTGAAAATCACGGTAAGGTCGTTCGTGTTCGCAGTTGTTCGCTCTCGTCGCGTCGGTTCGTGCACAACATCCTCTAACCCGGGTCTCGACCGATCTTCTCGACGTAGCCGGCCACTTTATCATCGCGAAACGATCTCGTCTTCCTCATAGCATTGTCCCGTAACACGTCCGAGTCTTTCGTTGCATTAACGAGCTTTTATTTCTGTTATGTAGCACGCGAGCTCCAGCTATGAAACCCGATCCAAAATCAAAGAAACGGGGAATGTATGTGCAGAAAAATCATCGTCCGATAACTTCAGAATAGAACATAAACGTATAGCTTGCAATATGCACATTTTGTATTCCATTGTTCTGTTTAAAGTTTATTGATGAACTATTTCACTTTACTGTTTCACCGTTTGCTTTACTCTTCACGGCATACTTAACCGGTATCCGCTATGCTCATTGGTTTCGCACTAATTTCAATCGACACGCTGAAAAATGTTGAATCTACAATTAGTATCGAAGACGTATCAATGATGTACGTAACCGCTTAGCAGCGGGTATATCCTACTCAGATTATACATAGATACAAGCTATCAAACGGAATACGTTAACCCGTGAAGGGACCAATTACAATTTAGCCGGCTGTATCTAATCGAAACTGGTTTCACGCGCTTCTTAGTCGTGCAATGACACCGCGTTCATTGAGAGGAAGGGTATATTACGATTCTCTCGAATAGATTTCAAACAGAAACAATGCTCGTAAACACTGATCATGGAGTACCGGTTCAAACTAATTTGTTCTAACTGTACACGCATTGGATTCGTATTACAAACCCCGAGCAAAAAGTTAATTAAACGTTAGAGTATAGTTGACCAGTCGTACTGTGAATTTTTCGCAAAAAATTTGAAATCGACTGTCGGTATTTTCGAATACAGCAAT
Source organism: Megachile rotundata (assembly GCF_050947335.1). Classification (NCBI taxonomy): domain Eukaryota; kingdom Metazoa; phylum Arthropoda; class Insecta; order Hymenoptera; family Megachilidae; genus Megachile; species Megachile rotundata. The sequence goes on along the minus strand of NC_134989.1, from coordinate 17,814,577 downwards.
TAGAAATCGATCGGTGTGACGCTAATAGAATCCTCCAATGTTCGAACACCTCGATGCTCGCAAAAAGCGGCATGACGACAAAACTGGTGTTATTAAAAGTGCATGATCGTAACGAAGAGGGTAGGGAATGGCGCGTGGCCCTGACGATCGGCAAAAAACATCGGTATGTGTGTCGCCGGTAGTGAAGGAGCACGACAAACGAGTCGTGTTCCATAAATCGTCGCGTTCGGTTTAAGTGGCGTGTGGAGTGGTAAGTAGAGTACTGGGGCGAAAAACTACCTCCCAGATCTTACACGAGCGTACAGGATAGAAGACGCGAGCGGAAGCGAGAGAACGAGTCGACTCGCGAGCGAGTGATCGGTTGATCCGTTAACTATATTGGAGAAAACCTTCGATCGAACATACTCCACTGTCCAACTTTTTTCTGTCTCTTTCCGTGTCTCGAGCGTGTACAGAACCGATGTCGATGGAGCAGCGCGAAAATTCCAAAGCGTACCGGCAGTTTTCTCCGCGGAGACAGAAAATTACGAAGGTGCGTGCTTTGATTTGTTGGCAATCGGCTGAAATTTCAATCGACGAACGTGCCACACGCTAGTCTCTTATCCCTGTTCGTGATTGCGTTTAGCGATGTTTCGTGACGGGTGTTGACAAGCGAATTTATACCTTCGAGAAAATGCTATATCCATCGTATTTATCAAATTACGGTAAAGTCTAATTATACGGTGAGGAAGGTGACGATTTTTCTTGAAGCGATAGATATAATATATAGTGTGCTAATACGATACATGGATTGAATTCAGAAGTTTGTTCACGGTTCATCTACGTTATAAATTAATAAATAAAATTGTTATAAAAGACTATGTGTTTAATTCATAATCCCTTCTTGTATCGTTCAGAGCTTCGCGTACAAGATCGAGACGCAATATTTTATAAGCTAGTTATAATATTATGCTCACCTAAGTCGATAATCTGTAATTTGTAGAGTCACGCGAGCAAATAGATTTCGCCGATGTTCACAGAATTTATTAAGGATTTCACGAGAAAAATCTCCGTGGAATCGTATGATTAATACGGTATCGTATACCGAAAGCCTGAAAGCATCGATCTCTGTGTTTCGTGCGACGCGGAAGATGAGTTACGACATTTAAGCATGCACTTTGGTAACGAAACGTTCGCGCAGCGGTAGTAAAACCTATGGAATCCTATGAGGATGCTATGGTCTCGAAGGCATAAACCTTCGGTTGTAATTCGAGATTTCCTCGAGCAAAGGTGTTTCATTGAACAACGTCGAAACCGCGTCGTGAGAGAAGCTTACGGTAAACTATGTACGCGAGCGTTGCGTTTAAGGAAATTGGGTATTAAAGGTAATTAGGGTAAAACGAGGTAAGAGGGACGGAATATTGAGCGATTAAGAAGGAACGCATCACTGCATCCCAGAGAAAGGATAATTAGCCAACGAAGGTCGACAACCAAAAGATCGTTGAACCTTTTTTATTATTCCGTTGAACCAATAAATTAATCGGAGATTTACGACGACGCTGTTACGAGAGCTGACAGCTTTGATCGATGTTATTAAGGTAACGTCAGCGAGACGTTCTTTTTGATCGGTAGATTTCGCTTTTAATCGAGTGTACACTGCACCATTTTGTAATGTATACCTTGTAAGTGGTTCTCATCCCTTCAGATTTTTTTTTATACTGTCAACTTTATGCAAATCTACACCAATGAATCTCCCATCATCGCCGTCAAATTTAATCGCAGATTTACTTATTTGCAATAAAGGAAACGAATCAGTCTACCATATAGAACTTTTATTACGATGTTGTACGAGAACGACCTCGACCCTTAATTTGTGTTCTGCTATTAATAGGCCCCGAGAGGTAGACCCATCATTTATTTAACACTGTTCTGTCGTGTCAAATGCAGGTCGAAAGTGACCCAGATTGAACGCGCATTCTCCGAGCAAAGTTGCATAGAAAATGTAATCCTTCATTTTCTCTCGCAGCAACGCGTGATTTATAGTGATCGATCGATGAAGCTCCACGAAGGAAAATCAAGCCACCAGGATAATTTTCAACGATCTCAATCTTTCATTGATACGAGCAAACGAGGCGAAAGCCTTCAGCCTCGGATGCAACTATTAATTTACAGCGATTCCCGTGATTCACCGAGAAGAAAGAGTATGAAAGTAACCTCGACCTTACCTCCATACCTACTTAAGTCTAGGTCAGGGTTTCATAGCTTCTAAATTATCTTCAACATTATACTCGCACAACGATGTACAAGACGAAAAGGTCTAACTTTTGAATACCGATAAAATTAGTGCGCTGTGAATGATTGTCAGATTACAAAATTAATCTTTGATGTTCATACTTTCCTTTAATGATCCATGTTTTCGAGGTTTTACGAGGCACAACTGTTTTTATCGCGAATTAATTGTACTTCAGAAACCGTAATCTTTGATATTAATAATCTTCGGTACCTATTAATAGCGTGTGGATTAAGAATCGGTAGCACCGAGATGCTAGTTTTATTCCAGGTTATTCGCTCGAAAGCGAGCAAAAAGGACGCAGGCGTTTTTATTCCAGGATCGGGACTTTCTTAAATGCCTTCCGCGAGGTCTTTTTAATCCTTGTTTCATTGATGATCAAGGAGAAATCATTGAACATATGTAAATTAGAAAAGTAGAGCGTGGAACCGACAGTCGAGATAAGTAGATAAGACCCAATGATATTCAATATAAAATGCATCGGAGCGAATGCATTAACAACTTCTCGTTCCCCTTTTTTGTTCTCGTTAAAAAGAAACGAGTAAACGCTAACCCCGCCGATGACTTCACAAGATATATAAGCTGTTTGATATAGAGAAAAAAACGGTTGATTTTTATTCGAGCGAATATTAAATGCCGCATTTTATGACGCGGCAACGAGAAGCTACTCGAAAAAGAGCTGCGAGGCAGATCGGTATGAGGAAGTCGAGCAAGGATTCTATTTCTAGGCCATTCAATTACGTGGATCATAAACTTTTTTCCCTAGCCTCGCCGACTCGTTATTCTTGTTCGCGAAATAATCTTATTACTTGATTTAGTTTACGCTTGTCATCGTAAATTTCTCGATTACCAATCGATTATTCGCGAAAGAAACGGGTATCGCTGACCTACGCGCGAAAAATCTCTAGCAAAATCAGATAGAGTGCTACCTAGGAAACTTTCAGTACTTTGAGCGTTATCTACGGTATGTAGAGCACTTAGATTACCAGCTATTAAGATACAGTATATATTCTGAACTCGAATTGCTGGTTATAATGGTAGCAGCAATATTGCAAATTCAGACGTACAGATCGACAAGCGTAAGGAAAGTGAGATTTCGTTTATCTAATGTACCCCGTGTGAACCTAGCGATTCAAATAATGTTGCTATTGCCATGCTAATAAAAAGTCCAGTAGCTTGGGAATTTACGCAGTTTAGTATAACGAATTGTCCGGCGTCATCTGGTATCGAAGGAACGTGACGGGCATATGATTATCTGGCGGGCGTAAATACCGGGCATACGTCGGATACTTTCCCGCAAGAATACACGAAATCTTTTATGCGCATATCGTTACCATCCTCTTTACGTATAACCCGGTATATCCTCCACGTGGCTTCAAATTGGTTGTAAACTCGGTGAAAGATCGTGGAGGAACGTTATGCAAATCTTAAAGCCAACCTTAATCCTTTTGACGCACACCATCGGGATTAGACAACTATCTTTCGAGCGAGCTGAATTTCGTGCAGGAACGTTATGGTAATCGTTACGTTAAGCTTAATCGATTTGACGTTCGCTGCGAGAATTATGTAAACGGTTCATATAACAGCAACATCTTTTGACGAAACGCCACCGTAATGTTAATGCCACATTTAATCGTTTCGTCGTTCATCACAGGAATCCTATGTGGGAACAGAATTTCGTGGAAAAAGACCGTAGCGATGCTTATCGTTTGACGACCATCACGAGAATTAGGGGAACCTAATCTACGAGAGTATTAATTACAGAAGAATGCGATGTTAATCGTCTCGACTCACACCATGGGGATCATTTTTTCCTTCGGGAATCTCTGGAAGACACGCCGCAAAATGTCAAGGTCAATTGTTTGGTATCATCGCGTATTAACTTCTTAATTTGTCCGGCATCTGACACGAGAATTAGACAAAGTTTCGTGGGAAGAAAATATTCGAACGATTTCAACACCGAAGCTAATTATCTCGGTCCACCAGAAAAATTCGATAAATCTCCAGAAGAGTAGAATTGGGATGCTGGACGAGTAGGAATGTTGTCGAGAACGACTAGAAGTAAATCTGTGGCAAGTCGAGTGTAGATGGAATCGGTGGTAGAGGTTGAAGGAAACGGAGAATTCGAGATGGAGCGTCAGCAACGTGGAAGACGTGGTTGAAATTCACGGGAACACGTTCAGTGGGTCTTGAGGTCAGCACGGCGGATGAATCGAGGAACGGTAACGGTGCCGTTCCCGAAAGGACAGCCGACTGGTTTAACGATCGAACGGAGCACACAGTTCCATGGAACCAAGGATCAGGTTGTGGCCAGACGTTCTTCCAACGTCCACTTTACGATCGATCTTACGCTCGAATCGACGTATAAATTTACACTGCCTATATTTCTGGAAGATCTAATCGCGAGCAATCGGTATTTAATGGCAGGATAAATTCGATTAAAGCGTATAAAGTAAAGATTCGATGCGAAATTGCCGGCAGCGATCGCGGTACAGCGAGTTCATAATTTAAGATCTGTTTCTTACGATCGTTCGTAGTCGGCTTTTTGAATCGGCTGTTCAGTAACTCCGCTAACCACGCGTGACCAATATTTAATGCGTTCGCGATTCCTTTCGGTCGAACGACCAACCGTACAAGGAACTGAAGGGAGACGAGGAGTTCCATGGAAGAACTAAACTTCTTTAATCTATCTGGAAATTTCTTGCGAGCACTTATATTCTTATCAAGCGGATACTTTCTCTCCGTAAATAGAAGAGGTTACCAAAGAACGAATTGCATCTCGGACGAGTAAAAGCGTGCACGATTACAACGATAACTAGATATCTACGCGGATATTATTAGCAACTAAATCTGCGATTGCTATTAATACAGTAACTCGTCAAACTCGTTTTTCAGATCTCTTACCGATCGACTATTATGTAGTCGAAACTAACAAGCGGCTATTGAGATTTTCGATCTATCGGCTGTCTCGAGATAACGGCTACTTCATTATAACCGAGGATGAAACGATAGTTGGTATTTGATAGATCGTTATCTTGATCGAGCCCGATCGTTTTCCATTTTGCGCTGACAAATATCTTCTGTCGTGGATAACAGCGTTCGAGATTTTGATTTAGGTTTTGACAAGTTTGATCGTCGATCGATCATGTTCTCGTCGGTGTATTTCACCTGCGATTGCATAGGATCTTTCGTTTTCTATCGAGTTATTTTATCCGCGAATTTATGTGCGAGGGATAATAGAATGTCCAGCTACACAACCAGAGGCATTACAATACGTTACGTTATTGGAAATTTGAGAATGCGAGGCTATTGAAATTTGGAGGCGATAATTTCTCTCTAAATATCGGCATTCCTAACAATAACGATGAAAAATGACAGTGACGCGACGGTAGAACGAAAAGAGCAAGTGTAACCGATCGATATCAATTCCATTCGAGCACTCTTGTATAGATGTACCAGATTTCCTGATACGTTCCATTAAACGCAGCACGAGTACTCGTTGTTACGAGCATGTTACGATGGTACGTGTTCGCCATTAAAAAAATAAAAGAGTAGAAACTACTGTTGTAGAATATACGCATAAATAGAAACTTGCGTTTAATCTAATTCCCAGTGAAAGGCGCTGTAAATCCACGTCCGCGAAAGTGTTTTAATGCACACATTAACACGGTACGGCATCGCGGTAGATCCTGAATGAAAACCGAAAGAAAAGCATTCCGTGTACTGAACTGCTGAACGCTAAACAGATGAAAAATTGATGCTAAACGAACGAGAACGTGACTACGTTTCGTTCGCGGTTTAATGAATAATTTACGTTTCCTAGGAGCTGCTCGGTGTTCGCAAACATAGCTGGCACACACCAAGGGGAGAGACTGTATCGATAGGATCTAACGTGCGTGCTCTCCAACCGATGGGCTACACCATAAGCTCTCCACTTAGCATAAAATCGTACTTACGTATCTCTACAACAGTCTACTTCGACAACCTGTTCGACATTTGCTTCAATGTTGCAACTATTCGCTATTAATGGATGCAACTTCTTCGAAGAATCAGGCTTCGTGAAAATGACGAGGTCACTGACAGATGGTGACCAGGAACTAGATAGTTTCAGAAATTTCCCAGTTCTAGTTTCGACTTCCTATTCCCCGAGTTTCCAACTTCAAAAATCTCAAGTGTTCGTCACTTTAAATCTGAAAATCGATTAGCTCACGTTGCTCGCCAGCGTGCAACAGCGACAACCTTTCCATCCATATTAATGGACACGCAAAGACACGTATACGCTCTTCGTGGTTAAAGGGCTGATCATCCGGAAAGCTTATGAAATATTCATTAATGCATAAATCCATAAATGAACAACTCACCGACGATCAAGAACAATTAAACACGCGTCGCGTGAACGACACAAATTTCATTCAACGCTAAATCACATCGGGTTCCGACAGCCTCCCCCGTCTCGTCGTGATGAATTCGTAGCACGTATCGTCGGGAGACCTCGATAATTAAGATCAATTACAATGCTCGGGTCGATCGTGATTTTCAGAAAAAGTGGAAAATACTGTGTTGTGCGTGGCAATTAGTGCGCGACTGTTTTGTAATTGCATATATAACGGACGATTACCTATTCAGACGTCCTGTTTTAAGACGTACATATATCCGAGAAGGAAACTTCATTGTGTATGTGCAACCGGGGTCACTGTAATTGAGGGAGAAAAGAGAAACGGAGTCTAGAAAAATGAATCGTGCGATGAACGCTCGTGCATTTTGCGCGTGAAAACTATAAACTTCCGGGCACCCATCATAAAAATTCAATAAGAAACTTTTTTAGATAAAGCGTATACAATACCGGTGCTTTATGATACATCATTTTCTCGAAGATCGAGCCAGACAGCTCAGTTACCGTTACTCGAAAATGCTTAGAAAATATTTGAGCGGCCTGGTTTTGTGACACCAAAACCAGCCAGAGACTGCAGTCTGTGGGGTCACGTTAGAACGCGTGTTACTCCGAACGACCATCACTTTTACTATCTTTGTTTAGACAACTGTTCCGATTAGAGAAATATTCGTTTACACGAAGTGTCTAACTCGGTAATTAGTGGCAGACGATTCGTTCAAACTTTCCTCTAACTTTAGGAATATCCGTGCTTCGTTTAAATCAATAAGCCGTAAATATTCCAGACGGACAAAGTTGGTGTACAACGAACAAATAGACGGATAACTGTATTTTTCGCGATTGACGATGTAGACATAGGAGGTCGAGCCAGCGAATAAATTGTATTTTTGTCTCTCTGTGACAACGCGATATCATCCACGACAATTATAGAGGAATGTCAATTTAATTTACGACTAGTTGGTTTCCCGAGGGACGGATAACTCGGAAGTGGGTCATGAGGATTTGAACGCATCGAAAAGTCAATGAACCGAAACCGTAACGCTTTTAGAAGATCATCTTTTATTGAAACGCTTCACGACTCAACAGACGTTTTGAGAACGTTTTCAATACGAAGGAATCGGATAAACGTGCTTGGATTTTCAATAGTAAAACAGCCGGTTATTGCGACTTCAAAGGACGAGTTCCTCGATATTGAATCGAACGGAATCTATATTGTACAAAGAAAATATGTACTAGATCTCTATAACCCTAGTTGTGCCTAACGTTTCCTTCCACAAATGTGCATCCGCGAATTTACTCCGTATCGTCCTTGACACTTTTGCCTTTTAATTAATAGATAAAGAAAAGATGAAAAGCTATAACGTAAGAATCACCTGCGTGAAGGTGTGATATCGACACGGTCAGTTTCACAGCGGGTCTTTTAGAAATAGATGTAAAGACTATAGAAATAGATGTAAAGCCTATTATCTATAACGTTCCAGAGACTCGTAATTCTTATCGACAAATCTACGCGAGTGCGGCAATGGAATGCCCCTATTCTTTTCTTTCTTTTCCTTCCAACTCATCAATTTCCAGACTCGCAGCTACGAGTTTTAGAGACGATTAGCATACTTAATTAGGCGAATCAGCCTGACCAACATGTCGTTTTACGAGTTATCTGCTCGAACAACCGATTGAACTTGCACCGCATTCTTCAAACACTCGTAGCGAGTACAGTTCTAAAAATGGTTTAATAGTATTTATATACTTTTGCATTAAGCATTAAAATAAACGCGGAAAAGATGGGAAATAAAGATACAGAACTCGGACGTGATTCGATGAAGTATGTATAAATATCGCAAAGCATTACAGGCGGCAAGTTGATTTGAAGCTTCGAGTTTAGCGCAAATTATAACGTTAAAATTTTATCGGTACTCTCGAGATATAAAATAACCGGTTACCGATTACAATATAAAGATCCACTTCGGAAGGTATAAAATCTAATATGATTCGATGACATGAAAGTGAGTTACAGCAACTCTTTTTGAACCATCAAATTGATACGCTATTAGCGCTGTTCTGCGCGTAGGACTGTCCTGTTCTTCCATTCGACACTCAGCAATGAAATATTGGGTGAAGGCAGAAGACCGAAAGAGATTTTCGGCGAATATCGAGTGTCATTCGCCGCGTTGAAAGTCAATTCGATGAAATGAAAATATAAAAGACGAAGAGTAGCATTCTGATTCGCGCCACTCGACAACACTATAGAGCTCACGCAGAGAGGAAGAGGAAGGAACTCGCCCCCGTGACTCGTCGGCTCGTGCACGAGGCTTCGAGCGTACGGGAGATTAAAACGAAAAACCATTGGCTCTCTTTTTTTCAACCCTCCCCTCCATTCTTGCTGTCGGTTGAAAGAGCATCGCACTTGGCCATGGAGAGATACCGGCTCCCTGCAGCGAATTCAATGGGAGCTCCGAGCAAAGCCATTTGCCGCGAAAAAGAGAAAAAAGGGGGAGAGGCTGGACGTCGATGCAGAAACATCGGTATCGCTCCGGAAGGACTTGCTTTCGTCAAGGAACAGATTTATATTTCCTTTTTTGCTCGAGATACCGATGGACCTTTAAACTTTGTACCGGGTTTAACTGACCCACTTCGAAAGAGTTCGATTCCTGGTTAAATATCAACGAACGGTGACCCAGTGAAAATTATTCGTTTATCGGATATCGTGAAAATTACGATACTACTTCGAGGTAATGATTGCGACGCTATATAGAACTCGATTTAATTTAAACTTCGTGTTAATGCAAATTGGATAACTGGAATACTCCGACGAAAGTATGAAATTTCAGTAATTTGCTCCAACTTTACACGAGTTTGCACGTAATTGGAGATTTCATAATTAGTCGATACGATAGCGGTGGTTCGAATGTTGCATCAACAACGGGTGAAAAACTGCATCAAAGCTTTTAGCATATTCCCTGCGGGTGCACTCGATGTAGTCTATTCGGATATTCAGAAATCGTAATTAGAGGGTTATGACATTCGTATAAAATAAAATGGTTCTTTTCCATTTGACATCACAGTCGTGTCACCGTGATTAAGGCGTAAAGCGAAATTTAATTAAACGATTAAACGAATTAAACGAATTAAACGAATCTACGATCGACTCGGCGAAGAGGTAGGTGGCTACGAGTAACCAGGTATACAGTGAAACTCCTTGGACCAATCGAATCTCGAAGATCTCGTCGAACCGAAGTTCGAGTAGAAGTTTACGAGCATAGGTTGTTACATCGTGACGTTCATATTTTGCCAGTCGAATGACTTGTAACGCAAAATATCGATCACCGTTACGCATCCGACAGGAATCGGTAGGGCACAGGTTTTACTCTTCACCGGTTGGCCGGCTGGTTCACGCGGAATAATGAATGGACCCGTCTGTTCGTGCATCGCCTCCGGTTCATTTGTCTCTCAATTAGCCAACCGTGAAACCGTTGAAATTACTTTCGAGGGAACAAGAATGAATTATGCCGATCGATTTCCTCGGTAAAACGGTAAACGCGAGGTAACGTACATCGAAATAAAGAAGGAAAGAAAAGGCGTTGGAACCTGGAGACGCGTGGTCACGAATAGACGAGTCCGTAACCTGTTGCGGACTTTCACCAGAGTGGAACCACGGTACGGTGGGTCGATTCTGGTTGCTGGTTCAAAAGCGATACCGACCTTGAATGCAACACAGCAGGACGATCCCGAGGAGCAGACAGACGTGACGATGCATCCTTCGTTACTGTCGACGACGATCCGTTTAGACGGCTACCCACGATCCGGAGTATCAACGACGTCGTTAAGGAGGAACAACTTTCTCGAAGCGCAGCAGACGGCCGCGAGCGATTATCTTATTGTGGACGTGTCCGTGGTGGTTCTGTTCGCCACCGGTTAAGGAGGATAAGGCCGAAGGCGCGGAAAAGACGGTCGAGAAGGAAGGAGAAGGTGGTGGCGCCGCTGAGGAAGGAGAGGAGGAGGAAGTGCCCTCTTCGACCTCTATCGTCCTTCGAGGTCCACGAACGACTGAGCCGCACGAAGCGACGTCGGTCCGGCTATAGCCTCCCCTTCCTACTTTCACGTGGCGTGCTCCCGTTTCCACTGGAGGCGCGGACTGGAGAGCCTCTCCATGGGCCATTTACCATTACCATCATCGCGTCCACGATGCCCAGTCAAAGGGGGAACGACTGGACGAGGTGGATCGGGGGGAAGAAGCCTGAAAACTCACCAACAGATCGGAGAACCAACGTTTCTAGGCCAGCTCTTCCTTCTCCATCACAAGATATCTTCTTCTTCTTCCTCTTCTTCTTCTTCTTCTTCTCTGACCTCTCGGAAGCGGTCTTCCATTTTCGTGGTATCTTTCGCCGTTTTCGAAGCACATGGGAGCTCGTAGTGATTCAATGCCAAACTCGTATCCTTGCAGGTTCTATGATAAACGGGTTCTTTGATGTAGAATGCCGACGACCTTCGTAGAATCTTCATTTTCCTGCACTGAATTGGATTATCTGGACAGATAAATCGACAGTAGCGTATTTTTCTGGAAAAAAGATGGAGGGTATAAATCTAAAGCTCTGCTAACCGGAATCGCGTTGTTAGACTTTGTGGTTACTGGATGCGAATTAATTAGTTTAACGATTTACTTGAAATGAGAAAATTTCAGTACGTTAAACTCGAAAGTACTTTTATAATACGAATGATTACTCAGAAACGATCCATTATCTTTTTCGTCGTGTCTTTGGCAATTTTCAAGCGATGTCGTGTCTCATCATGTTCCAATGCGAATCGTTATTTCCAAGTATCGCTCGAGGCTCGCCGAGAAACGAGTTCTTTGATCTGAAATACCGTCAGTATTCACAGAATCTTCATTTTTCGTACTCTGAACCGTATCATTTTTGCCAAGTAAGGACGAAACATAGGTTTTCAGAAAACGATCAAGGTTGCAGGGACTAGATCAAAGGTAAACGACTGGAAATCTGATCTAGAACCTGATTGAGAAAGTTAGTCGATTAAAAGTGTTGGAATATTCTCGGCTTACTGATAAAAGAAAAAAGCTTATTCTCCGCGGACGTGGTTGTTCATTTGCATTTTAGCGGGTGCACTTTCTAATCGAACGACCGCGGGGAATTTTCTTGTTACCGACAGCGACATTAATCTCCTTTCCTACTTACGTTCTAACCGCTAATTTCACGTGCAAACGGAGTCACAGTGGTCACAAAGAGGAAACGTCCAAATACCTATGCTTCTTTACGAGGGCTCGTACTTCTATAACAATTCATTAGACAAGCGTTTCTCGTCGCGCAAAACAAGGATGAAAACTCAATTAGGTACTAGAGCAAAAGAACCAAATTAGTGAACTTTCTCATAGGCATTGGCGCGTTTAAATCTCGTTATTTATAGAACATGTCGAGAACTAGATTCATCTTCACCACAAGGGGGTGTTCTCCATCTGACGATGGCATTTGTACAGTTATCATGTTTCACATATTGTTGTGCTTAACTCTTATTGAAATTTCTCTCACATTCGAGAAAGCATTGCACAATGAATATGTTAAATTTATGAACGTTACCACGTGTATAGTTAAACATGACCACGCTGTCGGCAATACGTTAAACGTTACAAGCAAGCTAAAGTTTCCTTAGCGGTAAATTACTAAAAATAGTGCACGATCTGCAATATATAATTTTCCGGACAACCGCTAGTAGCGAACGTGTTAATTAACGATTCGTTTCGATATTACAACACGCCTGTTCCTCCACTAAAACAATGAGCGGTTAAATAGGGTATACAGATGCCACTATCTTAGGCGAGGTAACCACGTTAAAGCGCGCAAGTGGGTTAATGGTGAATCCCAGACGAGAAAAGGCAGATACATGCGTACACGTGCACATTTTGTGGCCTGAACAAGATACTCTTGACAGTTGATGTTGATGAACGATCCCTCCCGGCCTTCGGCGGTTACACCACCATCAACATCAGCATCAGCATCGGCAGCAGGAGCAGGAGCAGCAACAGCACCGATGGTTTGGCAGCAGCTACACCTGCACCGCTGCGAAGAACAAGTGGCTCCAGTATACATTCGTCCTCTCTTCCCCCGGGCCAGTGCCACACTTTCGTGCGTAACAACCGGTGCACCGTGTTTCTTAGTCCTCGTTTGAACGTTAGACGTCCGAAACTGGAGCACCGAGAGCGATTTCGTCGAATCTAGGAAAGTGTACATTATTGAGCAGAATAAAAATTCTCCTAGCTAACACGTGCTCTTATTTGTATGAGAAAAAAAGTATACGTACACTATCGTTCATAAGTTTTTAATCCTCGTTAAGCACCCACCTGTACATGACACTGAAAGATTATGAACAGACGATGTTAGTATCGTAAAATACCCATATTTATATTGAATAGTCGTGTTTAACTTGCATATTTGACACTTACATAATCGGCATATACTATATTTTCCCATAAATCACGCGTTTTTCCTAAGTTGATGTCAAACCATAATTCTAAATTGACAGCAGTAATTGTCAAAGCCTAACTTTCTAATCCGTTAACGTACTACAAGTACGAACGCCGATTACAGGAATCAAGTATTCTCATTCTGGTCCCCGGATTAACCGGGCCAGGTGACCGTCTATAGTCTACGTGTAACGATTCGCATGTTTTCGCATGTGTCTTACGGCGGCCTTAAAACGAGCAACGACCTCGATATCGTTACGAAACTTCTTGCACGGTTCCCTCGTTCAGACAACGTCATTGTTAACGTTTTTTCATCTTTCTCTCCGGTGAACATTCTAAAATCATCCGTAAATTAGCGTGAGAATTAGTTCAAGCGTTTGATCGATTTTAAGCATACCACATTTCCTGATGATTTCGATCGAAGTAAAAGTTCCATTCAAACGATAATAAGACTTTTTCTTCGGAATCTTGGTTTCTCCGTGGGCTCTCCCAAAATTAAGGATAAACGGCAGGTGGCTTCATCCTGGTGCCGTCGTAATTATGTTCGGCACAAACGAGAAACGTCCGAATGAAACATCGCCGCATCAAAAATAGGGTTCATTGATTCTGATAAATGAAACGTTTAGTCGTGTAATTATCAATACTTTCTTTGCAATCGGCGGATAAATGATTCTCAACGTAATTTTCGACTTAACGGTGCAGAAGTCATATAATTATATTTAAACGATTAAAGAAAAAGGCTAAGCGACCTAAATATTTTCTGGTAACACGAGATATATTCAACGATATGTATCGCTGACGAGAATTTATCCAACGACTCATCATCAAATGCACACGTGTTTAATTATTTAACGCTCAGTCGTTTTCGACGTGGCTTCGAATGCAGATAAAGGCGTGTTAACAACGCCACGGCGAGGATATTAATTAATCGTTATAACGGTCCACAGACTGACAGAGATAATGTTACAATAATTTACGATACCGTGCTCATGTCGATCACGGGTCTCGTAAGCACAAGATCGAATAAAGTGGACCACCTTCCTGAGGCTGACCTAACCTGTTTGCGTCGTCAAATTACCGTGTTGTTGGATTGGTATTGGGATTTCACCTTAACACTTTTTCATTTCCTCGTGATTCTCGAACCGTCTTCATTGTACACAGAATGCAGCCATTAAATTTTCTGCAGATCATTTTTTATGGAATTTTTACCACATAAAAATTCTAAGGACTACCTAGAATTTGACAATTAAGAGAGCGTTTTAGTAATAGATTTTGCCCTGCACGAATAATTATATACAGTAAGTGTCATAAATCGAGAATAATGTAATTCCACGAGAGTAGTTGTAAGATAGTACTTAAGTACTAAAATGCATCAACGTAAATGAAAATTATATTCTCCATTGTGAAGAACACAATACGCGATGACAGTAATTATGTCCAAATACTCGGAGAGAATATGTTTCGCGGTACGTATGTACTCCGTTGAACGGGAAAAATACTTACGCGTTCGAGAATGTACGATAGATGAAGAAAGCATGAAGAAAAAAAATAAAAGGATTTGTGTGGGCCGGGCCAATGAGACTGAAACGTGTATACCTTGCAAACCAAAGAATCGAGAATTTCCATGTATTAAATAAACATTTCGCCGCTGTCAAAGCAAAGCATGTACCATGGTGTCCCATGTTCATGACCATACCGGGGAACTCGTAAAGTATGCAACTGGACAAGGCAAAACCGCGCGCTTGCACCAAAGACAGCGCCGCTGTTCGGCCATTCGCTAAATTACTATCGAGACCTCTCACCTCGCCACCTGGTAATTTACCTAGTAGCGAGCGAGCCATCGTTTCGGTCATTCTGTATTTTTTACGCCACTCACAAAGTTGTTTCTATCAAAAAGAAATCTAGATTGACACATGCCTCGCATACTTCGAGGAAAAACTATGTGGAACGTGTCACCGTTAAATACCGATGCTCTAGCGAGTGCCATTAGAAACAGTCAATAGTCTTAGACACGTAGAATCTACCGGTTCTTGTTAAGACAGTAAGTTCAATTTCTCTATGGACGTTTTCCAAAACCTGACAGCTCATCAGCATTCGTTGTCGCGAGCGATTCAGAAGATAATCTAAGTTATTTCGAAACCTGGTCATCGATCACGAATCGTATTTCACTCACGACCCATGATAAACGATCAAGATTTAAGTTCTAAGGTTTCAAATTTCCAAAGACCCAGTATTGAATAAAATTAGGTAAATCGTTAGAAATTGTGAAGAATGTATGGCGTTTTGCTCACTTATACGAAACGTGCTTATTTGATTTGACCGCAGTAATGAAACGAGTAAGCAGACGTAATGTGATTGACACTTTCTAGGTAAACCCCAGGCAATTGACTCTCAACGTTGCATACACCCATCGGATACATGTATTCCTAGTTCGAGGAATGCGTCACACGCGGAACAGATTGGAAAAGAAGTTGCGATTCTTTTTCTTTCTTATCGATTTCCTGACATGTCGTTGATATAATTAAACTGAAAATACCCTCGAAGCGGCAACAATTTTAAACAACTGCCCGATCAATCATGCCGATGATACTTAAATTGTATGCGTTTACAGTACGCACGTAATTTGATATGCTGATTAAGTGGTCAAGCGGCTCTGGTTCATAATCTACTGTGACAAAATTAATTAGAAATATATCGTTGCGTGAAATCGAGTTGCACGATCGGTTGTCTATAAGGTACATCGTTTACTAGCTATTTCAGTTCTGATGAACCGTTTAATAAGTAACCGACATATTTAATTCATCCAGTAATAATTTGCTCTCATAATTTGCGTCTTGAGACCAGCGAACAGCTTCGACTTTTAACGTCGCTTTAATTACTTTCTTAAAGAGTTTAATATCAACATGAAGCGTTAAGTTGTTATCGGACACTGCACAAAAAGCTAATGTACTGACATATTACCCTCATGAAAATTCTTGTTCGACAACTTTACTAATAGCGCTATCTTGATCTTGTGGTGCTTTTCTTTTTTTAAATATGCGATGAATTGATAGGTAAAACACATAACATTCAAATTTATGCGATTACTTTTTTGCAGTTCACAGTTTTCGTTTTTCCTTCCGTTTGACCGCAGACGATGTTCAAGTTGAATGCAGGCCGCCACTTCGAGGTTGGTTGTTTCTTGCTCCGTCCGATACCTCGACATCTGCGTCAAGATTACGGAGAACTCGGTCGTATTCGACGTGGGAAGGTAATGATCACAATGCCGAGGACATATCTCTATACTTAGATTTAACACAGTTTTCATTTGGCTAAGAGTAAGCGCAAAGAGAGGAGCTTTATTCCATTTGGCTCGGTACTGTGAGAAGCTAAGGACCGCCTAGGGAGACCCTAAGGAGAATCCAAACAGAACCTCAGGTAGAACCTCAGGAGATTCTACAATAATATTTATTAAATTCTATTAATAACATTTATTAATAAAAAATTAATTGCCATAATTTGCGATATATGCTTATCGCTTTCATTCCCTTATAGTGCACGAAGTAATAGATTCAGCTTGAAACGAATTAGATTACAAGCAGAAAGATCATCTTTTATTACATGTATGAACTTTGTTCAGATTAGCTAACGCGTCACAGTTTCCAACACCGGGTAAGCTAGATACCTGTGCGTATTTTATAAAAAGATATTCGCTTAGAACATTCTATAACTTCGTTTCTAAGCGGAATATCCTGTAATATCGTTTGTGGAAGGATTAATTGTACAGTGATAAGAGATACGAAGATGTTTTTGAAATTTTATATATTTTAATATCGACTAACGTTAAGGAAGAGATACATTTAAATTGATTTTCAGTCTGGCCATTGGAAGAAACACCGGCGCGCGAAATCCCTAGGGTAGCTATAGTGCTCTCCACCTGTCACTCCATCTACAGTTATCCTCATTCTGTCTAACTACTCGCATTCTTACACCCATAAAACTGCGCAACCACGGTTTTGTCAATTGTATCGTGTACCGATGATCAGCTCTTCGAAAATGTGGTAAGCCAACTAACGTAAAATACGACCGGTTACATTCACCGACACAGATTTGTTTACAAACACGGTGGTGACCTAACCTCCAATTCAACTACTTAACCTGTTAACGGCCGCCTATATGTATGCATTGTGTGTATGTATGCACGCGGTACGTCAAGTGTATAGTTTATAACCGTTCGTTTTGAAGATGCACCGGTCAGGAAATGGCACGATGGTCGACTGTATTGTCGGGGGTATTCCTGGCCCTTTCTATGGTCCTGTCGCTTGGCAAACTTCTGATGCTTGCCACCGGAAATGGAAACAACGGGGATCTCACCGAAGCGGATCAGTGGCTCGCTGAAATTGGCCTAAAACAATACCGGCCTCTCTTCAAAAAGAAAGGTCAGAATTCGTTCCATTGCTTCGCTTATCATATAGTTTATGGACAATAGTTCTTTCATTTTAAAATGTTTTCAGTTTGAAAGAAAGATTGCAAAAATATCGTACTTCACAAAATGTAAACATTGCAGAAGGACGTATCAATTGCTGTACTTGATAATCGTTTTTATCGCGATGTGACGGTGTTGATAAGATTACGATTTGAAAAATCGAGATACGAATTATATTCAGATAACGAATTTATTTTCACTCATTCTAACATCAGAATTCATCGCTTGGCGTGTAGTCAATTTCCGTGCGATAAGCGCCGGATACCATCGATTGCTCGCAGAGTAAACTTCCTGTGGCGTAAACTCGAGGAAGTCTTCTGCAAGTTTGTCCATGCAAAGTTTCAAGCAACACAGTATTTCGGAATTCGCTTGCGAGCAGCCTAAATGTCAAAGCATTGTGCAACAAACCCATACGAACCAAAATATTAAAACGAACGCTACAAAGATATTCTTTTGGACAAAGAACGTATCTTCAAAATTATTCGCAAAGTGAAATTCGTCCAAGAGAATTAAGCACTTATTGGAAAGTATGCCAAGCATTCCTTTATCTTGTTCATTTTTTCTTGCTCCTGATTGCGTCCTTCGCGTTATATCTGGAGTCCAGTGCGACCGAGCTGCTGATAAATCTGCGTCAGCATCCGAACTTTTATCATGTTGGCCCCGGTCGGTGCCAACACTATCCGCGCATGCGCGGGTGCTCGTTTAAGCTGAACCTCTTTATTGGCGGGACAAAGCACTGTCGTATATGACCATGGGTCCAGGGTCTTCAAAAATAAACACGATACCGAGTGAAAACCATTTTTCTCTATCTACTTTTTCATTTTTACAGCAAAACTTTTGAAAACGAATACGGAGAAATAGGATACGGGAACTTCCAACAAAATTTCATTCTATTTTCTAAAGCAGACATGACCCCGCAAGCTACCAACTCTCTGGCTCTGCCCAGATTTAACGTTACTGGTCATCGCGGTTCCAATTTATTTGTTCGAGTAATAATACAAATACTAAGACTCTTATTTCGACGACTTCGCGAAGCGTGCCCCGGTTTATTGGCCACATCGTCCGTATATTCTGCCAGCACTGCATGAAACGAACGAATGGATACGAAGTTCTCGGCTGCAGCAATGTCACTGCGCGCTGTTTGTACTTGGTCGGCAGCCGGGTGGGGGATGCTCATCTCGCTTACCCTTCTTTGTCTGAGTATACACGGACACACTACTTTTTCGGGCTGTCCATCGCAGTACGTTACCACTGACTAAAAACGTTGCCCAGGCAAATAATGCAGTGGAAGTGGACGTATGCAACAAGACATATTGAAACTCTAATTACATCCTAACGCGTTAAATGGTGAAGACACCTTTATATGATGTGACACGCTAATTTCAATTGTTCACAACATCATCGTATCTTAATTTAAACTTCCTAGTCCTGGTCAAACATACTATTTGACCTTTTCTTTTATTTTCCATTCACTTATTCGATTATGTTAAATTGGTCAGCGTGAGCGTAAATACAGTCAATATGTTAATAGTCCGATATTCTTGTAGATGAATCATATAAATATTGTCAATCTGCCAATCTCATCGGCTTAAAATTTAAGCTCGAAATGGAAATGTGCCACCTGTCTATCGGACAGATTTCAACGGCACAATATCTGACCACTCGATAACATATCTCCATTGATTTAATTGCAAAGTACAAATCGTTTAAAACGACTCGTACCAGAACTCGTATTTAAATTGCTGATTCGTTAATCTGAGAGGAGAAAATTCGACGGTCCTTTCAAGGGGATTTGCGAGTGTTACACTTCCGTCGACACTGCAGAAAGCGAGATTGCATTGCCGAAGATAAAGTAACGATTTCATTCCGTCAGCAAGTAGCTGGCCCGAATAGGTGCTTTACCCTACCCCCTATTGATCGTAAATCGTCGGAGATTAAATGTGACCAAACGTCGAAAGCGTCCAATACGAACAAGAGCACTTCTTTACGATCGGGCGACAAGCACGTTTGCAATTATTGGAAAAATCCAAGCCGTACAGCATTAAAGCTCCATCGAATTATTTGATCGTTGAAACTTTTTTTCGAATACGCGATATTTTGTGATATGTTCGAACCAACAAGATTACGCGTTAACTAACGCATGAACATACAGATCCAATTGCAGATGCATGCGTGGCGATTGTGCAACAGAATGATCATGCTAGTCCTGTACGGTGAACTTGCACACCTACGCCGGATGACCCTGCGTCGGATTAACACACGTTAATAACTTCGGAAAACTGTAGGAAGGAATCCAGATCCTCCGTTGTTATTTCCTTGATCCCGTAATTGTTCCGTTCGGCTGAAAATAGTTGGAAGTAGCAGGAAAGTGTGTTCGGTTTCTGGCGCATTCGGTATACGTAGGTGTGCGTGCCGAGTTTTCCGCAAGAACGGGGAAAACGCGAAGGACGAGGCGCGATCGTCTGGCTTGGCGTGGTCTTGGTGGCGTGGTTCGTTTCGGAGTGGGAGTAGAGGAACGGGTGGCACCAGAGGGTGGCTCTGTGCCGCGTAATCGTATCGCATGCAGTCGTCTAGCGTGAGTCCGCGCGAGTGGATTGTGGAGGTCGCATCGCATCGTCTCCTCGGGTTCTGTCTTCGAACGTCGAGGCAGCTTCGCTTCGGCCGAACAACCCTGTCCGTCAAAATCGACCCTTTAGTTTTGCCACGCTCGATCACGGACAACGAACGCGGGCATTATGCGCGTTGCCAGAGGGCGCGTACGCGTGAACCAGTCGACAAACGTCGTACCAGAAAAGGGTGAAATCGTAAACGAGCCTCGGATGTTCGCGCGCTTACCGAGTCTTTGACACACTGGGTCAAAACTTGATCCTTAGTAGAAACGGGCCGATTCGCTCGTAGAAACCTCGCGTTTTATCGTCCTGTCTGGCCACCAACCCCTTATCCCCGCCTCGTTTATCCTCCTCTCCCTCGAACCCGCTTCTTTTCGACCTCCGTGTGTACTTTGAACCTTCATAAGTACGCTTCAGGACTTAGACTAGCCCCGTATCGTTGATTTGCCCATTTGCGAACCGCGTAGAGCAAAATATTGTAGCGATTGTAACGTAATATCGATAAGTGCAACGACGAGGAAGGGTTACGTTCTTTTTGTTTGCTCGCGTCCGAGAAGAGTCTTCGAAGACGATTTTAGGTGAACACCGCGCTTCTTCATCTACTGGCACACGATTTTTGTTTCGTCGACGTCTCCGAGTTCGCCACGAGACTCTCTTGGTGGACAAACGATCTTCGGCAGACGAGAAGAAAGGCAAACATTCGTAAGTCGAAGATTTACTTTAGGCTACTATCTAATTACGCGATGTCTTTTTCTATTTCACGATCGAAATCGACTGTCAAGGTTTTTTCTTCTAATCTTTTGCGATCTGGCTTGATAGATTTAGTTAATTAAAGGAGGAAGTATTAATCTCGATTCTTTTAAAAAATTTTCTATTTACTTTTGCGTTCTTTAATTGCAGTGGACTTTCTTTATATTATCACGTATTGTAGTTGAATATAACAATGCAATGCGAGGTAATGTGGAATACCACGCCGCGAAGAAATATATGTATATCATGGGAATACAACGCGTGGTAATACAATGCATAATAATGCAAAGTTTATCTATACATACGTGGTAATGTGACACGCAGTATAAAGATTGACAATGTAACAAAAGTCTATTGTATTGAAAGTACTCGGTCTTTCTTCTGAAATTTCAATTTTTTTAATTACTTCATCCTATTAAAGTCTTTCTTTGGAAATGAAGAGCTCCAATTACTCGAGGATCTCAAAGTCGGCGAGGAAAAATAATAAAAATGTGTCTATTGTGCTGAATAATGAGAAGGAAACAAATCTCGCCTCTAATTAAAAAGTCAAGCCAGTCGTTCCCGAAAGTTTACTTTGAGCCGTATCAACGTTTCCCTCATGGGTCGTTGCGTAGCGTTGAAAGTTCAACGATGCTACTGAAAGTTCCTCGAGAGAAAAGTAACACGATTCGAGTGCTTGTCTCTGAAAGGGTGGGCTGGGAGGAGAGAAGCTTCTTCAGCAACCGTCGGTTCTATTTGAATTTCTAAACTGTACTCGATGTCTGTTCTCATCGTCGGTGCAGCGAGCTGCTAACACTTTGTTAGCCCGAGGTGGAGTGGTCGAGTGAAAACGTTCCTTCGCAAAAAACAGACGCTGACGTCAGGAACGATGCTGTAAACGTAGACTGTAGAAAGTTCGAAGGTTGACATCGGACAGGCTTGGTCCTCTCGAAAGTCACCGATTCGTCTAGAGCACGTCTTAGAACGAATGCACAACCTGCATTGCGACACTTTCTGCCTCTCTCTCTCTTTCACGACTACCACCGCGAAAAACGTTCTACGGTTAATGCGTTTTATCGGTGTCGATGTCGACGCTAAAATCTTGAAACTCGATCGAGAGAGAGATTGGCGGAAAGAAAATTGAATTTTCATGTTTGCAAAGTTCATTCTCTTCTCGGTTAGGTTATTGCATATCCAGTGACCGATCGCGAAACGTAGAAACTCCGACGCAATTTCATCACAGAAAAGTATCGGAAAATCTCACTTATGGCATATCAATTTAAAGCTTGAAGCTTTGCGAAGATGATTGCGTAATAGTTTTGTCGATGTTCCTACCAGAAACTGACTAATTCATCGCTGAAACAAGTAGCGAATATTACTCTTTAATGAACGTTCGCTCGCTTGTTCCAATAAAGAAGTCACTTTCTGTTAAGAATATCGATAAAACGTCAACATAGACATTGTCGTAAAACTACGGGCTTTAATTTCATGAGCCATAAGCGTTATTCGGATTCCTTTATGTTATCGAATCGGATGCCTCGAAATCTGTCATCGTACGTTGTTACTGATAGCCAGCTATATTGCGTAAAAATTATCGATGAAACGTTATCGTGATCATTTTTAAGCTTCAAGTACTCATCGAAAGATGTAATTAATCCTTTCAACGTTTCCGTGACTTCCAAAAATGTAGAATTTCGAACTATAACGCTCGAAACCGACTAACCAACTTACAGCCGTCCGGATACGCGTGCCGATCTCCGCGCGAAATCGATTTTTTCGAAATCGCGATGTTGCGTGCAGATACCTTCGCGAACACGTACTGGCCAATAGAAAAGTATCGATCTACCCGACTGACCTTAACCTTTCGGCTTTTACGCAGAAAAATTTCACCCCTCCGTCGAGAAGATCCCGGAGAAAACGTCGCTGACTCCTTGACACGCTCCACTTGCCGCGTGAAAAATTAATCGTCATCGTATCGAACGCCGCGATTCAACAACGTCAAAGTTTTCCCCCTCGTACCGAGAACAATCGATAAATTTAACCCTTCAGTTGCCACAGACTTTGAAATCTTTGATGACAGTAGTTCTCATAACGTGCTCTTACATTTAACAACTGATTAAAGTCGTTCGTTAGAAACCTCCTTTTTTCGCTAATCTTTGCAAAAGAATATCGATTTAACGATAGTCATTATTTATTAACTGTTTACCAGGTGTTTGCGAACGGTCATAGAGGAAGTTTTTAATCGACATTTACGAGAACTTTCTTTAATCCACAGTCATTTTTGCATGCATAATCGATAGAGAGATCGTAGAGTTCCATAGACTCTTGCGGTATATAGAAACGGCGTCGATGAAATGGCGTGGAAAGCCAGTTGGAATAGGGGATACGACTTAAACGGTTGGAAACCATTTCGCCGAGCTTGATTACACACTACAGAGAATTGCAAATTAAATCCTATCCGGAGACGGAGATTCGGCTCGTAGGTCGACGAGAACCGCGTAAATCGACTGCGAGAATCGATCGACCTACCGTGAAGACTACATTTTTCAAGAGGTGTATCGGAAATGTTGAATATGAGCAATTACTTTCGATACAGTTGATAGCACGATAGAAACACCGAATTTTTAGTCGATTTAGTTTCACGTGAAAACGAAGAGCAGAGAATCGCCTGCATTAAAAACACCGTTAAATAAAATTAATATTAAAGTTGAATTTCTCTGAAAAGAATGATCGGTACGGAGAAAAAAAAAGTAGTATATTTCGTTGGAATTGTGTCGAGTATTTTGAAACATTCTACAGTTTCGACGTATTCGCGAATCGAACCAATGAATCACGTCCGGTGTATTTCGCGAGCGAAAAAAGGGAGAAAAAATCGACGGGACGAGCAACGCTTTCCGCTTTCAGGGATTATGTAAATTGCATTCCGGACCGGCAATAAACCAGCTCGAATTTAACGGCGTTATCTTCGTCGACTGTGCAACGCAGCAAATTCCGGGACACCAATTACGTTTTACCGCGAACACGGGCCACATTAATCATCCGCGATACCGTCCGAATGGGTCGCCAAATTTTCTGACCTTTAGCCCTTTAACGCTCCCATTTATTTTTCACGGGTCTTATAAAAAATATTCTTTTCTACGCGACTCTTCGTTGTATCAATTATCGTTAGTACGATTGAGTTCTGTTATATTGCCGCCAAGTAACACCTCGACTTCGTTTTCAGACATGGTCACATGCGTAAAATTTCCATCCATAATAATACATTTTCTAGGTTGAATTAATTTTTTATTTTCATGTTCCATGCAATCCGAAATAAAGTCATAGGAAGTTCGATGCGCTATTGTATACGAATTCTGTCAGAACCTTCCGATAGGAAAAGCGGTGGCTGTGTCTGTCGAGATTGAAAATACTTAAAAAAGAAGCGGCAACACATGATAGACATACAAAAGCGTGCATGGAAAGCGGTAAAATCGATCTGTGCTACCTTCGTAATACCAGCAACCCTCTCATGCATAATCATGAGAATGTATGACATACGTATGCCCTGGTTTTCCCTGGCCTCCTCTTCCCGCTGCACCCCCTCTTAGCACCGAAAGGATCGTTAGCACGAAGTAATGCCAGTGAAGGATATCCGTTCGAAAAGGTCAAGAGTCCACGCGAGCTTGCCGTGCTACCCGCTTCATTCTCTCATTGTACCGCGGTACGCTTCCTTTTCTCTTTTTTACCCCTGTTTCGTTTCTTCTTCGCGACCACACCGCGAGAAACGAAGGAGGAGTGCAGGGAACCGGAGAAAGGTCCGGGAGTACGTATCCTTCTTTTAACTTCGTGATCTTCGCTGCTCGAGGGCTTTCATGCTTTCGCTAATGGAACACTTATCCTCCCGAAGTCCTCTGATGTTTCCCACAAAACTACCGTACTGTACTTTTCTTTCTATTTTTCTTCGCATGCCCCGAAATATCGTATTCCACTCTCTTGCCGGTTTTTCGATACCCACCGCCATCTTGAAGGCTCAAATTACACTCGAGCGACTGTTCAATTTACGTGTACTTGATCACAAAATTATGCTAATTTTTGGGATGATATAGAGTGTGTTCTATATGTATAAATAACATTCTTACTAGTCGCAAAGGACAAAAAATATTAAATTTCACGAATAATGGGACGGCAACTTATCCTATCAATTTACGTCGAGTTAGAGCTATCTTGTAAATCGGTGTCATAACTACTTAATCCATTTAATACATCGATATAAACCCGGCTTTACCCGTTAAAGAATTAGAATATTCATCGAACGTCCCGGAGTAAATAAATCACCGATAGCTGGATGCACCTGAGTACCAGCGATTAGCTCTTTAGAAAGTCGAACGGATTCGTGAATCACTGGCAAGCGGAAAAATAACATTCGAATGTGTGCCATCTTCGATCCAGCTGTATCCATTTTCCTCTAGCCTGTATCCATTGATTCGATACCTTCGCCTAGCTTTCCCTAGCTGTCCAGTAGATGAATCTCGTTCGAAAGCAAACATCTCTTTCTCTTCTTTTTTCATTACCGCACGAAAAGTAACAGGTTAGATTTTAATTAATCCAGAAGACAATCGCTCGTTATCCGAGCAGAATGATGTAGATATTCACTCTCTGCCGTCTTTTCATCGTATCTTCGTACGCGGCTAATTCAAGAGGATCCTCGAAAAAAGTTCTCGTCGGAAACTTATCGCTTGGACCTGGTTTTCTTCGAGCAGAGGGAGAGCAGTCGTTTTATCGTGCCGGTGTTAAGGTAACGGCACGATTTCCATTAACGCGAAAGCACACCCGGGTTATGCGCTATGCCGCTATGGTGTCACCGGTGAAACTGTGTCACCAACTTTGCTCCTGGCCTGCACAATATTCCTTCCAAGTATCGGTTATCGAAATATCAGGGCACGCGAAAATTAACTTACTAGGAAATACGATTGTTTCGGCATAGAACGTCATTCAACGTGTCAACGTTATTTTTATTTATTTCATCGTCATTAAATCATCGTACATTGTATCGCAACACTTTAAGTCATTGTATCGCTATACCGTAAACCGCTACTTGAATCATAAAAAAATCTGACACCAATAAGACCACGCGAAAAATCGAGTATGAAAATTTAATTAAAACGGTTTAACCATCGTTTCCAATGTTTGATGAAGCAAAAGTTACAGGCTTGTCCCAATTGCGCGACTCACCCTATAAAATTTCATCTGTGTTGACCCAAATCGGGCGATTCGAATAAAGATAGACCGACGGACAACAGTTTCGACGATACCCGATTGTCCGGTGTTGCTTTCAGGCTGACCGATTAACGACGCCAATTAAACGATCGCCGCGACGATTTAATCAACGTGCAACGATACGTTACTATGAATTAAACGTTCACCGAAACCGGGTCAAGAGTCCACTCGGGGTCAAACCGGGGTTATCGTACCCGTATTTTCCATGCTCGTCTCGTATACCCTTGCACGATTTATCACCTCAGCCGTGTGTACGTGGTGGCAATTGCGAACGGTGAAAAGGAACGAAACGAAATGTATAATCAAAGTGCAATATCGATACTGTTCCCCCTATCGCGGAATAAAAAATCGGTCGACAGTTTCTGTCTTCTTTTTTTTTCCGATGAAGTCATTGGGGAGTACTGTGTAACGCTTGAAATCGAGACACGAGAAACTCGTAGCAATTGTCGAGCTATATACCCTTGATAAGTCGATTTCGATTCGTACGTATTCGTGGCAAACAACGCGAAGGAGAGAATAAAGAATTATTGATATTTCGAGAAGATGACCTCGTGACGAGCGAGCGATGCGACGGTGAACGAAAGAGAATGCTCGATAGTCGGTAAAAGTTGACGAACGAGGAACAGCGTGGAGAGGAATTATGCCGGACAAAATTCGAGGCTGTCGAGATGGACAACGCGACAAAGATTTCTTTGCCGACGAGATATCGTCCATCGGCATGTCGCTGCGGCCCAGCGGTAGCGCTTCTTCCGGTAAGTAAATTGTCCTCGAAGACGATCCTTCTTTCTTCGCGTGGGAAAAACTCCTTGAACGAACAGACAGCTCACGAAAACGTTCCTTTTGTACGAACGAGAGTCAACGATCACGCAAGCTTTCTTGCAAGCGCACACGCTCTTTCTTTAACGAACAGGTACACCCTCTATAAAAAGATTCTGCCCATTCCGAACGTTGCGAATTGTAACTTGTATTCAAAATAACGTTTGTCTATTTCAATAACGATTTATTTTGCGATAATCTGAATAGCGAGACTAGATTCTACAAATCAAAGAATTAAAATAATACAAATGTTTCCGCTGATGTTCTTCGTATTCAGATGCTTGATTTAGCCTGATACAAGTATAGAAGGAGGTTTTTAATCACGTTTCCGTTCGTGAACGTATCGTATTTCCGTGTATCGGTGACTATGCAATCGGTCAAGAGATTTCTCGCGTTCACACACTCCTGGGACACGTCCTGGAGAGGATAAGATTCTGCAGTGCTCAAGCCTGTGCGAAGCTGATTGAATAGATTCAGGATAACGCATTCTTTCATCAGGTCCTCCGATTCGGCCACCTTCTCGTCGTTGATGGCGCAGAGCCAAAGCAGCTTATCCAACCACGCTTCCTTCTGGCTCTGCTCGGTCCTGTAGTTTACGCCATGGTCCCGCATCCACAGAGTTAGCTGTAATTTCGAGATCAATAGGTAAACTAAATCGCAACAACCATTACACTCTACCGTAATCCCGGTAGTCGGTTGTTGAATAAAGCACGATGCTCGAACACGAATTATTTAGCCGTTCGCGGCTCGTGTTCTACAAGAAACTTCCCATTTATTGTTCGACCGTAAATTCTATCGAAAGATTCACGTACGTGACTCGATCTAATCACCTGATCCCAGAAACGAACTAAATACGTCAATGACGTTTCTTACCTTTCCTCGACATTTAAAAGTTAAAGGATTTCCAGAGAAGTAAACTTTGTCGATACCACCAGGCAGCACGAAAGGATCCAAACATGTTAAAAGATTCTCTCTAACGTCGAATCGCTTGAGAAGTAACAGCCTGCCGAAGATCGCTGGCTCGAACTTGGAAATTTGATTAAACGACAGGTCCAGCTGCTCCAAGTACACCGTGTCCTTGAACCATTCCTCTCTCACTGCCGTAATCTTGTTGTTTGATAAACTGAGTTTCTTCAGACTGACCAACCCTTCGAATGCAGCAGGATCGATGTTAGATACGTTGCAGTTATTGATGTTCAGTGACTGCACGCTTCTGGCGTATTTTAGAAAAGCACGGGCCCGAATGTACGGCAAATGCGACTTCAAGATCATTATCGTCAACACGTCCGTCTTCGTGTGATTCATTATCGCTTCCATGCTGGCATTGAAACAGTCTAGATGATCTCCAGGCGCTGTTTTCCAAAAAACAATTTATAACATTCATACATTTTTATATTATACTCTTTTGGTATCGTAGCGAATCCGAAGTAGAAAATCTCATCTTTGAGAATTTAGAAGTTGAATATTTTGTACATTTCTAGTAAAAATTATAAGGGATATCTCGAATTACCGAACGGATCTCGTCAACATCGAGACTTTGGATGTATTTCAACGATCGACCGACCGACGGGATCCAATATTCGAAACAACAAAACGAAGGCTAGCAAATATTTGAGAGCCGACGGCCAAATCGACTAGACCGGAGCTAGCGTAAGCCAACGTCCGAATCAACGGGAACTTTCGCGAGTGTTTCGTGGAAAAGAAGACTCTTGCACGTACTAGTTTTCCAATCTCATCGGAAAACTAGAAACTCGAGGATAGACTAAGCGAAAGAGTTTACCTCACCTCGTTCCTGTTCGTTCACGGTGCATATCGTGAACACGAGCGCGATGCAGTTGAGAATGCACAGCAGCAACAGAAGCGACGTGCACCGCATTGCTAAGTGCCCTGCACACGATTCGACGGTTTTTTTACGACTAACAACGCAATGAAAGCGGACGCGACGAACGACATGCCGTTGTTCAGAATTATCAAACGCCAGCTTCCTGTTTTCTGATCAGACTCGAACGTTATCATCCTTGTTCCTATGGATCGCTAATTAAAAATTATAACGGTTCCTCTTCGTCGATAACAAATTTAGTACCTAGCTCCCTTTCATAACAGCCAAATATCTTGCAACTCTAATTCCGTCCCGAAACAAATATGCGTTAAAGATTTTCGTTACGACTGCAGATATCCGCAGAAATTCTTCGCAATCCCCCGAGGAAGGGGTTGTAACTCGCAGCTCGAGAATCTACGGTTCGGAACCTAGATTCTCTAGATTTTGAACGATACCGTGACGATGTATGAAACGTTTTCTCTATGTTATAGGCATTTCAACCCTTGCAAGTTGCGGCGAAGTGGACGCGTTGCCAGAACTCCCGGCACAGGACGAGGAACGATTGCAACGCGCAGCGCGTTTGCTGCAACAGAGACTCGTTTTACGTCAGTGGTTGACGGACCATGGCCTGCATAGCCACTACCAAAAGTGAGCAAACATTCGCCAATCATTCGGCGTGCCACTCCTGGTCAATGAATACAAACTGCTAGCTGCCAGTCGTTGATAATACATTGCGATAATTAATATGTACGATGCTGCATTATGTCAGGTTCTTCAAATTATCTGACAAGTTATTCCATTTATGTATTAGCCGAATCGTCTACGAGGAAAAAAATGCAGAATGAATCTGTTTCTGTCTCGTCAGGCTGATGCAGATGGAAGTGATGTCTCTCGAGGACGTGTACTGGGTAGAAGAGAACACGGTACGGGCAGCTTTTGGCAAAGATCTACAACGGTGGAACGAGGCCAGACAGACATTGCCTATTTCGAAGGAAGATTTAGAAACCCTCAAGGCTGATCTTTGGAGCGCCGTTGTCAAGAACAGCCAACATCAAGACGCCTGGACATGGGGTACCGCTTCCTTCTTCATAGACGTACAACAAATTCGATAAGGGATTGAAAAGACTAACTGTTTCCTTTTGTAATGTCTCAGGTGGAATGTTAGTAGTTTCCGTGTCGGTAGCAGGGCTGGTGACCCTAGCTGCTATGACACAGCCAGCCCTAGCACCAGAAGCAAAACACTCCCTCCTGCAGTACGTAACCGGAAAGTATTTGTTACCAAGCAACTGCCGCGTTCACTTCGAATGGGACGAGCCACAGCTCGTAGGGGAGACAATGACTTTTACCGTGAAGGTACATAACAAAACTTTCTCGATTGTGAAAGTTCGCATTACCATGAAAATTATAGGCGCTTAAAGTGCTGTACACGCTCTTGAATAACCAAACTGTTTATCGATTATACTGTACGAGCGGTGGGCTACTGCACCCGCGAGGGCACCGACATAGACATCGTATTAGTCTAATTGCGATAAGTGGGCAGATGTAAAGACAAGTTTCTCTAGATCTTTCTAGGCTCTTCTTGAAATTAGTCGTATAGACCAGTGCCTATAAGCTCTTCAGTGAACATTTTATATGGCTATTACCGTTCATACGTTCTCTTCGAACTCGTAACAATTTGTGAGACGATACATCCCTTTGAAACGATGGTTTTACAGTTTTATCAACGCAACGGCCAACCGTATCCGATCTGTGACAAGGACAATTTAATCGTAGAAGTCACAGAAGGCACGCGAAGGGTGGCGACCGTAATTGAGTTGGGAGGCACCGACCCGTTAGCTGCTAACACCGCAGTAGTCAAGTTTACTGTCCGCCATGCTGGACAATATCGAATAGCCGTACTTATTGGTTCGTGTCACGTTCACGGAAGCCCGTTTCTTAAGAATTTTCTTCCTGGTACGTTTACGCAATAATCTACCGCGATGACCTACCGCGGACCATTCGAGAACAAACATCCACGATCGTTCGATGTTCCAGGTCCTCCAGATCCAAATAAGACAGTCTTCGTACGGCAAAGTTCTACGGTAGTTTGTACAGCTGGAATTGCACACTCTATGACAATAGAGCCACGAGACGAATACGATAATTTGTGCGTATTTGGACCTGGAGATAATCCTACGGAAGGATACCAAGTCAATATTACTCAGGCAAATAGACGATTGATACTTTTGTTACCGTATGGGTGACTCGTTCTATAATTACACTTATTACAGATTGGGAATGTAGTAGATAAATCGGCGGTGACGAATTGTAGTATACAGCTTGATTACGACTCTCCGAATCAAAGGATTCGGTTGAAAGTTAGCTTCCCAAAGGGTGGTTGTTATCACGCGACAGTCAGTTTAGCTGGACTGCAATTGCACAATGGGGATTTCGACATCATTGTACTCGAAAGTACGGATAATTTTCTACAGAAATGATTTTACTAACAGTGACATGATTTCTGATGATATTACTGTCGCAGGTGATGTTGCAAGAATGGTACACAACAACGTTGCTTCGAAGGACCCCGACATTTGTTACGCTGCAAAATTGTTAGGCATGCAAGGCGAGAAATTTTCAAAGCCGAAAAAAGTTTTCTGTTTCATTTCGCCTAAGCAGCTCACCATCAAAGAATATTTGTTGAGAATAATACCGAAGAGACTCGTTACTTTCAGGCTTTGTCCTTCTACCAAAGTAGGTTGATGTCATAAAATAAAGCACCGAAGTATCGCTTGACTATTAATAACTTAAAACTATATGTTTCAGTTTCATTTTGATTGTTCGAATAATCAATACGATGGTTACGACTCTTTCTCTATCGACGATGGATGTCAGCCACCCGTCGAATTGATTTCTCTGTACAGAGATATAATAGCCGCTACATTTACGTTGTTCCTTTTGAAGAACATAGGTGGAAGCGAAACTTTTGCCGATAAACAAGATTTCTTTTATCACGAAGTTCGAAAACATCATCAGAAACATTATCACGAAAAACTTTCGATGAAAGTTCAAAGGGACAAATTACTGGAATCGGTAAATATTAAATAGTAACTCTTTTTCTCTTATCATACGCATACTTATTAACTTTTATTCTTTCTTAAGTCTATGAAAGCCACCAAAGGATTTTCCGTGAGCGACTGGTGCAGAAATTTCGAAATCACTTTCCAAGGTGAACAAGGTATGTCTCGTTCGCTAAAAATATTTTCTATTAATTATAAGAAGATTAATTTGTGCGTTGTGCTTTAGGCGTCGATTGGGGAGGCGTTAGACGAGAATGGTTCGAACTAATTTGCGCGGCTCTATTCGATTCAGGAAACGGCTTATTCGCTTCCTTTGGAGAATCCCAGCAAGCTTTGGTACATCCCAATAGTAAACGGCCTCAACACCTCAAGTTAAAGCACTATGAGTTTGCAGGTCGAATCGTGGGCAAATGCCTGTATGAATCTGCACTTGGTGGTTCCTATCGCCAATTAGTTCGTGCAAGATTTACAAGATCATTTCTTGCGCAAATCATAGGCCTCAGGGTACACTACAAGGTAAACATTCACATTGAGGAACATTTTTGTGGACCGAGTATCTTAGAGTCGATTATTAAAATTTTTTTCATATTTTTTATTTCTGCTATAGTATTTCGAGCAGGATGACCCAGACCTATACCTAAGCAAGATAAAATATATTCTTGAGAACGACGTGGAGGAAATGGAATTGTATTTTGTTGAAGAAGAGTACGATAAAGATGGTCAATTATTAAAAGTACGATAACGAACACTCTTTTTTCTTCATACGAATATTCGCTCGCTAAGTTACCTTACTATTCGTCACAGGTAGCCGAGTTAATACCAGGAGGCAGTAAAATTCGTGTCACGAACGAAACGAAACTGCGTTATTTGGATGCATTGGCACAACACAGACTAGCCAGTTCTATACGAAACGAGGTAGAACATTTTCTAAGGGGCCTGAACGAGCTCATCCCTGACAACCTTTTAGGAATATTCGATGAAAATGAACTAGAAGTATATGATCTAATAATTGCTTCTATTTTATGTTTTATTCTGTATCAAACACTTAGTTCGTTGTAGTTGTTACTATGTGGAACTGGAGAATACAGTGTGGCAGATCTACGAGCGCACCATATAGCTAATGGGAGTTCGCCGGAGTTTCTCCGAGTTCTGGATTGGTTCTGGACAGCAGTTAGTAATTTCACACAGGAGGAGATGGCCCGATTACTACAATTCACTACAGGTTGCTCGCAATTACCACCCGGTGGATTCCAACAGCTAAATCCACGATTTCAGATCACAGCAGCACCAACATTTGCTAATTTGCCTACAGCACATACTTGGTAGGTTTCTTGTATCTACTGTTAATCGTTCATTTTAATTATTCTAATTTTCTTCCAGCTTCAATCAACTCTGCTTACCAGATTACGAGTGTTACGATCACTTCGAACGTGCTTTATTATTAGCGATTAGCGAGGGAACCGAAGGTTTTGGTATGATTTAAAAAGGATTATCTGTCCATTAATTTCTAGTCTTAACAACGACGGTATTAAACATTTATTTAATTCTTCTTTTATATTATTAATATAGTTTTACTTAAGAAAAAAATTAATGTAACTTTCTCCCACGACGAAATCAGAGGAAACCACCTTTATTGCACACTTTGATACGTGACTTAGAAATTTTTTAAATTTCCCCTTTTGTGTTTTGCTAAACGACTATCAAAGAACAATCTAATGTTTCAAAACATAAAAACAATGACATATTGATATTTTTACTGGCTTGCGGTAACGTTTTTATAATGAGGTGATACAAAGAGCAATCTTACAGGAACATCTAAATTGCTCAATTTACTGTATCAAGGTTTGTTGTAGTTTAAAAGTATTGTAAATTTTATTACTTATAAAAGTAGATACGTACGTACGCGTTCCTCAAGCCGTAAGATTTGAAATATTCAGCTCTGCAGTTCTATCGAGATACGATTAAGTATTCAATCTTTTTTATTTTATAGTTATTGCAATAGATGAAGTAGAGTATGTACAATAAAGTCTGACTTGTTCTTTTGCGATATCATTTTTTTCTCTACGTTTCTTACATGCAGTATTCAGAAAATATTCGTACAAATTAATAGCCAAAGTTGAAAAACGATCTCTAAACTCTTTGTAGATGTAGTTATCATCTTTTTTTCACGTTTGCGGTTTTTCTTTTCAAATTTATTCCTAAAAATAGCGAGTCAACGAGTACGATCAAGTCCAATCTCAGAATCGTAGGGCAGCATTATTTGTTGTCGCGATTAATATATGCAATAACAGATGTTTTTAGAACGACTAGCAAAAGTTACATATTACACCTAACGATGTACTCGACCGTGTAAGACGATTTTGTGATAACAAGAGCGAATCTTCCAACCGAAATACGTGCCGTCTCTTCGCTTACCGTATAAGAAAAGCATCAAGTAAAACCAAACATGGATCCATCGTAATGGCAGAGTAGGATACCGCAGAGATGTTGTTATCAAACGAAACGGAAAATCATAATTTTATCTTGTACTTAAGTACACAATAATGAGAAATGTGATCAGACACGTCGT
Source organism: Megachile rotundata (assembly GCF_050947335.1). Taxonomy (NCBI): domain Eukaryota; kingdom Metazoa; phylum Arthropoda; class Insecta; order Hymenoptera; family Megachilidae; genus Megachile; species Megachile rotundata. Next base: position 17,780,127 of record NC_134989.1, on the reverse strand, counting down.
ATTTGTGTCACTCGTACGTGGTTACTTAGATTTTAACGGTCTACTGTAACGTGTTTGGAAAAAATAATATACCGTGAGCATCGTTGTGTTTCTCTTCGTTTCAACTCTGTAAAACACGGACACGCGCAAGCGTTATGTAAAATATGGCTTAAACACGATTACTTGTACATATGCATTTGTTTGTTGTTATTTTATAATAGATAAAAAACATTACTCAACCACGGTGATATTATCCAATGCTTAGCAATGCTAACGGTATCTTATTTTTATCATTTTATCATGTTACATCGAAAAAACATGTAAAATATAGATTAAAAAAGTAAAACAATATCTATATTTATTTATTTATCCCTTTATCGCGTAACATTTCAATCGCTGGTATATCTAATATGTCTGTTCTATGGGATCACTAAATATTCTTTCAATTTGAAATAAAGACAATCGTATCAGAAAGTATATGGAATAAAAAAAATATAAATAAATAAATAAAATAAAAAAAAAATTTATAATTTTTGTAATAAAAGTACTCATGAATTTGCTATCGCTTAGAAACTGTCTCCTTCAATTTTTTATCTTCGCAATCGCATACAACTCTCCCTTTCACATCTCGTATCAACAGTGGAGGGTAGATCAAGTGCCCCAAGAGATCAATGTCACGAGCGTGCATAATACGTGCAACAACAAGGTGACAGAGACCGAAAGAAATTCAATATTTTCAAACTGAAAAATTGATTAGCCATCGCCGGGCATAAGTGCCCGCTATTTGCTCGTCCGTCTACTGCGTCCTTCGGAGCGCAGTTGCTCATAGCCAACGTAAGCATCCTTTTCTACCAACACCACTCTTTTTCGTCAAACAATTGTTCCCACTGAACCCGAAGTCTTACTTTTCAAACTCTTTGTTTCAACTGTAAGAAACTTGAAGTGAAAAAAATTAAACGCTCACCTGGCAGTTTCTGAAATAATATTAAAAATCAATAATAATTATGTATATCAAAGCAAGTGGTAGATCGCATTACCTTTTAAGGAGTCAACACTGGACCTGTTGTTGATAACAAGGTACGTAAAATAGCTCTAGGTGCACGTACAACGCTACCAGCGATTTGAAGCATCCTACTACTCCAACCCCCCTCTTGAGACTGTCGTATTAGACGTTCTCTCAATTCGTTTAATTCCGCTCTTAAATGATTCACAGTGACGAAACAATTTAAAACGGGCATTCACGAGGCATAGGGGATCATTAAAACTTACAATTGCGAACTGCACGATGTCTCCACACGTCGCAAGGCTGTTTCTCGGTCGGCTAGTTGGGCTTCCAGGAAAACCGTGCGCAAGTGTAGGGATCTCCCCGACTCTTCGGACGATTTTAAGCGTTTCTCCAACCTTGATTTTTCATCTTCTTTGGTCTTCAGTTCCCTACGAGGAAAATATTTGTCAATAGACGAATAAGGGTTATTATTTATCTACGAAATTTACTTTGCATATTGTTGTATTTGTTGCTTCAAAGATTCAACGAGACCAATCTGAGTTGCTAACTTGACTTGTAAGTCCTCCACAGCTTGTTCTGCTTTATCCGCTCTCGATCCCCGTTCAACGGCTAGAGTTTCGCTAGCTGTTACCTGAAAAAGTATATTAATGTAATCGATACGAATTATCAGACACGAGAGGGAGTAATCGATAAGTAGGTAACCACGTTAAGTAATACATATTGCCAAGTAGATGGCATGCTAGTAATTTTCGTTTGAACTTTACACGAGCAGGAATTAATAGGTCAAGTAGTATCGATCCCTTTTTCTTAGAACGGAAAGAGTGCTATATGTTATTGAGTCACCGATGAAACATTAAAGATATGACTCAACCGCGTATTATATCCTTAGGTACGTTGACCTATCGGACAAGTATGATCGCGTGCAACTTAAACTTCCCTTAGTTCCAAATAGTGTTAGAGAAACCCACCACCCGTACTATTTATCAATAACCTTTATGGTTCACATAGGTTCCTAACTATTTAAGTTTCCCATAAAATCTACTTAAGTTCTCCTTACAATCTCCTTGCTTTAATATTTGGATTAATTACTGTAAAAGAGTTCGTTTGTTGAACTCTGGAGGGTGAAAAGATGACTCATTCTTTCATAGAAAGCGATAGAAATCCGCGTCGAACCGAGAGAGTTCACCCTTTCTAGACTCGTCTCTAACAAGCACGACAATGAGTCACCCCATCGAATCAATTTTCGCAGCACGTGGAATTTAATATACGTTAGATCGTGAACCTTTTCAAGAAGTATCCTCTTATCTTCGCGCAATTTCAACAGCTTTTCTCGATCCTTCGACATCTGCTCGTCGAGTGCCTGCAGTTGAGCTTGGACGGTAAGCAATTCATTTCGCACGTTTTCTTTCTCGACCAACCGCTCCTCGGATAACTCGCTCAGACGCTTGATCTCTCCCTCCATTTCCCCGGTCTCCTGTAATAAACGGTAACCCAATTCGTGAAAACGTATTCACCCCACGTTGAACTTCGCATGTGCCTAAAAGTAACTAGGAGAGGATTTCTGGTTTTATCTATGACGTTGTTGTTGTCGCGGTACGATACAGTTCCTTCTTTCGCTTCACAATTAGCCGCTGGATCAGTGCCAACTTCTCTCTCGCTTCCACAGTGTATACTAATTAATAGCCCGCTACGACGCACACGAGTTCCATATCGTATAATCGTACAAAATATATTTATGCACAAATCTAATCGTTTATTAATGATAATCATGGCAAGAAATGTCAGAGTAACAAATGAAAATGATCCGTAAAGTGTAATGAAATTTCAGTGAACCAGAATGATATTTTGTACCACGAAGGAAATGGCATGGCGCATTTCCAAAATTTTTTATACCACATACATTAGCGTAACTAAGCACCAGGGTGATTCTGGCTCTCGAAAATATAGGCTAGATCTCTCCATGCACGAATACTTAAATTTTCATGTTCTTAAATCTTCCATTTTCGCATTTTCGAAAACTTGATCACCCTTGTACAGAGTTAACACCTAGATAAAGATCGTAATCATGGCAATGGTTACATATTCGATTCCTTAAGGAATGCCAGAAATTTCACTCTGGGTAACTATAATATTTTACGAGCCGAAACTCGTGTCACGAGCTCTTACGCTAGCGTCATCCCCCTAGTTAGATACACGTCATTGAACTCTGCTGTGCATCGCTCGCAAGGCGGTAGGCATATGTCCATGCTTGATATTTATCGCTTATCGAAATATTATCGGCGTACAATGTTCACGAAATCAAGTGAAATGTTAGTTACATTCTTATTGAAAGTATTCGTCAAATTTCAAGCTGAAAACTAACCGTTTTTAATACATCCTTTTCTTTCAACGTTTCGTTGAGCTGCGTCCTAACATAACGAACTTCGTTGGTCAGTTTGCTGACACGGCTATTTTCCGCGTCGGACAATCGACGCAATACGATGATCTGCAGCTGTAGATTTTTCACTTGTTGATTTAAATTATCGATCGTCCGACGAAATTCCAAAATTTCTTTACGCTTGCGCCTCCAAGCATTCAGCATAAGCATATGACACACCAAACTCGCAGCTTTCTCTGGATTTTGGTAGAACCGTGAATCCGGTTCCTCGCATACGAATCCCTCCATCCAATTTTTAATACCGACACTGATTCCAACGTCGTTAGTATCTTTAATCCTATCGCTTTCTTCGGTTCTTTCCGCGATCGAACTGCTATTCGATCTAAATTTATTTAACTGCGATTAGAATGTGAATTCGTCGAGGAAAGAAAAAATGATAAATTTGAAAGTTACCTAAAGTCAGCGTTCTCTACCTCCATCATCGACGGTGACAGATCATTCATGGATAAGCTTTTCCTACAACATGGTGAACCGACCATGCAAAATATGGAGTTACATGTTGAACTGTCCGGACAACTTTTCGCCGTGTTAATCGAAGATGTACGATTTATCGTTGACAAACCGGTCAGTCTGAAGGAAGTCTTCGGTGGACGATAGTAAGAACCGGGTCGTTGACATCTTATAGGGAGTTGAGAATACTTTTGAAATTTATGTTGCATGCATCGTGCCAATCTCTTCTCTCCGCGGAAATGATTGAATTCTTCCCTGGGGCTCCTCGAAGCGCTCAGGGAACATGTATTTTTCAGGATGATTGCAGTTTCTGGCATCGCTTTTAGCATTCACGAGTAAGCGTTTCACAAAAGTGACAAATGTTGTTACCTCTTGTCATGGAGACAATATTATAAACAGTCGTGTGACAAAACAGAATCATCACGCTCGTACGTTTCGATGCAACATTGCCTACTCTTAGTAGAATAACGTGTGAGTGAGAACCGAAAGAAAATGGAGGGAAAACTGAAGAACATCCTAGAATTAAACTCAAGGAGAACTCGAGAGAGACCTTCTTCAAAATTATATTATATTATTTTTATGTAACTCTTTGCATCGAGAGCTTTGCGTAGACACCTCGTGGTTACAGTATGACTTATAGTTTTCTTAAAAGTTCACGAGACTTATCAGCTTTTATATGTATACATATATGTAGAAGATTGTGGTTAACACGCCATCTGTGGAACGCGTCATACAATGCATTTTTCTAAAATTCTCCATGCATAATTTGTATTTTATTATTTAATGTCTTGATTATATATTGCATTTGTTATATTCCATATTATTATATCTGTTGTTAACCTTATCGGTCTTATTTAATAAATTCTTCAAATATTCGAATTGTATCTGTATTCTTTGAATGATGTTTCTTGGAATTGGATAAATTGAATACGTCTACGACGATGTGCAAGACACGATTAGAACTTATATAATATATAGATCTGATTTACGCGATGTAATCTCAAACTCGCAACGAATCTTATTCGCATCAAACAATGATTTACAAACTAAAAATTAGGCGTATTTACAACTGATGATAAATCTAATTACAAGGAAAGAAATATAGGGAGTTTTTAAATAATATGAGGATTATCGTACAAGTCACGGTATAGCAAATTGGCGTATATCAAGGATCTGAATTCTACCGAGCTATCTACGTTCCTGAATTTCAATCTACACATCTGATGAACTTTAAAGCAAATGTGTTAAAGTCTACATTTTTAACTCACACAGTAAAGACTACATACATGTATATCTATAATAAACTTCAACCAACTGCAGGAGAAGTAAGATATATGCCATGTATACGAAAGAAATTATATTTATACTAAAAGCAGGAGGAGAAACAAGTTTCCATGTAGAAGGAATTCTACGTCATTCAGCGCACAAATTTCAAGGAAGTTATCGTAACATTACAATATTACTCGTATTGATACACGGTCGTTCTATTTGAGTAACTGTGAATGTAGATTCGTCGAAATACGTGTGCCTGCGCGTATCTACGAAGTATATTACGTATACTCCGTTCCTACCGTTGAAACTAACGAACAGGTCAGTATCAATGCAAAGTCCGAGCGAAATGTTGTGCTGCGTTGGGTCTCGCTTCTAGTCACGGCCATGCACGATTTTACATCGTGTGCGGACAGTGTGCGCATCAGTGTTCTGTGATAAAAGAAATTTTTAACCAAGGACTTTGGTATTATTTGCCATTTTTACAATTATTTCGTGCAACGTGCATTTCGTCCGATTAAATTCGGTTTTCCTGCTAAGAAGCGCGTGTACATACATACTTTCAGATTCGAAAGTGCCTTACTATGTTGATCGAGCTGCAGGCAAGTCTTTCTCGTCACATTGTCCTACGATAGTTTAATTATAGCTGCACGGCTCGTACGGACCTAGGCTTTCCCAAAATAATGATTGGATCAGCGTGGCATCCCTCCTCGCCCTCTACTCTCGTTTCTCTTCCCTTGGGACACTTGTGTGCAGTGCTTCTGGAAGTATACCTGTGAACAGCTGTCGTTTTACTGACCAAAACTTCGAGACGAGACTTCTATGCTTCCTTGTTAACCTACGCTTAATGTTTTAACAGTGTTAATCATAAGTTACGCCTAACTCGTGCGTCAATCATCCTATGTATTGCGACATAAACATATTTTCCGCTAAGATGCGTGATACAGTCTTTTGAACGCATGGTTTTATCGACACGAAATAAATTGTTTCTAAAGTCAATCTTTCCTCCTGCATTGTCGTTTCGTCTATGGTCTTAGGTAATTATCTTCACACAACCACTTGTATTCTTGCCTGTACTGATAAATGCGCGCGAAATACTTTGATATGCCAAATTTTTGTGAAATGCAAATCGTATGGTTAACTTTTTAGTCCTACAAGTATAATTTTCTGTCTAAATTTATTATACTGTACATGTTATGCATGGAACATATTTTCTTAAAATAATTTGTAGTACATTTTTAAAGCCATTTCAGTTGATTTCTTATAAAGCCATCCAAAACATTTATAATATTTGAACCGTTTGATAACAAACATTATCAAAATTATTTCAGATGGCTACTGTTCAGTGTTTTAATCACTAAGAGCCATGGAATCATTCCATGGAATGAGTGACGAAAATATACATATAAGTGATGTCAGTAAGTATTAAATGGTTCATTCTGACTACACGTGAAATATATATAGAATAACATAACAATTTTATTGAGCAGTGGAGGTCATAGGGACCACTGATCCTGGATTTGCAGGATATACTGACAGAGGGGAGCAACCACCAGTGGAAGTATGCCCTGCTAAAAAATTATTGCCTTATATTGAAATAATTGAACAACCAGCGAGCAAAGCTTTACGCTTTCGCTATGAATGCGAAGGCAGATCGGCTGGTAGTATACCTGGTGTAAATAGTACACCAGAAAACAAAACATTTCCTAGTATAAGAGTAAGTATTACAAACTAATAAGTAAATCTTAATCTTTGATCATATACAAAAATAAGGACTGTTGATTGTAGATAGTAAATCACAATGGCCCTACTGTAGTGATAGTATCTTGTGTAACAAAAGATGAACCGTACAGACCTCATCCTCATAATCTTGTTGGAAAGGAAGCGTGTAAACAAGGTGTTTGTACAGTAGAAGTATCATCAAAAACTATGACAGTCACATTCGCGAATCTTGGTATACAATGTGTTAAGAGAAAGGACATTGAGGAGGCACTTAGAATAAGAGAAGCAATTCGTGTAGATCCCTTTCGAAGTAAGTTCACAATTGAATGCATTCAAAATCACATATTTAATAAAAAGAAGTGTACATTGTATATATTTCTCTTTAGCTGGTTTCGAACATAAAAGACAACCTACCAGCATTGATTTAAATGCTGTAAGATTATGTTTTCAAGGTTTCATAGAAGGATCGCAAAAGAGAAAGTTTAATGTGCCGTTAGCCCCAGTTGTATCTGATCCAATATTTGATAAAAGTAAGCCCATTATGTTCTAAATTTATTTTGCAAATGATCATATCTCTAATTATACTTAATTACTTTAGAGGCAATGTCAGATCTTGTGATATGCAAGCTCAGTCATTCTAGTGCATCAGTTGCTGGCGGTATGGAAATGATTTTATTGTGTGAAAAGGTTGCAAAAGAAGATATACAAGTTAGGTTTTTTGAAGAGAAGGATGGACAACTGGTTTGGGAAGGATTTGGTGATTTTCAACCTACTCATGTACATAAACAGGTATACATTATATGTAATAACTTTAGTATCAAATTCTGTCTAAGTGAACGTGTGTTGATTCTAAATACAATTTGTATTGACAGACAGCAATCGCGTTCAGAACACCCACCTATCGCATACAACAGGTAGATCAACCAGTGCAAGTATACATCCAGCTCAAAAGACCATCAGACGGTGCAACAAGTGAACCATTACCATTTCAGATGTTACCTCTTGGTGCAGGTAGGCCTGCTTTCTGGTCTTTACGGAAAGCATTTGCCAAGAAGAAAACAGATTATAGTACATTCGGTAAAATATTGGCAACTGAATCGACGTTACTGTCAAACGTTGCGCCGAAACTTACGCGAAACATCGACGAATTTAATAACAATGATTTCGGTCTAAAAAAATCGAATAATAAAATTTCCGCGTTGCGCGCTTTAAACGATTTATATAACGTAAGAAATACACTAGATTCTTGTAATGGAAGTACTGAAATTGCTCAAAATAATGCACAAAATATGGATCATTTAAAAAGTACTATTATCGATTACGAGAACAACGAAGTACCAATTCACACGGAAAAAGTTACGGACAATGATCAAATAAATAAAATATACAAAATTGACAGTAATTACGCGAACAAAGAAACAAACGATTCCAATTCAGGAACTTTAACTCGTGTTAAACCTGATAGCACCGTTAATAATACGTGTGTATTAAAAAATTTAGAGATTTCTAAGAATAGATCTGATTGGTTTGACTATTCGGAAGTAGGTAAATGGGTACAAAAAGGTCAATTGTGTCTCAAAGAAAAAGATAACGAAGCTGATCTTAAACCTGAAATAGCAGACGATTGCAATAAATCGTTCAATGAATTGTTAACACAAGTAGCCGAGTTGGATCAAATTTATGCCGATACACATGCCAAGTTAATACAGGCAGCCCTCGAACAGAGCACAACCGATCAATCCATGGACATTGATGTTTGTGATAATCAGACATACACTAGTTTACAAATGGCTATGAAAAATCCGGTAGAATTTATTGATTTACCAAACGACAAAAAGTACGAGGACGTGTGTATATCTAAAACAGATCCAAATCAGCCTTGCCCTTCGCCCCCGGTGACTACAAAGAGGGATGGAACGCAGGAAACTGAAGAAAGATTACCGCCTTTACCACCGAAACGTATCCGTAAAATGCCTTCCATGCCTCTTTTACCTCGGCCCATATCCTCCCCCGTGACAACCGATTCTTACATCGAAGCGCCAAACAAAAATTTACCTTCCTTACCTGGTACATTATCCAAGACTTCGAAACAGGGACTGTTTTCAAAATTGTTTGCAAAGAAAATTAAGAAAGATAAAGACACAATTTCAAATGTATCTAAAGATAGTAATACGTCTGTGAATATACCTGGAAACGCTTCATATTTTTTAAAAAATAATGTACCAGATGGTACACAGTTACAAAGTCCAAGACCTAGTGCTACCAGTACCACTAGCGTTAAATCTCTTAGATTAGATGGTGATGATACGCCACCTTATGGAATGGAATTAACAGAGGCTGAACATTATGCGTTATACACGGCTATGGCTCCACACGCAACCGTATCAGAATTTGATGAAATGTCTTTCTACTATAGTCCCGTAGAGGGTGGAAAGATTTTCTCTGAGAAGAAGGACACATAATTTGTTTTCGTACTTATGCTGTTTACTAGAGTACTTCCATTTAAGGGTGATGTGTTTCTTGTTTGGGATAGTATACTAGGAGGAAACTGATATTTTTGTGATTGATCGAAACTGCTTCTACGCAGTTGCAATTTTTTGGATTTTGGCAGCTTAGTGTGTTGATAACACGATTTATCTAAGAAAAAGTTGGCGATATTTTTTTATTAAATACGCGATAAGCTTTTGTTGTGTTATGCGTTAACTAAAACGCTTTCGATCAAATTGTGACACTATTCTAGTCGTGGTACAAATTGTTATCTTTTTTTCTCTCTTCGATTGTCTTTCATGTGTATCCCATAAGATAGTTGAAGTATGAACTCAGTCAGAACTTGTTGTTTATTACCAAAGAGTTAGTGTTCCTTTAGTCAAATTTTATGGTATTACTACTTATTATATCCTACAGATAAGGATATGTATTGCTTTTATTAATCATGACACGTTTGTTCTTATTTTTAATGGTGTCTGAAATTTATATGCATCACTTTATTTCTAGTCCTAGAATAGGCATTTAATTTATGGTTGGTAAAGCAAAATCATTTTTATTTGTATTTAACACAGACCTTCTAACATAACAATATAATATTTAAGAGTGAAATGGATTTTGCGGGAACTCTCGAAATCATTTTATCTTCAGAGAAAATTAATGGAAATGTTTGATAAATCACGTCCTTAATGTACAATCATTTATAGATGATCCTGATTGGTTAAGGCGAAAGAGACAAAAGATTAATAACAATCCAAACGTGCTAGTTTTGAGGCATATAGAAGCAGAAGCTGAGAAGCGTGAGTATTTTTATAAAGTTGTCTACAATTTTACAGCTTTGCCGGGAGTGGGTTTAAGCAATGCCATTGGCATTCATAATACATTGTACTACACTCATGCAAAATTGCTGACTCTAATTTTTGATATTACAACTAATTTCCATGTTAATATTTTCATATATGAAAAAGGGGAAGGTGTAATGAGCTGTCTCCACAATGCTAGCAATAAACATAATTTTTTGCATTTTTACGGGGTCCCTGCGCCCTATTTGTTGTAATAGTTGTTGTAACGAATATAGAAAATTTATTGGAAGTTCTAGAGGTTTGGATTTGTACATTTAGAAAGATGTTTACGAATTGCGAATTTAAATTTGTCAAGATATCACATGTTTTAGCGCTCTCGAATCATGTCATATACTAACCACCGATTAATCCAATCCCTTTACGTCGTGGAAATATTACAATTTTAATTACCCATATATTTATTGTTGAAGATACGATGTGTCTCATTGCATTGAACAGTGCCTGAAAATCTGAAGAACGAGGACAAAGAATCAAAGAAAATTTCCACCGCGTAAAGGGAGGTCTTTTGTGGATCAAAACTTTCATTGTATTAAGAAATATGTACTATGTTCATATATCTTAGATATAGATATATATTTTCACGCACTGACGAACAATCTTGTTTTATACTTTTTTAAGAACGTATTTTGTATAAACATTTGAAATTTGTACTTGAATGATTGGAGGGCAGTGATCTTGTACAATTATAAAGTATATTGTATTTTTGTAGTTATTACCAATAAGTGCTTGAATGGATACTATTTTTTTTATATCCATTACTATGCTTACAGAAGCACATTGTTAATAATGAACTGAACATGTTATTGAAAAACTGATTGTACAATTTGAGATTTAAAGGTATACAAGTACTCTGCTCTCATGTGACAATGTTGTACTTAAGATATTCTGCATTACAATAATAGGAATGAAAATGATGTGCAATATTTGTATGGCAATACAGATTTTTATAAACTGCTTCTTTGAAAGATAAACATTATATCTATATATTGTACAATACATATACATAATATATTTATCTATATACATGTACAATTATTTATTCTGCTTTTTATTCTGCTCCCAATCAATTTCAGATTAAAAGAATGATATACGTAAAAAGTGTACAGGTACGACATGATCTTTGGTCATAGTTTAGTTTGTTGATATTTGCTAATCATATTAATTGTGTTTTTGATAATCATATGAAACACGTGTATGGTTATAGAGTGACGTTTGGAGTGAAAATATATAAAACTGCATGAATCGTATTAACTAACTGCTTTTATTAAGCTTTTGCTTTTTTTCTCCTTTAATAATTATATATGCATGATGTTAAGGGTACATTATTCTTTCATTGTTGCTTCTTTCAAGGACTTTGCACGATAATGAATATAACGTAAATTATAAAGAAATTGTGGTCGGACTGAGCATCTGTCTTTCTATTAATCAGGTTGCGGTGAATTTGTTAGTTTGTCTTATTGATAGATATTTATTTGTGTTATTGTAATTGTAGGTATTGCGATGTTAAATCAACCAACTCCGTATAATTTAAATGTCATTAAACCAGAACCAGCAGGGAGGATATCTCCCTATGGAGGCTCAGTGGGTAGTGGAGGATCTTTTGTATATTCTCCAGGAAATCCTCAACCACAGGCTGCTATGCAAAATTTGAGGTAGTTTTTAAATTTTCATAAACGTACTGATTATAAAATAATGTAAGTCTCGCGAGAATGAATTGAAATGAATTTCAATTGTATGGTATAGGCCTCACATATCACCAGGTCGCACTCCATCGCCAATGGAGTACAGTCCATATAACCCAGCGCTTGTTCAACCACAATTATCACCACAGTGTCAGCCAACGAGCAGTCATCTACAACAACCATCAACTAGCACAAACGCACAACAGTTTTTATATTTACAAAATACATTGCAACCGCAAGAACAATTACCATTGAACAGAGCAACACAAAACTATGGAGACGAGTTGCAAATGTTGAACAATGCTGGTAATAATGAGCAAACTATGTACAGATTACTGTGTTAACGCGTTGCTTTCAACAGATCAATTCATATGTTCTTACATTTTTAGCAGGTGAAATACAGAACAGAACAGATGTCACAAATGTTTTAGACATGGACATTCAACAGTACAATTTTGACTGGAGTCTCAATCCGCTTGATTCGACAGAGCTTGCTGAATTAGGCCAAACTCTATCTGAAAATCTATCCAGTGGATTATCCATCTCGGATTCTATTAATGTATACATAACATAATACGTATATTAGTTGATTTAATAGTAATTTATAATCATTTAACTAAATTATCTTGAAATTTAGGTGGACGTAAACAGTGGAGCGAACGCAGAGGCAAGCAACGTCGGAGAAAGTAACATGACCGACAGTTTTACAAGAATTACTAACAACACTCTTCGAGAACTGACCACTTTAAATAATATGTACAAACCAGCGTAAAAAAGTTGACGACTAAAATATCGTGAATTTTATTATTCTTAAAATAACAATATAAAAGATACGTTGTATAAATGTTGTTTTTCAAATGAAAATTTCTTTAAATTCGTATACTGTGAATGTAATTAATATTTAATTGGTTGTGATTATACGACAGTACATTACTGTAACACATTAACAATTGTATTCTTGTAGGGTATCTCGCCGAGTGATCATTAATTTTAAATGCAATATTTTTTTTCTATGGATTCTAACAAATTTTTTTTAATATCACAGATTAAAATATTTTGCGAATATAAGTGATATATAAAATACTGTGACTGTGATCAATGTGTACTGAAAATCTACACGTTTGACGTGCATGCAAATAGTCTCGATTAAGAATTATTCTTATACGTGAAATAAAATTCGTAACGAACAAAGTACAGTGTACGTGGTAAAAGACAATCTGCATGCAATATTCGTACAAAGTATAATTTTTTAAGTAAAATAAACACCCGCGCATAGTTATTTGTTTTACGCATTTCGTACGCTTACATGCAATGTTTAACTTTTATTTTTTACGCATTTACGTCTGCTACAAATTTGTTTGTAAATATATATTTTTGTATTGGAACTAATATTGTAAACACAATACTCTCATATATGTGTATGTACATTCCATTAAAAAAATTCCAATACATGTTCCGTCCAGGTACGTTCATTCATACTTTAATCAATTCCTATCTTTAATTCTAGAGTTATATAATTTACTTATACAATTACGTAGGAAAGGAGTTCACCGCTGGATTTTATATATATATATATATATATATATATCCAAACCAGCGATTTGTTATCGTTATGAAATATCATTTTGCAATAGCTTCGTAAACAATCAATACTTAATATTAAACATTGTTACAAATAGGTATATATCTTAATTACATACACAAGTGTACCTAAGAATACATTGTAATTTACATACAATTATACATATGTAAATAAACATGGATACTGAAAAGTTCAAGTGCATAATCCAATATATCACACATCATTACGTACATCATTATTTTATTGTAAATTTTTTTCCAAATATTTACACAGCATTGCTACACATACTATCTTAATCTCTAATGTATATACAAGGTACGTAAAAATATTATCTAATATTAAATTATCCTTAAAAAAGAGTGAGATATGCAATGATCATAAATAATAAATATAGGGAGAAGACGCGTTTCCTTCACAAGCTCGTGAAGAATAAAAAAACATTTGTGTTGTTTTCCAAAATGTATTTACTTAAAAATACAATGAAAGTTCAATTCTGATGGAATGGGCAGAAATATAGTCTGTGGTATCGGTATTACTGTTTACGTCGAGAGTGATGATGCAATGGTATCCTGTACAAAAGTAGTTTGAACAAGACTTATGAACACACAAACCAAATTCTTAGCCTAGGATTTTTCGTTTACGTTTACTTGTGACACAATATTTTTTATTTAACCTGATTCTTAGATTCCCTTTTTCTTCATTTTTTTCTTTTTAATGCTTACCTAACAAACGTAGGGATGTAACGGTATCTGGGCAATCAGCCTGATTGATCGTAAGACCCGTTAGCACCAGCAAAGAATTTTCTGAATCGCGTCAAGTACTGGAGCAAACAGAACAGTTCCGTAATCTCTTAGGCTCAAAGTACAAAACGCAAGTCGATTTCCATATCTTTTGGACATGTTGCAAACGGGGCTTGGTATTGTTTATTAATAAAATTAAATGGACCTATACTTATAGTGTATGTATTGTATACTATGAACGCTAAAGTACTCATTTTTTGCTCAGGCACCTGTACTTTAAGATAGTTCTTTGTCAACAATAATCGTCAAGGTACTATCTTGAAGTGAACACGTGAAAATACAGCAGCAGATTGTGTATAAAATCGTAGATTAACAGAGTCTTCACGAAGATGGTATGGTCTGCGAACAGTACAATAATTACTGTCATTATACCTTCTCTTATCAAATTTTCTTAGTCCTTATTTAATCATCGTAATATCGAATAAATTGGATTTATCGTTACACGCACAGTCCACGCCATCTCCTTGGATTCAATGTGTAGCAGGGATTCAGTCCACCAATAGCAGTTTCACTTTTTCTTTCTTTAATACTGCCATTACTGTTAATTTGTTTTTCGGATATTAAACCCATCACTACTTACGAGAACGAATCATTTTCTCTGATCTAACTGCGTTTTATTTAACTATCTCATTCGAAAATATTTGTACATTAAAACGTGGGACATCGTCTCGCATTCAAATTATCGTTACCTTTATTTATTATGCAGCTATGGTACAATGGTATCGTAACCGCAATGTCTCTTCACCCTTCTTTTCTTTTGTCTACCAGTCTCCCAAACTAAGTGGTACACCATGGACGCGGCACTCGCAACTATCCATCGACTTTGGCCATAGAGTATCTTTCAATTAGATGGTAACCAATAAATCGTATATTTAACGCATTAAAAATTACCAAACACTGATAGAGTTCTGTGGGAGTATGTCATTAATACGACACCGATCACCATATACAAGAGGAATCGCAATAAAGAAATACTGTCACTCGTTCTGCGATAGTCAACGAATCATTGCTACGTGCTGTCCATGACGATGAAGTCAAAATAAAACCACAGTACATAAAATCAAATGAATTACGCTCGGACGAGAGCAATCGAATAGGGAGAGTATTCTTACCGATTTCTTTTACATATTTTATATATTTATATATATATGTATATATAAGTATATATAGTTGATGTACATTATCACTTAAAATCTTTTTTGGAATCCACTGTGTGATTTGTTTCGAAATTAATACGCGTACACATACGTTTATGTGCTGAATAAATGGAATAGTTATTTGGAACAAATAAAAAATATTCTGTAATATTTGCAACGTTTGTAAGAAATATTCTCTCCCCACTCTGTACTTCAAGCCTAAAGTGTAACAACCTCTCCACATTACATTACGTTACATAATATTATATCGTTAATAATAAAATGTTTCTTATTCCATAACTTTATACATACTATGTATAATTATTATGCAATGTTAAAGTCACACATTACTCATCCACACTACCTGGCGCGAGCGTTATATTAACTTGTAATTCCTGTTTCTTCTTTTCAGATCAAACAGGAGCACGTAGCAGAATCTTTTTAAGACTATTAAAATTCATTTTTAGTATACATCGAATGTCGAGAGATGTCCTTCTAGGTTTATACGCATTTATTTGCTATTTTTGTTGTCTTACGTATCACTTAATTCATTATTATATATTTTCTTCATCCTCGTTTCTTTTAATTGCTCGCGCTCCTGCAGTCATTGCAAATACACGTATAGATCAAAAAAAAAAATCGATCACGCGCACAAGGTGAGAGACATTCGTCGAACTACAAACGTAAATTTGATTTCAAATGTAAAAAAAATCATCACCCACAAATGTTCATTTTACACTATTTAAATACAATAGAGCTTTTTTTATATCTTAAATAAGTTTTCGTTATAAAACTGTCCCGCGAAGTGAGCCAGATGACGACAAATACCAGTTGATAGATGGTTTGGACAAAACCATACATTCGTCATGGGAATATGTACAATGTTTGTATCAAACGTTACGAATGCATACGAATCACTTCGACATTATACGAAATCAACGTTCAAGATTCCTCACGACAAATACATCGTTTTAATTCAAACTACCTAACAGTATTTGGTGATGGCTAGACGACCAGAATTGCGAAGAGCCAAGACAGTAGAATTGCGGCTTGCTTCTAATGTGTGTCAGCCCACCACAACTCCGGTGAGGTGGTAATCTTTACTCGTAGGTCGGGAGGCAATAGGGTTCGGGCACGATGGATAATCAACATTGCTACCAACCACTCAATATGAGAGTAAGTGTTTGCTGAGAAGACCTGCCGAAGATCGACGACGATGCCATGTGCCTACCTCCCTTCTTACTTACATACTCCTTTCCCTTTTTCATTATGCGTCTTCCTCTTCGTCTTCTACTTCTCCTTCTACTTCGCCTTCTGCATCGTCCTCCTCTTCATCTATAAACACACAAAGGTTTCATTCGTGCACAACCTTGCGGCACAGATTACGCTATTTATATTGTGAGTAAATTCAAACACGTCGCCTCGATAATGTAAGGAACGTCATATACTAGAAAATTCTCTGTTTACCTTCACCCTCTTCTATGTCTTCTTCGCCTTCTGGTATGTCGTCGTCTTCGTCGTCTTCTTCGCCATCGCCGTCGACTTCTTCCTCTTCTTCAACTTCCTCCTCAATGTCCTCTTCTTCTACTTCACCATCGCCGTTCTCTTCTTTCTTCTGTTTTTTCGTATCATCGTTCTTGTCCTGAAATACAAAATAAATTGCAATTAAATAACAGCAATCATTCAATTATCAATATTTTTTAAGCGAACTCGAAATTAAAGTTAACTTAACATTTTAATATATATTCGTAGGTACTATATATTATGAACAAAAGTAATAGAATTGAGAAGAAGTGGGGGCAACGTAAGAACGGCGGAACGATCAAGTGGAAGGGGAAACGGATGAAGAAGATTCCCTTCCCGCCAAGAAACTTTACGGATACGGAAAGAGACTGGAGGGGACTTTCCGTTAAAATACGATGAAACAGGAAGACGCAAAGAACGATGAATTCCTTGGCCGAAGGGAACCGTTAAATATTACCAAAGTGATATTGAAAACAATAAATGCAGCTTAAAACTAAAACACACGTAATTTAATGTATACGTTCATTGATTCGTAACTTATGCGATTACGTACATTAAATTGTCCATTTATTTTTAAACGTAATATCTCATCAAATTACGTTCATTTGAAGACAGAAAGTGTAATCTAAGAGGTTAACGTTGAATCTCAAGCACAATAAACACGAACGGAACGATAACGTTTCGCACGATCATTGAAACGGCGGTACCTTAAATTCGTGTTCAAAGAGCGTTGCTTGGGACCAGGGTGAATTTTCGTAATGGTATACACACGACGTGTGTATATCGGTGATACGAGGAAAGAGGGCATAGAAAACTCGCAGAACTGCATCATCCAATCAAAGGGACGAATCGACTAAGACTAGGTGGTGGGGTAAAACGTAGGGATTGGCAGACGCTATGATACATGTTTGTAGAAGGGATGTGTTCGTGCTGCGTGAAGCACACGAAAAGGGGAAAGAGAAGCACGAAGAAGAAGCGTGCCCGGGTATATCGTGCACCAATTACACACAGTCATCGGTGGTGAAGATCAAACGGATTAAAAATGAAAATAATACCAAATTTCGAGTAAAATAAAATATATGTATATACTTAATTTCCAGCCGTACTATTACAACGTTACGCTGCGCTTAGACCGAACAAGGACGTAAAACAGGAGCATTCGTTACCGAGTATTTAATTACGAAAGGAGTTAAAATGGTTTTTATTCAAGGTTTCTTCTTTCAAATTACAGAATTTTTTAAAATTACTTTCAACCGAATTCGTTTTTACTTTTATGAAGGAAAAAATAATTGCATATGTTATTTTCTATCTTTCACACCTTGTTCATTACTCCTTTACCTCGTTTTCAATTTAAAAATAAGTATGCGATAGCCGCCGATATTTCTAGTGTTAAACTGAGCGTTCGAATGCCCAGTATGGTGAATTGAATCTTGACAAATTGAAATGTGCTGAATTAAATTGTGTGGAATTGAATCGCGTGGGACTGAATCCGCGTCGAATTGAATTCCATAGAATTGAATCGTATAGAACTGAAACGCGTCAAACTGAATTGCATAGAATTGAAATGCGTCGAATTGATTCGACAAGCGTGCGTCCTTATTCGTAGAATATTCGTTTGGTTTGGTCGAGAAAACAGCTCGACAACGGAAGAATGCTCGTTCACGCTTGAATTTTACCGAAGTGGGGGGGGGAAGAACGAACATTTACTCGCTTATTCTAAACGCGCCCTTACGAACGGGTAATATCAAGATCGCGCTACTTCAAGGTAAACGCTTCGTATTATCAAGCGTCTTTATCAAACAGAACGTAATATCTCATTTCATAAACTTGAAGACTAAGCATAACGTATCAATATCAATGTCAAGTTAATCTCTATAATAAAAATCAATGGTATTATCGTAACGTTGCTCGAACTATTGTAACGAAACGTAGGCGCGACGCGCATCAAACAATATTCATGTCTTAACGTGCAGCGAGTAAAAACACATTTGTAATTTATAAGACCACCGTGCTTCAGACAGTACAGAAGCGTTTTATGATATGTCTCTCTGAAACTTGATGCGCTTTTTCTTCGAACTAGTATCTGTTGGCAACTGCTACTACCGTTATATACATTCATGGCGTTGTCGAGTAGTTCACAACGAACGACAAGTGACAGTGACGTACCGAGGTCTAGTGGTCATGAAACGTCGATGCTACTCGTTACTCATTATCCCACAAACACGATTACCTATCACGTTATTTCTAATCACGAGGTCTTTACAGATAACCCAACGCTTATAACCTATTGCATAGACTCATTTCACTTCTCTCGGTCGTCGAGTTAGTCATGAATAATCGTTATATAATTCTTCTGTAACACGTATTAATTTGACCATGTTGTATCATTAAAACCGTTTTTATATGCGAATAAACAATCATCGACGAATCGAAGCAGAGAAGTATCGAAGCCTCCAAATCCCGACAAAAATATATTAATTGACAGCAATAAGAAATTCGCAACCATCGATAATTTGATTTAAATTCTTTACTAAATTCATCATGAAAGTTGATTCAATATGTTAAAACCTAATTTCCATGAATTGCTATTTACTGAAAATATTATATTTATTATCTATTCGAATATAAAAGGCACCGTATCACGTCTCGTAGATCATGATGATGAGTATTCAAGTGTTATTCAAAACTCCCGCCTTTTTCTCGCCCTCCATATTCGTTCGCATCAGTGTCTGCGAGTAGTAAATAACATCCATCATATTTGCTACGTAACCACGTAATCAGGGCACAGCGGTAACGTATCAATTCAAAATGAAAGCAAGTTTCATGCAGATAACTACTTGTATTTGCTACAATCGACATAAAGCATGAAAAAAAGAGAACAAACAGGTATTATCAAATTTTTCTTATCTCTCAATTGATAATTGAACGAACGTGGTTAGACGTAGCAATAAAATACCGATGTTCGATCCACGTATATAGACAGAGATATAATTATGGTTTCCACGTGACATACAATTCCCGCTCGAAGACACCGCTCTCTATCAATTTGAACGGAAACTGTCGAGAATACCGGCATTTTCGGCTGAGAATTTCACCTTGTAACTTCCATGGAAACGGTCGTAACGACGTATTATCGACTAAAAATAAGCAGCTCCCTATCACGACGCCGAATGGTGGTCGGTCGGTCCGATTCAAGATGAAAAATCGCAACGATGTTTTCTCGAAGGTTCGTAACACTACGCGGCATACTACGAAAGACAGGGAAGCAGGAGAGGCATGGGTATATAATACATGGCGTAGCTGCTGGCTGCGCGCGTGGGGTTTTCGATGGAAAGAGACGACCGAACGCGGGCAGAGACGCGGATAGGGAGACAAGAGAGACAGAGAAAGAGAAAGAAGTAAAGCGAGAAAGGAAGCCTTCAGCGCGGTGTTTATGCACGCAGATCGGTAAACAATTTCAGAGCAACACGTCGACCTGAAAGAGATACGTGTTAGTCTATCGATCGTCCGTCGGACACGATTAACCCTCTTACAACGAATTATCGATCAATTATGACAGAGTGAGAGAGAGAAAGATAGAGAGGGACAGGCAGAGAGAAATAGCGCGAGAAAGAATGAGAAGAGATGAAAGGAAGGAGGGAGATGATGGAACGAGCGAGCGAGAAAGCACAATGAACGCGGGCTTGGTTTCGGGCGCCATAATGGAAACCCACAGAGCGGTGGCGGTGGCGGCAGCAACAGCGGTCGGAAAAATGCGCGGGATGCTCGCTTTTCCTACCTATAACCGTAACACTTTAGCTAAAAAATGGCGTCTGTTACGCTAAACGAGTGACCAATCGATGTAAATTATATTTATAGCGAAATCTACTCGAAACACTATGAATAAGAACGTTTAACACGAAATCGTACGAAATGAGCACATGGCGCTAGTAGGCAAGATCCCGCCCGATTATCGTGTTTATCTTCACATAGAATACAACCGAACAATCGTAAATCCGGGTGTTAGGTAGAAACATTAAATTCAGATTGGTAATTATAGACGACATTGTAACAACAGGGGTGATCAACCGAACCATCGTGGCTCGTGGGAGCCACGCGAAATATGATGGCGTCCCTTGGCGCTCGATCGGGAAAACATTATGATCGTGTATATTTTCGTACGGGCAATAGGAAAATAAATAGATACGATCATGTTTCTCGGTGTTTTGAACATATAAAGCTTAATGAAAATGCCGGCCGGCATCCTTTTTTTCTTCTATGCCATCAGTCGGTTGAAACGGCCACTCGACTGCCCGCCCACCAAATTGTTCAAGAGATTTACAACGATACCGCGTACATACGATTCAGAAACTGATTTTACTAAAAAGTTAAAAATGCGAATCTTGGAATACGTCCGATAAATCGAGAAAATCAATTGTAAAAAAATTCACGATCATAAAATTTCAAAGTCGCTTACATAAATACGACTGCGAAATCGTAGACGATGCCGTGACCGAAGCAGCGTGGCGCGGAAGCATGGTGCAAGCCGGCATGTACGTGGGGTTTGTGTGTACGCGTATGCTTACGTCGAATCCGTGAAAAAAAGGTCAAGAATATTGCGCGACGAAAAATTAGGTAAGAAAAAAAGGTATGAACGACTCACCTCGGCCGGCCTCTTCATTCCTTTGATCTCGCACTTCGCGTCTCCGGAAGCCTTGTCGTTCTCGGTCACCTTCTCAACGGCGACCTCGTTGTTTTCTTTGCTGCTCATGATGAATAGATGCGTTGAGCAAGATGCCTGCGTGGTCTTCTTACAAACGTTAGGAAAAGATAGAGCAACGTATTACGCGTAACGAAACTCTGTCCTCGCGCGGCGTCGGTTTCCGGCGAAATGCCCGAGAGAGCAGCGTCGTCAGGCGAAAACCCAAGGGGCAGAGGGGGAAAAGAGAGAGAGAGAGAGAGGGGGAAGGAGGGTGAGACCGAGTCGAACTAGTCAGGAGCGGAGAGTGCCGAGTACTGACGACTGTAGCGCGAATAGCGCAAAGCGGACTACTACCCGGTCTCGGCTCACTCCTAGCACGTCCAACCTGGCTTTGTTCAAAAATGAAGATGGCGCGGGTTTGAAACTCGATAAATGCCTGATTGGTTGAAACCATAATATTTATTTTCGATCTACTACTGCACCTAAATGGAAACGTTAGAACGCTAAATAATCTTCTGTTATTTCTTGTCAAAGATTTCTGCGTAATCCATCCATCTGACGTATAAATAAAATTAAATCCTGCGGAGGACGAGGGGTTCGAGAGTTCGTGGCCTGAGTTTGCCGTCTGGTTCGAGGCTATGACGCTCGATTCGAATAAACTGTGACGCTATGATACATTTGGATCATTTTCAATGTTTTTTTTACTAACAAATCAATGAACATGTCTTGTAAAACAATAATTTCATGTAAAATAATTTAATTATTTTTATACGTGTTCGAAATGATAAACTTTTGCTTAACGTGGCATACTATGTACATCGTGGCGGGAATTACCCTATAAGTGAAAGAATAACTTTTTGAATGACGCAGACGCACACCTGTCATCCAAAATTTAATGCTGAATATGCTACTTTCTAAATTCTGAAATCAATGTAAGCTGGACATTGCAAAATATGTATCAGTATTTTTTGGTAAGAAGCTTAAAGCTTAACAAAATATGCAACAATTGCTGCGTAGTTTCGGAAGCGAACAATAAATGACGAAGGGAAAAAAGTTTTGCTCGATTATTGTTTATTAATTCTTTTGCAAGTTTGTGTACGGTTGTTTCGATTTTAATATAATTAAAAATTTCTAGATATGCTTTAAGCTATTTAAGTAAGTGATAATTTGTAAAATGTAAGCATAAAATAGTAATAAATTACATGATATAATTGATATTATTGATTTGATGTCATATATTAAACCAATTTTGATCCTGGCTGTTAATGGCGTATATAAAGTCGAAATTTTGCGTTCAAATGTATTAAAAACAATCTCATCTATTTTTATCATGATTTTATACAAAATGAATTTTGCACAACAGTATTATATTAAACACTGAACCAATGTTTATATTTTTAGATAAAAAACAACATTCAATTTATGATTTTTATATAGCATTGACACAGGCGCATGCGCAAAAGCGTGTACATTTCAATTTCCGGTTAGAGTACGCTTCCTTTCTTTTCTAATCGTCCAAGATGGTAGGTAAAGTTTTAAGTGAGAATGTATATTATATATCCATAACTAAGGTCGTAATCTTTAAATAGTATCAGTTCTAAAGCTTCATTTTATCAGTGAATAGTCATTTATAACTCAATAAAATCAATATTTTGTACTTTTATAAAACATGAGATGTGTCGTATTAGTGACAACATAACCTCTATAAGTGACAATCTGTAATATTAATACAAGTTTCATCGTTTAAAGTGAAATAGAAAGACTATTGCATTGAACAAAGTAGGAAAGAATGTTTAGAATTGGATATAATTGAAATTGTCAATTTAAAAAGATATAAGTTTCATTAGATAATTATGATGAAATAATATGCACGATGTTTTGTATTTTGTAATATTTTTACGATTTCAGGTTAACGTGCCAAAACAAAGGCGCACTTTTTGCAAAAAATGCAAAGTACACAAGCCTCATAAAGTAACACAGTACAAGAAAAGCAAAGAACGTCATGCATCACAAGGTAGAAGACGTTACGATCGTAAACAACAAGGTTTTGGTGGTCAAACCAAACCTATCTTCAGAAAAAAGGTAAATTCGTCGAAGTATTAATTAACTATTATAAAGTGTAAATTATGGCATTGATAATATTATCATTATATTCTTAAAATAGGCGAAAACTACAAAGAAAATTGTCTTAAGAATGGAATGTACAGAATGCAAGTACAGAAAACAGATTCCTCTTAAAAGATGTAAGCATTTTGAATTAGGTGGTGACAAAAAGAGGAAGGTAAATATATTACATCAAGTATTTACTATGAACTTACTGTATGATTTATATACTAATCTCAAATATTTTTTCCAGGGTCAAATGATTCAGTTCTAGGGTGAAGTTATGTAAATTAAATTTCTCTATGTATTTAATAAGAAATGAAATAAATCCTTCTGAATTTGTATAGTTGTTTATTTTTTTTTTTAACTATATTTTATAACGTGAAAATAGTTCATGTGCTTAACATAGCATAACTAAATATTTAATCTGTTTTACTCTCACCACTATTTGTAGACTTCTGCTTAGAAATTATTTGCTGGGAATCACTGTTAATGTAAACAAATAAGTATTATATTAATAGTGTGTTAATGAGTACATTAACGTTGTCTCATCATGAAAGACCCCGTTAAATTTTAAAACATACGTATATGTTACATTTTATGACATGTGTTAATGAAAAATTCAAGAACATTAATTAGAACTTACTCCAATATGGAAGGATCCAATCCCTCTTGCTCCATCTTCAATTTGATTGCTCCTTTTGGTACACCAAAGTGTATCATTTTAAAATATTTCTCGTAACGTGGGTCTTTACTTATTGGTTGCTCGTCAATTTGTGTATCCTTAGGCTCTTCTTCTTTGACACTGTCAGGTTCATCTATTTTTGATACATTTTGTTGTTCTTCTTGTTTATTACTTTTATCTTCTATAATATCTTTAGCGCTTTGGTCTTGTTCTAAATGAGGTACAGATGATAGCTAAGAGAAATAAATAAATCATTCAAATAAAGTATGTCAAATGTTGTTTACAATTCTGTTTATTTGTTAAAATATAAAAGATTGACATACCCAAGATTCTAAAATTTCTAATGACGCTTCAATTTTTTGAAGCTTGTTTTCAAACTCGAACAGTCTTTCTTCGCATGACATAGCAAACTTATTAAGAAATGTTACAGTATGTACAATAAAATGATTGATAAAGGAAATCGTTCTCTTTTGATTGATTGGTGGAACCTGATAGTAGAAACACAATTATGATTTAAAGAATGTGGAAACATGAGTTTCTAATATGACGTATAGATGTTTCAAGTAAAACCTAAAATCCAATATGTGCACCTTTGTGTAATCGATAGTTGGTTCAATTATCGGAATTTTATAATCATTCATTGTACGTTTCTAATGTTATTTCTTGTGTTTATTACACAACTGTCAAAAGTCATGAACCTCGGCTGCATCGCTTTCACGGATCATACAAAACTCGCAATAGAATAATGTCTACTGAAAATCGAAATTTTTCAGCTACGTGTACATATCTTCTCTTATAAAATACTTCGTGGATAATGCATAGAAAGCGGGATATTTGAAAGTCTGTTACGTTATAACATAAAGTATTGAAAGATTATTCAAATTAGAGGTAAAATTATAATACAACTGCAAGGGTAGCGCAAGATCTTTGATACAGGAATGCGTTTAAATATCGTAGAGTTGTAGAGAATTACAAAAGTAGCAATTCTGAAAATTTGTGATACACACTTCTCCAAAAGCTCTGTAATAAAGCAAACAGCTTGCAATGAAAGTAAACATTTTTGAGCGCGATTTTCCTTCTTATTTTGGAAAAATGTATACTATAAGTTTACAAAGAATTATTTATGTACTTTTGGAATTCTGTGCAATTGTTTAAAATTATTGGAATAAATCAACACACCGAATGTCGTGCATTCTTCTGAATTATAAGTTTATATTAAATGGAATATAAAAAATGTTTATAATCTTATATAAATATTTAATGCATAATAACATATATCAGCTAAATTCTGATTGATAGATATATGTACGTACATGACAATCCATGCAAATTCAAATTCGATGTGAAAATTATTGATATAAAGTAAATGAAACTATATGTCGATTATAAGAAATAATTTTTCGTTAACAAATTCTTATTTGTCGTATATATTTTATATTACTTATATAAATGGGATTTAATAAACAAAAATGATTTGTTATAAGTCGATAAAGCAGAATAAGCACTGATAACGTGAACAAGAACTTTTTGGTGATTGTATAGGTTGGACTTAAAGATTGTATGTAACGCGGTACGAAACGCGACTGATCTGTTGTCAGTAGAAATTAACTGTATGGATATTATCGGGAAAATAATAGTTTTTTGAAGAATGGAGTCACCACCTGACCTGGAAACTGTTTACCAGGCTGTATATTCTTTGTATAATAATTCAAATCCTTCAGGACCAGGAAAAACATCTCAATGGTTGGACGAACTACAAAAATCGGTAAATGATTCGTTAGCGGTCTTTTTGTAATAGCTATTATGAATTTCCTGATCTCGTACGTTTGTTATTTTGTACTTTTACATCTCAGTTATGAAATTATTGACAATTTCATGATATTTATATGTAAAGTTATGATCAAGAAATAACTAAATGGAACACTTTCTAACCTTGTATTGCAAAACTTTTATTCCTTGGCTTTTATGCGTATAGTACAAAATTTTAACACAGAAAATAAATTGGAAATATAATGATTGTCATATATACGTATTATTTTAGGTATTTGCATGGAAAATAGCAGATGAGATGCTGCAGCAAAAACGAGATATTCAATCTTGTTATTTTGCTGCACAAACAATGCGTACCAAAATACAGCTATGCTTTCAAGAATTACCTGCAGAAGCTCATATTTCTTTAAGAGATTCCTTGATGAACCACATATCCCAAATTAATGAACATACCAACTCTGCTATTGTTACACAGGTTTTTGCATAACATATTTCATATAATGTAATATTGTTATTATGTATTTAAATAATCATAATGATAAGAAAAATTATTATAGTTATGTTTAGCATTAGCAGATCTTGCGTTACAAATGTCTACCTGGCAAAAACCAGTTGTTGATTTAATTAATAGATTTGGTGGGTCAACTGCAAGTTTGTGGCCATTACTTGAAGTGATGACAGTATTGCCAGAAGAAGTAAATTCACGATCTCTCAGGTATAATGATCTTAATACAGTAAAAAAATTCTGTAAATATGTTTGATTACATTTTTAACTAAATTTTTTATTCAAATCATGTAGATTAGGAGCTAATCGTAGACAACATATATTACTTGAACTCAATGCAAGTGCAGATACAGTAACAGAATTTTTGGTAAGTAGTTAGTGAGGGTATTTAAATATTAATATTTTAATTGCATTTTATTAATCTTCGTTCTATATTCAGAAAATGTGTTTAAAGAATGGTGGAGACAATGTACAAATTCGTATAACAATTCTTAGATGTTTTACAAGTTGGATCGCGGTACATGCTATACCTCTTGTACCCACAAGTGATGTTATTGTATATACTCTACAAGTAAGTTATTTCAATAATGAATATAAGTCAATTTGAGTAAATTTTGAACATGATACGTGTAATACATTATCCTTTAGATACTTGGGAATCATATGACTGGATCTCAATTACACGAAGCAGCTGCAGATTGCATATGCGTAATTCTGCAAGTTCTGGAGGAAGATAATAGTAAAAGTCGTGATAATAAAGATAGTAATGTAAATCAGGAGCTAGATATACAGTTACAACAATTGCAGCTCTTCCTATTCACTAGTGTAATGGCATTAGAACAACCGTATCACTTATCTGTTGCACACGAAGATATGGACAAGTAAACTTTATTTCTTCTATGTAATTAGAAATGCAGTAGAGTTTACAAATTAAATGAAATATTTATTTGATTATTGCATTAATATTGTTTAGATCAATAAATTATTGCCGCATTTTTACGGAATTAGCTGAGACTTTTCTAGAAACCATGGTAAATGGCTGTGTAGGAGGAAAACAACATTATGCTATTAAAATTCTTGACCTTGTTTTAGTTTGTGTTGGACACCATGATTATGAAGTAGGTATTTGTTTTTTATTTCCAATGTTTATTATCGGTTGATAGCATATATTACGTTTGTATCAGGTGGCGCAAATAACTTTTAATCTATGGTATCGTTTATCTGAAATTTTATACCAAAAAAATAGTGATGACCTTAATGCCGTATTTCGGCCACATATTCAGAGACTAATTGGAGCATTATGTAGGCACTGCCAAATGGAACCAGATCATGTTAGTAGCTGTAATATTTAATTTAATTTGTACCTTCTGTGTAACAATGCTACAAATATCAATTTTGTAAACAGTTGGGTCTAGTAGAAGAGGGTGCTGGTGGAGAGGAATTCGCAGATTTCAGAAATCGTGTTTCGGAACTGATCAAAGATGTGGTGTTTGTAGTTGGAAGTAGCCACTGTTTTCGGCAAATGTTTTCCTCTTTAACGGGTGGTCCAGGCCCCCAGGGTCAACCTAATCATATACCTACATGGGATTCAACCGAGGCAGCCCTGTTTGTAATGCAAGCTGTTGCAAAAAATATTTTACCGTGAGTATTTGTATCAAACTTGCATTAAGTATTACTCCCACGATGTAAATTTTACGACGTATGCTTATAGGAAAGAAAATGACGTAGTTCCAAAAGTAGTAGAGGCTATTTTAAATTTGCCAGAAAATACTCACATAGCAGTTCGTCATACAAGTATTCTTTTACTGGGAGAACTTTGTGAATGGATAAATAGTCATCCTCAATCGCTAGGTAAAGCTTTGAAACAATTTTTTTAATAGTTCCTTCTAGTCATGTTGTGTTCATATTTACACGTTGTTACAGAACCGGTTTTAAATTTTCTCCTGACTTGTTTAAGTCAAAAAGGCTTAGGAAGCGCTGCTTGTGGAGCATTATTAAGTATTTGTACAGCTTGCCCATTACATATGGCTTCACATTTTCCAGGATTATTGCAAATTGCACGATCTCTTGACAATTTTGCTATTAGTAATGATGCAGCTATTGGATTACTTAAGGGTAAAGTAACTCAATATTTATTTTCACAAAAATAGTAGATTAACTTAGAGAGTTTTAATACATTATTTTATTATTTTGCAATAGGAGTTGCAATCATCATGTCGAGTTTGCCGCGCGAAGAACTTACCCAAGCTATGAAGGAATTGTGCTGGTTTCAAGCGAGACCGTTATGTGAAATTATGGAACGTAGAATACCGATCGAAATAGGGACAAAGACTGATCCTGTGATATGGTTAGATAGATTAGCTGCTATATTTAGGCATACTGATCCTCAAATTGATAATCCTAACGAACCTCACCCTTGCCAAAGTGCTGTAACTGAAGTAGGTTTTGCTATTAGTACCGCAATTACAATCTCGATAATAAGTAGATGGCTTTATTTTGACTAATACCGCTATTATATACAGATGTGGCCCATATTATCAAACGTATGCACAACATATCAACATGACGCAAAACTGATGGAAAGGTGTTGTCGTTGTTTGAGATTTGCCGTTCGCTGTGTAGGAAAACATTCCGCCCATCTACTTGAGCCGCTCGTCAAACAGGTATTTCTTTATTTATAAATGACACAGAATATGCTTTAATTAATTTGTAAATTTCCAGATCGTGCAATTGTATGCAGCTCACCAACATAGTTGTTTTTTATATCTTGGTTCAATATTAGTTGACGAATATGCTATAGATTCTGAATGTGTCTCAGGTTTGTTGAGAATGGTGGAAGCATTTTTAGGGCCTACCTTCAGTATACTTCAGCAGCAGGATGGGTTGAAAAATCATCCTGATACGGTAGACGATTTGTTTAGATTATGTGCAAGGTATATAATTGCATTATTCTTGCAGTTTATAAATTATAAATTCATTTTCCAAATAAATATGTTCGTATTTAAAAATAGGTTCCTTCAAAGGGCTCCTATACCCTTTTTACACTCAGTTGTGATAGAAAGTATAATTGACTGTGCCTTGATGGCTTGCAGCTTAGACCATAGAGACGCAAATGTATCGGTAATGAAATTCTTCTACGATCTTTTACATTGTGGACGTAATTATGAGGTAATTTAAAATCGAAAGTACAAGTGCTTTGTTTGACCGATTTACGATTTTAACTTTTATTATATATTTTTTTATTTGTTAAGAACCGGGCAGACTATGCGATGCGAAGGGAATTGGTCCAAAGTATATTAAAAGAGAAGGGGCAAACACTGGTCGTAAGGTTACTTCATGCATCAGTATTTTCACTGTCGTCTTACATGTTATCTGACGTAGCGGATGTTTTTGTTGAACTTTCTCTAAGCAATAGAGAAGTAAGACTTATTTAGATTTTATTAAATAATGAATTATTTTTCGCGAATAATTAACATAATATTTATTATCTAGCTGCTATCGAAATGGTTAGAAGAAGCCATCAAAACCATGCCCTCGCAAAACGCGGGTGGTTCTCCCACGGCACAACCCGAACAACTCTTTGAATTTCATAATACGGTGACTAGGTACATGAAATTATAATTATTAACGTTATATTTCCATCTATTAAAATTTTCATAATATTTCTTTGTTCATAGGGCGGAGAGTGCAAAATCCGTGAACCATGCCTTACGTAATTTTGCCCGTTTGTATCGTTGATGCATTTCGATGTAAAATTAAGGTGAAGATTGTCAAAATTATGAATAGTAAAGATCTTCCAAAACCCTTGATATAAGCAATATGTTTGAGGGTATCGAAAAACAAAGTTATCACGATGTTGGTGAGTCAATGCTGTGTAAATGTAATAGCAAAAATTTTTAATACTTTGTACTTGTTTACTATCTGCACATTCCCTTACAAAGTATGTAAAAATGATAAAATTCAGTCAACTTTCTTATAAGATATATTTCTCGAATTTACACACACGTAACATTTTTTTTTTAGCACAGACATTTTTTCATACAAATATATTAAGCGTAGAACTTTTTTATATTCCATTCACTTTTCAGTTATCTACGGTCATTAGCATAGTTTTGTTGTATGCGTTTCTCGCAATGCTTGACGATCTGATAGTAATATACAATAACATCCGAATTACCTATTACACAGTAGGTATGTGTCTAGTCAGCCGTTTACAATTATTTGATACTATACATGCTTTGTAGATAAGGTGTAGGTAGTAAACATTAAAATATCAGATTATACACCTTTGTGCTTTCCATCTTATTTATAAAAATAAGATTACGAAGAAACGAAATTGTTTTGTAACATAGAAAATGTGTGTCATTCAATTTTTCACTCGTTAAAATATATTAAGTTGCAAAACATTATTTTATAATTATGTTTGTTTCGTTGAAAAAATCTTTGACTATGAACATTTTATCTTATACGACTAATAATATGGAGAGCAAAGGAATTTGTAGAAGAAAAATTTTAATGAACACCTAAATAAATACAAATACACGTAATATAAATCAGTTGTATATGCATATTAAAGAAATGGAACATATGCATGAATTTTATTGAATAATATGTACAATTTATTCTCACTTCTGTATTTTTTTCACACGTCACGAAAATTATAATTTTATATATATTTAGATCATATTTAAGATTAGTATGATGTGATATATTACAAAGATATAAGCGAGACAGAATGTACACGTCTAACGTTTTACTGTATGAATAATACATAAAAAATGAAATGTTTAATAGTCTTAAACATTGTTAATATTTCAGTCAATTTGTGTCTTGTCGTGTATATACATACACACATACATATATCTGTAACCATATACCATAATTTAAATGACATTACAACATCTGTATATGTAAATGAAGAGAGTATAATAGCGAATCCAACAAAGATACACGCTCGTTTATGCAATGAAATTCGAATATAAAAAACATACTCATTTTATATGATAGTTAACTTGTACAAATAATTTACATATTATAAGGTCATTAAATTCTTGTGAATTGTTAATGTACAGATAAGGCATTAATGAAAATAAGCATTACTGTTGGTAAGAACATCGTTTATTTAAGATTGAAAATAATTGAACTGTATAAGGATATTTTGACGATTAGCATTACTTTAGCATTTATGCTAACGTTTCGCTTTATAATAACAAATTTTTGACATATTCCAAATAAAATAATATTTTTTACTTAAAAGAATGAATGTTTAATCTTACACTGAAATGACAATAAAACAGAAAAATAATTACATAAAAGGGAACGCAGTCTTTTATGATTTTATTCGTAGTAGAAAAAGAAGGTATACATATGTATATAACTTACATAACGAAATAAATGCTGAAAATACGTTACTTACGGAATAACACGTGTTTTGTAACCAACGTCAGAAGAATGCAACGCGACACGACGCATAACAGAAGCATTCCATAGATAAGTTGATTCACAGCCATTTCAGTCAATGACCATCGCAGCCAGCGATTAATAATAACTTAGTCATGCATAATTGTTGAATTAGTGCCGTACTCAATTTCATATTTTTTTTTTTATACATCTCTACAATCATAAAGTCTTTTATAGGATATAAACATTTTTATTAGTTTCGCGAAATTCACTGGAGACATATTTAAGCCATTGATTCGCGCATACATTTTGTCGCATCTTTTATAGCAGGTCTTTCCAAAAACATTTATAAACGAAAATAAATTTTCGCAACCCATCCGCTTATAACGCAGTATTTTCCAAAGCCCGAAAGCGAGGAAATTTGAAAATTTCAAGTCCCAGGGTGCCAAAGTCTTAGGTATTTGGAGGTCTTAGCATCACTCATGATTTAGATTCGGATGCCACGTCTCAAGACATTGCTGGCAATCTCAGGGTCTGAGTCACTGAGCAGTTGTGTTATGAGTCACACAGCCGAACCTTATTGGCTAAGGAATTGGTATCTAACAAAGGAATGTTGTTGCAACGTATAACCAAGTTAACTAGTCAGTCTATACATTTTTGTTGTCTCGTAATCAACCGATTAAAATACAATCAAATTTTTTGTATCAGACATTTTCTGTTGCTCGGACCCGGGGTGTATTGTTGTCCAAGGGAAGGTATAAATACATTAGAAATATCGATCTTTTATAAAATAAAAGGTAAAAGCAAGAGACAAAGACG
The DNA here is from genome assembly GCF_050947335.1 of Megachile rotundata. Taxonomy (NCBI): domain Eukaryota; kingdom Metazoa; phylum Arthropoda; class Insecta; order Hymenoptera; family Megachilidae; genus Megachile; species Megachile rotundata. Next base: position 17,747,230 of record NC_134989.1, on the reverse strand, counting down.
TTTAATAGCTTTATAACTGTGTACACGTTCGTTCCTTACTACCTTCGGCATTGTTCTTTTATTCTTCGGAAGATACCGTTCCTTGGAGAAATTTCGAAGAATAGATTCCTGAAAATCTTAGTTTCGACTCAAACAATGACACGAACCATTGCTTTCGTATATCTCGTAGATAATATCAGTACCTAGTTATACCTGAACTGTTCTACCGGCATACCTTGTGCTCGAAACAATACGATTTTTCCTTTAGGTATAAGTAATAAATGAAGAATAATGACAACGTCCACATTGATATTTTCACTGATTGCAAATCTCCATTGTCACTTATTTTCCAAAATCGAAACAAAGCTAAACCTTGATCGGTAGTCATAAATAAAGTAAAATTTATGATCCGTATTTCGAAGTAAGCTTTTAAACGGAAAGTGACAATGAGGGAAAATTTGATGGGCACGTCGATGATTTAGATAACACATGTTTCGTTAATCGATTAGGAAACAGTGTTCGGTAAACGATTTGATTCGGTGTCTAAGTTGTCTCGAGTTTTCTCTAGCATTTCTCTAAGATCCTCGTAGGTTTTCTAATCGCAAGGAACTTACATCTCCCGTAGCATGGAAAGACAAGGAATTTAGCCAATTTTTGATCGGTATCTCTTGGTAGCATTTGCTCGTGCAGCATGCGGCACGTAACTATCGCTGAATTCACCCTCTCTCATCGACGGCGACGGCGACGTCAACGGCGACGGGTAGTGGCGCGTTGCCGGGCAACCAGACAGTCAGACTGCTGTCTGCCGATCTGCCAGGGGCGCGGAAGGCCGCGACGAGACGAGAAGAGCAGACGGGAGAGCAGAGGAGAGAAGAATCGAACAGTGACGATACGAGAGGAACGAAGGGGTGGGGACCGGGTGTAAGGCAGGTGTAGAGGGAGTAAGGTCGTCGTTGGAGGGGTAACGCGACCATTTGACCGTAGGACAAGAACGAAAGCTTTCGAGGGAGAAAGAGAGACGGTAACGTGTGCTAGAGTAAAGAAGTTACCAGTGGTGGCGCGTAGTGGTGGTATTCGACGTCGCGAATAGTGGGGGCTCACTGGCACGATGCTGCATCAGAGGGATAGACCTAAGGCATCGTTCACCTTGCTTCAGACCTTACACCTTACTGGAAATGCTCATTACAATAACTAATAACACTAAAATACTTCCAAAAATACTTAAGCTATTTAACTTCTGTCTGGATAACAAGATAAATACTTTGCCATTCATTTTTTTTTTGGCTAGCGTTATTAAGCAAACAATGTTTTGTCGTAGAACGTCGTGACGTTCGATTCCGCTTTTTACAGTCATAATTGCGAATGTTTGTGCAGTTACATAAAGAACTGACAAATACACCGAGGTCTGCAAAGTATAAATATACCATGTAATCTACATGGAGAACTGCAATCTACAGATAACATGGTTTATTTTTATTTCATAGACTTTGATGTCCATCCACGGTCTAGTTACAAGTCAAATTACCGTATAAGGTAATTTTTAACGTCACAAAAATTCTAATTGCCATGACAATAAGTAATAAATGAAAATTTAAATAATGATCGAAGAATAAATATTGAATGTATGAATGATCGCGTGAAAAGAATTGGTCATAATTGATGTTGAGAAGAAAATGCAGAAGCGAGCAGAAGAGTGTGAACGCAGCCTAAGAACGTTGGGAAACGGTGCGACGCGAGGGGCGGCCGGGCTAGACGAGTCGAGGTCAGTTATCCGCCACGCCCGACGCCGACGCCGTCGTTCCGGCGCACCGCATTGCATTTTCGGCGCCACTGCTGCCACTGCGTATCACTGCATTGCCAATGCTTCTCGTTTTTTCCTTTCTTCCTTCCTCTCACCCTTCGCCCTTTCTTTCTCTTCTTATCTCTTCCTTTCTTTCTCCGCCTCCTTTCTCTTCTGCTTCTTGAACACTGTCTTCTCTCTTTTCCATCAACCCACGTTCTTTGTACGCTGTCGCAGGTTTACTGCCTACTTGTCCATCGCTAACGTCTAAACTACGATGGACCGCGTCTCGAACCTGCAATTTTGGTTATAGCCGTTTAAACTTCGAGGTTTTGGAATTTTAAGACACTCGAACTTTCTCGTATCGGGATTTCGAGGCCTTAACTTGGAAATTTCGGAGCTTGGTAAGTTGGAACTTTGAAATTTTCGAACTCCGGAAACGAGCGAGTTGATCGCGAAGAAATACCGTTTTCGAGACCGGGTTTTGGCCCACGAAAGTTTAGGAAGCCCCGTTCTAGATTCCGTTTTGGTTATCGACACGAGAGTCGAAGATATCGAGAAAGCGTACAATAATAGAATGCTGTTTTATGCATGTACAATACTAAGTTGAGAACATGCACAAATTTAGAATCCATTACCATGCACGATAGTGTTCGATATAGCGATAAGAAGCATAGACTTATTATAGTATTTACAAAACGCTTAAACCGTCTCGCGCGTGTCTGGCCGTCTAGTCAGACTTTGTCAGGGTCGTTCCGAAGAACGAGCATCGTGACGATCGTTTCACGTTGCACTCGAGCTTGAACGAAGTGACGTTAACAAGATAAGAACGTGGCTTTCTATTGTCTCTGGGGCTCCAGGGTAACTACGTCGTAGCATTTCTCCGCAATGAAAGAAAAGTATTTCTACCACCGTCCACCCTGTATAAATAAATTATCTGACTGTTTCTTTCGATATAATTGCAACTACGCGTTTGTCTACGCGAACGAGATACTCGGAAGAAATTTGCAAAAATTATTTGCATCTTTCAAAAAACACGAATTATTAATAACTCCCTCTTACCGTTAGTCTTTTTAAGGTTTCGTCTCGTCATTTTAAGCTTTTAACATTTCTGCACGGGATATTATGTTTTCGATATCTTTCACGGCGTAATGAATAATAAAAAGAAATTTGCATAGTTCAAATCGAAACATTGTATCGCAACGTTGAAAATTTTAACCTTCGAAAGTTTCGCGTGAAATGCTCCAACAAAGAAACGGCGACTAACTTGCAAAGAATTTCTTTCATTTTTATATGGCGTAATTATAGACGCTCAAGGTCTCCAGACACCTTGAAATTAACATGCAGAACCTTTTCGGCCCCTATCTTTACGACGCATGCATAATTTTTTGTCAGAATCAAAGATCTCAAATTATACGAAAAGATATTTCTTTAATAATTTCTCGTTTAACATTGCGATGGAATTAATTTTCGAAAATAAATAAACTGAACAAACAAATTCTCGTATCATTATTTTCGAACGTTCATAGAAATACGTACGCAGGGTAGAAGAAATTTGTATGCATCGAAAAAGAATGTAGCAGCATTCGATGGTACGCGATAAGAATAAGATGGCATATGACAATAGGTTTTTACCGATTCGTCAATGGAAGGTAAAGTACGATTCGAATCAATAATGCGGTTCGTTAGCAAAGTAGGTGAAAGACTGGGTATCATTCGAGATGACGAGAGACGGGTTCGTTGATCGATGAACACGGCCCTGCAGACAGTAAGCATCCCTTTCCCCCACTGCAGTCAGACCAACCACCAAACTCTCGCCACATTTCCCATCTGCCTTGGTACGTTATTGGCACCGGCCGATGGCTGATGCGAATTTACCATAGTTCAAGAGAGAGAGAGAATCTGGGGAGTATAAAGAATAATAAATAAAAGGGAAGAAAAAGAACTCCGCGGTTGCAAATTAGCCAGTAATACGTCAAAAAAATTAGAAGTTACAAATTACTTAATGAAATAGCTCCACAAAGTGAATAACTCGATGGTGCATATGTGTGCGCGAAAACATTTGGAAAATATAGAGAGACAAAAGTACATAGATGGTATGAATAATAGATACACGTTGGTTGCCGTAGTGCGGACCGCAATCCAATGTACTTAGTAATAGCTGGTTTCCAAAGCAAATAATTGCCTAATGTTACAAATTTCAGCTTTGGTTGCCATTAACCAATCAGCGAGATTGGCTCCGAGTTCCTTTTGAACCTATTTGCCGGAAAATCGACTTAGAAGCACGTTCAAAGAGCATTTGGTCATTCTCGTTTGTGTTCCGTATCAAGTGCATAGATGTACTTAGGCGTGCCTTGTGTTTGGCCAGTTAACGATATATAGTTTCTACACGTCTCTGGTCATTGTTGTAGCATCTGATGGCATCGAAATTGTCGATCGAGGGATACCTAATTTTGGGACTTTGGAAATTTGGGAGTTCGAAACTTCGAGTCTTCGTCCATAAAGATTTGTATCGGTTTCAAATTTTCGCATAGGTAAGTTAGCCATAAATGAACTTTCCATCGCTTATCCGAGCCTTCGGAATGTCTTCGTTGGTTGAAAAAACTTTCACGCGTTTAAATTTAAAGGGTTGTTCTCGCAACTTTCTTAAGGAGATATCGTGACATAAATAAGCCAGAGTTCTCCGCGCAATTGTCTACATAATGTGCGAACAAAATATTTCTCGATACGCCTAATGTACATACATAGATTATTCACGATGAGACGTATCCTTGTACTCCAACGACTGTTGGTTCTTAAGAGAAAGATCGCGATAGCGTCGCGTATAGCCCAAGTTCAGTGACGGTATGGCTTGGCCGGGAATCGTCCATACAAAACATTCGGTATCTCCTTCGCGACAGCTTTACTTGGCGGATTCTATAGCCACGTTGTAAGACCTATCGTTCGAACGTGAACGCGTGTACTGACGTGTTTGCATAAGTCCTTAATCTTCCTTCGAGAAGTCCGATCGTTTCTGAGAATACAGAACCTGCCTGGTTCTATCGCGGCACCCCTTGCAACAATAACTCTGTATCTCTTTCTGCTCGCGAGTTAACAAACGCGACTCTTTATTCGGCAACGCGGTCATAGGAATACTCGTAAAACGTTCAAAACTTTTAGGGAACTAAATCCAAATTATGGTGTCCTGGCATTGGATTTTGTGTCGCGACCGTGTCCGCGAGAGTGACACGACGTTTCGTGTCACGCTGGTAAAAGATTCACCGTCACGTGAAAATGTAGCCTTAGTTAGAGATGGTTGTAATTACCGGATGGAACTCGACTGGATAAGCTTGTCCAAAAGACACAGGTGCAAGGAGCGCTTCTGAAAATTTAATCAGGAATGGGAAATTCCGCAGCCGCGCATGGTGTCGAAACCTGGATAACGGCAGTACGGACCTAGTATGTAATGCTTCGTGCATTGTACCAGATCAGTGCGATAATAATCGTTCGGAGCAGACAGATAGGCAAGCAGTCCAGCGGCGAGCAAAATGCAAGCAGCAGCAGCAGCAGCGACAAGCTATTCGTTCGGTTCGTTCGTCGGGTGAAGGACCCAGCAGTCTCTCCCTCTTCTCTCTTTCTTACTTTGTCTCTCTGCTTCTCTACCACGTGCCCCTTCCATGACAAATTATCGTTTTCCTTCTCTGTTCTATGCTACTCTCTATATTCCCTTTTCTCTCCTCCTTGTTTCACGTTCGTCCCTTTCTTGCTTTCCCTGGATGTTTCTCCGTCCGCCCCACTGAAGGCCCATCCCCTTGTCACCTATCTGCCTCCAGTCATCCTCGCTCCCTCCCCTCGATACTCCTATTCACCATCACCAGCCATCTCTGCAACTCTACCGTCGCAGTCCATACACATCAAATGATACCAGCTGGTTTCTCAAATTGCGACGTCCACGACCGGATCCAAATGAAATTATGCGCGGTCGGACAGCAGCTTACTAACTCTTTTTCATCCTCTTCGTACGCGTAAACCGAAATTTTTCGCGTCCCGAAGTCAACCGCGATTCGATCCGGTGTCGGTAGAGTGTCAGGGTACGCCTCGAGTAAACGAGCAGCAACGAGTATAAGATATTTCGTTGGTGCTCGTCCATGTGTAAACGACTCATCGAGCAAACTGTCCGGTCACGCTAAACAGATAATTGCCAGCTGATGTTTATGGAGTTTAAATCGAATAGCGTCGAATTGAATTGCGGCTACTCGAATTGCACGGAATAGAATCGTGTCGAATTGGGCAGTGGTCCAATGACGGAAGAATACCCTACGCTTGAATTTTACCAAAGCGGGGAAAGAATTTGCTCGTTCGGTCTAAACGCACCCTCACACTCGACGATGCTGTGGCTCGAGAGTTTACGATGTCCCGAATCGGATCGTTCTCGCGAATGATCGAACAGTGTGATCGGGAGGTAACGATCGAAGCATCGGTACGCGGAATAAAAAGTTAACGACGTCCGTATCCGATTCCGTTATCGCGAATAATTTCACTATTAATTGCAATGGTCTGTTCGGTAATTGATAAGTTTTAAAGGTCGATGCAAAGAATAACTCCGCTCTCGCGTTATTATTCGAGATTTTTCCCTTTTCACGATTGGTGTTCAAGACGAATCGATCTGCTCTTCAATTCCCCCGGAGCAAATGGACCGCCGTCCATTTATAGATCACAACGTTTTATTAGCAAACGAATTCAGTTGCATGGATAAATAGGGTTCCGGAGTTCTTTTCGTTTCGTTAGTCGGATAACATCTCAATCGTCGCGTATCTCATAAACGAGACAAAGAATCCCTTTGTACGACCGTGATTCAAGATGTAAACTAAAAATCCTGTCGACTTTATTAGCTCGATTTATTAACCGATACTTAATGAAACGTTTCGATTCTCGCGGATCTTTAAAAGCGTCTCCACCACTCCCATCGAGCTCTCTCTTCATCGTACCAAAGAAGTTTTACATTTATTCGCTCATCATTTATATATTCCATTTACCTTCGTTCACGGACCACTTATAAAGGCTACCCGATAATTGGACGCACAATCTTCCCCAGACACAGAAAAGGGTAAAATAATATCAGGATGAAGATACGCGCTATTACTTTGTAAGCGTTGAAATTTGTATGAAGCAAGGAAGGAGCTGGCGCCGGGCGCTTGCAATTGCACAAGATCGTGTAATAACGACTAAAGTCTATATGCATATCCCACGTATACAAGCGTATACTGCAGAGTCTTCAGAATATTGAAGCATTAGTGTTGGCGAAACGAAGCCCTCGAGTGTGCGCGTTTCGCTGCAACAATTTCCTTGGTCGATAGATTTGGCAATAAATAGAAAGATATCCTACTCCTGAAAATAGCATTACCGACTCGATGAAAAGTCGGACAATACCACGAATTCGTGCGCTACCGTTACAGAAAAACGACAAGGAATTCGTAATCGACAAAATTGGTTCGAGGCAAAAGTTTCGTTTCGATCCTTTCTTCGCGAACGGTCGAACTCGAAATTATTTCGAACGCGAAGTCAGCTCGTGGTATTCAGGGAGATGGCAGTTAGTTCCGGCGCGGAGTGGCGCGGCGTGGCGCGGCGTGGCGCGGCGCACGAAATATCTTCCTCGAATTCGGTGGGAAAGCTCGGGCTAAATTTCGGTAGATCGCGGTCGCTGGCCCCCCACACGGCATGGCACTCATCGTCAGACGTTCACAGAAGAGATAGAGGAGCGTCGTCGTGGCGCGCACGGATAAAGGATCGACCGTGGCGGCGATTCCAACAGGAATTCCCGATGAGATGGGCGGAAAGTACAAAGGTTCGACGCGCTTCGGCGGTTCTCGGCACGGTGGGCTTCCGCTCGAATTCGGCTAGCTCCGATCAGCATCGTGCGCGTTCGTCTAGGATCGGGCCGCTCGGTGGGGTCTACATCGTGCAGGATGGGTAGTAGCGGCGCGCCGCGAGACCGGCAGTTTTGCGCCCCGTGCAACGGCCAATCGGCCAGTTCGTCGCCGGCTGTTCGTGAAAGAGGTATTTTCGCACATCGTTCTGCGTTCGCTCTGCGATCGAGCACTTTCTGCCATCACCGTCCACCGATTCTGCCCTCGCTATTTTCTCTTTCTACATATATAAATCGTTCGTTTCTCGCTCGTCGATTCGCAACTTCCATACTTTTTCTTCACGCACTGACCGTTCAGTTCGTCTCTCTCTCTCGGCTTTTCTTTCCGAGTCTGCGCGTTCTTTGCAACGTGTTTTCTGCGACCGGCGAGTATCTTCTCGGAAATTCTACCGAGAACGGTTACGTCCACGGATCCGTAACACTGTGTTTCGTACCGTTCACTGCCACGTATGTCGGCGTGTGAGCGAATTGCCGAGTGTTTGGTGACGTGTTAAAACATGGCCATTTCCACTGGTCACGACCAAGATAGAGAGCGTGTTGTCTGAGACAGAGAGAGAAAGAGTGTGTGCATGAGAGAAAGAGAGCTTGAAAGACGACGGTATTTCGTACATGTTCGTCGTTAGGAAAACGTACGTATTTCGGTTGACGATCATTGTCCAACGGTCGACATGTATCGACCTCGAACGAGGTCGAAAAACCGAATAGAAATGGTTGTCACGTTGTTCGGTGTCGAAGCGCCTATATACTCGTTGGATATTCGCGAGTTATCCGTTGCGAATTAGCAAATGGTGAAACGGCGAAGGAAAAAAGAGCAAGGAATAACTGGGAACCGGTCTTACGGTATGAAGGGTAAAAGTCGCGTCAAAAATAATTTCGAGACGTGACTGTGACACTTAACCGGCATAAGCCGGTAACGCCGCATGCCGGCTTACGAAACGAATACGATCTTTCGAATTCAAAAACCTCGCCGAGTATAAAGTGATTCGACAGTTCTTTTTTTCTGGTGATGTCGATCAACGTTTTGACGGAAGAGATGTCGATCGATGCGGCCAAAGAAACGAGGAAACGTCATTACAATAGTGGTGCGCCGCCGGCTAACCTGTCGGCTAACCTCAATCTTGCTGCTCACCGGAACAAACGAACACGTGCGCATCGGACAGGTAAATTGTTCGCTTATTTTCGCTTCAGTTTTTCAGCACCAGTTCACATTGTCCGAGGATCTTCGATCGACCTCGGCATTAGAATCGAGTCGGTAGTTGTGAAATTCCATTTTTCTTATTATTCTAGTTATTGAAATTAGCATTTTCAAAAATTGAAAATAATTCCATACGAGCCCGGCGCGAGGTGATTTCCAGAATGTTCGCTAATAGATTGCACGACTCTATGGATAGTACAGTGGAAAATTGGAGACTTAGTGAATATCGATAGAACGATAGTGTACCGAATCATACGTGTATTAAATTTTTTATAGCAAACAAAGTTATATACATACAACCGCAACTCTGTTTCGTTCGTTACTTCTCTCAGGCAAAAAGAGAAGCTGACATTTTTTATTCGAACAACGGAATTTTTTATTTAACGAAAAAGTTGTTTAGTACAACGAACACACGTGTGCGATGTTCGTATAGAAAAAACGGAAATACAAAAAGGGTGCTGGTTCAATTGTAATATGTACAAGAGGACTATTTGACTATACACTTATTCGCAATGCCACTTAACGGTCGTTTCCTCTTAACACTACTCCCCTTTACTCTTCGTTGAAAACTTTTAACGATGGCGTTCTTTGTTCTGACACGCAGCACGGGTATCGCATTGATTTTACGTAACATGTTAAATTTAGCAAAAAAGAAAAAACTAAACTAAAATACTTGGGATATAAATAAGAGACACAGACATGTATTCCGTTTGATACTCATTTTTTTTATTCGTTTGGATTTTTATTTTGTAAATGGTTACGAAGTGTGCATGACGGTCAAAATATTAATTATTTTAATGTTCGCTTGTTCAAGGAATTATGTATTGTAGCTGCTGAAAAAATTAACGAAGATACTGTTTATCAGATAACTTCAACTGCGACGGGAAAATATTTTTCGTCCCGAATATTAACAAGTGCTTTTTTTGGAAATTCAACTTGAAGCGCATGCGCTCCCGATTGTTTAATCGAAGTATCTCATTGGAGTATCTATGCTTGTACCTGCTTGACCCATTAATTAAAATTTCTAAAATTTTACTTTACTTTTAAAAATTTAATCGATATTTAACATAACATTTTTGATCTTCAAAAGTGTTTCGACTTTTTGGTTAATCGATCACGCGATAACTTTTGTAAGGACGGAAATAATCGATATAGGACATTTTTGCGATAACGTTGTTATTACAGGTGTCGGTGTATTCCTTAACATTACCAAAGGACAGTCTGTTCAAAAACTCTTCTTTTTTTTTAAATAAACTAACAAACGTATAAATAAGTTGAACAAAGTAACATACATATATCAGGTTTTTCGGTATTTATTTTATCTTTTTTTTTGATGACGTTATCTCTTAAGTATACAAGCATTAAAGTGAAATCGCAATTAACATTGAAGATGTCGGATAGGGATGTACATAGAGTTTGCGGACCCTGGGACACCGGTAGATACAAATTATTGAACACATTTGCATAATTACGAACAGATAATCTCAAAATCTATTCTGATGAGCAGGTGTCCCTATTTCACCTGTGCCAAAGGTGGCTTCGATGCCTAAGAGTAGATTACGTTTTTAGCAAGTGAAAAACGGTTTTAAAAAAGCGTGAGACTTTTGTAAGATTATATGAACGAACTAATGTTCTGATTAAACTAATGTTCTGTAACATCGATCTGCGAACTTCGCAGAAAAATTTACAGGTTATTACAAAATGTTGCACTCTACTGGTTATCGTTTAAATATAAATATTTTGTTTTCTTTAAAGGAAAAGTCAATATTTTGACGATATATGTAGATTCCATGATGACTTCTAAATAAGGAATGTCCTTTCTGTTCGATACTCTCTCGGTCGGAGCGATTCGCTTGCGTCATTATCAGTCAAACTTTAAATAACTTCTCGAATCTTTCGTTTATCTGTTTTACGTTCAGTAACTCGAGTTTCGCGCAGTAAAGGTCAATTCGATTATACCCGTGCTGCTTCTTCGTGTCCCGAGTTTTTGCGGTTTTTGTAACAATTTTTTCGATAATGAAAATTTGTGACAGTTTGTAAATGTAAGGCAAACATTAATAACTCCTTGTCGCAATATGTCAGCAGAAAAAATGTTTAGATGCATCGGATGAACTTTTGCATAGCGGTACATTATCGAAGCTACTTTATCATTTTGGACGTGTTTATTGTGAAAAGAAAGCTTTTCTTACAGTAGCTATTAATCATTTAAAAATTTCTGGAAAATAGCCAGTAATTACCGAGCTTTCTCTTTAGGTGCACACTATTTTGACAGAGAGGACCGTGTATCTTTAAAGTTTAAAAGCGTGGTGTAGGTAGTAAAATGCGATAAAAGTAATACTTTTGCAGATACGACTCGGTGCCATTTTTCCCCTTTTAATAGAGGAAACGAAGCGATGTCTGCTCTAGTAGGCATCGTCGAAATTACCGAATTTCGGTATTCGTAAAAATTTGAAGGATCCTTGTAAGGGTATATAGAGAAAGTTTGAGCGAAGGTGGTGCATTCTCGGCGTTAGAAGAGGGTCGTTGGAGATAGAGGAGGCGAGCGAAAAGGCAGTCGCCGGCCGGCATGGCAGCCGGCAAAGTCAGTCATGTGGGATGAGAGAGAATTTGCCGGTTCTAACGCGCGTTCGGTACCGGGACGGCCTCGTGGTACGTAGACCGGATCGCGAATGTATCGGTGCGTATACACATACGGCCGGTGCGTGAGTTTCTCTCACGAGCACTGAAAAAGGCTCCTTGTACATGTGCGCTGATGTCAACGCCTGGTGGGTCGCCGTGCCCGACGCTGGTTTTATTTAATCACGCTGCTCTGCCCGACTGCCGGCAGGCCTGTTGCTAGGCACCCTTCTCCCTCCTGCCTCCTACAGCCTTCCCTCCAGAGCAGGGCCCTCCGCGACGTGCCCCGCCCCTGTCTGCACCCCCCTCCACTCCCTCGTGTCCCGAACATTGCAATCTCTATCTCTCTCTATCTCCCTCTCTATCCATATACCCGTTTTCTTTTTCTCTCGCGAGGCATGCACACACCGTTTCTCGCTTTGCCTCTTTCACGTTTCATCCATTACTGGACACACCGCATAGTGGTCATCGGGAAATCTTCCATTTCGTACTGACCCCTTCTCTCAACCCTCTGTATATGGCCCCTTTCCACTCTGCAGCTGCAAACGATACTCGTGGTTTCGCGCGATTCGTTCGATTGGATTTTACAATTTTATTCCTAATTATTCTACCGAGAGTTCAAAGTATCGAAGTGCCAATTCGTTTTATCCTCCTTGGGAGGTCGTTGCAACCGTGTACTCGCGAGGCCACGCCGGGTGAACGTGCCACTCGCACTTTTCATCGAAAATACCATTCGATGTCGCAAGTATTTTGGAAGTTGTGTCAATTCGCGTGTACGGAGATTCGTATTGGCTGCGTTAACTGATAGGTCGCAGAGGTTAAGTTTTAGTAGGCTCGAGTCTCTTTTATTCGTCACGTAAGTCCTATTCAAATGGGCGTTACGAGAATCGATTCAGCTGCTCATTCAAATACGTAACTTTCCTAAGAATGCGGGACAATGATATACGGCACGGTCAGAGAATAAAACGCATCTATTCTTTCGAATTATATTCTCTCGCGGTCGTATCGCGCAAGTTTGCCAGGTGCATTTCTTCTCTTTTTAAACGAAGATCATTTCCACCTCTGTACAGGTCTGTCCAAGTAGAGTGAACCAAAACTTGAAGCGCGGTCCTTTCCAATCAGTCATTACGGTTCTTGTAATTTGAAAGTACTTAGGCACTAATTTCGAGGAGGAACGACGTATAATTTCCTTGTAAGTAACGCTAGCTCGTAAAAAAAGAAAAACGCCAAATTGGTAACTCCGGTACTTGGAACACTTGCTACGACCAGCGGTTGACCGTAACCGATGCAATCAGGATGTACGTATAGATAGAACGAGTTTCGAGTGAATGTTTAATTGGAATGTTGTCAACGATGAGAGCGTGTTCTCCGGGCTCGGTGGTTGAATCCAGTCTCTGGCAGACCCGATATAAAGCGCTTATATCGTTCCAATTAAAAACAGACAGTTAAAAAGTTTCCCGTGAAAGCACAGAGATAACGCGAAAAGCGCGAAAAGAACCAAAACGAGTGATTCGGTAATGGACAACTACGCTCGCGAGGGGCACGAACTAATGGCACAGAGTACCGTGCAACCAAATTTCTACGTTCAATTCGATATCTCTTTTTATCGCGTTTGCAACACGTACTCCACACGTTTTAACCGATACAGTAGACCGCCTCTGGACCGAACGAACGGAAATGGTATGCGAACGCCGATGACGTCAACTATCGTAAGGGAAAAAGATGTATACGCGTCGAAGAAGGGGAAAAGAAGGAGTGGAAGGGGTTAAAGGGAAAGCAGTGAGAAAGAAAGGTAGGAAGGAAGGAAGGAAGGACGGAAGGAAGGAGGATTCCTAGATCTTCTTTTTCTTCGAGGCAGGCCGGTTTCGCATAGACGTCCTTGAAATTCGTGAGATCGGAGAACAATCGGCTACGGGGAGTCCATCGGTACGGATGGTCCAGTGGCGCCGACTAGTCTCCATTGCGCCCCACCACAATATCTCGGTTGCTTCGTTAGGGACCCCACCATATATCCCGGGTAGGTTCAGTTTAAGGTTTCCTCTGTCGTTTGTGCTATGCCGTGGCTGCTATCGTTGAACCGTTCCGACCGTCCAAGGACAGTTCAGTTCAGTTCAGTGCCGGGTAAAGAGGGTCAGGCACGTAGACGAAAACTTTCAAGGGCAGACGAGACCCCTCGCTTTGCCGTCACGTAAATTCAGGCCTGAATTCATCTCCTCCACGCGTGTGTTCGTTCGTTCGTTCGTTCTTCTTCTTCTCTCGCAGTGGATCCCGAAGTCGTCACACGCGGTGCACAGTGAACCGTCGCGTCGACTTGTCTGTGACTCATCCTTTCGAAATTAACCGATTCCGTACCGCTCCCAATCTAATTAGACGTACAACGGTTTGTTCCTGAACTGTTTTACTCCCTGGTGCGCGCGACCAACACAGTGTTTCAGTGAAACAATCGGTTTTGCCTTACAACTCATCGACTTTGTACGAGTAAGTACAGACACGTTTTATCGCGGGATTCCCTGATTTCACGGTGACACCCATGCACACCCGAGTGCAACGCAGACTTCCTCTAGATAACGAGACATATGTAAACTTTTAAGTTGCTCAATTCGTGTTCAAGTTCTTTTTTGTTTTCGTATCTGGAAGGAATTTTTAAAATGGGCGTATCAGGGGGCAGTGACAGAGCCGTCCTATCGCTACAGAGACTATGATTCTACTTTTCAAATTTTTCTTTGCTTTTATCGAGCCTTACACCCGTGGAAGTACGTTAACCTATTTCTAAAATTAACAAGTCATGGAAAAATACCGTATATAGGGGTCATTAATGACCCCGCTGACTTTACAAAGTTAAAGAATGCGGGCGGATATTGTAATTGAAGAGCCAGAAAAGAATGGCAGAGCAGTTGAAAGGGAGCAAAGATCAAAACTGTCTTTCGCATAATATTTCCACTATCCTCGATGCGTTAACTATTGATAATCGTCGAACGAACAATGAAACGTTTAACTCTTGATCGGATGAAAGGAAAAAAGATTTTAAGAAGCAAGAAAAACGAGAGGGCGAAGATGGTATGCACAGAAAGGAGCACCGGGAGAACAGTTATTTTTAACTTCCAGCCGGATTTTTCTTTCTCTCTTTCTCTTCGTGTTTTGGATACGCATCCACGGTTCGCTGAAATAGCTCTGTATCAGCTGCGGGATTTTTTACAACCGTCCAAATCCTGGAATCGAAAATTTCAATTTATCAAGATCGTTTAATTCAATTATTCTTAAAGACAAAAGGGCAGTAATGGCGCGTTACTGCTCGAAAGAGACCTTTTGTGAGTCGAAGCTACAAATAGTCCATAATGATTCTTAAACTAAACGTTTAAGTTGTTAAACCAGAGACCTCCATATAGTGGGAAAATAGTATTAGTAGGAACGTTGCGAAACTTATAAAATAGATAAAAATATTATCATCGTTCTCGAACAATGTACGATCAAAGTATCAGTCGTTGGCGACATTCGCGCATATTCGCCAACTTCTCGCGATTGATAAGATATACTCAAACTTTAAACAGATTTAATACCTTGGAATTTTATCAGGATTTTATCTGAACTTTCGAACCGTTAGTTTCGTTTTCGGTTTGGAAACCGTTTTCTTTCGATTCGAAATAGAAATTCTATTTCACAGTTCGTAAAATTCCCCGTTAATCTTTCGCAGCGTTGGAACAAAGCTATAATTCGATATCAGTCGGAACTGGGTATCAGGAATGCGAAGAAGTAGTAAGTAGACACCGACAGTCAATATCGTTGTTTCCTTCCTTGGTCGGTGTCACCGGAAGTTGTCAGATACTCAAAACTGTTGGAACAGCGGTGTTCCCGTTACGAAACTAAATAATCCGATTCGAATCTCGCGAAAGAAGAATAGCTTGCCGTTCACGCGATGTCGAGTGAGACTCGTTAAAAAAGCAGGAGACTAGTCGGGTTAGACTTAGCGCATAGCTGATCGATGAGTCACGATTTCTCGCAGAACGCCTCTCTTCGTCGAATGCATCGACTTTCACAGTCGCGTATTATTGCGTGTGAGGTGATTTTTTTCTTAGTAATCTTGACTCATCCGTCGTACTTAAAGCGGAAGTTTCTTAACGGTCGTTACTCGGCACAAGCTCGTCCCACACATGTTCCTTACGCTACGTGGTCTCCCCACAAACTTCCGGTCAAACGTCCAAGTCGAAAGCGAACACGTTCGTTGCCGTTCACTCGATACCGCGTGCCGAATCGGTACGCGTTCGGACGTCGTGGCACACGCCCGATCGAACCGCTTGTTGCGTCTGCTAACGACCGTGTCAAGCCTGTGGTAGGTAATTGGTTTAATGTATCGTTAAGATGCAGGGTCTTTCGATCGTAAACTCGGCCATAAACGATAAATAGTTGACGATGGAAGTTGAGTCATCGGTTCCACTCGTAAGTTGATATCGACGGAGTCGATAATTAATTACGTATTAAGAAACCTTTACAATCAAGTTGGACGAATGTGTGCTTTCATTGGGATAGAAATTGGGACATTTCGGTTCTCGTTCGTGGTTTATGGCTTTTCGATTTGGCCGGAAACCTGGTTTCCTTCCGCCTCTACGGACGGTGGTTTCCAGAAAATTTTCCTCCGTTACCCAACGATTAATCTTAGCTCGGTATGGCTCCATCGGAACAGTTTCCTTCGCGTGTCAGCAACACGCAACTTTCCGAATGATCACTCGCCCGGAATTAAACGCGTTCGAACTAACTCGCATATCGATATTATTAGTGTTTCATTTTCTTTGTTCGGTTCGTGTTTAATTTTAAGCGCGCTTGAACATGTACAAAGGAGTGGTTCGTAGCTCAGTTTCCTGACGGAGACAGGCGTAAATCAGGAATCGCAGAA
Source organism: Megachile rotundata (assembly GCF_050947335.1). Classification (NCBI taxonomy): domain Eukaryota; kingdom Metazoa; phylum Arthropoda; class Insecta; order Hymenoptera; family Megachilidae; genus Megachile; species Megachile rotundata. Next base: position 17,730,867 of record NC_134989.1, on the reverse strand, counting down.
ATACCATTGAATCGGTTAACAATGGATCGATGTATTCTCTATCGAATAACGAAGCGTTCGCCTGGAATTTTCGCTCGGTTACGGGGGTGAATCGAACTCCGTTGCGAATCGAATCTACGAATTTGCAAATACTCCGCATTTCTGGGAAAACTAATTCGGAACGAAGTAAAAAAGAACCCTGTACCGTAATTTTTCTGTACAGAAGTTTTGCGAGTTGCCTAAAAAATTCGCGTGTCTAAAATACAGTCTTGGCAGCAATTATATCCATGGAACGTTTCGTGACAGTGTGCGTCGTTGATCAAAGGTACGATGGCTATCTTCGAAATAACCCATCATACGAATAATACCGCAATTTCTATCGGGCCTACGAAGCACAACCTTTCCGCTACGTGTACCTGTCGAGAGGAAAAAAGCACGACAGCGTTATTATTCCGTAGCCGATGCTTGACGCTCAGGTTAGGTCTGAATTAGACGAGTTCGCAGGTGGAATGTGTCGTATCGAAGCGAAGGCAATTTACATTCTATACGCGGTGTCGAGTTAGCCGAGAGTACAGGGAAATCCCGTGAAGAGATTGTTGCGTGCATTGCCGCACGAAAACCATCGTTGGAAACGGATCGAATGTGGAACAGACTTTCGGTATAATTCCATTATCGTTATTAACGATCCGTTACACTACCGATTACGATTTACGACGGAGATGCTCGTAAGAGAGCTATTAGGTACGATTAAATTCCATATTAATCGATTCCGTACGATTCAAGTCGGTACAATTCGATTCGGAGGGATTCGAGTCGACGAAATTTAATTCGACGCGATTGGATTTGACACGATCGAATTCGGAGCAATTCAGTCGGACTCGGTCCTTGTGTCGAGGATCCGTTTAAACTCGTGAAAAGTTCACTCTCGTTCAGCCAGTTTGACGCGGTCGAACAGAGTTCGCCGAACGAGCACGAGCGAACGCTCTTGCTCGGTCGGTCTAAACGCACCCTAATGGTAGCAGTATTAATCGGTACTAGAGAGAAACAGTGGAAAAAAGTGAACATTAACGAGCTCGGTTTACGCGCATAGCGCATCCATGCTTTTCTCCCGGTGACTGCTGTCTGCAACCTTGCCCTCTTCCATCCCCCTCCTCCCCACCCGTACCACTTTCATCCCCACCACGCATCGTACAATCCATTCGATCCTTTCCCCTTATCTCGATCCAACGCTGTCGCGTTTCTCTTCTTTCTTCCCTCCCACCCTCTGTCTGGCTCCTTCGCTTTGATTCATCGAAGTTTCCGCCCCTCTCGTCCCGCGATCCTCGACGTTTCCCGGCCTATTATCGTCGTTCGTCGACGAAGAACGGGAAAGAGGGAACGGGACGGCCAAGCAAGAGGGGGGAGACTTTCCTTTACCTCTTCCACCACCACAAGTGCAGGAGTTTCAATGTCACGATGCGTCGACCATTGCGAAGGAACTGCTCGACGGATATTACCGCTCATCGGATCCGCGTATAATCTCGTCCACGTTTTTCGACGTTCGGTCATCGAGTCGTTTTCGTCGGGGACGCCGGCTGGTACGAAACGGTGCTCGCGAAGGTGTGCTACGAACGCGCCGCTGTGAATTTATTCCTTTCTTATCGACGGCTTTAAACCTTCGCGAATTTATCGATCGTTTCGACCAGTATCGACCAAGGAAACGTTTCACCGTGACGGATGATGTGAGTTCCAGCATAGGATGTCGTGTTACTAGGCGGTGCCGTTTGTACGTGATAAGTTCGAGTTGCCGGCTGTGCTCGTGGAACGTCGTCGTATCGCTAATGGGCGACATAATTCGTCCGAGTCGCAAAAAGGCACGGTCACGATGCAAACTAAGTGCGTCATTTTGTGGAACGGATCGCGGACAAAAAGACTCGTGTGATCAAGTATTCGAACGGAAAAGTTTGGTTGTTTCTTTGTACGAAATATTTATTCCCCCGTGACGTATCGGATGCTTTCGACTCGCAGTGTTCGAAGCTCGGTTACTCGTGCAACGAGTCGACCGGGACAGCAACCTACGTATCGGTCTTGTACGTGTTGGTGGATGATGTGTCACTGTGCTTTTAGTTGTCTCGAAAATAGCGAGATAGAATCGAACCATCGGTTAAAAGCGTATTCTATCATGTTCGTTTCGAGTGAAATATTAGAAGACGTGGCCGCTTTCGACTCGCGAAACAATTTCAAAGATTCGACTACCTGCTACGAGCCTGTCAAGTTCCCCTCTCGATAAATCAGCCTGTCAGATTATAAAGCCACTCGGGGTTTCCGCTTATTGCCAATCTCTCCGAACGCGAATCGACGTGCCAAAGAAATTTCTAGCTGATTTTGGCAGTCGAAGGTACCTTTACGGCCGGGTGCAACGCAGGCGTTTCTTGTTCAGCAGGAAGTTAGGTTAGGTTAGGCAGGTTGGTGTCACGTGATACGGAGGAGCATCCAGAAGAACCGTGTGACTACATGTCGTTCGCAACACGCGTTACTCGGGTACTTCGGGCTGTGTCGACTCGAAATCAGTCAGGTACCTGAAGTAGCGCGCGCTGCGGCGAAACCGAATCATCGTCCTTTTACCGGCACGAATTCGAGTTGCTCGTCGACCTGCGAAAAGTTGAAAGAAAAAACGAAAGCAGATGCGGGAAGAACTGTGGAGGCTGCATGTTAATTGTACTTCATCAGGTGCTCTGGTGAACTCGATACCCGGCACCTGTTGGAGCGCAATTCATATGACTGTGCCCTGCTGCCTTATTTCCTCGTAACGTAGACGAATCGCGCACGAGCGCTCAGATTCTGGGAAGAATAACGTAACGCAAGACATTCGCTCGCTCGAGCATCGAGAGCGATCGTGGGAATAATTTAAAAAGTGTTCATTATTATCGGATATTTGACTTTCTACAACTACGATGATCGCTTTATCGAATCTCTGTATCGTTATATAAGTAAATAAGAAAGGTAAGACGGAACGCAGCCGAGTAACGTAATAATTTTGACGAGGGACTTGTTGCGAAGCAATTACCGTGATCGATGCAGCGTCGCGTAATCCGGTTAATAGTGCTCGGTAAATTGCGCGATTTTATTTCGAACGTGATCCTCGTTTAGTCGACAAATAAAATTAACCGGCGCCCTGTTACGTGAACCGGTCGAAAACCCTGGGTCGAGTAGCTGTCGTTTCTTTCTCCGGGAGCAAAGGAGAGAGGAAGCAACCGTTGTAGCCTGGTAATGTCGCAAACTAATGGGATAATGATGTTACGTGGGGTCGCGTGGCGACGCGGTGTACCGAGCGAAAGAAAAGCGAGCAGTTCAAACGAGAAAGAGGAACTCGAGTAACGCAATTATTCGCCTCTTTGCTTGGTTCCAATAGAAGCCCTTGAGCGTCGAAAAGTGCCTATCTGCAACGGCTTACATTCTTTTTATTTCGATTCGCTAAACTTTCAGTCACGAAACCCGCAATGCGTGCTTCCAGACAAATTACCGTCCAATCAATTCCTACGCCCTTTCGTCGCTTACTTTTATCCGTACCGTAACTACGTACCATTAGATTCCGTTCATTTTTTTAATCGTTGCTATCTTTATGAATTTCAACGACGATTTATGATAATTTACCACGTGCCTCGGATATCGATGACATATCGTTTAATATTCCTGGCACGGTCTCAAAAACTGACGGAGTGGCAGTTTAACGAAGACTCGACGTAAAAGCACGTCGGCTACTTTCATCGAGCAAAACTTTTTCGCCAGTCACGAAACAACTGGAATTCCTAGCGAAACTGTCGAAAATTTCGAGGATCGCTTAGTTTCTCGCGTTCAACTGACTGCTTCGAGAAAATCGACTCAACCGTGTGTGATTAATGAAACGCTGCTTCGTGCAAATTCTACTAACGGTTGCATTGTACCGATCCGTTTTACCGTACAGCATAATCGAGCATTCCGACAAAGATGGAAAATGAGACACTGTAAAAGAATCCATCGCGCAAGTTCATAAACTGTTCTCGAGTAGTACGACATAAGTAAGATATAAAAACTCGTACGATCACGACTATACAACCTGTTAGCGTATCTTTTTAAAGCTCGTTGGTATGCTTCTATATGATCTATTAACTCTAAATACCGCTTTGATATCTTTTACGTGTACAGACGCGTCTTTCACTACTACCATTATATTCACCGACCTATTATATCACCGATTCAAAGCCTTATCTTCCAGACTAAGTTTTAACCTTTCCGATAATTGAGCGAAAAGTTGGTCGTACTCGAAACGTTTCGAATTGCGATACGAGGCATTCTCGGACATACTGTGCATATTTAGATAATGTTCTTCCATAGCGTGGAAGTGATACGCTTATAGCTTCTCAGTTATTTAATATTCGAGTCTTCCTCTAAATCGAGATTTCGAAGTTTTTAATCCTCTCGACGTTGTACACTCTATAGTGGTGTATTTTTGCGGCCTTCTGCTATTTTCCTTATGGAAGTTAATTTGCAATTTTCCACCACAGAATTCCAATAAGATTCATTGGTTTTCCTCGGAAAATCTAATTTGTTTTATTAATAACACGTAGGAAAACATGTATGACTCAATGCCAGTACCGGTTCTGCGAAAGCGCGTATCACCAGCACTCGCGGGAAATCATCTTTTCGGGAATATTTTAGACTCGAGGAATTTCTATCTACGTAAAATCACTTGTTGTTTTCGTACGACGGCGCGATAAAATTGGCGGAAAAATATTTGCACGATTATTGGCTACGAGATACGGGTGATGTACCAAATGCACGAGGTTATGGATAAAAATTGTATTATTTATAAATAGTACTGTACATTCTTTTAACATACATGATTATGAAACGTTTAAATTACAGATTATTACTCGCAGAGTATTGGTCAACGAAGAAGAGAATCGTCGATAACGTGGACAAACGTTGAAAAAAAGAGATGTTTTGTTGTTTCTTTGTAAATTGTTCCTCGGATGAAAGTACGCAACGAGAAAAACTGTCTGTATGTTCTGTAACTCCGTACAAGGGAAAAAGAGCGAACGAAACAGGAAATCTCTACGCTATTTGTACTTATACAACATTTATTTCTTACAAAGATTAATAAATTGCACTATTTCGTGACTGTAGAAAATTACTTGTTCCGCTCGCCCTAAATGCATCGCTTCACCTGTTTCAACAAAATAAAGTGAATAAAAAATACAAGAAAAAAATTGTTCCATCAATATGTATGCAATTTTCATTCGATTTAACATTAAGATATCCTATCCTTTAACGATATTCCCTTACATCGTAAAGTCGATGCGCGTTATACGCTACGTTCGCGCGAACGTGTTCGCTGCGGACCACGCCACACGTTTTCGACACCGGCGAATACGCTTCTCTCAGAGAAATCACGATACAAGGGAGGGTCCATAAACGTGTTCTACAGATATATTGCGTGCTGCGTTCAATGGGGTTGACACGGAAAAAAGGGGACAAAAGTAGTAATCGTTGCCACTCTTTTTAACGCGTAAAGTGGTCGGGAATTTTTCGCGCGTTCGAGATTGCTGCTCCCCCTTCTGTCTGATTACTGTTCTGAATTAAATTGGCCGGAATTGAACTACAGACATAAGGATACAGAGATCTAGGGATACTCTACGAAAGAGAGAGTCGACTGCAATTTAACTCTCCTATAATAGCGCTCAGTCTATCTGTACACGTCTATGGCCATAACGCTCGAGAATTACCGCGTATTACGCCCACTTAACACGAGCCATTTTCATGTTCGGCAATAAAATATTCTCGAGTAAACGGTTACTCTACTTGTCACGGGCTCTTCTTCCATTGCCACTTATCCTAGAACGGTGCTCGCGAGCGGACATTCGCGGCGCGAACGAAATAAATAAAAATAATATTAATTAATCGCGACAGGTATCGATCGTGTCCTCAGCGAACGCGTTAAATCGCAGTCACAGACTTCGCGAACAGGGCATCGCGGTTAAAACTTTTTCTACGATCCTCACGACTGCGGTGCATCGCGTCATAAAAACGTGAGCATTTAAATTGATCCTGTTTAACCTTGACTCGATAGCTTTCGAGTTATTTTTCACTTTGTCTAACAGACCTATCGAGGACGCGTCGTGCCTCTCCGGTATCTCCACGCCTGAAATTCTTCGGTTTGCAACGTGCCATGCACCGATCGATAACATAGTATCGACGTTTAATTCGAGTGGGTGTAATGACTATACACCATAGCGCGACATATTTCAACGAGATCGCTTTACCCATAAGGTAAAGCAGTCTTTGCCACGATATAGCGAGGTCGTAAATTATTCCTACCCTTGTCACGGGATGCAACGAGTACAGTTTCGGTATCACGTTTTAGTACACTATACAAAACTCGTCGATCAGTCCATCGCATCTCGATCTACGCTACAACGAAGATTATATTTATTCATGATTGGAGTCGAAGATCGGTCTAACAAGAATTTGAATCTTGAAGCTGCTCAAGCTTTTCAATTACGCGTCGTAAAAGGCACGTCAGAGCTTTTCGTAAATGTTCGTCGACGAACAAAAACGTACACTGTTCGCGTGTTACGAAAGTCGATCGTGGATAGGGTTACCGGCGATGGCTACTGTTCGATCTTCGTTGTCGGCATGGAAAGATCGAGAACGTTGACGAGGTCAAGAAGCACGATTCCGAACGGAAGTTAATTACTCGAGTACGAATCATTGTTTCTGGTAATCGAGGGACGTCTCGAGGGGAACTAGTTACGCGTTGCTCGACTCGTTGACCCCGTTGCATCCCGCGGAGGTTCCAGAGGGCTCTCGAGAGTTCCTCAAAGGATCTTCAGGAGTTTTATTCATCGATCGTTGTGGCCAGACCTGTCCACGGGTTGCCCTACTGGCTCGGAGCAACGCGGTTCGCCACGAAATAAACCTCGGGGCAACGGTAACATTGTAATACGCTCACAGGGTATGGGGCTCAATTTAGCCGGTAATGACGTAGAAAGAAGCGCGTCTCACCGACTTCAATGACAAAGTATATTGCATTCTAACGCAACATCTTTTAATATTCAACATCCACAATACTAAAGTTATTCGGTCGGTCCTTGACAACATATTTCAGGATCATTGAAATCGGTGACGTCTGCTTGATTTTTATGGAACTCGGAAAATATAACAGGCATTTTCCTTCGAAATCACTGTTAGTACAAAGGTAGGTATTCGACGCGATTTGAGTTATCCGCTTCGGAAATTTTTAACGCTGCCCCGAGGGATGTACACTGTCGCCACAAGGGCAATCCCTTGGACATCCCTAGTCAGCGGGAACACGCGAAATCCGCGTGACGTAGCTTATGGGTTCGACGAGTGTCGCGAGAGGCGACGGTCGAGCAAGAAAGAGAAGCACCACGAGGCGAGGGAGTAAAAAAGGAAAAAAAAACGAAGACGACGACGAAGAAGAGAAAGAGATCGACCACCGCCCTCCGTCGTCGTAGAAGGGGAAGGCTGGCGTCGGCGTCATTCTGGGCTGCTGCTGCTGCTACTGCTGCTGCTGCTGCTGCAAACCTTAGTTCGAGGTGGAGGGCGTCTTGGGAGGCTGGAAGGGGTTCCATTTCAGACACTCCGGATCGATCTCTTTGTAGACGGGTCCTCGCCTCTTCACCCTCTCCTTGTAGTCGTCGATCACGTCCTGAAATTATTTCAACGGTTCTCCACCGGTCCGCTTCTCTTCTTTTCTTTCTTAATCTCCTTTTCGAGGAGACGACTCGACCATTTTAAAATCTTTCGTTTCGCGGAACACCTTGATGAATCGTACCGGGAAACAGCGCGCTCCAAAGTTTGGCTGAACCGGTAACGCAGAAGATTTTACTCGTGAACATTGGCGTAACTAGGCGGGGATCAGGGTGGGTCTACAACCTCCGAAATATCAACTGACCTCCCCTACGAAGCGTGTGGAGCATAGGGTATAAAGAGGGGCATAACGTGCAGCGTGTGGAACGCAGAGTAAGAAGTAGGGGATGCATCGAACGCGAGAAATTTCAAGATTAGAGTATTTTCAAACATTGGGAAGTTGGAAATTCGAGGATTTCAAAACACTAGAAATCTGAGAATCTAGGAATTAAAATATTTGAGAATTTAGGAGTTTGGTCAATTGGAAAATTAAAAAGTATAGACATTTGGAAAGATAAAAATTCTACTTACGCCAATGCGTACAAACACGTAATCTCGTCGAATCAATTAACACGGTAAATCCAGCCCATCCATCAGGCCTCTTAGAATCATAATGATCAAGCTTACCTGCTTCTTCAGGATGATATGCTTGCCCTTCCAGTACTTCATCATACCGAGGGCTTGCAGGGTACTGACGATGTCGTACGAGTCGATCGCCATCTCCTTACTGATATCTGACAGGGACAAAAAGAAAACAGACGATCAGACGATAGCTTCGTGCACTGGCAAATTTAACTGCGGTGCGGTGTAAGATGTATCAGCGCTGTTCACGATGGGGCCCTCGCGTGATTCAATCTGCCACCATTCATGCCTTCTTTCGGTCTGCATAATACAGATACGCCAATAAATACGCATTCAATTCTGCTCGGCATATGCGTGCGAGCACACACGGACATTTACACCGACGGTTAAAATTTATATGAAGTAGATTATATTTTTTTCGACAAAATGCTAATAGTAATAGTACTCTTGGCGAGAGTAGACAAGCTAAATACGAAGTTGGCTTATAATTTGAAGAAGCAGCACGTAACAGAAAGAGCAATGGAGGGTTTTCCGCTTCGCAATTGATTCGGCTGGACAGCACTCTTTTACCTTTTGTGGTTCGAATATTTTTTGTGTCCCCAATTAGTTTTAAAGCTTTTCGAGGTACCGCCGATGTTTTGTCGATATTGCAAATATAGGGAAAAGTAATTGGTCTTAAACCTTTTAAATTCTACCGCAATACGTGTATGTCGAGAGCGTGAACGTTAACGATAAAATCGAACTAAAAGTTAATCGAAATGTTTGAAGATCGTAGAACGCGTATCGACCGAAATTCGTGGATGATAAATGGAAAAGCGCAATCTGTGGAGCGCAAAGGGTTAACACGCGGCGTCTGGCGAATGTCGGTCGAAAACGGTGGCGCGTGCTTCGCGGCCGTATTGTATTACCTTTAACGGAGAGTTCCTTGCCCCCGAAATTGCAGAGGTACTGCAGCAAAACGTCCTTCCAGTAGCTGCGATACGAGATCAAGCCTAGATCCGATAAAGGCTTCTCAGGCGAGCCAATCTTTTTCTCGACTCTAGTCAATAAGTAACCTGCGCAAAAATACATCGATCTGATCGTGATTGGTCCACGCCGAACTAGATCGACGCGTTGTCAAGAGGTCAACGCTCGATTAATGCACATCGAAGACCGAAATAAATGTTTCGATGCGATCCGTAAAATTTAGCCCGATGTTAAAATAGGTTTTCACGCGATTGATAAATGTCGTGACACCGTGACATTTTTCAGTCGATCTCGTGCAACGTGGTATCATACTCTTACGCGATATTAAAAGTTCTGACTTTCGACTGCTACGATTTTATCTGTTCGGTGGAATTTCGCTTAGAAATAACGCTTACGAATGAAAAAGTCGCGACATTTAGAGTAATGCCGAACGTCGCAATTTACGTACTACCACGAGAAAACATGCCCTTAGGGTTGCTTATGCTAGACTACTCCTTCAAGCTTGTTAACATCTTCGTAATACCCTCTCATTACTTACGAACCGTATTACGCCCTTGTGCACATGGACTACTAAACAGACTATGAAATTCCAATTCCACGAGATACTTGGTGGACGTTGAAGCCGCATAGGTACAGAGAGTATGTGCGCGTTAACGTGCACATATGCATGTACAATATACCAGTATCCATCCTGAATCGACGCCACAGCTATAAGCCATTTCTGGTGTCAGTGACCGACGAAGGATGGAATTGCTGCGGTGCACTGCCGTATCGAAAATTATTTCGGAAACTCGTACGGCCTTCGTTGTGTAGGTACGCGTACGTGTGCTCGAATTCGATACACTATTAACCTTTTGCGGAAGAGAACTTTTTTCAAGTATACAGTAGCCTCCCGTTATATTGCCACTTTCGCGTGAACGTTTATGCATATTAATGACGCTTCCCTGTTTTTGTAGAGCACGGAAACTACCGCATTGTGCGCCAAAAACTCTACAGCTCGCCACGCGTAATATTCTTACGCTGGATTTTGCGTTTCCAAATGAAATCGCGCTATTCATAAATATATAGTGTAAAGTTTACGAGATGCTCGATCGCTTTTATAATAGTACTGTTCTATAAAGACAGATGTTTCATAAGAAAAAGAAACGCGTTCGTCAGATTATTTCTTTGAAAATGGATGTCATTTACGCGCTAAGTGATTATAATTTTGCGCGATAATACTCGGTCGTGTTGTATGTCACGTTACTTACAATACGCCGATGAACCGATGACTTGACTCATCGGTTCTAGACGTCCGCAATCTATCCGTCGATTACGAAGCTTAGCGTTTATCTGTTACTAAATCCCGCTCGACGTTCGAGTCAATCCGTTCGAGCCCTTTCTATGTTTTCTTTTAGCGGCTGCTTATCTTCTTAGAAAAATATCGCAGAAATGGTCGGAATGTCAATAAAATTTTCGAATAAAAAGATTAAAGCGACTTTTTCCCTTTAATCGTCGCGGATCCGCGACAACTAGTTAGTCACACCTTTCTCTGCACGATTTTTTAGTGCGGCATTCTGGGATCGATGCTTCCGCGTGTCGTTTTAGGAGTAACGGCACACCGATGCAGAATCAATAAGGTCGCGCGTGTCCGCTTCTTGCAAATATAACGGATGACCCATAAACGGAGAAATCTGTTTAGAGCCTCACTCCATCCGCCCGGTTGATGCAATTTATCTAATTAGTTAATTAGTTCACGCACGAGGAACGAGAAACCTTAAACGCCACGAGCGACGATGGTCCGTAATTAGGGATGCAATCGTATTCAATATGTACTCATCGAATCACAGAATCGCAATTTCGAAATTAGTAATTTACTCTACGGTAAATTATTTCGTTGTACACGAACGATACAGTGGAGCGATCGTGAAAGGTAGCAGACTGTAATTACGTATATTGCCGCGAATGGTTAGCTATTTCTGTCGAATTTTTCGATTCGACGGTGTTTCGTTCTTTGCCTAGAACGCTTTCGATAAAAAATTTCAGAGTTACGCATCGCGTATCGCACCTCGTTCGAGAATGCTATCGAATCTGCCACTTTAATATGTAACAACTTAATAACTTCCGTTTCTCGTGACGCTTTCCAGAATATCCGGAAATCATAAAAGTTGAACGAACACCGTGTAATCGGCCGTCGGTGTTCCCGAAATAACCGCGGAATTCTCATTATTCAAATGATCGAGGTCGAAACGATACCGGCGTACGTCGAGTCGAAGAAGAAAAAGGAGGAAAAAAAAGAACGAAGATTGTGCTGGTAGGTGTCGGAGGGTAACACCATCAACACAGGAGACGAGACGATTTTCGCCAAGTATTCGAGACGGTTCACGCGGACCCTGATCCTGTGTCGGGATTATTCCAGGACGTTTCAGAGAGGCTGAGGGGTTCAACGACCATCCTCTTCTCCTCCTCTTTCAACCTCCTGGACCGTGGAGCTTCCACGGCCAGAGAGGACAGTCTACCACCCTCTATTTCTGCAGCCACCTCCCTTCCTTCAATTCTTTCCCACCGGCTTGTTCTACAGGGTGGCCTGTATCTTTTTATAGTACACAACTGATAGAGGTATCGAGGACGCTCTTTTTTTTAATAGCAGCTCAAAAACTCGTATACGTGTTCCATTTTATTAATGGAAATGGAAGTGGATGCCGCATTTGTTATCTCGGGGGTGCGGCATTATCTCGTATATGAAATAGGAAGACCTTGTCAATTCTTTGCTTTACGATACACGTCGGGATAAAATAGCCCGATAAAACTAATATTCATCAAATTGTAAATTAAAAGTAATTATTTGCGCGCGTTGCCCCAATGTGCGATGTCGACTTCGCATCGATGTCACGCATTAAATATTTGACATTTAGTATTTTCCTACGCAACGACCGGAGTAGAAAGAAATTGAATATAACAAAATTGTTTTGAATCTAAGAACCGAGAAATAATCTGTAACCCACCCTGTACACTTTCTATCCACTTTATATTCTGCTGTATGGTGTCCTACGTTTCCGCTTTGCTCGGACGAGCCTGGTTCGCAAAGGTAGCGCGTTTATTACGCGTCCGTTCGATTCGCAGACTTTTGGGATCTCACGATGGTGGTGGAAAATCGAGGGAAAGAGGAGAGACCGCGACGGTGACTAGAAGAACGGGAGAACAACGGAGACGAGAGTCGAAGAGGAAGTAGCAGCAGCAGCAGCAGAGAAAAGGGCGGATGGATCGGCGTGACAGCTAGCCGGCAGTGTCGGGGAAGCTTCGCGCGGACTCTCATCCCCTTTGGCCGCGAGGTGGCTGCCCTACGAGGAGGAAAAGGGCGTCGGTAGCCCTGCCAATCCTACGCCCTACGAGGTAACCCGTGGGGAGGAGGTCATCGGAGGTCACGCGATCGCGAAACCTATATACACCGTTCGGAATCGAACCAACTGCGAAATCGGTGTACGAACGTGTCCGCTGTTAGCCCGCTACGTGCAACCTCGAGAACGGGGCGTGTCTTGATCGGATGATTCGTTAAAACTTTGCCGACTGTCGGCTATTGGGCATCGTTCATCGACGTTAACCCTCGTACGTCCAAAGTCGGGTCAATTGTGACCCAGACCTCTCCGGCACTTCTCTCTCGCACTACGGTGCTTTTGCTACCGGATACCAAAATACATAAGCGACGAATCATTGTACATCGGAAAAATGACACCGGAAAAACTGCATAAATTTTAGAGAGCATCGACGAAGATACTAAATACGAACTTTCAAATTACGAGTTAGCAAAGACTGTACTTTGTCGGTTGAGGGTTAATATCCTGTCGATAAACGTTCAATTAGAGCGAGGAGTCAAGTATATTCTTTAGGGATATACTGGGTCGCGTTAAGACCCGTACAAGCTCGTGTAACATGTACATTAATGAAAATTTGTTTGGACAGGGTGCCGAGTATCAAGGTACGAATATATCGGCCAGCTAATCTTACAATTTCGTCGATCGGAAGAAGACTAACTGTACGTATGTACGTCGATGTTCGTACCGTTAATATAATCTTGAATTCTGGTAGGGCGCGAAAGTAAAGAGTAAAGCGATAGTTAGAACGACCGTTTCTTCCAGTTCGGAAACTATCGTGCAGTTATTTCGATGAAACGTAAAGCTTGTAATAATCGCGTCGTAAGTGATTTTTTTCTAAACCGCGTAGATTTTGAAATGACGCGGAGAAAGTGGTGCGTACGGGACACCCTATATACCAGGTTTTCGCTAGGAATTTCTCCGTGGAACAAGGTGCATCGGACACACCCCACGCACGAGACGAAGTTCTCGTTCGTAGACGTGGCTGTGCGCGCGCGTGTGCGTGCGTACACTCGCGTCTAGCCGCGTGTAGAAGCTAACAGAGCAGGTAGAGCACGGCAGCGGGCAACTGTACGGGGTTTGTGGGGGTCGCGATCGATGCGGCGAGACGCCGGGCGTCGCACTTTCCGCTAACCATTCCACTCCAACCTACGCTCCACTATCCGTCACCACCACCACCACCGCCGCCGCCGCCACCACCGCCACTACCACCAACATCGGCTCCACCAGCTCCACCGAGTCGAAGCCGACGTCTCTCCGCGGCATCCCCTGCGGAAAACCTGGCAGGGCTAAACCCCCACCGACTACGATCCCGACCACTACGTCCGCATAGTACGTCGACCCACAAGCCCAGCCATCTACCCCTACGCGACCGACCCATACTCCAGCCACGGCTCGACTCGACTGGTCGGCATCAATGAAAATGACGTCACGGCAAAAAGCCCACGTTTAATTATCAACGCTACGCCTGCCGGTGTACACTGTACACACTTATCGTAAGGGTGGGGCTAAAGCTTACCAGACGAGCGTTTCTGTCGCGGTGAAGACGCTCGTAACTCACCACCCTCGTTTCTTTCCTTTTTCTTTCCTCTTTTTTTCTTTCCCTTTGTTTCGTTCGTTCGGCGACGTTCCCAGACGCGTAAATAGAGGACAATGAGTGCAAACGGATCGTGAAAGTTTATTCGAGCTGCAGAATTGAATCGCGATGAACGCTTCGCTCCGTCAATCGATTCAGCTACCAACCAGCGTGTTAGTCCGTAGCTAGGTTTTTGGGAAACTTGGTGAATCGTCACTGATGCGTTACTCTGAGAAGGTTATACGCTCGAACCTCTATAAAGGCTACAAATTCCTTTACGCTCCGCTGCGAATATCTCTGTTAATCCCGACACAACCTACTTTAACTCCAATTATTTGCCACGTGTCCAAACGCGTCGCTTCGTCTCCGTAACCCGAATATGGACTTTTACAAGTCGAACTTTTACCTTTCGACTTTAATCTCGATCCCCAGATTAGCAAATTTCTAAATTCCAAATTCTCGTCTTCGTACGTAACCAAATTCCACGGGATCGGAAATTTTCAAGTCCATCCTATACTAGGAAAGTTAAATTTGTTTCCCACTGTACGGCAAGTTCACCGGTACCGCGTTCGGTCGCTCGTCCGGAGATATTTGCAAGCCTCTGTGTCTCGTCTGCTCGGTCGCCTAGCGGCGAAATATAGCAAAGTTTCCGTCTACTTCCCAAATAAGATTCGGAATCCAAATTCCTTTTGATACGATGCGAATGACGACTATACGTTCGCGATGCATCAACGGAAACGACCGTTTGAAAAGGATCAAGATAATCGTGGCACGTGGACAAACGAGACCTTTCGATCGCAACGACCGCAACGTCGACGAAACCACGCCACGGAAACCGCGAAGGCGTTCCTATAAACTCTGCCTCCTAATTCGGCTATCCTTTCGATTTCGTTCGTAGGATGTCGTCATCCTGTCTCCTTGGTAGCGTCAAGGCTGAACGGGTACCACGTAGAAAAGACGACAGTTATACTCACTGAAATCGATGAGCAGTCGACCGTATCCTTGTCGTTGATAAGGAGGCAACGTCAGAATGCAGGATACGTTGTAATTGAGGAAAGAATTCTTTTCCTGGAACAAAATGTCAGTGGATTCCAATTAGTCGGAAACGCGACAAATGTGTGAACGGGGCGAAACTGTATCGCGAATTTAGTTTTCGCGTTTTATTGCCTTCGAGATATAGTTACGAGAGCAGGAAATTGTCGGTAACGTATAATCTCGCACCTAAGCTTTACGAGCGGTTACCTTCGATATCGAGGCAATTAAAACTGCCGGTATTAGTAAAATAGGACGACAATGGCAAGCGAGAAATTTATTTAGCGAAATTTCGTCATCGACCAAGATATAACGCGTTGCGATACAACGCACAGGGATACAGCGCGCGATAAAGTAGGCGAATTAATTCCCTTTTTTTAGGCGCGTTACCAGGTTGTTCCTGATCGAGAAACGATTCAAGAGGTTATAGGAAACCGAGCCTCTCGATTCGACTCCGCGCAAACGGGTAGAACAATCTACATTTCAAAGGTCGAAACA
The DNA here is from genome assembly GCF_050947335.1 of Megachile rotundata. Classification (NCBI taxonomy): domain Eukaryota; kingdom Metazoa; phylum Arthropoda; class Insecta; order Hymenoptera; family Megachilidae; genus Megachile; species Megachile rotundata. The sequence goes on along the minus strand of NC_134989.1, from coordinate 17,715,213 downwards.
CAGACGTGTTTATGTGGAAAAACAGAATAATATTTTCGTTCGTCGCGGCGGTTAGCACACTCGACACGCTCCGCCCATGCGGCTGACTGCATGTGCATGCACCAGACACAATCGCGAGTGTATTGTGACGTTAATGCGACGAAAATGCGTCGCGACCTTCATCGTGGAACACAGACACAATGGGTTATCGATATTTTGGCTGGCCAGACAATTCGTCCTAGTAATACGTTTTATTAAACGTCTCCCCTTGCCCTCTCTCCTGGCTCCTCTGACGTCTGTCCTCCATCGAAGGGCGGTCAATCGAGCAAAAAACACCTGCATTTACATTTTACAAGTGCATCGATGTGCTCGGGACAAAGATCGTACAATCATCGTACAAAGTACAGCAACACTCTCTACTTTGTCAATAGTTTGACATTATTTTATAACAGGTCCATAATATATATCGATCGGAAGCATCGTTTTTGGAACGCCTTGTATAATTATTCCAGGCGAATAAATGCCGACCGTTCGAATGAATTCGTAGGATGGTGGCGATGATTCTTAACGCATCCAAAGTCTCCATTTAAATATAGAGTCTCCTCGGTCACGAATGAACGGGTCAATTTTTGCGACAAACGTATTTTTACCAAGTGACATCGGGTGGGCGTACACACCCACGTTGTACACGCGTTATGTGTATCGCACGGTTTCAAAGATTAGATAAATTTCGCGTGAAATTACATCTGTACGAAATCCACCGACGTATATGTGCTTTCCACGAAATTCGTCGCGTACGAAACCGATCGAGACCCGTGACAAATTCTCTCTTTTCATTTTTCAGTTTTTTCCACGGAACGTGTATACGATGAACATCGATTCGATATAACGGAGAGAGAGCTCGAGAACGCTCGAAATCTGGCCTTCGCTGACGATTTAATTTTCCTGCAACTTTGTGCCATGGAAAATAACGGGCCAAAAAGCTGGAGAGCGTTATAGTCGAAATAGTTTGATGCAAAAGTATCGTTGGATGCCAGTCCTCGTATCGGAGTGACTGATGGGCTAAGTAATTACTTTGCACATACAGGATGTTCCAAAAATAAATGACGAGTTCGGGATTTTCGAATATTCGAGCATGGGAATAGTATCTCCTTTTCTCAAAGGAAATTTCACTCCGATCGTAAACGATCTTAAGATCCGATGTTTATAACAAATTCATTTGAAGCGTTACGTTAATTTGTAAAGAGAAAAATGATTAAGAAAGCAGCCTTCCTTTTAGCCTTCCGAGTAGTCTCCCCTTAACTGACTTATACGATTTCTTCGAATAATTTTCCTTACTCGGTATATCTGCGCTTCCGTTTCTATTTTATCGTCGGTCTACATCGAGGTTGTTTCCCGTTGCTAGGCGTCGATCCCTTCGAGGCTGACTAGCGTAGAATCCTTCATTAATCATCGTACGTCCCTCGGACCCATTTCGAGGGATCCGGTACATCTCGAACACCCGGTATTTCCGGCCATAGCAGCCGTGCTGCTGTTGCTAACTGGCGAGTGGGGCAGCAACGGTTCGAAGGACACACAACTCGAGAAGATTCGTCCGTACACTTGTGTGGACCCCTCGTGTGCACGAGCGTGTACGTGTACGTTGAACGTAAGACGAAGAAGGGGAACAGTGTCGAAGAGAGAGAGCAAGAGGGTCCCAGAGAAAGAGAGAGGGGCACGAGTGAAAGCGTGGAAAGGAGAAGAAAGGTCTGGGACCCTATGAACGAGTCTCGTAGATATCCATCTCGATAGACCCACCGACCATCGAGCCGGGCAACTGTTAACCCTTTTGCGAGCATTCTTCCTTTTTCTTTCGCAGCCGATCCCGAGAGAGGCCTTTTTTCGCACGAATTCGAAGGTTATCCGATTTTGATACCCTGTACGAACAATGTGTCTTAGGTAGGAGCCTAAGGACACGCGCATTCGAGTCACGAGTACGTGCTACCGGTTGTCAAAGTGTTAAGTAAATAGGTTCAGTTTTTTGATTCGCAACGAAAGGATCAATTTTTCATGGCTCATTCTTCATATTTGAAATTGTTCATAAAATTTCAATATCGCTATAAAAAGATCAATTCCGAAGTTAGCTTTTTACTCCGAACTTCGCAATACCGCAGTTTGCAAAAGCCTCATTACGATACCAGATGTACCGCTTTAAAGCGAAAGCGGATCGAAATTGGATCCGATATACGGAATGGATGACAAAGGAACAAAAAGCAAAGACAAAATATGGTCAGAATCGCGCATTCGATGAACTTTAACGGAGAATCGAAGAAGCGATTCGTGGCGAGTGGGCAGAGACAGGAGGAGAAAAGAAGAGGGAAGGAGAGAGAGGGAAAAGGAGAAGAGGAGAGGAGAGGAGAATCTGGGCCCCGCGACGTCCTTGGGCCAGTAGTCTCTGCTCCGCTCAGGGACGTCTCCGAGTTCCCGTCGTGCTCGTTCGCCGCAAGAAAGGCCCTTATACATCGTTTACCCTCCTTTTTCCCTCTTTTCGTCGTTTCGTCGTTTCGTCACACTCCTTCTTTCGCGAGGACGGAACGATTCGCAAAATTTACCGGCGACGAACGGTGACTCATCCGACGGAAAACCGACTGAAATCAAACGTTTTTAATCTACTTATACTCGAACATTTCGATATAAGGCATTTTTGCACGGCATACGCTGGCTCTAACGTATCTGCGGATTCTTCGGCTTCTCGATGTTCGAGAATCCTTCCACGTCTGACTTCGCTCTTTATCTTTATTTATTCTCTTCTTTCTTGAACAATTCTTTGAATGCGCGCGTCTATAGCGATTTCTCAATGTTTGTTGGAAGACTCGATGCCGACCGATTAAATATTAACCTACACTTCGATTAAGTTCGCTATTTGTGCGACTGAATTTGTCAGGATTTTTCAGATACAAAGAAAAAAATCAATAGAGTACTTCTTTTTTGTTACCTATCCTATTCTACGCTAAGGGCCTCTCAAGGTTTTTTGCTCCGTATAAAAATGAACTCGTCGATGATAAGATTTACGCGGAAAGTCGCGTCGTTCGCGAACTCGCTATCGATCGTGGCCACAGAAAGAAGGACCATGGCACGGCGTCGATCGTAAAAGGTTTCCAATCGGTCAGTATACTTTTCTGCGTATCGTCGTGCCATAAAGTGCGAGCGAGCACACGTGCGACGATAGAGGCATCGGAACGCGCGAGCGACCAGTCAACCAGGCATCCGTTCTATACAGGATGTTTCAAAAAACGTCTATGTACACTGGCAAATTCATTAACAAATACAAATATTACAATATACTTTCATTTCTTTCCCAGTATGGAATTAGCAGTCCGTTTAAAAGACTGACAGTCACCTTCCATTCTCAAAAAATAATGTACATATTATTTTGCATTGCTGCACAAATATTGTCCATATTACCGTGAACACCTGTACGTTATAAATCAAGTAATATTTCAAGAACGTGTCACTTCAGAATTCAAGTGATTAATCGATGATCAAGAAACCCGATTTAAGAATGTAATTGGTAAACATCAAATTCATCGTAATTGTATGTCACATGCGAGTCTAAGCCTTCGATCGATGATCGTAAATATTCGAATTCAAATGTACGGTAGAAAAATAATGGGCAGTTTTGTAAAGTGCATCTTGTTTGAGACACCCTCTATATATCTGCTTCGTTCCTTGCGCGCTCATAAACACGTCGCACAGGCGAGACGTCGGCGTGCAAGGAACACGCGCGTAGGTGAACGAACGAACGTATACGTGGTGGAATAAGGCGAATCAACTAATAATTCTCTCTTTCGAGTGATTCGATACGCTCTTGTTGCAATTTTCTATTCTGCAACGCTGCCATACGTTTTTAATCGCGAATCGTTTGCGTGTAAATAAAATTGGATTTTCATTTCAGATTCTTTCTGCTTGCACGTTCGAATCGCGACGAACTGCAAAAGGGAAAGAAACGAATATAATTTAGGAGATAATCTAATCTTTGTTCGTATTGCTTATTAAATTATACGGTAATGAAGTTCTATCGAGACACCCTCTAGAGATAGTCGACTGTGACGATAAAATAAATATAAATTGCTATTCCACTCGTCAACTGAATATAATTGTTTAATCGATATTTTTGTACGCATCAATCTTTCAATTAATACGTAGGTGGTACGTTTGTTAAGTTCACTTTTGGAAAACAATTTAACCTCCATCGATTGCGAGTACGTTCACTGGACTTTTATTTTATTTTTTATTATAACGAATATCTGAAAAAGCGATTGTTCTAAAAATTCATCCTATAAAATAAAATAATTGCCGAACGTTGATTGTAGCTTCAGTTTAGATTAGGGATAAATCAATCGGTTAAGAGAGAACTGTTTTTATTAATTTTTTAACGTAAAAAATGTTGCTGCGTTTCGCGAATTTCTGGATCATTTACGAGACTCACGATGTGAGCGTCGCTTAAAGGTTATACAGCTCCTCGCGACGGTCACTTCTATATTTAGATGCACCGAGTTTCCTCCTCCACTTTCTTTATACCGAACAAAGCGTTCCTCTTAACATACGGGGTGTACGCGAAATTTCGAACCCGGACGATTGCCTACTTTCACGTGCGAGTTCGCGTTTAATGGAGCGGAAAATTTCCTTCGGAGAAAATGCTCCGAAAGTTTGCAGACTATCGAAAAGAATTAGCGAATACGTAACCGCGAACTTCGTCCATCTTTTACGCATAAAAATCGCCTACATTTACCACGTATTTCATCGCCTTTCTTAAAGACATTAACGCGATGTTTACAGACACTACGCCATTAGCGAAGGCAAGATACCTGGCCCGTTTCTTGTGCCGATGGTAACAATACGCGCGTTTTATTTGAAAATCCTTGAAATTCTTTGTAAAAGCGGTAGGCAGCATCTTTGGAGCAGGTGCAATTCTCTACAGTTATTTAAAGGAAAATGACGAGGAACAATGGAGCAGGTCGAAGAACCCTTAGAAATCTGTTGGCTTGACACGTCCGGATGAAGGCTGTCCTAAGGGACATTGTAAATTTATCAATGGGTAGATACTTGGAAAACCGAAGGTCCGATAGACCCGGATTATCTCTGACACGTCTTCGTTTCTCGAAATCCAAAGAGAAATTGTCACGACACCCTTATAGGTCTCGACCGAAGTCCAATCTTCGAACAAAAACTTTTACAGATTTATTAACCCGTTCGACCGATATAACGGGACCACGCTAATGACTTATGACACGAAACTACCGAAACTACGAATTAAATACCCAGCTACTGGCTACTAAAATTACTTATGAAAGTAATATTTCAATAAGAAGCAATCTCTATTCTATTAACGAATACCGTTGCTCGTTCAACGACGACATTCGGTCTTTCGAACGCTATGAATTCGACGTTTCGATCATCCCTCGGACCGAGACAATAGCCTTTCGTACGATTACACCTCGATCGCTGAAAGGAATGCTTTCTGGAATCGATATGCGATGATGAATGCCATCGCGATGTCTGTTAATTCCATTGACAGCGTATGGATGTTTAATTCCGTTCACCATCGACCGGATATTACGCACAGGGTGGTTCAATCTTATCGTCGTTACATAGAAATTGAAAACGCTACGTTTTGTCGTATATATAGCTTTGTAGAAGTTCCGCTCAAGGTCATCTGATTCTTTCAAGTATTTCTTTATACGTAGCGAACATACGGCGATTCGAGTTATCTCACGAAATTATCTCGCGTATAACGGTGAAATCGACCGTGTTCATAATAAAGGAAGCACCCTGTATGTAGGGTCACCGTGTACGTCACAGACGTACCTAGAAACGGCTGGAACGTGGGCTTTCCCCGGGAGACGTATTTCTGTCAATAGGGTTTGAGCGCTGATCTCAACCCTATCTAGACGACTTGTACGTTTGAAACTCGTAACGCGGCATTAAGCATCGTCGTAATTTTAAAACTTTATAAATTTCTTAGCCGATAATCAATCGCGAAGTTTTACGACTCTCGGCTTAATCGAAATGTCGAATCCACCCGGTGGGGCAGAGATTTTCCCTAAAAGGATCGGAGCAATAAGTAAACTATTTATCCAGTACCAGTGACCGATTAAAAAGCTCGTCAATCTTGAGTTTCCCAGCCATCTTTGTAGCGTCCAGCAATTAGTTACCGAGCTCTAAATGTAATAACGACAACCTTAAGATTCGCGCTATAGGACTTTTCATCCCCGGTAACCGGAGGTCAAGGTCTGAAACGGAAACAACGAACAACATCCGAGGAATCTGTCCGTGCCGGTGGAATAGTAGCAGCACAGGGCGACGCACTCTCGCGTTAACGCCGAGTAACGACACGAGAGTAGCGTGCGCAGACACTTGGCCGGGAACGAGTAGGAAGCTTATAACCACGTGGATTTTTTTCTAACTACGGTGCAGTACGAAAGAGAGCGAGAGAGAGACGGTTACACAGACGTGGCACGGGAAACTGGAAACCACGACGGTACACTTGCGGCTCTCTGTCACGAGACACGACGTGGATAATGACATCGTGGTCGAGTACACCGGGGTGCAACGTAAGCTTCCTTCGGATAAGGACAAATCTAGGGACAGTAACTCTTCGCAGCTTTTCTTCGATTTTGAGGCATCGAACTCTTTACTGCTCAACTTCGTTCTAGGAGGTTAAAATCAACTTCTAAAGATTCAGCCATTTTTCGAATTCGTGAAACATGCGAGTTCGAAACGTTTCCTTGTCAAATGGAAGTGTAAGATTAACACGTTCAATGTTCCCGGTGACAATCATAGACGTTTCCGTAAAATGTATGTTATTTTCGCGTCAGCCCTCGCAGGTCGGTGCTTCGAACGCGTTAAAGAGCCGATCGTTCCGCACGCGATGCATCTCGCGAGTAGGGATGCGATACTCGGGTACATCGGGGTGCAAAAGCTCGTTAAAATCAAACAGTAGGATTCTGCGAGTTCTGACGGAGGCCCTAGGAGGATGACAGCGAAAAGGAAGAAGGGAGTTAGAGCGGGTGGCGGAGTTAGACCTAGGAGCTACCCTACCCCAACTTCTAGGGACGGTGTATATTCGGCAGGATTTGGTCGTGTGAACAGGACTGTCTGGCATCGATCGAGCCCGGTCGGGGTGAGGTTTTGCCGCGGGAGGATAGAGGGGCAGAGACTGAGAGAGGTCGAGGGGAAGTTGGAGGTAGATGGATGGAGGCGGAAGGGGTTGGGAGAGAGCCTACCCCAACCTCTTCTCGGCGGAGGCCGCCGCGTATCGTATCGACGACCTCTACTACTACTACCACTACTACTATTACTACTACTCGCTTCTCGCGTACTCCCATGTTACCCTACGTCATCCCTTTCCTTTTCTGCTCTCCTGCAGCCCTCAGCCATCCCTCCTTTTGCACCACCTCTACCAGCCCTCCTCCCTTTTCCGCCTCGCACCACACGTCTGCAGGATATTTTTAAGGAAAATTGACCGACCCTCTGACTGCCTTTCTTGCCGCGGCTCCTTCACTCTTTGTCTCTTTTTAGGTCCTGTCTGTCCCTTCCTTCGCGAACCTTTGTCCTTTTTATCGCTTTTTCGTTTCTTATTCGATTCTCTTACTCTTTCGCCTTTCCTTCGATCAATTAATATTAGATCCTCGAGTGCTTGGAATCGAATTTCAATATTAGGTTGACACGTGTAGCTTTGCTCTTTGCTCTTTTGTTACAATATTTTTTTTAATTTCATTGAGAGAACTATGGCGAACTCGAATATATCGTAAAAATGACGATGGTAATCCTATGGGGAACCAGTCGGAGTTAGAAACACTTTATCACCCAGCGTATTTACCGAACTACCGCTGCTCCAAAATATAACTTCTTGGTGGGAAAATTCTTCGATTCCCAATAGGATGTCGGAAGAGTCTTCTGGGATTTGATCGAGTCTCGTATTCCGAGCTTCTACAGCTCCTATCCTACCTAGGCAAACTATAAAATATCCTTCGTTTCACAAATTGCTGAATTAACTTCGGCAATGTATACATTGTCTAAATAATGCACGTGCAAATTGCCGCATTTTACACTTTGCGTACAACATATAGATGTGGAAAACCGATCTGAACAGCCCTGGGCGCGTCTACTTCGATGGTGTCTTCGTCTCGCGGCTTAATTTACAATCGCGTTAAACTCCTTCTTCTTCTTAGATTACGATTTTCCTTCATAGTTACGCGACAATATATAAATAAATAAGTTTATCTTGAAAATTGAATTTCTCTCCGTTCAAAGAAGTTCTCGGCGAGCGTGTTTCCATCTACCATTTTCAGGCTCATTTTCCTCGTCTCCTCGAGCACTCCCTGATCCTTTCCTTCTTTATAGAACCCTCAGACATAAACGCCTCGGGTTCCAACTATTTACATATTACGTGCATCGAGCCCTTTCCGCGATCCTTCTCATTGTTCGAAAGGGTACGATGAGTACACGCTTCGGTAAATTCGTTTGGCATGCTCGACGCCAACAAAAATCGTTTTTGATCGTGCGCCCTCCTCGAGGAAACGCTCGTTAAAATCATTACGGCTGCGCATTCGAAGATTCAAAGGATCGTTGAAAACACAGCTCGAAAGTTTCACGGTTGCTCTTCGCTGCGGCTACGGTATTTGTTCATTTTTAAAAAACAAATTTCTGTTCGTTCATCTTCTTTAGCCCGTTTTGCACGCCCTTTCGGTTGTCTGATCCTGATGTCTGTTTACTGCATCACAAACACAAAGATCCTACAAATCTCGCTTTCTTTCCTCTTACCGAGGATCCTCTACTTGTGCCTTTTTTCTCTCCCCTCCTCCCTCTCCCTCTCTATCGTTTTACATGCTTCTCGTGCCATTTTCTGTATGCATTATTCAGGACATATATAATGGAACGGTTCGTGATGGGCTAACTGGCGCACCACCGGAAGTTAGGCAAACGAGTCCTGAGTGGGCTGGTGGATCGTCGTGTCTCCACGGATACACTGTCTACTGATTTTCATCGGTTTTTCCTCGACTCCGCGAGATACATCGAAACCTCTTTTTCGCTACTTTCACGGATTTCATAAAATATAAACACTTCAAAGTCGATTCGAGGCATTTTAAACGATAACGAATAATTTTGAAAATTGTCATTAACTTTGTCTTTGAAAGTAGGTCCAATACGTCCTTAAAGGAGCCCGGTCGTATTTTTTCTTTCGATCATATCATGGGAATAGGAAAGGACGAGAGTATTGTGGCGGAGGTGGCGATGTTCGACATGCGAGTCGTGTTCCTCGCTCGACGATCTTTTTTTTCTTTCTTCACGCGGGATCCTGTCTGGAATATCTACGTAAGAGGATATGCCGTCGTCTCGTTTGCTCGGAACACGCCGCATATGTTCAACCCATGTAGCGTGTATTCTTACCGTGTCTGGCTCGGCTATCGAACGCTAATACGTCTTCATCAATGCGTTAATTAGCTTGCCTTCGTTGCATTTTATAGCACCGTCCGTACAACGCTTTACGCGCAAACAGAATGAGTTTCGCACCGATATTTGAGATCTACGGCTGCTGCGGTTTTTAAAACTTTCAAAGAACGATGAAACATTCGGGTATTCCTGATGATGTTTGGAATAAAAATAAGAGCAACCCGGAAACTCGATATACGTAACTAAGGGAAAATCGATCAACTTTACTTCTATCTACGGTCGACCGAGATGCTCAAATCTTTCAGAGCGGTGTAACAGAAGGATCCTCTCGATTACACGCATCGTTCACAATCCGATACACGAACGATGATCAGGCGCATGGAAGACGAAGGCTATCGAAAATCTCGTTTCGCTAGAAGCATAGCCTGCTGGATCCTCGGCCAGTGGAAAGCACAAGGATTTCAGGAGCAGGACAGGGCCCCGTTGCGAGCATCTTGGCCACCCGATGGCCCCGAAAACCGGTTCTCGTCTGGATTTCACGTGACACGCATTTCTCCTTTTTCGGGGGTATCTAAAAGAGCCACGGTCCTTGCGAATATAATAAACTGTATTGCATTACGATTACGAGCGTTATCCTCGGTGTCGTAAACAGCAATTATAAGTACCCGAGACAGGTATATTTAATCCTTTCGCTACGGCGTACATTGCTCTACCTTCTTTTAATATGACCAACGCGATCGCAGTTTGCCGCCTTCAAAATATTATCCTCGTAAACCGAACGTCATAAGCATGTATTAAAAAGTATTAAATGATACACGAAGACGACGCATGGCGATATAATGCGTGAAAACACAATGCGTACGGATATAATGCTTTGCGATACAACGCGTGGTAATTTAACGCGTAACGGTGCCATGAATGGTGATACAATGCATGACAATACATCGTAACTATATAACGCTTCTTCCATGGGGAAGCGCTTCTAATGTCCGCGAAAAGTCCGCGTACAGGTGGCAATATAACGAGTGTTCAACGACAGCGTTGCAACAACTACGGAAGAAAACTCACGAATCACGGAATGCGTTAATATCGATCCCGATGTCTTTCAGAGGAGCAGAAAGTTTTTTTTCGAAATTTGCCGGAGAAGCTTGCTTTCATGTCTCAGTAAGCATACACCGGAAGCTGTAAATGTTCACGTCCGAGCCCCTTCTCGTTTCTGCTCGGCTGGCTGGCTCGCGGAATTGATAAAAATTCTACGTCACACGCAGGATGAGCGAAAACGAGTGGCGCGTTAAACACAGTAAAGGGAGTAGCGGCGTTAATAACGAAATTTATAAATTCAGTGCCACTCTCGTCCTTTCTCCCCTTCTTCAGCGTCTCCCTCGAGTCGCTTCTGCCATACGTGACGATCGTTCAAGGTCATCGTTGGTATCGTTCAAGGTCAACGTCACAGATTTCCGCTAATCTTTCCCAAACGGTTAAGGATGCCTTTTTTGCAACGCGTCTTATGATTTGTACCTAAGAAGCAGCTTAACTCGAGTCCGTTTTTGCTCTTTCCTACTTGATCACGTTTTACGCAGAAAATGTGTCAGAGCCGTTGTTTTACCGCTTCCTTTTAAGTCTGCCTCTCAACTACGGAATTATTCTCGCGAAAATTTAAAAATCAAAAGTACTATACAGGCATTTTGTTCAAGATCCTGAGATCACAGCATCGCTGCGAGAAAAGGAGTACGTAGTATCCTTCGTTTACCCCGACACGCTGACAAAGTGTTAATTCGTTAGACGGGGTCAATGGCCGGATTGTTCAAGGTCAACGCCCGACACGGTCCGGGTCAATGGCCTGAACTCTCAAGGCCAACGTCCGGATGATTCGAGGTCGAGCAGGGGAGACCGCAAGATACGAAGAAGAAATATCTGTGCGCGCTACTGGACGCTACGACGATCGATCGGTTCTACGAGATGGATGCATTTCCCACGTCGATGGCGAACAGTGGACGAACAACTAGGCTAATTTGACCGGTCGAATGGATTAACCCTAGAATACAAAAATTTTCGAATCTCCAAATTTCTTTTTCCCCGTATTATTTTCTCTAGGAAAGGCTACGGCGAGTGTACGCGCGACAATGTACGCGATGCAACAAGAATACTATACGCCAATAAATCCAAATAATAAATGATCGATAGTTCCGCTTAACAAGTGTCTCGATCAAAAGGAACATCGAAGTGCATCATAAAACAGTTGATCCCCATCGAGTGGTAGATGCCTCGGAACAGAAAGCTCGGGGAAGAAGTTCAAAGTACATGGCCAGAGGTTCCAGACATAGGGAAGAAACTGCGAGAAGCAAGACGAAGAAGAAGACGAAGAAGAAGGCAAAGAAGAAGACGAAGCAGAAGGAAGAAGAGGAGAAGAAGAAGAAGCCGATGAGTAGTAGGGAAAGACGAAGGGGCCCATAGGAAGATATAAGATAGAGAGGAGGGGGAGAGCGAAAGAGAGAGAAAGAAAAGGAGAGAAGCAGCAAGAGGTGTATAGGAGGGAGGAAGCAAGAGGAGGAGGAAATAATAACGACCCCGACGTCGCAGTGCCGCAGAAAGGTTGACGACCCGATGCCAGGCGACGCCCTCTCTCCCCTTACCGCCCTACCATCCCTTCTCTATCGTCCTCTGCAACCACCATCCCTCGTTTAGCAGCTATCCACCACCGCCCTCGGCATCCCCCACTCGCGCAAACCACCCACCTGGTACTGCACGTCGTAAGCTCATAGCGTACGTACGTACGCCAGTCACCCAACCCCTTTCATCCCTCTCTCTACGCTACCACCACCAGCATCACCACCACCACTACCACCATTACCTACCAACATCACCCTACGACCGTCTGGCCAGGGTCGGGGTCATTGAACGTCTATAAAGATTTTGACTCCGCGTTACTGCCGCTGCTGCTGTGACGCTGCTGCGGATGCAGGAAGCGGCTCTTCTTGCGGGGTACGCCCTTTTCCAAGGTGTGCTAAGGTGCACGTTCAATGGCAAACGGTTCAACGACGCTGTTCGAAAACTATGCTAGCAAGAAGTTCGCAAACGATTTGTAACATCGTCAATGGCCTCGGTTACGAGGTATCTGCCGCTAACCGTGAGATCACCGAGGGCAAAGAGTACGTTGGGCATGGTCAGCCCGCCGATGGCCGACCATGTACTGTTGACGCGTGACAGAGAAATTAGAATCGTAGGTCGGCCGGTATTGTAGGACCATTTGTTTCGCAATATTTTCGCGTACACCGTTTTCTTCGAGTTTCCGAATATAGCCGGCTTTTGTTGCATTGTCACCTTCGGACGTGGACTTTCATGCGCGTCAATGGCGCTCTCCCAGTATTGTAAAGTTATATTGCTACGCGTTACATTACCATGTGTTGCGTTATTAAGCCTACTGTCGCGAGTTGCACTTCCGAGCATTTACTGTCACGCATTGTATCGCTACACGTTGCATTCAACGCATTGTACTTTTAACGCGTTTACTTCCATACATTATATCGCCACGAGTTATAACGCTAAACAGTGTATTCAAAACCTAATTATGAACTCGTGCTCTGTTATGAAAATGTAGTCGACGAGTAAAAGGAAATAAAAGTGGACGGGACTTTGATCATGAATGAACTACTAGGTAGCATCGACGAGTCTGCTGCAGCCGGAAAATTCGATCGATAGTTTGTGCCATGCATCATGAACGACTTCGCAGAGAGCCGAAGAGACGAATGGTTATTGAACCACCGGATTCAAGGAGATCCTTAAAAGGATAAGAGTATTTCCTCGAGCAAGGACCTCGCGGAGCAACGAGAAGGACAAAAGAAAGCAGAGGTAAACGTTTGCTCGAGGCTGGAGGAAATTTTCGTCGTCCTCCCCTAACTGGGAAAGGGAAGGGAGGCACGTCTTGCCAGGGTCAGAGGTCGTTGAACGTCGGTAAAGATTTCGACTCCGGCGATGCTGTTCCGCAGTAAATAGGCGTGCGTAGTGCTCCCCGCACATCCGCCGACGACCTGGCCCAGACCGGGCCAGGAGTGGTCGGGTGAAGAGGGGTCACAGATACGAGACACCCTCCTCGGCAATACACACCCTTGCTCGCGTAATCCCTACGCGTTACGCGGATGCCATTACGGGCCTAGTAAACCACAAAACAACAAAACCGACCAGATTCAATAGAATATAAATCCAACACGGATTTTTCTCTTCGACCGAGAGATCATCTTTATTCTAAACACTTCACAGTCTATCAAGAACAAAAAATTATTTATTACTCGATTACTCCGGCAACGTATTTTATCCTAACAGATGCTTTACGGCTGAGAAACTAACGAGACAACAGGAATTGTAAATTTCTAAATCAGTAGACTTTCAGGTCTAGAAAGCCCCTACAATTTCTAATAACTTCACAACTTGTCTAGTTTTTCTTTTTCGATGAATAAAGAGATAACTGCAGTGCGAAATAGAAAAATGAATCTTTTTTCATAGAAAATGTGGACACGTAAGCTTCCATGAATCGCGAATGAAAAAAGTGGATAAAAATGAAACGATACGGCAGTCTTTGAGGGTTTAAAGGATTTTCATATTAACTGCAAAGGTCGTAGAAACGCCTACTATATAGACACCGTTTACGCAAGTGCTAACCGACACAGGTACTCACAGACATCGTCGTCCACGAACAGTCGCGCACGTACCAGCACGTGCTTAGAATTAATATTTCTCTTGCTAACTTGTCGCGACGAGATCCGTGCCAATAATAAATCGTCGAAGAACTTTCCTCTCTCCTACCCGATTTGGATACTATTTTTTAATAGCATCCGATAAATTCGCGTTAGTCTCGTTACAGCATTGGTCATTTAAACTTTCCGTTTAGTATCACCGATATGCGAGAAAACAATGTCTTAGCGATAAATAATGTACAAAAATATTGTTCCAACATTTACAATAAACAGATTGCAACGTTCTCCCCGTCTTTGCTTTATGATTTAACGCATGTTGCGCAAACGTTAATTGAAATACCCGTCGAAAGATATCGTTATTTTTATTGTCAATAAATCAAAGCAAAGTCGAAGGTGCTAGTTATTAATTTTTACAACGGTAACCGAATTGAATTGTGTATAACAAAAGACTTACCTTGCTGAAGTAACCGACGGTATGGCAACCTTCGGAATCGCCGATTGTCATCACGTAAAAAAGGAAAGGCTCGACGTCGTAATACAACGTTTTGTGGTCCAAGAAGAACTTCGCTAACAAACACAGATTCTGACAGTATTGCTTGTAACGTTTTCCGTCCACTTCCCATACGCCTATCTTGTCCTTCCTGTCCGAACAAAAACGTATTCGTTTATAATTTAATCGCTATAAAATTTCACACTCGCTTACCAACCTGTATACTTCGTGCCCAGGAGGATGTCTCCACAAACATTTCTCTCGGTGTCGCCTTAAAACCTGACGACTTTTTGCATATCGTAAGCAGTATTCGCATAGATAAAGTTTCGGAGCGCGACTGAATTCTTCAGGATACGGACTCTGGTACCACACTTCCATTTCCCATTTTCCCATTTCGATAACTCGTGTTCCGCCGCTGTTTCTACCTTCGCCGTCGTAGTCCAATTCCTTTAACTCCTTTTCCTATAGGAAACAACGTTATGTAATTGACGTAATATCGAGTGTAGTCCAGCCTCGCTGTATGGAACATTCTATAACGTATGGTTAACGGGCCATATATTGAAACTTACAATCTTTTCACTGGCTATCGCTTGTGCTTCCATAAACAATTTTAAGTCGTATTCCGGAGTTAAATTCGTTAAACGAGGTTGACGATCTTTCTCGTTTCCTTGAACTTCGCTACTACTATCGCTTTCGTTTCCATCGCCAGTGCCTCCTTTCCACTTATTCCTCATTTCTCTCATTTTCAGCTGATAGTTTCTTTGTTCCGTTGTTTGATGCATTCCTTTCGGAGACTTTTTGGCTAAACATGATATCGCTTTTTTCCTTTCCTCTTCTCGTTTCTTCCTTTCTTTATAAAACTCTCTGTAAAGCCAGAAATGTTTGAACGTTCCTGAAGAACATAACTACTATCGTAAAGTAAAGCGGTTACTTACACGCAAGCTTGCGGCGTGGTATTGTGATATAAAGGGCATGCCTCCAAGGTGAAGTGCGAGTCAAGTTTTCCAGAGAGATGACCCCTAGAATCGCAAGTTGGTGCTAGAGGGCATTCTCTTTCCTTGGTCGCACGCGAACGACCATAATTTCCTTGTCCAGATCTTCCGGTAGTGGTACTCGAAGTACCACTGTTTTGTGCTACTCTATTTGGTCCGGACGAGTGTCTGGCAGCGGTACTAGGCCCAGCACGTTTAACCGGTGATTTGCTCGTACTCCTCTTGCTTTCAGCTACTCTCGATAAATCACACCGGATCAGCGGAATTTGCAGGATACGTTTACACGCTACCGTTTCCGTACCTGAGAACCATACTGCCGCCGTAAGCAAAAAGACTGTATCTGCATCTTAGGACACCTTGGACATGCTTTGTTTTTTTTTGTATACGAAATACGTTTGTCCCATCGACCAGTGGATTCCTACGGGCCATATACATATGTCCAATCCATCCATCCAGAACCGCAAATACTGCTTTTTTGTGTTAAGGAGGCAGCATAGAGTCCTAAATCCACCGCCTAAAGGAAATTCTCTACCCGCCTCGTTTCAAACATTCATGCTACTTCGACTTTTATCTGATCAATTAACGAGCTAATGACACGTTTGCTACCAGAAAACGGTGGTACTACATTGACACAATTTTATATCTATGGATCGGGACTGAACGAGAAATTGTAATTGTAAAGGTCGACAGGAGGGATCAAACTTATCGAAAGAAAACAGAACTTAACTGGTCAGTCTAACTTCTCGCATAACATAATACGAAATAAAATATAAAAAGAGAAGACTCAGACAAATATAAAATCATACTTTTATACAAACATAAAACTCGACTGCTGATCAAAATGTTAAATGCAAATCTTTTACAAACTACACACACTTCAAACAGAAACTTAATACAAAGGACGGGAGAGGAATTGCAGTAATATTAGAGGGATTAGTAGTAAAATGTAGCATTCTATGATGTACTTATTACTATAGTAGATTCGTACCTGTATCGGATTCCGAGTCACTGGCTGCCTTCGCTTGAAGCTGAATTAATTTGCTTCCTTTTCGTGTTTGTAATTTCCGCTTGCCTTTATTCAATGTTTTCGTCGTGCTCGTTTCTCCATGCTCGTCCATTTCTTTTTCACTGGCAGATGCGTCGGCTTCATCTTCGCTTTTCACTGTACCTGAATTAAAATGAATGATTCAAAAATGATTTTGAAATTCCATAAGTTGTAACCGAAGTTAAAACACTTGATAGAATTACTTTGTCGTTTTGTACATTTTTGTGGTTTAACAGGTGCAACTGTTGCGGAAGGCCGTTTCGGTGGAATATTCGAGGAAACGTTTATTGCTGTACTTGGCTGGGGTTCTTTCTTTTTCGTTGTAGGTTGCGGGCTAGCTACGCTCTCGGATGATTCGGAATCTGTGCTACTGTCTGTCGAGGCAGAGGATCCTGATCCACCGGAACAGCTCTTTGAACTTGCAGAACTATCTGATTTACGCGCTTGGGCCGTTTTCGTTATTAAACCTAAATCAGAACATCATTAGTTTCAATAATTAAAAATTATTTTAAATATATAACAGATACGTACTAGCTCTATTTGGTTTTGGTTTGGGTTGCTGAGTTTTTGCATATTTTGCTGAGTTATTTGCTGGTTTTGCTGTGTTAACTTTAGATGGAACACCACTATCGCTTTCACTACTATTTTCAGGACTAAATATACTTTTCTTTTTTAACTTCTTTTGTACAGGTTCTGATGTTGTTTTTGCGGATTTGTCAACAGCTTTCCCATTAGCATTGTTGGAGGCTATTATCCAAAAATATATTATAAGTATAAATATAAGAAAAACTGATATTATATAGAATGAAAGAATTTTAAATAAACATATTCTTACTAGAAGGTTTGTTTGGCTTGTTACCAACTGGTTTTGTATTAGGTACATTTTTCTGTTGGCCAGCACTAGCTACAGTTTTCACAGGAGGCCTTTGTTGTTTAACAACAGGTGCTACCGTGGCAGTTGCTTTAGGTTTAGCTGGTGGTTTTCGTTTAGCAGACTTTACTTTGCTTGGTGATCCTTCAGACTCTGAGGAATATACCACGGGTCTATTCTTTGGTGGTACCCTCTCTTTGTTTTTATTTTCTGTAGACGGTATAGAAGCTGCATCGGATTTAGATTTGCCATGTCGATTAACTGAGAAGGATGTCTTCTTCTTTGTCCTCTCTGCATCGGATGCTTTTTGGCTGTTGGCAGAACTACTGGAATTTTCTGAATCGGATGAACTAGATTCACTGCCTGAACTTGATGAACTACTTGACGAAGAACCAGAACTGGTGGTTGAAGTAGATTCTGAGCTGGTAGTCTGTCAATTAAGCATTGTATTACACTCATTCATTCATATCTACTTGTTTATAAGCTAAATGATTTATAATGAACATATAACCTATACATACCTTCCTTTTTGGGGTCATTTCTATTGTGCTATCTTTTCAGTGGGCAATGAATACTGTTTAACCTCATTTCTACAGTACTTTTTGTACTCTTCCAAGTCATGTACGAAGAAGTTATTTATAAATAAACTTAATTAAGGCAAAAAAAGCTTCATTTTACATACTTCTCACTTACAACAACTATACAATATATATATATATACATAAATACTGTAGAATAGTAACATGCTGCGCATGTGTAGTAAGATTTTAGGACAAGTTCGAAAAGAATATGGTATAATTTCCAATGAAACGATAAAAATTAAAATGTTAAAAACAAGACGTGACTAAATATATCTATTATATCGAAGCGTAAATTCCTCTCTTTTCCTTAACGTAAAGGTATATTATCTATATTACGTTTAACGTAGTTCATACTACATAGACTATAGGTGACACTTGCATCAGATGGTGCAGATTGTGCAGATGTAATTCGTACTGAGAGCAAAAGCCGGCGAACGATTCTAGCTTTTGTCTTTACATAGTTATTATAGAAAGAATATTAATTAAATTGTAACTATGACGGCATTTGAGGGTAAGTACTATTTATTAGCTCAATTTTGGGTACAACAATCGTATAAATAGAAATATGATTAAAGATACTATTAGTAAGGTTGTCAAAACGTTTTGTACATTAATTATATTTTGTGTTAGAAATGGGCGTTTTGCCTGAAATTGCAAAGGCAGTTGATGAAATGGAGTGGACGTAAGTTGTATAAAGTTGTATTACACAAATATAAAGGAAATATCATAAACAAGATGTTATTTGCATATCTTGTTATAGATTACCAACCGATGTCCAAGCTGAAGCTATTCCACTAATTTTGGGTGGTGGAGATGTATTGATGGCTGCAGAGACTGGTAGTGGAAAAACTGGTGCTTTCTGTTTGCCAGTTATCCAAATTGTATGGGAAACTCTAAAAGATATAGAAACTGGCAAAACATCTAGCAGTAAAACGTCTGGTTCTGCAGGACATCAGCATTGTATACCATTTGTTTATATGTGCATAAATGAATAATATTTTGTATACTTAAATGTACAATTACTGTAATGATTTACAGCTACGCATTGGGCACTGAGTTTATTTGATAGAGGCAGAGCTTTAGCTGTTACTCCAGATGGTTTAAGATGCCAAAGTCGTGAGCAGAAAGAATGGCACGGTTGTAGAGCCAACAGAGGTGTACAAGGGAAAGAAAAATTTTTCTTTGAGGCTACAGTAACCGATGAAGGTTTATGCCGTGTAGGCTGGTCTACGGCTCAAGTAACTATCTTAAATTTCTACTAATAATTTTTAAATAATCTAGTGGAAAATTGTATTAATCATGTTTAACAGGCTTCATTGGATTTGGGAACAGATAAATTTGGGTTTGGTTTTGGTGGTACTGGTAAAAAGTCAAATGCAAAACAGTTTGACAATTATGGAGAAGCTTTTGGAATGCATGATGTAATTGGATGTTATTTGGATTTATCTAAGGGTGAAATCAAATTTTCAAAGAATGGTGTAGATCTTGGTGCAGCATTCACTTTGAATGCTCAACAAAAGTCACAAATCTATTTCCCAGCTGTTGTGCTAAAAAATGCTGAAATGTCCTTCAATTTTGGAGCACAACCATTTAAATACCCACCTCCAAATGACTACATACCTGTTGCTTCTGCCCCTAAAGAATGCGTAAGGGAGAATTCTGTAAATAGTAGCCAGTCTCAAAGCAAAGAAGATAGCAAACCAAAATGTAATGCTCCCCAAGCTATAATCATAGAACCATCGCGAGAACTTGCTGAACAAACATACAATCAAATTCAGAAAGTAAGTTATTAATAATTATAACTCATTCTAGCAGTTCACTTTAAAAATTATGACTAAATTATGTTCTTATTTAGTTCAAAAAACACCTATCAGATCCTACCATTAAAGAGTTATTAGTTATTGGAGGAGTTAGTGTAAAAGAACAGATTTCTGTACTAAATTCTGGTGTGGACATAGTGGTTGGAACACCTGGACGCTTAGAAGATCTAATACAGGGAGGCTACTTATCCTTAACACATTGCAGGTATTATAAAACTTGTTGCATTCTGATTTCATGTAAGTAATTGTAGTTCTAGTACAATATCTTCATACAATATTTTCAGATTCTTTATTTTGGATGAAGCTGACGGTTTACTGAAACAAGGGTATACCGAACTGATCGACCGTTTACATAAACAAATACCAAAAATTACGTCTGATGGAAAACGATTACAAATGATCGTGTGTTCGGCAACGTTGCATTCGTTCGAAGTCAAAAAGATGGCAGTAAGTATCTGTAACAACAATTTATATTCTTGTATATTGTATAGAAAAGCATATAGCAAGTCTTTGTATAGGATCGTTTGATGCATTTTCCAACATGGGTAGACTTAAAAGGTGAAGATGCTGTACCAGAAACTGTGCATCATGTTGTTGTAATGGTAGATCCGCAGAAAGATAAATCTTGGTATAATTTACGAAGACACATAGAAACGGATACTATACATCAACGAGATAATGTAAGACCTGGAAGCAATGATCCTGGTAAGTTTCAAGTCAATACACATAGTTCTGCAAAGTATTATATAATTAAAAATTTTGTAGAGACGCTATCAGAGGCTGTGAAAATACTAAAAGGGGAATACTGTATACGTGCCATCAAAGAACACAACATGGATAGAGCTATTATTTTTTGTAGAACCAAGTTGGACTGTGATAATTTAGAACGTTATTTGAAACAAGTTGGCGGAAATCAATTTTCCTGCGTATGCTTACACGGAGATAGAAAACCTCCTGAACGTAAATCTAATTTGGAGAAGTTTAAAAGACAAGAAGTCAAATTCTTGATCTGTACCGACGTTGCAGCTAGAGGTCTAGATATTTCAGGATTACCTTTCAGTATGTATTTTAAACTAATATTTATGTACGTGATTTTATCCAATTAATCTTGCAACTTTTTTCTAGTGATTAATATAACTTTACCCGATGAAAAATCGAATTACGTACATCGTATAGGAAGAGTTGGTAGAGCCGAACGAATGGGTTTGGCTATTTCATTAGTCAGCAAAGTACCAGAGAAAGTATGGTACCACGGTGAGTGGTGTCCTTCTCGCGGAAGAAACTGCCACAACACCAATCTCACCGACAGAGGTGGTTGTTGTATATGGTACAATGAACCAAATGTAAGTTTCAATATGGTTTCCCTTTACTGCTTTATAACTAAAGGTTGAATTTCTTTGCAATAGTATTTAGCTGAAATTGAGGATCATCTAAATATCACAATCCAACAAGTTGAATCGGATATGAAAGTTCCGATGAATGATTTTGACGGGAAAGTTGTGTACGGTGAAAGAAAAACAAATATGGGTACGCAGGAAAAGAATACTTAACGAATTACCTATCATGTTCGAGCAGACTATATATATTAATACTTATTAATTTTCAGGTTCAAATTATAAAAATCATGTTGAACAAATGTCACCTTACGTAGCTGGATTATCTGCTTTAGAATCAAAAGCACAACTATTATATTTAAAAAGGCACATGGCTAAAGTGAACTAAAATCCTTTCAAATTGACACGTATCTGCTATAATATTATGCAAATTATTTAATTTTCAAGTATGGAATTTTAGTATGTTACTTATAGTGTTCTAATTACTTTACATCCACGAATACGGTGTATTATAATCTTCGAATGTAATATATGAATTTGTTACAACTAATATAAAGTTTCGATTCACACGTAAAAAGGAGTATTTTTTACAAATTAATTCATACTGAAATGTTTTTGGTTGACTCATTTAAGAAAAAAAAAAAGTTAAAACAAATTAATTCGCGTAATACAATTTTATATGTGTATATAAGACATACGGTAAGTGTTTATTGTATTCTTTATAATTTTCATAATTGTACCATCGCTATTTTAGTTACACAAATGTATAATACAGTGACTTTGCAGTGTTTGGTTTTTGTTAACCTTCGCAATATTCTTTGTGATTCATGTAATACGTGTGCACGAGGGTCACACGTACGATTTTAGTTATTTTTTTGTTCGAATAGTATAATCATATATCATCGTACTCTTAGAATTTACTAAATGACTTCTGTTTAATTACACATAATAATTTTATACACATTTCTCGAAATCAATGGTAAACGACTAAAGTTACACAGTATACAAATCATACTGTTTGCTTTTTTGTATTCGGGTACAGCATACATGTGTTCTCTTTCGATCTCCCTATCAAACAGTGTGCACGATTGATTCACGCGTTTATGAATGAATTTTATTCCCATGCTTTCAAGTTGTTTTTCATTTCATTGACGCAGTTGATACAACGTACAGTCGAATCATTTACACGCTAATTTAATTGATTAATCAGCATAGATTCATGAAAACATTTCCTTCGGACAATCATCACAGAATGAGAATGAAATATCTTTTTCTGTTTCTTGTAATCTAAAAACACATTTACAGTCGCTCGTATCATTCTCTCTTTCTCAACGGCACGCTCGTTCACACACGCTCAGAAAATTTCACTCCATCGCGTTAACTCGGTGAATTATATTCATATAATATATACAGAGTGTCTTTTAAAAAAGATACACATCGTGGAAATTGAAAATTATTTACGAGGACAGAAATCGGAAAAGCCTTTACCACGCGAACAGTTGCGAAGTCTTAAAATTTAAACAGAACACCCCGGAAGTGGAGCATCTAATGTTAGATCGTTTACCTCGTGAACGAAAGTTCCTATTACAGAACGGTAAAGAACTTATCGATTCCCTCTTTCGCGATAGTTTTTACAATTTTCATGGCGTATATCTTCTTTTGAGTCAACCTGTATAACGTATATATTTATTTACGTACTTACATGTATATCAGTTTATCGTATATACTACACGTCCACCCCACGATTTTTACTTAAATAGCTTGGACAACTAAACGACCCAGGTGATCAATACCCCTTCGCGTATTTCATATAGTAACCATTAATTTTTTTTTTTTCGTTTGATTGCATTGTACGCAATAATGTGTGTATATGTATGTATATGTACGCGTGTTCGTGTTTGTTTGTTTCGTCTTAAATTGTGCAGTTTAATCATGAATGCTTAAAAAAAGAAAAGAATCTCTCGCGTAAAAACACGCGGGATCATTCGATAAATCATGGGGTGGACAACATTCAATTTTCAATTTTCCTAACGAATTTTTCTTCTTTTCTTATTTATTCATTTACATCGTGTATAGTTTCATTTTTATTTGTTTCACGCATTCGCTTGTATAATCAGCGCAATATCGAATGTTACAATTGTTCAACGATTCCTTATCATTTTTACGTCTGTTTAAGTCTTCGGCTAAACGTTACTTCTAACAAGAAAGACACGCAACAACGAATTCTTTTAAGAATTAAGGGAGAAAAACACGGATGTATAGAGAGAGGGGTAATGACGATGGATCTGGAGGGACATTACTTATCGACGAGCTCCGCTAACTCTTTCTTTCTCTCTCACTTTTTAATTTCATTTTCTCTATCGCGTGGATACATATTCACGAACAATCAAGTGATCCTCTCGTCGTTCTTCTTTTCGTCGCTAGGATCAATCAACTTCTTCGCTATTAAAATACATTCGTCGATTTCCAAACCTGGAAATTATCATGCAACGAACGTTCGTCATCGTTTCCGTTCTGACAACCTGTCCAGCACAGGGCTCCCTCACGAATCGTCCCATTCATTTTATAGCTTTCCTCTGATCCTCAGTTTTCGGAACTTAAAAATTTGCCACGTCCCCGAATTGCTAAATTTACAGATTCGTATCCACGGTTATTGATTTACCAGCTGATTTAGACAGGCCTGTGCATCAGCTTCTCTCGTTCTCGGAAGTTTCTTCTCGATCCTAGCGAACAAGATCCGAAGACTAGAAAAAAGAAACGTTCGATTCGGGATAATCATGGATCAACGATCGATCACCGCACACATATGTATATTTACATAGAAATTACTTCGAATAGAATACGTGTGGCAAGAGCCCATATTTAGCTCCTCTTTTTTCCCTCTATTTTTATGTACTTAAAGAATAGGACAGTTTGAGGCGCTCGAGGCACAAGTAGCTTCTTTCTCTTGTTCTATCGTATTTCATCTAATTCGACAGGAAAAGTAAGTGGTCTTACATTGAGGCAGTCGTTCGATGGAACCAAATAAGAAATTATCGTGAATCAGGCGTTTCGTCAACGTAAGATCACTCTCGCTATTTGCTACAATTTTTAGTTTCTCTATGAGTTGAAGTAATCCTGATTTTCTTGAGTGTTTTAATCAATCGCGAGGAACGAACAAAACGTGGTTTGTTGACAAGTTATAGAAAGGCACGATCCACAATCGGGAACCATGATACACAACGGTTGTAGATGTTATCAGATAGAAGATAATTCTTTTTTCCGTTACCTATTCGTAAACTCGAAAAGGCTCGTAAAAGTAATTCGGTGCATCATGAGATGGATATATTAGATTGTTGCAGATGAAATGGCTGATTTATCCACAAAATATCGTATTAATTAGAATTAGCTTTCAGTGCAGAACATTCTAATTAAAACCTGTCAAGGGGCAGTACAAAAATTTCACTTTGATCCATGATTCGCTACAATAGACAATTAACCGTTTTGTATCGAGAATATTAATGAGGCGTGTATACAGTTATTCACTTCGACCGTTAAGCTTTAAATTGATGTTGCACAAGTGGTATTTTACGATGATTTTCTGTCGCGAAATCGTGTCAGACTCATTTGACACGCAACAACCTGATACTATGTTTCTTTTACATTTTATCTTCGGTAGGATCGTACACGTTTACGCGATCGTTCAATTAAAGGCTCGTTAATCACGAACGCAACGCGTTTGTGTCTTTCGAGAGAAACAGACTGTTTTACCATCGAGGATGTCGCACAGCGAAAAGATGTCTCGTAAACGACAATTTCCTGTAAAATTGATCAACGACGCGTTTCCCTTTGGTCATGGAATTAATTCGCTAAGAAATAAAAAATACGCACCTGAGCGTCTACGTATGCGTACGAAAAACGCATCGACATTTATTAGAACGTTAATCGTGATATCAATTGATCCTGTTCACTGATTCATCGATTCAATAATAGTCGTTTAAATAAATTACATCGATCTAAATTGCACAGAATTTCTTCTCCCTGGAAATAGCTTTTCTCTTTTAACAATGATTACAGAAGTAATCGCTGATCACAATAATAATGACAACGTTTAACCTGTCAACCGAGGATGACGTGTTAACGCGCTCTGTTTCGCGTGAAACTTTGAAACCATGTATACGCTTTCGGAGAATGATTTCTCGCAGTGGACACACGAACGTATCTGTACAAATGCTTTCGAATCGTCGGTAACGGAGAGTGTGCTTAATCGTCTTCAAAGAGGATGCTCGAGCGTAATAGGAAATGTCGTATATACGTTAAAAATATATTATTCGATTCGAATTATCGATTGAACGGGTTTCAGAGACTAATTTTCGTCAATGCACCGTTGTATACGTCTGAGTCGTGATTAACCCCGTGCCATTCGAGGGTTAATTGAAATGACCCAGAGAACGTATTAACTCGTCATTCGAGCGAACAAGATACGCAAATTGTTACGTTTGATTGCGTCATGATACATTAATTACGAAGAAAAATACGTGTATCGAGTAGAAGATAAATCGATTCTACTTTATTCGCTTCTTATTACACATTTGAGAAGGAGAAGTGACTCCTTTCTGCTTGAAAAATGACTCGGTTAACAGGTTCATAATAACGACAGTAATGACAATGAGTATGAGAATGGTAATAGTGATGGTGATGATGATGATGATGATGATGATGATGACAACGATGACGATAATAATGACGACAGTAATAATAATATAACTACATTGTCCGTTTCAATAAAATCTGACCGTGTAAAGACAATTCTTTTTTATATCGAATAACAGTGTAACGATAAGACGATCACAATAAATGACTCTGTATTCTTAACATAAACGCGAACGTTATTTATCTAATAGCAGACGTTTCGTGGCTTTTCGTCGGAAACGCGTAACGAATCGAGATTTATTTTTCATAATAAGTATGTACATTTACTGGTCGATGTATACATCGTTTTGTAAATGAATACATTTACTAGGAATAGTAAATAATGTTATATTTATTCGATACTTTTACTAAAATCTTCTTTAAATGTATACATTGGCTAGTAGTTGTACACATTTATTATAACATTTTCATTTCCACTCTTCTATATCGTTCCTTCCCGATACCTCGAATCGTCGGAAAGCGATCTGCTCCGATCGCGAAATGATTATGAAATTCAACGACAGAAGAATCGTATTTCCTACTTGATCAGAACTCTTAATCACTGATAATCATCAGCAGCGTTTTACATTTCGTCACGACGATTCAGATCACGTCCGGTCTACTTTGACTTTCGCTTCTTAAGGCAATACTCTCTCTCTACTTCCCATACACAGCAACGTGGTCCACAAAGAATTTTCACGATACGCAATAGTTTGTACTTCGTGGACGACGTGCAAGTCGACTACTTCCATTCGCGTCGTACAAGCGTAATCGCAAAGAAACGAGGATGATCGTTCTTTTGTAAATTACCAACGAGTCGCTCGAATTCGAATGAAATGAAAATAAGTTTCGTACGTTACACACAGTAGCTAAATGGTCGAAACGATTATCGAGGGATCTTTAAATGCAAACGTATCGTCGTTCGCGATCGACGAGATCGAAGACGTAAACTGTTCGATCTTACCGCGTACGCGCGATCCGTATTAATAGATGTATATCTACGAGCACCGATGGTTTCCTTCGATAGAGGAACGTGTAAGGGGATGGGACCATCCATCGCTCGTCTACGAGATATTGGATCGCTCGTGGTTCATGATAGTTTGGTGCTGCTTAGTAATTAGAGCCTAGTTCATATTGATAGAGCATATTAGCGCTAGATCGTTTAGAGTATTGGGAGAAAATTAATGGCGAAGTTACTTTACCACGGTGTTATTCCACCAATGACTAGCTTTAGTATTCTAGTAAACGGACTTTTCCTATTAGCGCTAGTATATTCTACTTATGTAGAGTAGATCTAAACCAAGTCTTTGGTAGAGCAGCATACTATTATAATAAAGTAGTTCTACCATTAGATACCGTTTGTTAGATGAGTGTAGTAGCATTAGTATACTTTATCGGTATAAACTAGGCTGTTGTGCTCCATCAGTCACCTGTCCAATTATTTTCTCGAGTAAATAAAGTTTTTTACTAGCATTAGTATCACTAGAAGTGCCTGTGTAATTTAACGTAGTAGTTCGAACATGCGATGAAAGGTCCCTTTCCTCGACAACTTCTGTTTCGAAGAGAAGCCATCGGCCCTTGCTGGTTACAAATAAATATAATATTCGACTCCAATAATCTATCGATACGTCGTCATTTGCCTCATATGTTCACACAAATCTGCCATTGTAGTATTTACAAATAATAATTACTTGCACCGCTTTAGTTTTTACATGTACATATTCACATGCCTGGTACACATTGTACGTACAATAAAAAGAAAAAAACTTGTGCGATCGGCGTATGTATACAATATGTATATATATATTTATATATGTATATAATGTATGTATATGTATATCGGTATAATCGTGGCCACGTAAAATGGTTATTTAATTCGGTTATCCATTTGTTTCTTTCGATCGCATACGCGCGCACACACACAACAATCGATTATAATTACACTCACGAATTTTCTTTTACATTCAACACAGGTAATAATAGCAAATGTTTGTTTAGTTGTTTCTTTCTTTTTTTCGCGTGTTATTGCACTGCATGTTAAACAGAGGCAATCGTTTTACGAGTAGCTTTCCGAACCAACAACTCTAATTCACGACTTAAGTTGCGAGTACAATCGCGTACAATGATGCGTTGCTTCGGTAGAAAATTTGTAAAGGAAGCTCTCCCACAACTCGTCTGACTCTTAGAGCAAATAGTCGAGTATACTAGTGACAGAATTATTTTACCATGGCGTTATTCCATTGTATTCTACAATGACTATTTTTAACCCTAGATTACATTAGTAGAGTAGGTAGTAAAAGTATAACAGCATTAGTATATTGGAATGATGGAAGATGGCTAGTAGTAGAATTACTTTACCATAGCACTATCCCATTCTACTCTACCAACGATCAGCTTTAGTAATCAACGCTCTACCAACTTTTTACCCAACGATAGTAACTGAACTTTCCTTATCAATGCTAGTATACTCTATCACTGTAAATTAGGCTCTAAGTGCCTACATTTTGCCGAGTGAGCCAAACTAGTGACGGATGAAACCAGTCAAACCACACGTTTCCGTCTACCAATGAAAGGCATCATTGTACGAAGCTGTACTGTGCCAAGCACGGTAGTCTTCGCTAATAAAAATGACGACGTAGGGGAAGAAGAACCTACAATACTTGACAGTTACCACAGACTACGTTTACTTTACATTAGACACTCGTATTCGACAAGGAATAAAATTTTCTCAGGTAAATGTGCCAATAGATCTTATTCCCCTGCGTATACATTTTCCTCGAGGAAGCCTTTCGTACACCGATAACTGATGTGCTGATTCGAGAAGGACGATGTTGCGTACACATTGAAAAGCGTTGCTATACCATTGTTTTCTTGGTAAACAATGAATTTTTAGCAAAAGAATATTACTACCGATTACGATTCATCGCTTACAACTTCGGTCGTTTCCACCACAACATCGCACACATTTGTTAGAAATTAGGACTTTTGTTCGGAGTGAGCCAGAACTGTAGATTTAATAATTTTGGAATTCTGATATTTAAAACTTTGAAAATTAGAAAATTGGGAAATTTTGCAATTTCCAATACGAAGTATCCCGTAGCATAAGTTCCTATCTGGTTGCGTCAATGCACTCTCGGCTAGATCCTTCACTTTTCTGTTACATCCAACGCCATTCGAGACCAGAACGATCGCGTTTCTCTGTCTGAATAGACGAAACGAAACCAAGAAAGAAAAATGATGGTAGTGGTAGTAGTAGTAGTAATAGTAGTAGTAGTATAAGAATACTCGTAACAATACCACTTACATTCATACGGCTTGCAAATACACACGATAACGATGATTCGCGTTTTTTTTTTGTGCTAGGGGTAGTGAACATTCAAAGTTTCACGGAAGTTTTGTTGATCGACATAGGTAACAATATACTCGCAGAGAACAGACTCGCTTTCTCTCGCATCCATTGCACTCTCTCAATCTCTGTCATCGGTTTCACAGTAAAAATAACACTTCGTAAAGTTTATAAATACCGTTTTACAAACTATGGCTTGTCAGTTATGTATATTAGTACGACAGGTATACATACATATATATGTGTATGTGTGTGTATATGTATATACGTGTAACGTGTATATGCGTGCGTGTGTATAAGTGTGTGTGGGTGTATGTGTGTGTGTGTGTGGTATGCTCATAACGGGCCCATACATTGATATCGGTTATACGAGAGTACATTTACGATCGTGGAGAAGGAACAGGAGAAGGGGAGATGTGGGCTCGTTAGCATTTACGGAGTAATCGTTATGCAATGTCCGGAATTTCTATCCTCATCGTTTCAATAGTCACATCTGTTTAATTACGATCAGACTGGGAACATCATTGAAAGAAGTGAAATACAAAATGACCCATGCTAACTGTATATAACTTTTAAAGATGACTATGAAAGAGGTACAAGTAGAACTCTATTTATCCGAACAATATTTTATCGAATACTTGGATAATGTAACCCCTTGCCTCATCATCTTCTTAGCAATGACATCATGTTAGATCTATTCGCTATAATGTTAATCCTTAACTGCTACGGTGAAATGGGAACACTGAACAACCGAAGAAACGCTTAGCAGAACATTCTGACGGGAATCATGTAAATAAATACTGTCAACGTATGTAATAGGCAAGTCGTAAGACTATCGAGACGCATACTTACCATAGTAGTTAAGAATTAAGATAAATTGTAATTTCAACTATAGTTAGAATTTAACTTTAACACAAATATGATCGAGATTTGCCATATTTACACTGCAAGTTGTTACAAGCGTGACCTTATATTATAGGGCAAGGGGCTGAGTGAACTTATTGCCGACTATGATCATTCTAGTTAGACGAACGCTTTAAAAATAAATAGTCAAACTTCTTCAACTATGATCATTGCAGTTCGAACATTTAAATAGATAGAGTTCTATCGTATGGCACCTTGATACAGATCTTTGAAAAAACATATAAAAAGAATAAAATAGATGACGTTTTAGACGTACACTTTTCTGTACATATTGCGTAATAAATAAATAGTTTTCATTATAAAAAGAAAAAAAAGCGAACGTGCTCGAGTTGGGAACAAGACGATAATAAGGATAGTAAGACCGGATGCCCCAATATATTTACGTCATGTTACATAAAACCTTCTCGGAACGTGGCTTAATTCGTATTTCCTTATTTTACTCGGTTTAATTTCATGTTAAACTCTCGTTATCTATTAATTAAAAGTAGACGTTACACTGATCGGTAACTGGCACTCGATCCAGCGAATACGAGAGAGGTATGCCTGCACCAGTGACTGTCGTTACAGTTGTGTTTTCCTTTTCTTTAATCTCGCGTATTAATTTGTTTGCGAATATATAATGAGAATTCTAATTCATGTACCATATGTTCGAAACAATTTGTACACGCGCATAAGAAACATCTCGCCCGCTGGATCCAGTATGAAATTAAAAGAAAACGTGAACAAAGATATACAGTTAAGATTCGAGAAAAATTAATAGGATACTTATCATATACAGGGTGTCCAAATAGTAAAGATACGTGAGATAAGAAATTCGCAACATCGCATGTTGGTTCAGGATATTTATCCTAAAGGAGTACCGATGACAACCGATTATCGAATAATTCAGATCTTAATGTCATTGAGAAAGTAACGTCGAGGTTTACAGAGGTGATTCTCCTCCGAAGAAGTTAGCATTCGAAGTTTCTTATTAATTTTCATTACACGCTAATAAATTATGGTTTCTTTATTTCGGAAAAGTGCATAATATAAGTTTACTGCATTATTACGTTCATCTATAATTGCACACAATTTGGAACTAGATGTAAAGATCTTACATTTCATTTGTGAAATCCTAATAAAAAATAAATCGATTGACTTAGTTGACAATTTTATCACTCGAGGTAGAGAATCACTTCTGTAATTAATGATTATCACTTTTTCAACACTTCGTACAAGTAATTCGTATAAACGTTCAGGACCATGAAGCGTGTTCTACTCGAAAACGTGATCCAGGACTTTGTGTAATGATAGTCGAACGAATAAGCAACATATTATAACCTCTGTTATGGTTGTAACGTTACATCGACGACAGTTCGATTGTAAATGTCGGGGCCTAACCGCTAGTCAAATAGAGTGTAAGTGTAAAATGAACTCTTTTTGCTTTGATTCCAAACATGGCGTCAACATCCTTCCTTGCGGATTGTTGTTATTAGGATTCAACACGTAGAGACACTAGCTACGACGAGAACACGTGCCCTAAGTACACGAGAATTAAAAGTAGTCTCAATGGAAATCAGTAGAAACGATATCGGGTGGAGGAATATCGATATTCGATAGGAAACGTACATAAAAAACATGAATCCTTGGACGGTCACCCTGTACATATTTGATACATAGTTATACAATTAAAACGCTCGTCGAAATACTGTAAAATCTCACAAAATACTCTTCTTGTAAAAAGATGCGGCTGAAAGACTCCTACGGATCGGGCCAATGCGATTTAAAGTGGAGATTGATTCGGAAGGTTGGAAAAAATTAATTCATTGTTTTTTTTTTAATGCAAGAAGATCGTTCGATAAAGGGGGGGTGAGAGGGTGGGGTGAGGGAAAAAAGATAGAGATTCGAGAAACGAGTAAAAGAAAACGTTATCGACGATAAGGACTTTTTTATCGGAGACAATTACCTAAGTCTTAGGAAACGTTTCTTATTACTAAATCTGAACGATACACAATGAACGCGACGAGTGTGCCGGACGAAACTAAAGAGCCGTTTCCGCACGATCGCCGTGGATATCCACTTGGTGAACACATCGACGTCGGACAACGAACGTTCATACGCTCTGCTTATCAACGAATTGATGCGTAATTAGAATAAAAATTAACGAGGTAATTGGTTTGAAATTGCACGTGTTTCCATTAGCAACGAATGCTGTATTCCCACGTTCAGCACACTGTACGTCGAAACCTAATACAAAAACAAAAGGAGTCGAGTGATCGAGAAATGCCCGAGAGATTTGAAATATCTTTCGTCGAGACGCACGTTTTGGTGTGTAGAATCGTTAAACGCTAAGAGGGGAATTGTTGTTTTGCTTGTACACCAATGACGATAATAATAAGCTATTCTGTGCAAAAAAAACTGGAGAAAAGAAACGAGAAAAAATATATCCTCTGTCGCGGAACGAGACTTTTAGGTAACCCTCAACCGCTGCGTATCAACGTTTCTCCTTGGAATCTTCATCGAAGAAGAACGATCGACATCGCGGTCGTTCGATTCACAAAACGGTGTATCTCGTACGGAGGATCCTTCGACGCGTTATGTTCTTGTTCTTTCTCCGAATGCTCAACAATCTCAGACACGCGAAGAAGAGTTCCGACGCAACTCAAAATCGTCGTACATCGCGATAAAAAATTTCGAACGGCCACCATACGACAACAAGCTTGATGACTCGCGTTAGCTCGAGCCGCGGCGATACCATAGTGATCTTCATACGAATAGACGAGAACAGGACGACACGTCGGCAGGAACAAAGTCACAACAGCTCGTACTGACGCAAGTGCATCCGTTGAATGATGTCCCGACAATCGTTAAACACTCTCTTGATGTTCTCTGTGTCGACGGCGCATGTGAAGTGCGGATAACAATAGTGCTTGCCGTCGCCGCTCGCTGTGCTTATACGCTGCAAAATAAGAAGAAAAAAAGAAATATGGGTGTCGTTATAAGCATAGTGTAGTCTCGCTATATGACTTCCTTTTATATCGCGCACGTTAATTAGACTCTCTCGTCTTCGTAGCGCGCGAACAAGGATGCCTATCGGTTAAGGATAAATCTATCAGTCGCTACGCATTGTGCCGCCACGCGTGATATCGTGGCATCGTCAGCGAGCCGTACCGTCTGATCCAACGCCATATAGCGAGATTCCACCGTACGATCGTAACACGAAACGAAATAGAAAAAGAAAGAACGACGATTCACTTACAAGGAATTCGTCTCTAATGAAGTACTTGGCCCTTATAACGTCAGGCGGTTCCGAGGGATCCGCAACTACCCCTTGCTCGACCGGTGTCTTGTACCGCTCGAAATCTGGAAAATAGTCCTCTAATTTGTGCTTGCCTGCTTTTATCTTTTCCGCCAATAGATCCTGTTTGTTTAAAAATAAGATTACGGAAATTGTGCGGAGCCACCTAAAAGGAAACAACGGTAATGTATACCGACTTCTCTGTCGATTCATGAGCGATTACTATGAGGATGGATCAACTGTAAATGAGACTTTTCGATATTTAATATCAATTACGATCAGCGATTAAGAAATAGTAAGGGCAGTTGCGTAGAGTGGGAGAAACGGATGTTCTGGATCTACTACAGGATTCCCTCTACTGGAGAGCGTAGGAGATGTTGTATGCCATTTAAACGTGATTAATAGTTTCATTACGGTGCTAAATTCGCCAAATTTCTCGCCAGCTAATCACGTTTCCTATTGTTAAATATTGAAAGGTTATTTTGTTTCTATTAAATCCACAAACATACGTCTATGCGTTATACATAGTTGCATATGCTTGATAAGGTTATTTATAATTGGATGAGGTCGTTTCTCATGAAACGGGTGACGGACTATTGTGGGAATTCATACGTCACCCGCATATGGATAACGCGAGAGTTAATGGACACTACGTAGGAGAATAACTTGAAGATTAACTTGTAAACAGTCTCGTTTATGTTTAATCGATCCTCGTAGTATTCGCATGGACACATCACAAGACGGTGATCCGTACCGATTGTTCCAGATGCTCTTGAACAGATCCAGACTCTCTCGGAGTCTCAGTTTCGTTGGATCCTCCCTGAGCACCATGTTGTAACTACTACACGCTGTTACAAATATAATCGCCGTCACATCGTTAAAACATTGTATCCATTTTCTCCTCTCGTCTCGTTGACCACCGACGTCGAACATGCTACAAAAATCATTGTTCGTATTTATAATATGGACGAGGTGTCGAACAACGGGATTTCATGCGTTGTTACGTGACACGATAAATATTTGATTGGCTAACAGGTTTTCTCGTCTTTATCGGCAGATGACATTAACGCTTTCTTTTGCTCTTCGGCAGCCACTCGATCCGTCTATCGCTCGAAGAGCAAGTGCAATGATGATCGTACGAAGGCATTGATCGATACCGATTCACCATTTACGTTAAAAAAAAATGATTAACGTTAGAAGAACGAGAAAAGTGTTTGACCAACTCGATAAGTTATGTTAGGAACGATGTAATTTTATTTTCTTTTTTCGAAGAAAATCATTAAGTAACTGTTAGGACTAAAAATACGGAAACGACACGGGATCCCAACCGACCCCGACGTAGCGTAACGCGAAAAAAGGGTGGAAATATATTATAAAAAGTTGCGGAGGCGTTAACTCGGTTAACGGATTTCGCTGCACGTACACGGTGCACAGGTCTATATAGGTGTAATATACAGCAGAGAGAGGCCTGGATGAGAGATGCGAGTCGCTGCTTCGCGTTATATTTACCGTCGGCCGATGTTACTGTAATACGTTCGTCTATATATAGTTACGCGACACTGGAGCAAAAGCGAGAAGCTATCGGATGATGACGGGACTTACTGAAAGTTTACTTTGTCGACTTGAAACCGCGTCTCGAAGATACCGGACGTGAGCACTCGACACCTGAGAATGTCCTGTAACAAATTCCAATAAATAAATGAATAAAACAAGGGATATTGATTATAAAAACGATGCAAGCTTCCGAAAAATTGTAATTTCGGTCACAAAAGTTGAGATAAACGATTACCTGTTCTGTGGGGGTGTAATCCGGTTGCTTAACAATGGCTACTTTATCTAGAAAACTGAAACAAGCAACGAAAGCAATAATTATTACATGCCGTACTTCCATTATCCTAAATAACGTTTTACATCGCGAAAACAACTTGAAAATTTTCATAATCATCTTTGCACGGACTAAACTACCCCTTTTGAAACACCCTGTAGATTCCCGGATCGTCGTATCTTCACCGTCGAAAGAAGGTTACAGGATATCTCAAAACGGAAGTATGCTATCGAAAGTGGTGCGATAAGGTACACGATGAAGAGCGGAAGTGGCTGCTGAGAAAAGGGTAGAACGTTGAGGGCAACGGAAGGGGAGAAATCTCTCTCTCTCTCTCCCTTGTCCCTTTGCTTCTAAACCTGCCATCGTCCCTCTTTCCACCCCCTTTTCTCTCGAAAGACCCCCCCTGGCTCTGGTGTCTAGGGTGGATAGAGCGCACGAAGAGGGAAAATCGATCCTCGGTGGTGTCCTATCCTAACCCCAACTCTCGCCCTCTCGGCCTCGCCGGGTATGCCTCTCTGGCACCCAGTTTCCAATCCGGGTCATGGGTCACTGCCACCGCTGCTCGCCATCAATCGTACGTGCAAGCACAGACTTACCTAGCTGCACGCATACGCTACCGTTCAAAAGTATTCTCGAGCAAATCTTTCTCCTTTTCGTAAACGTTACATGCCGCTCGTATTTTCGATCAAATAAATGTTTAATACGGATAACGTGCACAAATACCTCTGTACGGTAGCGTAACGATGTACGATACCGGTGTACAGGTGTGCGAGTTTACAAGGGGTGGGGTCTTCTCTTTGACACCACCGTGCAACCGTCCTCAGTCGTTCGACGGTGATAGTATACATATTTACCGATCAACACTACGATCCATGGAATAGCAAGAGCCATTGTGGGTAGCCTAACACGTCGACTGCCGCAGTGAAAAGTGACGTGTGTGGTCAGACACGCTATAATACAAATTATTAACAACATGGATGATTCATTTTTCAATTTCATCTTTTAATTTAATGTTTTATTTTTTTCTTTAAATAATTCAGTCGAATCCGTAGCACCAATTACCGATAACCACCATGGCAACCAACGTGTTAGAGCGCTTCTACACGGCCATATACGTGTCTGACAAGAAAGTACTTAGATACTGATCCTAGTATGTTCTCAATAATTATTACAAATTTGTCACCATGTTAATGTATCCATCGTACGTGCATCGTCGCGTAAAAGCGCTCTTATTGTACTGTAAGATCCGTGAAAAGCTGGGAGCCGTTGTAGATACCTTAGTGTAGTATAGGAGAAGGTACAAGCCATTAATGCTCGACGCAGTGTAGGATTCGTGAATGATAGGAATCAGTGTAGGTATACCTTACTACAGCATAGGATCCATGGGAAGATGGAGCCATCGAGCGTACGTTAGTGTAGCGTAAGATCTGTGGAAAGGTAGGAGCAATTGTGGATTCCTTGATACAGTGTAGGATCCATGAAAAGGTATGAACCACTGAGAGTACCATTTCTAGGAACAGAGGAACCATCGAATGTACGTTAATGTAAATGGAGGATCTGGAAAAAAAAATTCATCGTTGGTGTAGAAGTCGAAGGCACCCAAATTTCACCACACTTTTCTTTGTGCTTTAAAGTATTTCTCGTTCGCGATAACGCAAATTACGAGTAAACCTGACGATGAAATACGGAGATACTCGCTTTCGGTATTCTCTAACAAGCGTTTACGTCTAGAGAACTACACTGAAAGGGTTAAGGTTGATTCGGTAGCCGCAACAGGAGGACAAGCGTGAGTAACCTGAAATTGGCTCCTCGAGTAAATTT
The DNA here is from genome assembly GCF_050947335.1 of Megachile rotundata. Taxonomy (NCBI): domain Eukaryota; kingdom Metazoa; phylum Arthropoda; class Insecta; order Hymenoptera; family Megachilidae; genus Megachile; species Megachile rotundata. Next base: position 17,678,111 of record NC_134989.1, on the reverse strand, counting down.
GACAGACCACAAATCGGAGGAAATTGGTTTTCGGTAAAGTAGTTCGATAGGAAGACGCGAGGGATACGCGTATACGGGTGGTGTAGGCTCGCGGGAAAGGTAGGTCATGAAATTGGCGCGCTCGCACAGAAATGAGGTTATCGACCTCCGGAGAATTGAAAGAGGAAGGAGGTCGTGACCCACTGGCTACAGCAGAACGATTTTCTCGTTATCGCGGCATGTAACGCTGCCGACCTTGAGGTCAACTGTAACAACGTTATTTCGAACGATACGCGATACCCGATGACGCTTCTCTTCTAATGGGGAACGACACAGGTGTCGTGTACCGTGACAGCATCGATTCGACAGGTACATCGACAGCTTCTGTTCGAACGCCTAGAAGAATAATAGCCACGCTCGGGTCTACGTAGGCTACATTTGGTTAATTTCTGAAATTTCCAAATCCTAACATTCGATGTGAGGTTCTAAATTTGTAAATTTCCAAGTTTCCGAAGGCGGAGTGGCGTGGCCTTCTTTCCCTACATCGCCATTTTAATTATACGTTCACAATGAGCAGTTCTTCGATCGGTGCCAAACTATTTCTCATTTCGCGACAGCATCAAGATCACGGTGATAGTTATCGCGGTTAAAAATATTCGAGAGTCGGTGACTGCACCTCGCCAATGTTCGCCTGAATTTTCAAGTACTTTTTTTTCCTTCGCTTTTTCTGGTCCTCTTGAACAGCGAAAAAGCGTTTCGATATAAATAGTGCACAGTATTTTTAGGGAACGCTGTTCGAGATACAACGAAGGCATTCGCGCGAACCGACTGCAGATCTAAGATTATTATAATCTCCGCTGTCCATTAACTACACGCGTATGGTTTAATCGTAAATAAATCCTTTGGAGAGTGGGCGATCAGAGCTAGCGATAAAAGTAAAAGGAACGCGGATCGATTAATTCTGATTCGAATTCGATGATTTCGAAATAAAAAAGGGAGAGGGAAAGAGAAGCGTTGTACGAGGGGGAGAATCGAGTAACGTGCCAATTACACGATGGAATACCTACGGCACACCTTAAAAAAGGAAACACGTGTCGCTATATATAAACGGCCGGTCTATGTGATGGGATCACTGATGCTGTCACACACAGTTCATGAATGCTTAGGTCGATAACAATCTTTTTCCGTGGCATCGTCGCGCGTTTCGATAAAAACGAACATTCTTTTTACCCTCATTAATAACTTTCGATGCAAGCCTAAAAATATATCATGCGAGAAATCAATATTTTAAAGTCTTTGACATTTGTACATAACATAACGAACGCATAGAAGTCTTTACGTTTCATCGATTTATTCGAACCGTGTAGAATTCGTTGGAAGAAAACGACGCGTTAAACGAGGATTATCGTCATTTTACGAATTCTGTTTAATTAATGCGTTCGACGAATTGATAAACGATGAACGAAGTGACAAGGTTCTGGTTTGTTAGCTTCGAACGGCCAAGTTTCGCGTTTACACTCGAGATTCACGCCCGTTTGGCCACGATCTAGTGCAACAACCTGTGCCTCGCCTATGTAATTTTCAAAGGGATACGTTTAAAGTGACCTGCTGGACCGGGACGGCCAGTTTTTCGCTCATTTATATAAATTTATCGGGTCGAACGATGTTCCGGAGTTTCACGTTGAAAGGGGGCCCCATGCGAAAATAACGTTCGACAAACTCGTGCACGATTTTCGAGCTCCTGCGTATTCAGTTTCGATACAAAATTACCGCGTCAATGCGAAACCGTTCACGCGATAAACTCTATCAGTCTATAAAATATATTTCCGACTCGCTTTTAATAAAACCGAAAGATGTTTGGCAAAAAATTTCAACGAGATAAAATAAACATTCAAGGTTACTATGCAAACACGACTGTGCGAATACGTTTATTCGAATCCTTTGTGTCATAGGGAGAAGCTGTATAATCAGGTTATCTAGAAAAAGGTTATATTTGATACGAAGGAAAGTTTAAACATTGTTTTTTCGAATGTTTTTATTAAAAATATCATTGAACCAAGAGCCGCAGGCTATTCGTACGTGCTTCACGTACACGGTCGTTGACATTAACATAGTAAAAATTAACAATACATCGAAATAAAGCTATTTACATCGATACGAATGTCAAAGGTTCGCGTGTCAGCGAAACACAGAGCGAAAAAGTTCGAGGTTGGGCCAATTGATTGAGAACCCCCGGATAAACGAGTGACCGCTATTAAAGCGATTACCTCGTTAAGGCATTGTCTTCATTGGCATTAAATCGGTGTCATAGGCCCACGAATATATACGGATACACCATATGTATCGCCGTCATGAGAACGCTTATGAAATTTAGTCGGATGTTTTATTTACAAGCCCGAGACGTGTAACGAAACACGAATCTTGTTAAGTATCACCGTTGAAGAGTACAGAGTCGCGACAGTGTTGAACGTAATGCTCGTGATTATTTTTAAGAGCGAACTCTTAAAAGGTAGGTGATTTTCGAACGGACAACGAACGTAGCTAAATGCAGCTACTCGCTGTTCCATCGTCGTCTTGGGCATAAAACGTTATCGTTCGCGTGTTCTTATCGTGATCGTGATGGCGATAGGAGGGGAATCGAAGGAAGGGCAGATTAGAATAGCCATGCTTCGCGCCTCGAACACACAGTGCAGTGCAGAACAGCATCAAACGCGACTAAGGTGGGTAATAACTTTACCCTCTTATTTTTATCAACGACACGCGTCAACGGCTGTTCCACTACTTTATATTAAGACGCTCGGCCGCGCCGGCTGCGTGAACTGACGTTATAATAATTTTCCAAGTTGCCGCTCTATTATCGGTGTCGATGGACACTCGGTCAGCCTCCCGTTGCGGCAGGGTAACAAAAATGGCACTTACTATTTGGCGCAGTCGATCAGCTGGTACTCGTTACTCCTCTCGAAGCTCTGTTGAACACCCCGATCCTTCCATAACGTTTCGACGATTTCGTAGAATTCCTGTAAAACACGAATATGAGAAATTAACCTTCGAAAATAAATGATCGCGTCCCGTTATATTTGTGGCTGATTTACAAATAAGTTCACCGTTTGGCGGCTACCGTCGATCTGTCTCATTAATTATCTAAAAAGCTGCGCGGTAGTGACGAAACAAAATTTGGCTTGAAACCCTATCAATCGTTGAGGTATCCTACGTCATAGTTTCGTCGAACGAGAAGACATTTTCTAAAATCTCTTATTAGAAAACTGTTCGTTGCATTTATCTTCCCGTCGAGGTTATCAAGGGACTCGTGAACAAGAGAACTCACGGTAACCATAGGACAACGGAGTTAGCGGAATCTGATTTTCAGAGTAAGGAGACGATGGACATTGGCAAGTTACTTGCTGCGAAAATTAACTACATCGTCGTTGGTAAAGTTAAAGCGCGCCCCATTGAGAAACCCCTTCGAAACTTCCTCGAGGTGAGAGATTTCTGTTTTGCGATGGGACAGTTCCCAAGCGCTTTCGATCTCGAGCAAACTGAACCAACTTGCGGAATTTGAACGTCGGTCATGGCGCTAACTGCGAACCTTTTTCGATTACCTATCTGTTATATCTTTGAATATTCGTATAGCTCTAACCTAAACTTAGCAAACTTATCGATATTGGAAATATATAACTATTATTGCTTTATTAATATCACTTTCAGTGATAAAACCGTTCAATTTCAGAATAATCGAACAACTGATCACGTGACAACGGGAGAGATTTGCATTCATGAGGAAAATTCTAATTCTAAAATAAGTCACGTGCAATTGGCCCCTCCTGTCAACTGACAAAAACAAACGTAACTCCTCTTGCTAATCCATAGTATTTCTTTGTGTATAGCCACGTTTTGTGTCCGTTTAGGCAGTCACGTGTACATCTATAGGGCCAATCACCCGAAATTTAGACAAAGCTGTCTTCGACTCGAATATCTATTTTTCATCACTTCTAGTTCGAAAATGAGCCTTCGGCTCGCAAATTATTCTCGACTATTCTACTTGTCTTAATAACGGCGACTATTCTGATATTATCGATAAACATTTACCCCGAAATAAATCCGCTATTTCTAAAAATTCCAAATTTACGATCGCCACACGTGCTACCTTCGTGCATTGCGTCCCCACACGTGTTGTGTCGCTACGGTTCAAGCAAATAAATAGTTATTTTCGCATCGACAGAATCGTCACTTTTCATCTTCTATCATCGTCCATAAGACAATTTACACGATAGACCGAAGTAAATCGTAAAAGAGTAACCGCAAAAGCCATAAATAATAATCGTTCGATGTTTACAGAGATCTACCAACGACCATTTCAGAGTTTATTTTATTTTACCTCGTAAAATATGAACACGTCGTGGCATCCAAGTATGTACCACACGGTCAAATTAAGCGTGAGGTTCGCTCGAAATAATCTTTCGTGTCCACGGCCCACGGTCCGCAACGAGGCTCTCAAGATACGTAAAGAGCCGAAAGACAGTGACAAATCGGTCATGGGCCGTCGAACGTCGTGAAACAGAACGAAATGGAAAAAAGAGGTAGACGCGGTACTGGCGTGGCGACTTCCTGTTGAGAGCTGCCGCTAAATACATACGTAGCTCCTTCTACTAGCGTGTATCTTGGCAAAACGACCACTGCCTGGGCGCAGATACAAATAATACCAGTCACAACCATCGTTATTATCAAACAGAAATTCATCTCAAACTTCTCGACAGCCTTTAATTAAACTCGTAAAACTTTTCGCTTCTGTCTTACTAAAACTGTCAACGCGTGATTCTCAAAACTTTCGCGTTACCCACGTACCGTTCCCTGCTTTTCCTAATTACCTATTCGAATAGTCGATACGTAGAAAATAGCGGCGTATAAACGTTATTGATCGATGCAAATGACCGAATGCAATAGATATTTTCTTCCTTCCTATCGAAAGCTACACCTCGATTAACGCAGCCAAAGCGTTAATATATCAAAACCGTCGACGGACATTCTGTTCTTAAAGTCCGTAAACGCGAACGACTACCGACAACGCGCGGCAGTTCCCGAGCCAAACTGTTAGGACAAGCGATTTAATTCGATTAATTTGGGTGCATCGTTCTCGATGGTCATGGTACAGGATCACGTGTAGCAAACAACAGGCTACAATAGATTTCATGTACACAAAAGCCAGACGCAAAGGTACTGTACACAGCCGCGTATCTACGTACGCACGTACTCGCCAACTGGCAGTGAATGACGCAAAACACGCGGATTATTTTGTCGCGACGACTTTATTTCGAGACGCGCCGCGTCGTTTCGTTTCGTTACTTTCGAACGTTCGCGTCTCTCGAAACCTCGGTTCATCTTTTTGGCACAGGAAAGATTCATGATTCTAGCGTGCTAACACAACTTTTTGTCATCCAGTCAATTACTAGTCAAAGAAAATGACAATGTTTCCTTCGTTCCTCGATCGTGACGCTTTGTTCGGCAAATAGCTACCCGCTGTGTCGCTACGCGTTATATCACTACGGGTTAGATCGCCGAGTGTCAGCGTCGTCGCCCGATGGCAATATAGCGGGAGTCCTCTGTATTACGACACACGCGTGCACTCCATAAACGTTATTTAACCCGTTCCAGCGATTCTGTATTCAGGGCAACAGTTCAGCCACACCTCTTTGGAAACGTGCGATGGAAATCGGTAAGATAATTTATTCTTTAAAGATCTGTTGATTTGTCGTTGCACTTTCTCAAATTCGTCAAGTTCCTGATCATGCAAGTTACATCGACTTCGCGATAGATCGTTAATGTATTCTAACGTTTGATCATACGTAATAATTAGTCATGGAAACTCGATAAATTATTCATTTGTTATTTATACCGATACTTGACTCGATTGCAATTCACTTTCTCGATCGATAGTTACGAATGTACACCGTTTTGCGATTAAAATTACTTTGCAAAAACGTGCTCGCTCGTCTGACTATCAGTTACGTTACTTACTGCACAATAAACTCAACGTTTCGGATGACACCCTATTATTTATAAGCCGCACCTGGTGCGTCGCCAGTTAGATAAATAACGCAAGACGCAGTGTCGGTTTTGCATACGTTAACGCGTTCGGGAAATCGTTTAATCGAAATTTCATTCGTTTTCAAAGTTTAACTCTGTCATTGGTAAATGATTAATCATCGAGTTCGGTTAAACGCGGCCAATGATTAAATCCAGACCGAAACGCAGGCCATAAAATTGCAATCGCGAGTCGGATCTCGGATTTCTCGTGTTTTTTCCAACGTGGCCAGATGATTCTGCAAAATCACCGAAAATTTACGGATTCTCGCGACTCGAATACTTTCACCGTGACACGTTCGAACGATTCGAGTCGCGGAACATTCGCGGATCAACAGCAAAGAAACACGATCGTGTTTTCCACTGTACAAGTTTCTCTCTGTGCAACAATACGATTAAAGTAAACGCGTGCACGCGTATGTGTATACGAGGCTAGGAATGGCGCAGCACATCATAGCCGGGACACAATATAGCTAACCAACATGTGCGATGGCTATGTAAACATTGTAAACACTGATCATACCGTACAGTGGCTCTCATGCGAACAAATGATCGGTATCTCGCCGTTCCAATCTATTACTCGAAGCTCCTATGGAAATTGGGACCTCGAACGATCAATATGTAGTGTTAGAACTTCAACATTTTTTTACGACATCGAAATATCAAAGACCATATTTAGAGACCTGAAAGCGAAAAATTATCGAGTGACTATACCACGATCTTGAATATAACATACAGTGGGGAACGAAAGAAAGTTGGGATTCATAACACGATCCGTAATATAAGCGAATAAAAGTCCACGGAAATCCTAAGATATAGCTTTTAAAGCTCCTCCTGTTGATCGCGTTACACGTGTCTGTACAAACCCTAAGAAGCAAACACATCGGCCAGTACTTCTTGTTGATATAGAAAAAATAATAAATTGTATTCGACAGGCTAGAAAAGACGATGTTCGTTCTGCAGGCTGCTTTAAAATTACGCTCACGCTGTAACCGGCTTTCATGCAAATACGATAAATCGCATTCACGTTGCGCCCATAAAGTTTCCCATTTGCGAGTGCTTTCATCCAGGATAGAACGCGAGACGTAACGAACGTGTTTTTCACGGTATTACGTTCGAGAAGACGAAATAATACGCAAAACAAACGTAACACGACTGACTCACCGGGGGATAATCGAAGTCCGGCGAGGACGAAACATTCAGGACATAATCGACGTTGCTCTGATTCGCTGGATCCTCCAAAGCAACGGGTGGCGTTAACGTGCTCATCGCGCTGGTGATCGTCTGAAAAAAAGATTACACGCGTTAAAGCATCTTCCCTTCTCCACTCACGAAACTAGACTTAGTTATATAAATATTATCGACTGAAACAATCAAGCGAGTAGTTCTGTACGAATTTAAGATCTTCGTATTTTTATCGAATATCTGTTTCTTCGACAAATTAGGTGGATTTATTGGTTTACTTCTAGCGCAGTCCTCCATGATCGATCGATCAAAGTATGGATCATTTGGACGGTGCAGGTGGTTGCAAATTTCCATGACGTAATGTTTCAATGTTAATGGATTATCATGAAAATTTTCGAGCGAAACGTTTGAAAGATGCTAGCGTCATTATTGTGTAAATTTGTTTCATAGGTAGATAGCGTCATTCGTAATCCTTAAATACCGCGGGGAAACTTGTCTATTACGTTCACCCGACATACGGAAGCGATTGCAAGGTTACGTACGACACGCGTATCCAAACACGGCCTCGAACGACAAATTGATGACAATACCCTGTGTATCTGGCAATATTCGTGTCGCGAATTTACGGGCGTATCACGTAACGTTAATGACGAGAACCGGTTCAAATGGGTTACAAATTTGTACGCATCAACACGGAAACGATGAATGGAGAAATCGAGAAAGATTTGATCGTTTTTCAAGTCGCTAAACTGTTTTTCTACTATTCCGTAACGTCGATGATGCAGCAGAATCTCGATATCTTCCTGCATCACGGGCTCTACTTGCTTTTCTTATCTTTTACATTGATTCTCAAGAATTTGAAAACCTACATTACAATTGGAAGATACAGAAACGAGTTTCAAACAATAATATATCGTGAACAAACACCATAGATTGTATACGGAACTTTAACACGAACAATGACTCTCGTTGATTGTAAAAGTGCAAGGAGAAATGAAAATAAGCAGAAAACGTACGCTAAAAAAAACGACGGGGCGAGGAGGGATCGCGATTCACGAACTCGAAGAAGAAACATCGCGAACGTATAAATGAATCGCGTGAATAAATATCTGAAAGAAATTCTTACCAGTATCGCGTCTCTGATATTCTTCTTAATGTCCTCGATTTTTTGCCGCTTTTCCCTGCACAGAAAACGTAAGAAACAAACGATGTACTTTGTCGTTCAATTGCACCGACCAAACATTCGTTAAGTGAACGCTCGATAAAGCGTTCAAATCGAAGATTCGATCGCGTTAGGGTCGCAGGATACCACCTTGATTCGGTGAAAAGTAGGAAATATAGGATCGGGGTCATTAGGGATCCAGGAATAGTTATGATCAATTTCTCGATTGTTCAGTTTCGATTTTTTGATGGATTCCTACATCTTTGTATTTCGTTGTTTACGAAACTGCTAGAACAATTGTAACTAAAATCTACGGTGAAATCTGTATGCTCGAAGTTCTCTGTACTCGTCTTTCATAACGCGACGTTCATGAACGATCAAAACTGGCTTTCTTCCAGAAGTAACGAATACCACTTATTCCTATAATTCCTGGCGAGAGGACCAGTTCACATTTTTAGGATACCATTCTAGTTCCTACCTAGAATAGTTACTGTATCCGTACTAAAGCGATTTTATTCACGAAAATGTCACCGAACGATACACAGTCATACTTTATAAAATTGCTTGTGAATTATTTGTTGATCATAATCATGATCAGTGACCGAGTTTCGAAAGAACCTTGATCGTGTCGTTCAAACACGAATGATCAATGCTCGTTCATGTTTTGGAAAGCAATCTTTATTACGTTCGAGTGTCATTCTTCCTCGACATTGTCGCGAATAAAACGAACCGAAGACTGTGATCTATTCAAGTTCATCGTCGATAATTAAAAATAAAGCAATCAGTGTTACTAAACAGAGACAATAGATTCCATACTTCCACCGCTTTCGTTCTTGTTTTCGTCTCTGAATATCGAAAGGATTACGTCGTCCTTGATTCTTCACCGTGTAACGCTTTAATTTATAATCGGTGTCTCTACCGATATCAGCCCCGAGCGATAAACTAAAATGGTCGTAAAAGCGGGAAACTAATGAAAGGATGGTACGGAAAGAGACATTACTCCATATAACGACACAATGTGTTAATAGAAAAAATCTACAAGAATCCAAGAAATATGCAAACAGATTCCAAACTATCTAAGAAAAATCTAACAAGAATCTAATATAGGACTTTCCCCGCAACGAACATAGACGATCCATAACAGATATCTGATTTAAATACACCGAGTCACGGGTTTCCAAAGGTTAAGTCAAACGAAAAGAACGAATCATGTTCGTGTGTGGCCCTAGTATCGTGTGACACCTGTGCCAGGCTCCTGTCGTCGCTTGGAGCAGCTACTATCAAACCGCGACGTGCCTACGTACAATCAAGAGTATATTTGGCTTCCGTAGGGAAAATATGGCAACTACGGGAACGAGATCTACCACTAGTTTAATTTTATAGGTTTCTGAGAATATGGATATACATAACTTGCAAATTTGAATATAAAAAAGTTTCAAGTTTGCGTATGTGTTCTAAAGAAAGCCTACATCGTACTCGAGTGTTAACGATGGAGAACGATTACAGTCTTCGTTACTCCATTATTCTGGTCATGTTTTTCTTAAAGACGAAAGGACAACTGTCACACGGTATATGTACATCTTCTATCGAAAGCTCCCTTCCCTTTTTAAAACACGTTTTCCCTTTTTCTTCGGTAACAGCGACGATTGTCGTCGAATTTGGTGTTCGTGACCACGGATCAACACAGACCCCACAAGTTCTCTTCGAAGGTATTTTCAGGGAAAGTTCCACCTCACGCGATATTCAAATACAAGAATGCTAAAAATAATCGCATGAGCGTCCAACAGAACGATGCTATCGCTAGGACGTATTTTAAAGGTTTCGTCTCCGAGATACGCGATAACGGTATTTCCTTGAACGTATCCTAAAAATATGATTCGGCCAATTGTCCGAGACGCGAGTCAATTTAAGATCCACGATCGTACAGTCCGCGCGATGCGTTTACGAGTAAATTACGAATAGATCGCGAGGAAGATGCGACAACGAAGTTATTTTCGGAATTGGCCGGTTTATATTTTACCCGCCCGCTGCGTCGCGGAAAAAGGAGGACGGGAGGCAATCGAAGGTGAAATTGAACGATACGTGGTTAGCTTGCAAAATCTAAAAAGATGGAGAGAGGGAGAATCGGAAAAAGGAAAGAACTAAAAATACTGATGTTCTACGGTATGTTTCCATAATAAACGGCCAAGGGATCTGCATCAAACACGTAACGCTTCTCAGAATCGCGCGACCAACAAAAAGTAGTTTGTGAAATTCAAACGAACGAATGATTTCCCGCCGCTCGCTGCGAGAAAAGTTCCGTGCGTCTGTTGTCAGAGACGGTGCCAAAGGGACTATCGCCTCGATAATTACTAATATCGCGCATCTATTCGTATACTTTTATGTTGCGAATTTTCTAAAACTGACAGACTTGGATAATGATGCTTTTACGTACGAAGATCCGCGGAACATTGTAATTTTCCAGAATGCGACTCGGTCCATAAAAGTTTGAGGAACAAAACGTTTATGCTATGTATTTGTATTTAGAATTAATACGTTAATGTCGATGGAAGAAAGAATCGGAATGAAGAAAAGAAATCTTCGTGAAATGTAAGTATAGTAAGGCGTGCTTCGCAGGTCCCCGTTATCAGCACCGGAGGCAGACAGAATTTACGACAGAGGCGCGAACCGAGCCGTGCCGTCTGTTTGCACGTCGTTTTCATCCAATCTAGTTGCTCCTGATTTTCCACGTATACATGTACCGTGGCATTCTTTTTTACGATAACAATCCGTGTATCTCTCTCAGGCCTACCAATCCGTGTATCGTTTCGTGGTTATGTTTTTGATTCGCCAACTTCCAATAAACAGAGTTGGACGTGGAAAATAGCTCGGTTAGTAAGATAAAAGGAAAGGAAAAGGTATCTAATGAAAGCGAAGACAAGGACGTCGAATGCAAACGAAACGTCGCCAGAGTGAATTCTGGTGGGAAATGGAAAATCGATAAACGACGAAAAAAGCAGGAAAAATTGTAGCGAATTCGTTTTGACCGCGTGTTGATGTTACAATCGCAAGATGGACCGAATTGGTTATACCGACTGAATCATTCACGAGCACGTATTAATGGGAACAAAAAAGGGACTGAAGGTTACGTATATACAGCTGGTATTTGTCGCGTTGCGTGAACAATATCAAATATTGGAGCCAGCTTAAAACTGTACTGTATTAGAATAATGAAACTTACGCTTCGCTGAAACCATTCACGTGCAATATCCTCATCTGTTTGACGATCGTGCTTTTCCCGGATTCTCCTGCTCCTGTAACGTAAAAATATTACGTACATACATATACTTTTTCGATAAAAAAAGAACTAACGAATCATAAGAAAAATAAATTTTCCAACTGTTTTCCTTTTTACATAATTCTCCTTGGTCGAAGAATAAGTCAGTCACCAAATGCGCGAACGAGATATTATAACATTGGTTTTTTTTTAAGAATCGTAATTGCACAGGATGGGGAGACAATACAGAGTAACAGCTGTTGCTTCGTAACCTACAGTTACGAAGCCGACTATACGCAACGCAGCACACATTCGCGTCGAATTAGAACGACGACCTACATAAACGAAGAATAGGAAGGTAATGGCTAGGTGTTGGGTTAAGCATCGTGATGAGTGGACAGTGTGCGTGCGTGCGTGAGTGCGTGCTTTTGAACCCGTGTGCCGTGTGTGCGAGTGCGCACGCGCGCACCCACGTTGGCCGCTGCCTGTGCGAAAAAAGCTGCTCGGGAGAAGGAAAAGAAGGAGACGAAGAGAGCGCACGAAAAAGGGTACAACACGAGAAGCCCGCTGGATATTCGTGGGTGCCGGCTCATACGATAATCGATAAAATTGAATTACGCGCTGCTGAACATCACGATAATGTTCAACCTGTCCTCTGGCCGGACGCTTTTTGTCCAAAATTGGAGATCGAAGTCGATTCAACTGGTACACTCTGGCTGGAAATATTTTCACCGTCCCTGACACGTGTATACGTTTACAGAGACAGCACATGTGCACAAATTTAACGGAGCATACCGTGAAACGAAAGGGGATTATAGCTAGTATAGGTAAGTACAGAAGTCGTTCGATAAGTGGCCGTCATATAAGAACGCGTCTGGACCGAGCGAGCAAACGTTCGTTCTTTTACATGTTTGACAAAATTTCGAACAAAACCAACGGAACGCTTACTAGTCGAATCGACTCGACACGTTCCAATTCCACTCGACTCAATTTCGTGTGATTTAGTTCTTCGCTTTTCAGTTTCGTGTGACTCAATTCGGCGCGTTTCAATTCCACGCGATTCGACACTTATCAATTCCACATGTTCCGATTCAACGAGTTTCTATTCCATGTTATTCAATTTAACGCCTCCGAATTCCATGTGCTTCAAATCCATGTTCATCGATTTGTCGAGATTTAACTTAAAGAGATTCGATTTGACGCGATTTAATTCGATAAACTCGATTCAGCGTGATTCGATTCGACTTGATCCAATTCGATACACCGAGTGTTTGGATGCTCGATTTAAGCTCCACGAACATTCGCTCGCATTCGGTTGTTTCGTGTAGTAACCGATTACTTTGTCCAATGGTCATTTACATTAAACCAGCACGAACTTGCTCTACGTTCTATACTCGTTTAGTATAAACGCGCCCTAAGTAGCCGATAGGAACGTCCCTCGCTCACACGCATTATTCACACACATGTGCATTCCCTACTCTGCCCCCCAGCAAGGTAACGAACGGAATACATACGGTGTTACATTTATTTTTTACATTTTTGGTCATAGAATATATACGATATATTCAACAATTTGACACATTTTCGGTTCCGATCGACTAAATTTTCTATCGAGAACAAATAGTCGTGTAAAATGAAACTACAACCAGTAACTGACTATTTTAATATTATAGTTTAATGTTCTATCATGCCGAGGAAATAAACAATAGAGTTGGGAGTACAGCACACGCTGTCAATGTTTGCTCGATAAGTAGTGAATTGTTGAAAAAGCCCGCCTCCATAGCCCCGAATTCGGCTACTTATCGAACGACATTCGTATCGCGATACATGGAGATTAGCGGTGATAAACGGGAAAGGTTCGTCGAAAACACTTACCGAGTAATAAGAGCCTGTGAGTAGCTCGGTAAACTTGCTTATCCTTTTGCAATTGCCTGGTGATGGCATCCGAGCGCCTCTTCTGGTTCTTGCTGTCATCCTGGCTGGCCTTGCTGCTCTGGCTGCCGAAACACCCCATGACACACCACGAGAGAGACACGCGCGGCTCACCCTCTTCGCTCTTCCCTTCCACTTCTGTTGTTCTCTGTTGTTCTCGGTTTAGAGAAAAATATCACCACTACTCCCGAGCGAACGGCTCGCGCTACGAGCACTACCGGCGGCGGCGCGTGTTGTTTATCTCGCGTGAACGCGACGTTCGATAAGTACACCCTCTGCCGCGATACAAGGAGATTCACTCCCTTTACGGGTTCGTTCCTTCGTGTCTGTCACTTGATACTTATCCGTCACCGTCGCACCGCGCTCGCTACCAAAAGCTTCGTCCTTCTATCAAACTCTCTCTTTTCCACCCACTATCGGTTACACCGATCGGCCTCTCCTTAAGACCTTCCTCTCTCCTATCTTCTTTCTTTTCCTCCCTTTGTACTCCTTTCAATCTCCTCGTTTCGTGCACCAACTACGCGTATGTTGATCCCCGATTATGTACACACACACGTTCACTTCACGGCTTCTTTTTCACTATCTCGCACTGCCCGCGAAACCATAGCTACACATCGACGGTGCTGCTGGTGGTCCAACGCGATGGATGGCTCCAACGCTGAAAGAAAATACCGAAATACGATGAAGAACGTGGCTTGCGTGGACGTGTCGAGGGCAATCGGTGCCGAACCGACGTTCACGGGTCGTGACACCTGGCCCGATAACAAATTGATCCGTCAGGAAGAAAGTGGGCGAGCTCGAGCACGGTTGAACGGTGGTTTACGCGACGCGACGGGACAGGAAAACACCGACGATGCGAATGACTCGCGAACCACTTCCGAATCTTCCGTTTAACACTGGCAAAACCGGCCGCGAGTGCCTCGCGGCAGGTTTCGATAGAGGGAGTACGCACGAGGCACGACGAGCATTCGAGAGTGGGAGCGAGACCGGGACTGGGATAATAGGTTGACGTGCACTGTCCGATGCGCCTCCTGTGATGGCCCGCGAACACGAGACACACGCGAAATCGTTTCAGGAGGAAGGGACTCGACGCGTGTACGCGACAGCTCGACCTCGCCTCGCCTCCCGGTCCCCTACCCTTCCTACGGAACAACGAGAAGTTAAAATAGATCGGCTCCGGTGCGCTGCTACCTCGTTATTCGAGTAAATCGAAGAAAGTCACGAATCGACGGCTCCCGTAGATAAGGAAGATAACGTACGCGACCAACCAGCTCTTTCAGACTTTTCTCCCTGTTTCGTTTCGACGATCTGCTTCTTTTCAAAGCTTCACTCGCGTACACGGCCGTTCGTATTTTCCTTTTTTTTCTTTCCCGATTTTCGTTCCTTGACTCCTCAATTTTTCGAGGGCTCGTCCGGGTTCCCCCTCCACGCCGCCTCGCTAGTCTTTACCCCTCTCCGCAAACTCCTCGTCGTCGACCACGGCACAACCACCACTCGGGGAACCCAACCGCGTGCCCTCTCTCGCGCACACCCTCGAGAGTAATTTTGCTCTCTCGTCACCTCGCTATTACGGCGTTCGATCACTATCCTCACTCAATAATCCCCGAGGAAATTCGCGGCCAAAACATCCGAGACGAGGTGCTCCCTGCAGCCAACATGTCGTCTGCTAGGCCCACCAGCGCGGCGGCCCACCGCGCTTAAGATGGTTCAGGCTCGTATCCTGATTTCTGGGTGCCCTCACCGCGACTTGATTCTCTCGTCGCTCTTTTGTCGTGAAAAAATCCGCGATCACGCACGACAACGATCGCGTGTTCGGTTTTCCGTCTCTGATTTTTTATTAAATCGCTCTGGAGACAACAATCTGTCGTGTTCGGTATTGGTACGTTGACTGTAGCGCTATCTACGATATCTGACAGAACTAAACTGTATCTTGCACGATGTGCTCATGCGTCGTACTCGTTCATGCAACTTCAGTACATATACTTATATATTTTGTTACATATAGGCATTTAGTTTTGTACGGATAGTAGGTTGCGCTGCAATCAATCTATACATGTTTATGCCTATATAC
Source organism: Megachile rotundata (assembly GCF_050947335.1). NCBI lineage: Eukaryota > Metazoa > Arthropoda > Insecta > Hymenoptera > Megachilidae > Megachile > Megachile rotundata. Next base: position 17,662,448 of record NC_134989.1, on the reverse strand, counting down.
ATATCAAAACACACAACCAAAGTATTTGTGCTTTATTAGGACAAAATAAAAACAGAAAACAGGTTTCTCTTTAACGAGTATCCATTCGGCACAACCAAGCGTTCATACTCATAAAAAATTGTAAATTTTAATACTAGGATAATGAATTGTAAACTAAGAGCATGTTACGTTCGCTTAAATAGAGTAGTAATATAACTCCAATTAATTTTGTATGCTTTCAATGTATTTATTTGGTTTATTAATATCTTTTGTCATATTGTTATGTATTTGAAGAGTTTCCAGCGTAAAGTTAATTACTATTTTTAGAACTAAAGAATCAAAACGGAATAAAGTAACGGATACGTTTATGCAGTACTACGCTAATGTTCATAAGTTGTAAACATAAATGTAAAACTACTGTAACATAAATAAACGATGGTTCTTACAGTAGGTCAGGGGAATTATTCAAGAATATCCCACCTTAATACGTTTTTTACCCGGCTCTTATACCGAAAGAAAATTTGGCCTTAAATAAATCATACAACTATCGTAATTACATAGTAATTATCGCTATTGTTATTTCTCTCTGTTGTTGCAGTATTAGCTTTAAATCAAAATGATATCACCTATAAAGTAAAAGGTACACGTTTGTTTTAATGCATGGAAACGTTTATCCAAGACAATCAGGTTTAAGGTAGTAATTTCATTTAATCTAGACCGCGTAACAAATGTAAGTGTGTATCATTGCATGGTTGATGTCGATGATATTGTTGATTTACAATTGGAAGTGTCGTGTAAAAATTATGCAAAAGCTTGTAATTATATAATAGTTCCTTCCTTACAGAGTTACACTCTATAAGGTATATTAAAACATACACAACTACCGTAACAGAATTTACGATGCAAACATGGTCTATGACCAGAAAGGCCACCGCATCACGCAAAAGTATCTCGTTTATAACCAAACATACTTGAAATGGCTTTTCCGAATACAGGCGTAGAACGAATATGCCACTGATCGGTCTGCACGGTTTAAGAACATATCTCTAATACATAAAAATATAATAAACAGTACTGTTTCTTTAATACCAAAGGAACTTGGCGACGATAAAGTCATGCACAGAGCTATGCACAAATACAGATATTTTTCTTTTCAATGAATAGCTATAAGTCCTGATTCCAACAATTTTTGCAACTTGGCTGCTATATCTGGATTCTTTAAGTGGCTGTAAATAGAAAAGAAATTTAATAATATGCTCCCGAATTGTATTTCTAATACAATATGTATGAAACATGTAGAAAATACTTACTCTTGCAAGGCTCTAGGATCGCTTTGCATTTGTTCTAAAATAAGTCTCATAGCAGGATCCCGCAGTATACTTTGAACTTCTGGATCTGCCATTGCTCTCTTTCTTACTTCTTCAGGATTAGAACTGACAGAAACTGCACACGAACGATATCCTTCTAATGCCTCACTATTCGAAGGATCCAGTTCTAATGCTTTCTGATAAGCGGTAAGCGCTTTTCCTTGTTGCTGTAAGCCTTGCAAAATCTTCCCTTTCCTTATCCAACCTTTGATAAACTTCGGATCGATTTCAACACATTTTTCACAATCTTTCAATCCGAGATCAAACGCTGCTAATTTGGTATAGCAAGCAGCTCTGTTGCTGTAATATTTTGGGTCATCAGGATTTCTTTTAATAGCTTCTGTATAATGCTTAATCGCTGCTGGATAATCTCCATCTTTGTACTTTTGATTTCCCAGTTCTTTTTCTTCTTCCGCTTTTACTGGATCAATATACGCTTTTCGTTCTTCTTCTTTAATAATTTTATCAATGTCTGAAAGCAGAGTCTTAATTTCAGGTGTTCTGTGCTCTGACATAGATTTTTCGTAATACACCTTCGCTTGTTTCCAATTGCCCATCTTTTTATACGCGTGCCCGATTCGTGTAAACGCTTTTGCTATTAATTTAAAATCTGCTCTATTCTCTCTTCCAACTTCAATAGCTTTTTCACATTGTGCAATACATTTATCATATTCTTTTTGTTCAAAATATACTGCAGCTATGTTCAACAAATAAATGATTTCTGTAGGGTCTAATTCCACTGCTTTGTTATAATGCTGAAGCGCTTCTTCGAAATTTTTCTTTTTATAAGCATCGTTACCCAACTGTTTCTCGTTTAGTGCTTCTTTCTTTTCAGGCGGAAGGTTATCTTCTTCTTTCTTTTGAGGCTTAGGAGATTCTTGTTTAGGTTTCGGTGGTTCTGGTGGATCTGTTTCCATTGGTTCATCCATATCCGTATTCAAACCTAGTATTACGCTAAGAGTTGTAAGCACTCTTGTATCTTGTAATTTTGTAGCAAGAGATTGTGGATTGTTTCTAAGTTCTTGTAGAAGATTTAGGTATTCTGGATCTTGAAGGTAACCTTTGGTTCTACTATCGTTCGCAAGTTTTACAAACAAATCAGGCGTATTAAAGGGATTAGCAGCTGCTGCTTGTTTCTGCGCTTTAACTTCGGCCAAACTGCTTTTAAGTTGTGCATTATTGGGATCTAATTGTAGGCCAGTTTCATAAGCTTTGATCGATGCATCTAATTTACCCAAATATGCAAGCGCGCTACCTTTACGAGAATATCCTTTTGCCCAATCAGGTTTCAAACTCACTGTTTTTTCTGCATCTGCCAATGCCTGTTCATATTGACCTGCTTTGGCGTATGCTGCAGATCTATTACTGTAAAGAACATGATTGTTCGAGTCTAAGGCAATTGCTTCTGTATAATATGTGATGGCTTCCTTGAACCTTCTGTCTTGCAAAGCAGAATTACCTTTTTCTTTTAACACAGATACCTGCAAACGTTAATGAAACATTATTAAATTCAAATCATGAAGAAACAAAAACTAGTGATGCAACGTCGCACAATGTTCTTTCTAGAAGATCGACGAATGTTAATAACAGAACAAAGAAAATTAAATACTAAAGAAAACTTGTCAAGAATTGTGAAACAAAGTCTTAAAATTATAAGTCTTAACGCTAATCTAATAGAATAAGCGAAAAAAACATCGTAGAAATGCACAAATCAAACGAGCACAACAATTTTTCGGGCAAAGCGTGTTCAATTAATGACATCGTGCAAGAACACAGTGCTTCTGAAAATTACGATCTTTTGAGCGCAGAAACTGCTTAACAATAATCAACTATTCGATAATGTTTACCTGGTCCATAACGCTTGACCTCAGAACAATAGTGCTTTCGTTCTATTTTCCACAATTCGTTCTTTTATACTCGCAAAGATACGTGATGACTCGTGAATGCTCAGTCTTTGAGCCGGCGCAGATTTTCAGAAAGCTCCAGAAATGGACAACTAGCGCCTCTCCTTGAATGTCGCGAAACTATACAGTTAGATGCAATGCCTTTCCGCGATTATATTCCACAATTTTCTAGTACCTTCGAAAACGCATCCTTTTTTTCTACTTGTAATTTGACCTCTGGTTGAGTTTAGTTTTTAAATTAGACGCTGATATATACATTTTATTTATAATAAACTTCGTTTCGCAATTGCATTTTACTCGCTGATATACATTTTGTCGACTGTCGGTAATTATATTGGATATATTATTTATTTTCATATTTATTGTGGATAATAATGTATATATATTAATTTTTATATATTATTATTATCTTTATACATACAATTTTTATGTGCATAAAAGTATAATATAATAAATAGACGTGTTATAGTACAGTTTATAAAATAATTCGGTAATAATTTAATATAAAATGTAATATATGTATGAACTCTGGTTAAAAAAACATGACTTGATTTTGAACTTGCTGCGTCATATATTATTCAAATTTTGACGTCATAATATTTCATGTATGTATACGTTCAGATTGGTTCAATCGACGAATACGAATACATTGTAAACGAAATCGAGATTACACATTCGAAAATAAACAATATGGTGAACTTCAGAAACTAAACGAAACAAACAAAAGAAAATACAAATAAATGATTGCAAAATATAGATAAATTTTAGGCATGGTTGATTAACTACTAAAATGTTGTATCCAAGGTTGCTTTTAATCTGGCAGCACTTTCGTTGCCATGGAATCTGGTATTTCCATCAACGTGAACTGGAGTAACTGGGGAATCCCCGCCCATTCGTCTTGCAGCGTATTTTAATATTCGTAGATAGTTCACTAACCGGTATATTGAAATTATTTTTTTTTAAACATTTAGTTAATGTATTTTAAAATAAATAATTAACTATGTGTATGCTTGTCTAGAAAATTCTGAATACTTTGTATCGTATTAATAAGTGTGCTACGAATCAAAGGTTGTGGGAATTGGACGAGCGAATGAAATGAAAAAATATAAATTACTAATTTAGTTGACAATATGATATATTAATATTATTAATAATAAAATATACAATATAATATTACATGGATATGCATCGTAAGCATATACATATGTACACAATCGATGTGAATTTCCACCTAATTTCCATAACGCACGTGTTACATTTTCCCGACGCTTTCTTAATTAGAATAAATTATAATATGAATTTATTATTACATTATTGGCATGAAAGAAATATATTAAATATAAAGACACTTACAGATGTCCACTTACGGATGGCACTGTTGGACGATCTGTAGAATTCCCTCTTTTCTTCGAGGTCCAAATATATCCCGGAACCTGAACGCCTCGTAGACCAAACTCTTCTCTCAAAAAGGAATAAGTCTGCAGGCTTCTTGGAATGCCTAGACCATTACACGTTACGAACTCGAAATAACCAACAGTCGGTCCTTGCTCCACATTTTTATGCGGACTGTTGCAAAATTAGCCGTGATGCTATATCCTCCTTTACTTACTCGCCAATTTCGTGCTCGACAATTACGACCGAAATATAAACATTTCATGTTCTGTATATTTCGGTGCAACGTATATTTCCTTGGGTGTAAAGGGAACCTTTCATATTTTCAAATTTCTAACTTCTACATTTGACAATTTATTAACTAAAAACCATCGAGTGTGAATTTGCTGGGAAAGCCTGCTGTGCTCGTCAATCGATGGACACAGTTGTAGGACACTACCCTAATCTTGGAATAAAAAAATAATCTTAAAGTAGGCATAGACAGCAGTAAGCTTAGCAATGAACTCAAATGCGGATGCTGACGATCCCAGTGTAGCGGAGAAAGGTACCCCACTCTTCGGATCTTGAGGTCACACTGAACTATGTTCGACTGACGAACTATAAATTAATCTTCGTTGAATATCGAAACATACAATATAAGTGAATAGTTGCTACAATGTTTTCCCGCCACGAGAGAAAGTTCTACATAAAAATAGTATAACGCGATTCGCGAGTAACTCCTTTGTGGTTTGCGTGCCTATACCTGCCTTAGAGGAAAACATACCGGATTTTGTTCTTTTTTCCAGAAGTTTCACAAATTAATCTGTATAACGTAACACAATAAAATATACCTTAACTCTCCACCCGACTTATAATCTACGCCCAAGGATCAATGATTCAACGGATCAAGAAAAACCTGTACGATATCATTATCAATTTCTCCATAGCCTTTTATTGCTAAAAAAATAATTATAGACGTTATGTAACAACGTGTTAATGATATCATTTTCTATTATAACTGATGCCGTACAAAACAACATTTTCGCGATACTAATAAAATATGACTATGTACAACACGGCGAGAAGGAGAAGTGTAGAAGGGCGTTCGAGGGGCGAAGAAGGAATTTTATATGTAAACGTTCGCGACAGACATAACATCGAAGTACTCTGTGAGTAGTATTCGAGTAAACTATTTCTACATAAATATTCTATTAAGTGTTATCTTGGTCTCTTAATTCATCTAATATATATATATATAAATATATATATATTTATATGTATATACATCTTAAAACGAACAATGAAATTACATTTTATCGCGTACTATTCTTTTTCACTCCTTTTTCTGTTCATTTTAATGCACCCTTTCGTATTAACCCTTCGGACCTGACGTCGGCACTTTGTACCATCATTCAAGTTTTTAAAACGATTTTAAGCTTGTTACACGAAACTCAAGTATCGAGATACAATAAATGACTGTTCTGATTATAGGAGGAAAACCACAACAAAATATTGTAAGCGAGTTTCCATCGAAGCATCAGGTCAGAAGGGTTAAGGACGTATTTAAGCGCGTCGCAATACCACTACATTTAAAGACACAAATCGAAGAAAATTTCGATGCTTTTTATATACATATAAACGAGATCTTTCGGTCTCTCCTAAGCGTAAATTCAGCGTCATCATGCAGTCGACTACTTATTTAATTACAGTATCTACCTTCATTTCTTTTTCTCTAATTATCGAGTAAGTAGCTGCTCCTCACAGAGGCACTAACTTAACTGATCGTTTCAGTTTCGTTCTTTGTTCTCATGTTTACACTTCGTCGGTTGCTTCGATATCGATTGCCAGTTACAACTCCAAAAGAATAATAATATGTTCGACACGTGTGTAATACTTGTACTGTTGTGGATACAATTAGATCTTTGCGTCCTTTATTGAAACTCATACCGCGGCACAGAATTATCTAATTTTTTCGGCAATGTCCCGAACAGTCAATTAACTGTTAACCCTCGAATGATGGTGGTCGAATCAATAACGACACAGATTTCTCCCTTATTGTTAAATAAGGGAAAGCGTAGAGGAAGATGATCTATCACTCACGGAAGTTGTCCGTCTCATTTATGGGCAATTTAGCAATTTGAAAATTTTGAAATTTAGAAATTTCGATGTTTCAAAATATAGAAATTTTCAAATTGAAAAACTGACTAGCCATCGGCGTCCACAAGTGAAATTTGATTATTCAACTTTGTGACACCCTCTATATTACAGAACTAAAACTTGAATAAAAAACGTGCCTCTTAAAAAGTATCGAATCAGCAAAACTCTCGTTCCGCCATCCGAAGGTTAATGTCTCTACTAATACTACGCATCGATCGATTAAGCCGCAAGGACTAACAATTCATGTTATCGATAGTCCATGGTGTTAATCGATGAATTTCTATACTTTAACGCCGACCGTGTTTTGTCTGAGTCTGGCGATCGCTGGCAAATAGTTCATCGTTGAGCTCTCGTCTTCGTCGCTGCTGTCGGAATCCGATTCTGGTAGCGGTTCCGGTGTTGCTCCTAACCTGACTAGCTCTCTTGCTAACTGACTGTCGAAGCACAATGCTATTTGATAAGCAGTGATTCCAGCATACGTCTGCGTGTCCAAACAAGGCCTGCATTCCTGAAGAAGGAACGCGACCACCGATCGACAACCGCGTTCCACGGCTAGATGAAGAGCCGTTTTTCCTGCCAAAGCTTCTCTAGCTTCGAGATCTGCTCCGAGACGCAGAAGAAGACGCACTAACTCTACGTGGCCCGAAGAGGCTGCTATATGAAGACACATCTCTCCTGCAACATGAAAAAATTATATTTTGAGGATTTTTATACGTGACTCGTAGGAAAGGAAAGACAAATTGTGTGACGTTTTATTTTCGCATCGTCTACAATTATATCTCAAGCGTTTCTCTAATTACTCATCCGTAAAATTAGGAGATCCTGACGAGGTAGAAGGATGATCAAGCTATTGTAACGAATGGTCAAATTTAGATTCGTCGTCTATTTCTTAATCGACAAGCTGAAAGAGAGAATGAGAACTGGATGTTCATAACCGATGCGACCGAGTCACATGCTTCTGCAAGATATAGATAGAACTAGGAAGACGCGGTGAATCATTGTCGTCGGAGCTTTGGCTGGCGTCCCGCGGTCCAAACTAGGTTCGTACCGATCAAAGTAACTGCTAAAATTAACCATCCCCTTGTTACCATCGGCGACCACTCTAACATTGATGGAATTTAATTACGTATCTTCGCGATTATTCCACAAAAAAATATTTTCCGATCATGCAACACAACTACTACGCACGAAACAGTCACTATAACGTCACATCAACACAGAAAAATAAGCGATTTATGCAACTTGGAATTTCCCGAGTTCTCGATATCGTATCGATAATTTTGTAATCGCGATTAGTCAATGACTAGGTTGAATGACTGTTTTCGACTGGTATCGTAACGCACCGTATTAATTCATTAATTCCACTCTAGAAATTAGTAAAACCATCTTAATCATCGAATCTTTCACGCAATAGAAGGATACGAGAAGGAACGTATTCACGCAAACTAATTCGTGTTATGCACTCGAAGGGATTTTCGATTCCAAGGTGGATAAGACAAGGGTCTCGAACTTCTCACAGAATTTGTCGGGGATGAAATGAAGCTGTGTTCCACCGATTCCTACGCCATTGTGGGGTTTCCCAAGTCGAATCGAGCCGAACCGAGGCGAGAATATCAACACGTAAATAGTCGCGCAGGTATTTTTAAATATCAAAAACATCTGCCGCCTTCGGCTTTTGCTTCTGTGTCTCATCGCGCCGCGTGATGTAACGTGCGTGCACGCACGCACCCGCCAGGACCACGCGCCAAAATTCCGTCGGGTGTATTCCGAGCGTATCACTATTTGTTCCTTACTTTCTTCCCACCCTACTTTTTCATTGCTCCTATTTATCCTTTTGCCCGAAGAAAGTGCTTCGGCGTTTGATCGCATAGTAGACCGATACGTTGCACCTCTCTAATCGAGTATATATTGTGTCCGTTACAGTTGCATGCAAATGTTTACATTATACTATCAATCGATATTTGCCTGCACCATGAACGTCACAGAGTACATCGCGTCACATCGACAAGCACACGAGCTTGCGAAAGTTATTCGATGCAAAAGAGTAGTCCGATTATATCGTCATGGCCAAAAGCAGTCGGTTACGCGGCAAATAACAGAGTTCGCGTGCGCATCCAGACTATTGTAAGCTCAGAATGGAGTGTAAAAGATGACGTTATGCGGGAATTCCAAACTTTAAAGAAGAACTGATATTCTCGTTTCAAGTTCTTATAATCCTGAGCCTACCAAATCTCAAAATACGAAGTAAAAGCGTAACAAAGCGAGCTGCGGTTTACCCTCAAGAAATGTACGAACTGTAATAGGAAGGTCCAGAAGAGGAAAGTCTTCTGACTAAACGTTTCCTCGAAGCAACGTAATACGGCTATACGGTTTATGATTTTTTGCTGTTTCTTTTAGCGAGACAGCAGTTTCTCTTCCCAGTTATGCGAATATTATGAATAAATGATCAGGTTATTTACAAAATTCCTATAGAAGTTAGCTTTATACTTATGCACAGGTTTTCTATTTTTGTCATTATATGCAGGTTGGTTCGTACAACTATTCAAAATGTATCTATGCTAGTCACAAGACCATATCTTTTACAAGTAGAACCACGCTTGTGCATTTAATAATTATATCAGCTGCTTCTCTTTGTAACACGCGCTAACCTTATTGCAATTTTATTATTTGAAATTCGATATAATTTTCTTTACAAGGACAGCGCCTGGATTCAGGAAAGTAAAAGAAACATTAATTCGTCGATGGAGTACAATGAATTGCCAATAAAGATGCCACAATTCGACTAACAATGGAAATTCCAGCGTAACGAACGGTAACAATGGATCATTCTCGATCCTTTGATGAAATCATGGGAAACCCGCGCGTAATCGTAGCTACAGGATTTGTTTTGTACCGCACGCGCGATGCCAATGACTGTGTTGCTTTATGCGGTAAAAGTTGTTAGGATTTTCCGACTCTTCGTTTGTCCTCTCACCGAGTAATACGAAATACGTGTACGTCACCCGAGCTTCCTTCCTTCTCTGTTAAATATCCCAACGCGTCGCGTTTTCTATCCATTGTATCTACTTAACAAGGACAAGTTTTGTTTCAACTATTTAAATTAAAAGGACTCTGCTTTATTATTCATGACGTTACTATTAAAGTAATACTAGTCGTACGATTCTCTTAATCCCTTTTATTTTTATTCGATTTACTCGGATAGAATGGTGCTCTCCTCGAAGCTTTAAAATAATAAGTAAAAGATTAAGAATGACTTCGTTTAACGCTATCGAATCACTGGAAAGTCGAGTTAAGAACACGACGAACCTTGTATAATCACAATGTTTCTCATAATCAACGATTCCCAGCTTAATTTTGTCTTTTATCTGCTTCGACATTGAAAACCTTGAGAATTTACTCGCAGAATTATGTATTAATTTTTTAATTGTATGCATTATGGACGAAGTGATTAATAAGTGATTAATCGTTGGATTTGCAAACAAAATCTGGCCTGCCATTATACATAATGACTCATTAATTATTTGATCCATGACATACACCGTAACCAGTAGAGTCTACAAGTATCTAAGATTATAGGGATAGAGTACTGTAGCCACACAGGAATATACGTTTCAACGTGACATACGCTTTGATCGTATAGTATAGGTAGAACTTTTCCTTCCTCAAAATTTTCTACTTCGGCCATGTAACAGTAACCAATTAACTTAATTAGCAGTTTAACGTTCCAAGAAGGAATAACGTGTTATAAATTTTTATAGCTTACCATCATAATTCCGTTGTTCGAGATTCTGCGGCAATGCAGGTATTTTCTTCCCTGAGAGCAGGTAATTTCTTTCGACCGGCGTCAAAGGATCGGTAAGGGACTTCGCCGAGGCAAGATCGCCGGTCGCGCAAGCCAGGTGTAGGGCTGTATTGCCCCGGAAATTCCTCAATGCTGGATTTGCACCTGCTAAAATTAGCCGCCTAACGATCCTTGGTTGCCTGGTCAACACAGCCAGGTGCAGAGGAGACTGACCATCGTCGTTCAAAATATTCAATAGACACGGATGGGGTGCCATTTTTATCAAGCTGAATGCAGCCTCTACGAAACCTTGCACTATGGCTATATGCAGCTGCCTGTAAAAGAAAATAAAGCTTTAACGGGAATTTATATTTGAATTTATACGCTAAATTAGGACCTCGACAAAGATTTCCAGGACCGAGTTCCAACATGCGATATTTTATAAACGTTTTGATCTTAACTCTTAAAAGGGCTCAGACAAATATTGATCGGTTGGCTGTGACATAATACGTGCGATGGTTCTGTGCGATTGTTTTTTCCCTATTTCGTGGAATTTGTTTGCTCCCCGACCAAAGTTCAACATTTTGTCATGCGTCATTGACGTATGAACTTGTCAATAAAACGTTGCATCGATACGCAAGATCGATACTATCGAAACAAGAAACAGAGTTGACGAAAGAAAAGTTACTATAATTTAGCATGGTGCGGGGTACGAAGATGAGGAGGTACCGGTTTGCTTGATATCTTTACGGCGACGTTTGTGACGTATCACGGTCAAACGAATCTCGCGAACGCGTATCTTACGATGCAACGGTTCAATCGGTCAACGAGCTTTAGCGATGTGAAACACGTACGAGACACGATCGATCGATTCACGCGTGCACGATGACGCGTAACGATATTTACCTCGATTAACATATTTCCGAGTGATTCGAAAGAATAATAATTGTACTTGATTGTGCTGTTTATCTTGAAATATTGTACTTTATGTCGTTTAGTATATGGATATAGAATTTCTCAGAGATAATGGCAACATGGAGTGTTATAATTTTAATTTGTAAGTTTCTAATATCCGCCAGTATTAACGTTTAAAACAGCTTCAAATTTCGAATTCAGATTGGAACGTATCCCGCAAATATTAGCACCGGCCCTGATTAATAAATTCTAAATATCAGAATAATGCGCAATATATTTAATTAAGTAAGGAAATACGATGAATGAAAATACTAAGAAAACGATTAGATGTAGTTTCAAGAGTCATCGTTTCATAGTATTATACAAAGAATCATGTCCATTCAACAGCACGCTATTATTACCGCGAATCGATCGATCGTCTTAAAAACATTAACGTCACTTTTAATGCAACGCGTGCTACAGGTTGCCCTGTGACGGAGCATGCGTCAACTACGACGAATTATATGTATCGAATAATATCCCGATTCGCTTAATTTTAAACGATCCTCGGCGCATCAAGAATTTCTAAAGCGTTACAACTACTCTCTTTGAATGTATAACGTAGTGACAACGACAACAGAATGATAGGCGCGAGAAATCTAATTAATTGCGTATCGTTAATGGGTCAGACTTGTTTTCAACGGAAGGAGGAAGAGCATAGATCACGTACGTGTCACCATCATCATCCTGTGTGTAGTAGAGCTGCCAAGGTTCCTCAATGGGCGGTTTCCCGTGAGATGGAAGCGATTCGGGTTGTAATATCGTAGCATGCTGAAGTTTTTCGGAGCTAACAGGGATCAGCTCCTCCTCGGTAGGTTCGGCTTGAACGTTGCCGATCGCGAGAGGATTCAAAGTAACTTGCTTCAGTGTAAGCTGGCTCAAGCTTTCGCTCAGCCCGAGATCTACACCGCTGTCTACTTTCATTGGTTCTGGAGCCTGGGGTGCGGCGATCAATTCCTCTTCGGATATCTCGGAACTGATTTGAAGGTTCCCACCGGACAAGAATCCAGAATCAACGTTGCCCGAGTCGCGTTGCTTCTCGCACTTTTCTTCGTTCTCTGCAACATTTTTCTCCGTCGGTGTTCGATTCGATGGATGCCACATTTTCGATCGTGCACCAGAGATCGATTATCCCGTTGTTCGATAGAAAAACTACTCGCGATTTCGCGTACACGCGACACAGCGACACTATGTGTACGTACGTACGTACGTGCACCACGTTTTTCTACAAAAATTTTCGACACGACTGCGTAGTCGCGTCAAGCGATCGAAACGGTTTTTAACAATTTTCGTTCGGTGTACTCTAAAAACGAATTGCGTTCGTTTCTCAGTCGTTCGTTCGCAAGCGACGCCACTGCTCTGTTTTATTCAAGCGATCGTTCGATCGTCAATTCTGAACAGCTGGCTTCTTTATTGTATTCGCTTTCTCGTTGTCGTCGCATTCTCGTTTTGACTCCGCTCGTAAATATCTGAACAAGTTTACAACATTCCACAATAATAATTTCACGTTTGATGAACAAATAATGATACGTATCCGTCACATACAGGTGGAAGCACGGTTGAGGTTAATAAAGAAATAATGCGTTCGTGTTTTAACTAGATAAAAACAGAAGAAAACACGGATATAGCTCGTGATCGTGTATTGTTGAAACGGTCGAAACACCACCCACCACGCTGTTTGAGAACGAACTGATCCGTGAAGTTGTGGAGTTTGGATGAAACCACAAGTAACATAGATGATGGCCGCGATGCAACAGTGTCGCCTCTGGCGGTAGTTAGTTTAAAGGGAAGAGAGTAGGGGTGGGAAAACCCATCGTTCTCTGGCAGGGCCAGCTGCACGTATAAGTTGCGTACTCGATTTAACTTGGCATTCTGTCGATATCCAGTTTAGAGAAAAGAAAGCTGGACGGAAACCCCGTAAACGTTTATCGTATTTATTCAAATGTAAAAGATGTTTACAGACCTAGGTATTCCATGAATTTTTCGTCACGTACGTTTTAAACCCTATCTTCCTATCTGATTTTTCAACTCTTGTCATCGATACCGATTACGAAAATATCTAACGTTTATCGTACTTTTTCCTGAATCAATATATCAGAATCGTGTTTCGAGAAAATCCTAAAAATACTTATTTAAAAAAAATATATCTTTCTTGTAACTGTTTATATTTTCATAATCTATCTTTACTACTAATGGGCAAGTCTGCCTTTGAGGACACAGTACACAATCGCGTATGCAATATGTACTCGCAGGCGCCGATAAGTATAGTAAATAACTATAGTAGATAGTAGTTCTTGTAAAAGAGGGCTTCCCATATAGCGTTCAAAAGTGTACAAGTTCGTCTTTGTGATTTTCAAAATTTGCAAGTTTGTAAATATTAATTTGAAAGCATCCTTTTTACAGTTATTTACCTATTGGCAATATATCTGTACCTATCGTTCTTTCATTTTATGTCGACCGTTATGTTTTGCTCGTAATCTGAAGAGAAAAATTTCCTTCGAAAACAATTATTAGTAACGGACAATTGGTTTCTATATGAAGATGCATGAATTTCACCGTTCTACTTTCTTTTCGAGTCGTTAATCCACCATGGCGTTAACTCACCGGAAATTCCGTCAGAGTTTCCTATTTGGAAAGTTCAGCAATATTTGTGGGTAATCTTCAGGGTTATTACCGCATGTCAATATTCCGAGAAGATGTACAGACGTTTTCAAAACCGACAGACGATCTCGACCCTATTCATGGTCGTTTATACATGGTTTTCCCCAATGATTATTGACACTCGATCGTAAAACAAAGGACACTCGTATACCTGTTATCGTTTGTTACACAAAACGGTCGGTATATCGATAACGACAAATTTTAATAGTACCAATAGGTTCACTTGTGCTTTCCATGCGGTAAACATGAATACTAAACTTGTTTTCCTCGCTATTGTTACCTTTCAAGAAATACAATATAAAAATTAAGAAATAATAAACGATGGTTATAAATGAAAAATCATTCATCGTGCGTCAGGCACTACACTTTTAGACACCATATAATTCATTGTAAACAGTGTAAATGAAACTACGAGGCAGAGTACATTCTCGTCCTATAAAACAGTTACAGAAAGATACACGGAAAGTTCTACTAATTCAAAGTATAAAAGTTTCATAAGATGTTAAGCGCCATCAGTGGTTCTCAATGATAATCTCCTATCTTGTTTTGGTTTATATGTACAACCCAACCATTTTGATTTAGTTAATTATTTTATTCTACTAATTATTCTTTTTATAACGTAACCATTAGATTCGAAAATAAAAATTAATGTAAATTATGAGTCATATAAATTATATAATTACTCAACGAAGTCATTGATAAACATACAAAAACCGATTTTTATCTAATGACTGATGACAAATGAATTATGTAATTTTACGTAATGGTTCATCAATGATGTAAAACTTCTCTCTCAATCGTCACTGCTGTAACCAGTTAAAGATGAGCCTACTCCTACTTCATTAACTTTCAAAGCCAATTTTCCTGTTTTTAAATTTTCGAAAGCCATATGGCCATGTTTAGTGTAATATCATTATTAAGTCTGGGGAAGTCCTAGTCTAGATAAAAATTCTAGTTACGCCAATGTCGGTAATGCGACCGTCTGAAATTCGTCAGTAAGTTATCACAAGGAAAAGTATTCAATTATTGATAAAAAATTTGGTACACGTTTTTAGTTACAAAATTATGAATAAACTTTTTTTTCGGTCAGAACACAACGGGTAAAATGATATCTGGGGAAAACCTGATTTTGATAAAGTCAGAAAATGTGTTATCTTTTCAACATCCACGAAAACCAGTTCACTGATAATACTTGTACATTATCAATGAGTTCATTGTTATAGCATGCAGTTAACAGTTAACCGTATCTAAGTAAGTACGTTGCACGCTTTGCAATTGCCATCTTCGCTAAAAAGAATGTTTTCTACAATATATATAATAATCTAATGAAACAATAATAATATCATTAAATTGTCGGTTTTTCTAAGAAAATTGAACATATCAATACTTTAACTGTACAAGAGCTGGGAAAGTACGGTGACTCAAAGTCGAACCGGGAAGATGGATTGAACTACCGGATTCGTTCTACTTGTATCTCTTTCGTAGTAATCCTTACATACACTCCAGCTTTCTTATTCTTACGTATCTTTAAAGATTTAAAAATTTGGCGGTTTTGGAATTTCTAACATGAGACATGTGAGGTATGCTATGTTCTACGCTTGTACGTTAGATGAGAAAAGTCAGTCGGTATTTACTTCAGTGTAAATAGTTGTATTAATGTATATTAAAGCATGTTTAAATATTTGACTGGACCATTACAGCTTCTACAATCCAAGGGAAATTTGAATATTATTTTCTACTGTATAAAATTCTATTTCATATATATAACATAAATCGGTTCATTTCAAACACTATTCGAATAATTTTATAGATTCAAATAACGATTGATACGGCATCGAATGTAAAATCTAGTTATTTTATTTTTAAACTAATGCTTACCTTTAATTGGTGATGTCTTTACAAATGCAACGCTCGAAAACCATGTCAAAATCGGCGAATAGTTGTGTCGTCTCGGGATAGAAGGAAAAAGCAATACTATTCTGTAACGAAATAATATGTGAAAGAGGTGAACGCTGATTACGATTGAATAACTATGAAGAACACGTACCGCATCGTGTGAGGGCGAGTCTCAAACTGTTTGATCACCAAGTATGCGTTACGTGGGATTTCAGTTTATATGGGAAAACCCTAATGAAATAAGAAATATGCGGGCCCGTAAAGTTTTAAGTACAATTTCGGGTAAATATGGTATATCAGTTTGGTACAAGGAAAACAACGATTATCTAGTGTAATATCATTACGGGGATTTTGTTAGCGTTCGTGAATATAATTTGTTTGAAAAAATGTTGACAGGATAAAAAGAATAAAAATAAATTTTATTTTTATTATAACAAATTATAAAAGTAACAAATTATGTGCTGTTATGTTCAAGAATACCTTGCCGTATAAGTGGTTCACATACAGCTCTGGGTAATAAATGATATGTATTTTTCTTTAATAAAATTACTTGACCGTCCTCGAGTTCCAATCTTCCAAAATCTGTCACGCATTTTACCTGGAATTGTTCCATATTTGCATGTTTAAATGTTAACAAAAGTGTAAACAATTTATTTACCTCTACATAAGGAGTCTTTGGAGGTAACATATTTGCTGTGATATTAAATCCATAATCTTCTCCTAATGATCTCATATATGTAGCTAATGATTTGTTGTACGTCTGAAACCATTGGGCTTCAGCGTTTAATAGATTTGAATTTATTTCTGGTGGCAAAATGCTTCCTAATTCCCAACGTAGGTCTCTTATTCTTCTCATCCTATTATATACATATGTCAACAGACATCTTTTATTTCTGGTCAATGCTATATGTCGAAGTTGTACAGAAGGTAATAATGCCATATTGTCATCGTTCCGAATAGCATTACTAAAAGAAATTTTTTTTTACTTGCATAATAACAAATCTTTCAAAATATCTGAACAACTCTAGCAGATATAATAATTAATACAAACCTATCAGACATATTTGCTTTATAGAGAAAATGCATTTCGTCAATAACTTCTTTAACTACTATTTCCTATGAATAAAAATAATTATTTTTAATCACTAAATTATTTTTAAATATATTGAATGTTATACAACCTACATTAAATGGTAGAATATCAGCGGATAAATCTAGTTCTGTTATGAGTTTACATGCTTTTCTTCCAAACATTTTTTAAAATAATGTAATGCTACAGAAGATAGAATGCGGTATCACAACTCTGTATTTTCTTAAAAAATATTTTTTTTTGTGTATATAATACAAAATGCAACAAAATATTGTTGTAACGATAAAATTCCATAAGAATAATTTTACAAAATAATGAATATAACAATAAATATAACAACGATTTCAAAAGATTTATTCATGCACAACATAGATGTATAAAACTGTTTATGTTTACTGGTAGTGTCATCTATAAAATTTTGTAGCGACATCTAGAAAAGATGTTATTTAAAAATATTCAGGTTAGGTGCGACTTGCTAATGTGGCTACACAACCTTTAAACCGTGAGATAGAAATATACAATTCTCCATCTCGTTTATGTTTGATTAAATATATACTATGCGAATGTAATAGCAGAAAAAAGTTTTATAAAAATGTTAATGTTATTTAGAAATGTCATTACAAAAGGACAAACATGTTTGTATCAAGCGGCAACATTTTGTACGAGAGTCATTGCAGAACAAAACAGTCCAATTATTTCTAAACGCGATTACCCGGATGAAAAGTTTTTGTATCAAAAACCTCGAGAAGTATGGATAGAAAATTTAGACACTGTTGAAAGGAAGAAATTGGGTCTCGTAACTTTACATCCGGATGTTTTTGGAGCAGCTCCGCGAATAGATATCATTCATCAAAATGTTCAATGGCAAAGAATGTATCGCTGGGTGGTAATTGTTAAATTAAATTATTTTCTAGGAAATATCAGTATTAATAAAATAAATGGAAAACATTAAAATTAGTTTTTTATTTTAGTGTTATGCAAATACAAAAACTCGTGCAGAAGTAAGAGGTGGTGGTCGCAAGCCATGGAGACAAAAAGGAACAGGACGTGCACGCCATGGAAGTATACGTTCACCACTATGGAGAGGAGGTGGTGTTGCACATGGGCCTCGGTCACCAACACCTCATTTCTACATGCTCCCCTTTTTCACTCGTGTAGCTGGACTTACATGTACATTATCTGTTAAACTTGCTCAAGATGATTTGTACATTATTAATGAATTAGAAATTCCAACAAATGATTCTGCATACATTAAAGAATTAATAGAAGCAAGACACTGGGGTCCTTCTGTACTTTTTGTTGATTCTGAAGATATCATGGCTCCAAATATAACAGAAGCTACAGATGAAATAAAGCATGTGAATTTAATGCCTGCATATGGTAAAGTAGATATTGAGTACATCAAATATTATTATTAATACTATTACTATATAACTTATATTTATTTACCATTTATTTTGCAGGACTAAATGTTTACAGTATGTTAAAACATGATACTTTAGTTCTCACCGAAAGAGCTGCACGCTTAATCGAAGATAAAATATTGTATAATTTACATAGACCTGATAATCGGAAATTAATGCAAAAGTTTAAATTGAATCAGAATTAGAAATTAAAGAAGGCAAAAACCAAATGTTTGTTTAACATATATTAATTTGTATTTATTTTTAATAACAGCAGACAACCTTTTCTTATAATTACTTAATCTAACATGGTTATTAATGTAATTTTCTTTATAATTATTTACTCTTAACAAAAATTTTAGTCCCTAATTGAAGAGAGGTCATTTCCTTTTTAGCATCGGCATACTCGTAGATTTTTTGGGAACAGGCTATAAAAAATTGAAAAAGCATTAGTAATAAGCAAAGAATAAATAAATTGCATTTGAACAAAGTTTGTACCATGGGATGAGGATCTCCTCCTAACATTTTTTCACGAATTGCCCATCTTACGCTTGAATGTTTAGCTTCACCAGGAAAAGACATCTGTTTCCATTCTTGCTGATATTTTTGATACATTGTAACAGGATCAGATTTTTTTATACTTAAAGCTTTTCGAACTTCTGGTTGTAGTCTCCATGGCCTAATAACTACATAATATACAAAGTTGAATTATTACATTCATAACATACAATACAATATATATTAAAACCTTACAGGACTTTGAACCAGATTGAGAATATTTTGTAGACATTGTACTTTTTGTTCGACTACTTCCAAAGTGCTCTTGTTCATGTTCTAAAATATTTGGAGCACTCATAGGACGAATAGACTGTAAAGGTACAGATTTTTCATGACGTGTTATTTTATCAGATTCTGCTTTTGTTTGATGCTGCTTCTTCGTACAAACATCTTTTTCCAAACCTTTAAGATACGTAGTTTTACTTTGTAATCGAGGTACATCATTCTTATGAGAAGATACGCTGTTAGATTTAATGTTATAATGATCAAATACCTCTTTAAATTCAGGTTTTGATTTCATTATATTTAATTTTTGTTTAGTTACTGCAAAATTTTCTTCAGAATTAGATTTTTCATTTTCTTTATCATTAGATGAACATTTTATATTTATCTTTACAAGAGAATTGTCAACATAAGAACTAGAAGAATTAGTAGATATTGTATTTTCAATTGAATAATTGTGTGTTTTGTGTTCTCTAAGAATTTCTTTAATCATACTTTGCTGTTTGTCCATTATTTTCTTTTTAATTTCTTCTTTCCTCTGCTGCCTTTCATGTTCTTTTATTTTCCTGTACAGCTTCAAATCTTGTAACAAAAATGATACATAGTAATGCACGGTACTATTATAGGATATAAATAAAATATTGATAATACTACATACCTTTCATAAACGCTTTAAGTTGTTGAGCAGTAATTCCAATAAATCCTAATGAATTTAAAATAGCAAGTACTTCTCTTGGATCGTCATTCATTATTTTAAAAGTAACACTATCTAATAACAGTAAATAGCAACAATAAGAATTGATACAATTTTGTTTTCGTATTCACTATTCAAATGACAAAAACGTTGAAGTCAGTTACATTCCCTTAGTCATAAATATCTATAATCACTAGAGAGGTATAAGAGCTCTTATTTCTGTATTTAAAAAATACTGATACGAGACACCAACAATTTTTCTTTCATTTTAATACTTTAGCAATGACATCGTTAAATGAAAATTTGCAGAAATAAATTTTATATTGTAAAGATCTGTTATTTATTTCGTAATATTTTTCGATATATAAACTATAACCAAGTTATCGCTCTATATTAAGAATTTCACACTGAAACGTATACGGTTGCCATCTTTTAGAGAAAGTATGAATTAAAAAGACCGTCTGTAGAAATTCGAAGAGCAAAAAGTGCGGCAATCAATTATATTATAAACATATAAATATTTATATAAAATGAAATCTTACACAAACATTAAATAATTCAAGACATTTTGCATAATTAAGTATCATGATTGTAAGTCAGAATGTATGTTATTTGTTCGTCATCGAATAATATAAAAATATTGTACAATCACCAATATAATCGGTAACTGCGCAGAACCTTTCACCTGCGCTTGATTTAAGTTTAACGAAGCATGGTTTAATTGTGCATTAGTCTGAAAACTGATCTTCGTAGAAAATGCCGTCAATCACACATGCAGTTTTTCTGCTCCACGTTGCAACAATATTGAACCTTCTCCCAGGTAACATTTTCCAAGCCCATTTCTCAAAATTTATTTTGCTTATTCGTCTATCGTTTGCGAGAAATTCCATTAGAGTTTAGAACATATAAATTAATAAACGAGAACATACATATTTGCATAGTATACACTATAACCATACCTAAAACTATAATAGGATACGACGTTTTAATGGTATAGCGCGAGTGAGACAATATATGAACTATTGGAAGACGGAGCGCGAAAACAGTAATATTATATTAACTTTATATTGATTTTTCAGTACTATTCTTTTATATATCGTAATTTAAATATGTGAAAGTCTTCCTCTTTAAAATTCGAATGCTTAATTTTAGTTGAAGTCCATATTTACTTATTTCGTAGACATACACGCTTCAACGATTCATTCTTTGGAAGTGCCATTAGTCGTACGAAATGGTACTGGACCGATCAATCTATCATGCATTTACAACGTCAGAGAGGAAGAAAATGGTCTCGTAATAAAATGGTTTCATAACATGAATCAAATCTATCAATGGATACCACCAAGTAATATTACTTCCTAATAATTTACACATTATTGTTACCATTATTATTGCTATTACTATAATTATGTATACAGTGCCGCCTCAGGACGTGGGAGTTCTATACGGATTTACCGAATATCCTCAGTCAAATTTACGGTACCCTAATTCGAAATCTATCATACAATTAAAGATGGCTACCGTTGAAATGGGTGGAGAGTATACGTGCTCTATCAGCACGTTTCAAGAAGAGGACTCGGCAACCACTAATATGATTGTTTATGGTAGATTTATAGTTTTGCAATCATGATCTTCATCATGTGTGTTACAATGAAATGTTCATTTATAGCGCCAGAAACTGATGCAAGGATACATGTTTCTTTCTTCAATGAAAGTCACTTGAATCTAACATGTGTGGAATATGAAGCGCAACCACGGCCAATCTTAAAATTTTACATAGAGGGAATCGAAGTTGAGAACTATTACGATGAAATTGTACAAATGGAAGAAGGTAGACTGTCCGTGAGTCGCAGTACAATTTTGAGTAACATTCTCGAACCTATATTAATCGATTGCGAGATTTCTATTCCTCGCACGGACTACAAACGCAGGAAGAGGATCGTTTACTATCCTGGTTCGAATTGTTCCAATGAATATATGATAAAATTTTTACAAACTTGTTTAATAATTATTCTTTTCGGAATGTTTCAGTTCAATCATTAGCCCAAACTAGCAGTGGATCAGGAGATGGAATTAGACGTTTTAACATCGTCATCATTGTTTTATATGTTTTAATATCGTTGAAGTTACAGATGAAAGTTTAATTTTTTAAGTTATATTTTAAAATTAAAGCTTCATACCCTTAATAATTATTATCCATACTGTATCGTAATGGATGTAACTATTTCTATTCTTTGTCTTCCTGTAACAGTGTTACTAAATCCGAATTGGAATTGGTAAACTGCACTAGAATAATTAGAAATGTTGAATATATTATTGAGAACGAAAATGCGATTGCGTGTGTATTAAGGATGAAGGGGGCGATATGACTTGGAGGGGATATACATATATCTTTACGGGGCGATCCTCGATAGCTTTATCATTTGATCCTCAGCGTTCATCCGCAAACGATCTGCAAGTTAACATCTTTACCATTAATATTTCAAATATTTTATTTATTTAAAAACCTTCTGTTCAACAATAAAGTTCCAATACTCGGGTATTAAAAACTGTGATTGTACTTTATTTATTACACTTTCTTGTTTTCCCGTGCTATTTTAAAATGCATATTTTTTCATTCTATTAAACTTGTGAACATTGCAAATAATTATGTTTCTTCTTATTTATAGCGTTTATTCATTGTGCGTAATTGCTAGTTAAACTAAATAATAATTGGTTCATCAAACATGAAGATCAACTATACTTACGTGATACTGTTACTTGCAGGTAAGCGATCATTTTTATTATTCACAATTGTAAATATTATTGCAAACATTTTGCTAATATTTTTAATATGTTCATAGTATGATTTTAATTCGCATTTAATCAAATATTTACAAAACGAATGAAAGAGAATGTTGAATA
Organism: Megachile rotundata; assembly: GCF_050947335.1. Classification (NCBI taxonomy): domain Eukaryota; kingdom Metazoa; phylum Arthropoda; class Insecta; order Hymenoptera; family Megachilidae; genus Megachile; species Megachile rotundata. Next base: position 17,639,507 of record NC_134989.1, on the reverse strand, counting down.
TTATTTAAAATAATGCTAACGAATTGAAATAACAAACCGAAAGATTGAAATAAAAAAGTTAATCTTTACTATTTTTAATAGTTTGTATCAGCTTCGATAAATTATGTAGGTCTTAGCGTTTATTTCCTAATTTCATTATGGTATATTCTTAAGACGGATTTCACAATATTCGTGGGAACAGTGATATTCCAGGAATATTGAAACCGTTAAAGGACTTATGTTGACCACGGTATAATCTCTACTTTCAGAGGATAATGTCATCAAACGGTATACTCCCTATTTACCTGTTTCACTAATTGATTTCACCATTAACGCTATCTTAATCGTCACCCGTGCAGTATCTACTTACATGCAAATTCTGGCACTTTAAGAAAGTCTAATGAAGTTATATATTACTTCGCGCATCTTGTACAAGAAATAACTTGTAATTACCTACTTAACATTCATCGCTGAACTTCCAGTTCTGTTGCAGCATCCATAAATTCATTTCTTCGTATTTCTTTTTTACTTAGATCGACCTTTTATATAAAAAAGTAAATATAACGCTATGTTTTATATCGTTATGTTGTTTTCTATAAGCTGTATTACCAAGTATTAAATTCGTCGTGAATTATCAAGCGTAATATCGTTATCGCCACGTATTATATCGCTTAAAGGAATCTACTGAAGTCTGCTAATTTTTACAATTTGAATGTATTTCTGTTTTATAGTATACGCTTTGTGGATTTTTGGAGAAACTTTATCCTGCGACCAATGTGGCAGAGAATGTGCCGATATATGCGGGACTCGACAGTTTCGCGCTTGTTGCTTCAACAACATGAAGAAGAGGCAATTTAATTCTGGATTGCAGTCATGGATAAGATCGCACCGGTACATAGTCCGATTGCATTCAACTTCGAATCATGACATGCATTAGTTGCTAGACAAAAATGACATAACGTGGAACATCGAATTTACTGTATTTCATTGCGCTACTAGTCCGCTTTGTCGATACATATGTACTCAGGGATAGTACTGTTTATGATTTATATCAATCTAATTGCACAGTATTATTAATTTTAGCATCTTGCGTTAACTTAAAGCTAATTAATATACTTCAAATAGTTTACGTGCTAGTCAATTGTTTTCAACAATCAAAAGAATATTATGATAATTAAAGTTACTAGTAATGAATTTATAACAAGTGTCAAATTTATTTATTTTATTATAATTTTTTGGTTGATTGTTACATGCAGTATTTATGCAATCCACAACTGTATTCGCTTTTTTATTTTTTTTAATAAAATTCCTTGCTTTGATTCGGAAGAACAAGCATTTAATTCATTTAATAACTTTTTACTTTTGTTTCTAATAATATTCCATTGTAATTTATCTAAACCTGGATATGAATCTTTATTCAATAACATTTCTAAGTCTGATTTATTTTTAACCTTATTAAATGTTGATACTTTTTTTTGAACTTCTTTTTTAGTTACATCCTGTTTTATGATAGGATTCTTGTATTGTTTCACATTTTCGTTTCTATCATTTACAACTTTAAAATCACTTTTTTGAGTATTTATTACTTCATGATGAATTTTTTCTTCTGTATCTTTTATCTTTGTCGTTCCTTTGTGCTTCTTTTCTTTGGGAACTATTGCCGCATTTTTAACACGTTCGAGATAAAAAGTGCGGCGGTCAATAACTTCTGCAAATTAAAAATAATAGTTAGCTATTTTCATGATTGTTTATTAGAAAATAATAATTTATCTAATTTGAATACCTCCTGTATCATTATCAGACACAATACTTTTCTTTTCATTTGTTGGTGTTATACTGGATGTAATATTTTCTTTTTTTTGAGATAATAATGCATTGTCAGCATTTGTTGGTTTACTATTGTCTTCTGTGTCAAAGATTAAATCTTCATCTGACTCATAATCACCTGGTATAATCAGCTTAAATATTGAACTTTGTAATCCATAACTACTGGGAACACTGTAACAATATAGATTAATTATGATGATGTTACATAGTATTTTATTATTTTTAATGGTTTCTACATGCCTTGGAATAGGTTCTTCTATCCATGGTACCGATAACCATAATTTTAAATCATTTGGGAATTCATAGTTATCAGGAAGCCATTGTATTCCAGAAACTTTGAATGATTTTAAATATTGATATAAATCATTATACCATATACAAGATTGTTTAACTAAATACCTTGATAAAACCCTACAACCAAATATTTAAAAATATAAAAGTTTATTCATGATTCATAAATTAATACCAAATAATGAAAAAACTAACCATATTCTACTAATAATAGCATATGCAATAGTAGCAACAGTCCAAGCATGACCTATACCAATTCTACTTCTGAGAAAATGTGCAGTAAGTTTCGAAACTTCTTCCATACGTAACACAAGTTTGGCAAATCCCTGTGTTCTAACCAAGACATATTCTATCATTTGTTTACTAGGTAATGTAACATAATCATTGTTTATTTCAACAAAGTCCTTTAAATTTTCATATTCTTTCTTGAGTTGTAAATGAAGATAATTGAGTAGGGTTTTATTTACTTTCAGCATAAATTTAACACCTTTGTCATTTCGAAATTTAGTTTTCATACGATAAATTATTCTGCTTAAAATTGCTGCTTCCTTGTGTAACAATTTTTGAGAAGTTAAATCCTTTATAATTTTTTCTAATGTTTTTAAAAATGCTGTTGTATCTAATAAAGTAGAAAGAACTTATAATATGCTTTGATTTATATGCTGAAAATGTATATGATTTTTTCAGATATTTGACTTACCAAACTTTTCACGCTTAACGTAACAAGTAATATTTGGTGGACGCTCTAATTGAATATTATTCCATATAGCTTCCATATTAATTATTTATTTGTGATGTACTTTCAATATTATATTATTTATACATTCAAAACATAACCTTACTTTTTGTACACATTTTTACGCAAACATAGTTTTTTTATACATTTCTAGTAATTACTAATAATTTAGTACTCATACAGTACATTCAATCACAGTGTACATATATAATACATAAAATTAGGGTCCACGTGTGTTTGTTTACATATAGGGATGCAGAAACGTGGGCCAGCGACGATAAACTACCATTCCAGTGGAATCAGTAGGTTTATCAGGCGCAGGTCTACACAGTACAGGACTGCTTGGCGGAGGATCAACAGGAACTAATTTATATACTCCTCGATATTTTAATGCTCCTTGTATGATAGGACGATACATTAAATTTGTCCATGGTCCGTAACATTGCGGTATATTTACAGGTGGTTTAAATCTTCAATGTATAATTTACAATGAGTAAATAATGAAAATCTTGTACACAATAACTTGACATTAAATCTCTACCTCACAGCTTTTATCGGTTCAATCTTAGGGGAATACTGTTGACAGGATTTGCGATGTTCTACATTTAACAAAGGTTGCATAGAAGTTGTTACTGTATAACTACATCTATCAAAATGTGATAATGGACAGAGCTCACACCTCCTTCTATCCATTAGTATAATTTTACTTACAAATTTTGCAATTATTTAAAATTGTACAATAATATCAATGTCTGTTGTTACCAAATCATCGGAAATAAAAAAGTTGAGATACAGAAATTTAGATATAAAAATATCGAGATAATTCGCATATGATTTCATTGTATAGTACACATAGATATAAGTGCATCATGTGTAAGATTTATTTAATTTACTTTAATTTTACATTTTATGTTGACACTATTATGTGAGAAGGATGGATGTAGTACACAAAACATTTAGCAATTTAGCAACACGCGGATGGTGTGCAAGTGTAACATCTTGTACTTCCAATGTAAAACAATCCACCAGTAGTAAGAGGCGTTCGTAAGACAGGTCCATATTCGACAGGAGCAGGGACTGGCTTTGGTAAGGGTGCACAAGTGATGCATGGATGACCCGTGCAGGGAGGACAAACGAAAGGTCGTGGGGCGCATGGTACACATGGTGCTCGAGGTGGACGCGGCATGCAAGTAACTGGCATAGGTGGGGGACATTCAGGTTGTTCTTGATATTCACATGGATAACATACAATTTCCTGCATACATGGCATGGTACAAATTTGTGGACATTGTAGTTCCGCTGGAGGACAACCACCACAGCTGAAATAAATGTTGATTAAAAATTAACCAAATATGTTAAATAATAAAATTATCAAACCATTCAATCATTCTTTTTGATCTGGGTTTATTAGAGGGTTCATCACATTTTACGAACACTGACATCTTTCAGCGTTATATTTTTGTAATTGTACAATTGCAAATTTTGTTAAATATCACCGAAAATGTAATTGGACAAAAATATGATTATACAATAATGAAAGAATATTTCGATAAATGAATGATTATGTCACCGAGAATAAACAAATTCGATTGCTATGCACGAGCAAATGTTTCATGGTTAATATATTTTATTTAGGTAGTCATTGTATATATTTATCAAGGACGGAGGAGTTCGAGGAATAATTAGAGCCAACGCCGCTTTAAAATGTTCTTTAGTGATTATGGAAGCATTTAAATCTTCTTCAAGAGCTTTCATGGCAGCTTCGTGACATATCGCTTGAATTTCTGCTCCTGAATAACCTTCTGTAAGTTCGACTAAATCTTGAATTCGTACATCCTCGTTAATTGGCATATTTCTTAATTTTATATCGAAAATTTCTTGTCTGGTGTCATAATCGGGTAATGGTACATATATTATTCGATCTAAACGACCTGGTCGAAGTAGCGCCTATAAAGAATAATAATACCGAAATTAATACAAGATATGTTTACTAAATATATAATAATTTATATATCCAATTAACCTTATCAATTTTATCCGGGCGATTAGTCGCCGCGACAAGAGTAACACTCCCTAATGCACTAACTCCATCAAGCTCTGTTAATAACTGTGCTAAAACTCGTTCTTGTACGTTACTTCCGGTGTTGGACGCAGAAGATCTTTCACCTCCCAAAGCGTCTATTTCATCAATAAACACTATGGAAGGTGAAACTTGTCTTGCTTTTCGAAATACTTCTCTGACTGCTTTTTCAGATTCACCAACCCATTTTGAGAACAATTCTGGACCCTGTATAAAACATAACTTTGCAGATTCATACAAAAAAAATAAAAGTAAATAGTAACGAGTCACACCTTTATATTCAAAAAGTTCACTTTGCTCTCTGTTGCCAGAGCTTTAGCGATCATTGTTTTAGAGCAACCTGGTGGACCAAACATCAGAACACCTTTGGGAGGAGTAATACCCATTCTTATAAATGCTTCCGGATGGCGTAACGGCCATTCAACCGCTTGTATCAATTTCAATTTCAAATCTTTTTGCCCTCCAATGTCGGACCATCGAACGTTTGGCACTTCTATTAGAACTTCCTTCATAGCTGATGGCTTTGTTATGATCAAAGCACAGTTGAAATCAGATGATGTTACTTTTAAACACGGTACTGTTGCAGCCTTTTGTTGTTTTTTTACAGCGTTCAGAATAGCTTGCGAGCATAGGCCATACAGGTCGGCACCAACAAATCCATGAGTTACAAACGCAATATTTAATACATCGTCCGTAGACAATGTATTTGGGATGTTTAACAGCATTTTTTTAAGTATTTCTACACGCATAAGGGGAGTAGGCACATAAATTTCAAATTCCCTATCTATTCTACCAGGTCTTCTAAGGGAACTATCTACCAAATCTAGCTTGGAAGTTGTAGCTAATATGACGATGTTATCATTAGCATTTTGTATATCGTCAAAAAGCGCTGTTAGTTGCGCAAGAACTCGTCTTTCATGATCTGAACTCGAAGTACTTCTTTTAGGACATAAATTATCGAGTTCTTCTATCAAAATAATACTTGGAGCTTTGGCTTTAGCCTCTATGAAAATATCTTTCAATTTTTGCTCCGTTTCTCCTAGTGATTTACTGTAAATATCCGAACTGTATATAGTAAAAGAATTAACATTATATTCTGATAACAAGGCATTAGCAATCAAAGATTTGCCGACACCAGCCGGACCATACAACAATATTCCTTTACTAATGTAAAAGTTAATAATATTGTTACATCTACCAAGTCCAAAGTCCAAAACATCTTTTATCTCCTGTATTATTTTATTGTATCCCCCAACATCTTGTATTTTATATTTAATTTGTTTAGTGTCGTTTTGTTTACTTTCTTGCTCTTCATTTAAGATTGTCCATTTTGTATTGTAAAGTGCTTTGTAAAATTTGAAGTCGTGTATTTGATTTGTTACATTTAGTTGTTCAAAATATTCAGACAAATCACTGTTTGTACATTCATCCGATATCACTTTTACTATTTTATATACTAATTTTTTTCCATAAAAGGGAATACTTAATTTGTTTCCTACAGAAAATATTTTTTGTTCATTATGATTTTTTAATATTATGTTTAATTCTGTAGTTATTTCTGGTAACGTATGTTTTCCAATCTTACTGATTATAAATTCTTTAGCGATATTAACCAAACATTTTAATTTTTGAACCGTTACTTGACCTTTGAGATTATTTAATTCTATCGCTGTAACAAATATAGTGATAAGAAAACTCATAGGAACATTATTTGAAAGAATTTGTTATACTATTTACCATGTTTTGTTAATGAAACACCTAAAGTTTTGTTTTTACATGGCCATGCAGTCTTAACGACAGTATTGTCTCCACTAGTAACCAGAACACAATCTCCTATTGCAATTTCACATATTTGTAAAGCAATTTCCGATATAAATATCAAGTCGTCGCATACTCTTTCAGAAATATTTTTTGGCTGTTCTATGCAAAAAACACCTATGTTAAAAAATATATAATCAACAATAAAACTATAGTAACATACCTGATGGCTTATGAAGTTCTATATTGCTATATAATATACCATTAGCAATGAAATTAGGCTGACAAGTTTCAACGCTAGGATTCTGGGTTTCAAAATTAGGTGGACAATTAGCAGCATGTACCTCTATATCTTTTTGCATCAAAATACTTGGACATTTTTCGCATTTCACCCAAGATGAAAGGCTTTTCCTTCCACCTTCTTTTGCTTTCGACGTCATTCTAAAATAGCATGTAGTCTTTTAATGTAAGTTTTTAAAACGAGTTAGGGAAACATAACCTATAAATTGTTTATAATTGATTTATATTAAATATAATAAAGAAAGGTAGATACTTACATTCCGTGATAATATATATAATGTTCATACACAAATACTTTGAAGTTACAACTTTATCATCAAAGTCTATATAATATATTTAATGTCATAGATGTATTTACCATTGCACTGTGTGTGCGACGTACGCGTGCTCATATGGTATACAGCATATGGGGTCAGAATTTAAATAATATAGAATGATGATAACATTTAATAAATAAGTGATAGCGAAGAGAAGAAATATATTATCAATAAAAAAAATAATGAAACGAAATTTTGATAATAAAAAATTAAACAGTTATTTTATAGATCGATACAAAAAGGAGATCATGATACAACATTTGGCTCTGCAGTAATCAAATAACGCGTTAAAAAGTATTAAACAACGTTAGATGGAGTTTTAAATTACGAATCAATTTTCCAACGAAAGAGTGGCATTACATCTCAATATAGAAAATGCGAGCATAAGGAGCAATACAATGGTAAAAGGTTTGAAACTACGAGGTGATTTTTAAGTAATTAAAATTGGTTCAAGATAATTTACACGGTACTATCGGCGTGATGATAAACGCGAGGTGTTCATGTAATCTTCAGATGCAATAAAAAATGATGATGCGATTCGAGAGAATTATTTGCCAAAAAGATACACGATGTTACGATAAAAAAAGATATATAAGATAGCGAAGAATTCATAGCTCGGTGCTTCCTTTTCGGACTACAAATACGGAATTAGGATGTATCTATCGCGTGGGATAGAGGAATAAGAATGTCGTATTCAACAGGTAGCTAGTTGAGTCAAAACGTAATGAATCATTAGATGAGAATTGAATTCAGGACGTAAATAATTAAAGAATGTAGAATCGATCGCATGGATCGTTCATATTCGTGAAGCGCCGAAATAAAGCAGGTTCGGCGGAACACAAAATTAGCCGTATCGGTAGCGACTGGTTATAAAGTCGTTTCGATCGCTACGAATTTTATTTGAGCCATATAAGTTCTGAAAGTCATGACGCAACATTTATTTTGAAACTTGAAAGTTATCGAACCTGAATCAAGATATTCCAAGACTTTTAAACACTTGAAACTTTTTAAGACTTTCAAAATGTTTAAGAGCTTCGAGCTTTTTAGGACATGTAGGGTTCACATAAAATGCAACGTAATTGAAAGTTGCAGGAATGTTTGAATCGGTTGGTTTGTTGCAAGAGGGAGTTATCCATCGGTACGCATCGGCGATCGCGGCAGGCAAGAGGCAAAATGCTCGATGGATGGACGGGCCAGCCGTCACGAAGCGGTCCGACGTTCCCGTACCAAACGAGATTAATAGAGATCCGCCTGTCAGCCGGACGCCTCTCCGTCTGAGCGAGATTCAGCGGCATCCAGACGGCCAGTCTTCTCGCAGATCGCAACCTGCGTGGGCAACAACCGATCGTGATCGATCGCACGGGTGCGTCTCTCTCTCTGGACTACCGCTTTGCATGTCGAGTACGTGCCAGTCCAAGAGTATTGCGTGTACCACGTATCTTCTAGTCATCCGGGCATTACACAGAGTAATGAGATACTAACTGCTGTGGCCAGTCAGGCACGATTATCGACACATTTTCTACGCGAACAATAGATATCGGGAACGTAAAGAGATTCCGTCGCAAGACTAGTTTTTCAAATTGTCAGCCAATCACGGTAAATCGCGGTTCGATCGACTCGCGTATACAGTACACAGCTATTCGTACTGATGCGAATACAAATCACGAGGGGTCGGTGGGCCGTATTCGGTGGCTTCACCTTAGTTTGCCTCGCCAATTTGCGATTAGGTAGGTAACGCCGTTCTTTTCTTCTTTTCCCCATCTCTGTCTTACCATATTTCATATAAGTACATCGAATCGAAAATTCATTAGTAGTTATATCCATGCCTACAGTATGGTACACTTCGTTATTTCACCTAATTAAATTTATCGTACCGATCAACGTGTCAAGGATATAATAGTTTCAATTTCTCACTGTTCGCCACCGAAGAATAAAATTAGCATTAGACGAAGTTAATATTAGTTGAGAGAAGAACGATACATCAGTATTGGTCCATGTTTCTGTTTCAGCGATCGGTGACAAAAATTCAGACGACGAGGACAGGGTACATGGCGAAGAAGTCCGGCAACATGTGTGCTGTGCTAGACACGAGAAGATGATCGACGTTGGATATGGTAAGCGACTTAATACATACTAAGAAAAAAAATCGAGCCGAACCATGGGAGTATGCGTGAACAAGGATGAATGAACCATTTCGTGGTACGATTCTTGGAAGAAGAAGAAAAGGAAGATTCAACTCACGAATTGCGTAATTTTAACACCCGCTAAACGTAAATCACGTTCCCTCGTTTCGTTTTTACCGCCCCATATTCACGAGTGGTAAAACGCCGGCGCGGCGGCCTTGTCGCCTAGATCTGATCCGGCAAATTAATATCGGGTGTTCAATCAATTGACGCCGATCGAGAGGATGGAGCATCCGGTGACGGTGACCGTGTCGTGTGCCCACGATAAAGAGATTCGACCGATTTATCATTGGCGAACTTTTACTTTTAACGAGTTCACTGTCGCGGAGGTCGTCTTTAATTAGTATTAATACGTCTGCTGCGCCGATTCGGGGATCCAGAATCTTGGGAATTCGAGAACTCGAAAAATACGATGGGGTTGCTTAACTCGATGGAGCGAAGAGTAGATTTGGTAGCCGAAAGTTGTTCGCGTGTCATCGCTTAATTTAATTAAAAACTTATCGGTAAAAGATTTAAATCGAAAAAGGAGCGACGGTACTCCGAATAGTCGCGCTCGCGGTCATCGTGTTAGAGTAGCATAAATCCAACCGGACCGTGCGTGTATCCCGGCTCGATATTCTCGCGTTCTGTTTCCTCATAAAGACCAATTAGCTTCCAAAGCGATGTTCGATTCGCAGAAAGTTAATCCTCGGACGAACGAAGAATTAATGTTTCGCAGAAGATCAGTTCAGCGAAACGGTCAAAAGGACCACCCTTTGAGTCGGCATCAATGATCAATTAAGCGGTTTCGTTGATCAACGATTGTTATCCTCGATCGATGTACCAGTGACAAAGTTCCATCCAACTTTGATCCCATGTCGGAACAAGGCAAAGACTCTCTAATTGGTCCGGCGTATTTTTACGTACGATATTTTGAATAGATATAGCTCGAGGGTATCGTTTCTATAGAGTAACGCGGAAAGGTGGTAAGAGAGTGACCGAAGGTTCAGGGTAACGTGAATCAGCGCGGAATCCTCGCATTCCGTGTCCCACGCGTTTGTGCCAAAAATAACTCGAGTTACACTATATAGGCGGTTCTACCCTCTTCTTATATATCGTGTCACCGTTTAACGCGATACAACTCGTAAATTTGGTACGGTGATCGCGAGCATTAGCCGCGGCGCCATCGGATTTACACGCGTCTGACGCATCGCACGGATGCCGCGTTCGGCCATGCAGTTAACAACATCGTTCGGAATATACCCGAATTTCATCGAACCTCACACCCCCCGTTGGATCACCATTTTACACGCTCATTCTTTTCTGTTCTCAGGTATATCGGGGGAAGTTATCCAGATCGATGCAGGCCATTGTCGTAAATTGTGTCCGCGACACGTTTTGGACGATCCTGGGGATGCGAGTCGACCCGCGGTACAGGTAAATGATTTAGTACCTACAATTATTTTTGAAAAAAGATTCGCATCAAAATTGCTTTGAGAACGAACACTTGATTTAGAATCCATTGACGACTTGTTTATTTTGCGTTGCTATAAATAAACAATTAAAATTCATTGGTTGCATGTCCTCGTTACGAACAACTCGATAGATAGTGTAGGTGTAAGCCATTTAAAGTTTACGAATTTAAAAAGAAAATATATATTTTCAAACGATTCTGATGGTTTAATAATTAAGCCAGATATAAAAGTCTAGTACGAATTCCCATATAGAAATTCTGAACTTATTTGTTTGTACATACAACACTTGCTCAAGTACCAGAAGACGCGAAGATTTGGTTCGTCGAACGCAAAGATCGTTGGATCCATGACTCATGCCTGTAGGATGCACCTGGTGCAAAAACGTTCCGAGTGATGCGGCGCAGCGGGTTTATCGAACCGGTCGTGGGACCTACGAATTCGTCTCGATTGATTCGCGATAGCAACGTTTAATTCACAATTAAGAATTCGCAAAGCTGTTTAAGGACATTAATTCCACGATTGCTCGTATAGCGAAGGAAATAGATCGAATCGAACGGCAAAGTTCGTGCCTTGAAGATTCCTACCTGAGCAGTAAGAAAAAAAAGAAACGAAAAGACCGAATTCTCGGATAAAAGAATAAAAAGAATGTTGCGATATACGTTGCCGGGGCAGGCTACGTGTGCGAAGGGCTATACGAAGGGCGAAAAAGGCAGGAACGTCATGTAGATTTATGACGCATGGGATCGACCAATCCGCCAGCTGGAATGCGGCCACGCCAGCATCGCGCGATCTCGTACGATCTTCGCGACTTTTACGGCGAGCGCACCCCATACCGTATCAAGACGCGTGTATCTTCGTCGATGATCATGCTTCTTTTGTACGAGCCATCTCCTATTCACCAAAATCCATCGACGCCGTAACGAACCCTTCGTGGTTAACGCGTTCCTTGTCGTGTAGGTATCTAATACCTGGTTTGACCACAATCGTCTGGATATAATATAATATTCCAATGTTAGGCGAAAAAGTTATGTGCCTCAGAATGATTTGCATTGTCGGCATTTGCAAAATGAGCCGAAGACGATCAGCTTCTACGTTGAAATTCTTGACTACCTCATCCATTCAGGTATCCTTCGAATACTTTGTAATCGGGTATCTCATGACTCTGCAGTTCCAATTCATATACTTAACGATGCAAGGCTTATATTATAAAGGGAAATCAGGGCCGGTAACATAGCCCACTTTGAAAACATTATGCAAAATGATCCTTGTTTTATAATTACTTGGAAATGATGCGAGAGCAATTACCGTAACGAAGAAACACAGGCATTCAAGAACGTCCCTTTGGTCGTAATGGTTCCTCTTTTTTGGGAAGAAAGCTATTTTCGTCACGTGATGCAACCCGATCGTTGGTTTACGATCTTGCAGCACCCACGCTGCAGGAGAGAAGCAAGCTCGAGAAGGAGAAAAACATTGCACGCGATACATGCAGAAGGAGAGGATGTGTTTTGCGTCCTTGGAAGGTCGCATCGTCCCGGGTCACCGCTCTTGGCGCCAGCTTGGCCAGCTACTAAATCCCGAATCGTGTTCCTGGGATCTCGACGATGGATGTACCTGAGCATGGAATTTATTAGAAAATATTCTTAGCCAGAAATATCGCCGGAGGAGGGTAAGAGAGAAAGGGGTAGAGGCTGGACGGGTTACACGGACAAAGATAACGGTCAGTTATCCCGCAGCGAGAATAATTAAATGGCCGGTGGGTCGCGAATGAAATCGAGTACCAAAGAAAACCGTCCGAACCGGAGATAACGAGGCGCGCGAATAATATAAATTCCTTCGAGACAGCGTCGATACTTCTTGCCTGGCAAACGTAGGAAGAAATAAAGTACGAATTCTGTGAAACCGCGTGCTCGTTTCGTTTACATCCAACATCTGTATCGAGAGAATGTTCGCGTCCCTTGATACATGGCCAACCATTCCACCAGCGCGTTCTTTTTTCTCTCTGCGATTATCTTTCGTTTTTACACCAAATAATTACCCCCGTTGCTTTCTACTAATTAAACGTAGAAAACCTGTAATCGATAATTAGTAACCTTCGACGCATAGTAAAATTCTCCAATTAACGATCGTACAAGATCGTTGAAAATCGTGGGAACGTTAATTTTCAGATCACAATGATGGGTAACTCGCGAAGAATGTTCTTTGGATGTTCCTCGTTAATCGTAATCATGGTCGTTGAACGTAATTTGTCACGCTTCGTTCCAGAAATGCTTCCTGGAGTCACACTGCCGTCCTAGAGCCGTGAAGTTAGAAAGAGTATCCACGATTCAAGGTGTCCGCGTTATCGAAGTTATAGAGGCTTGCGAATGTACAGCAGATACTTCCTGCAGACGCGAATCCTTCACTCATCTTGTACATTCCGGCACTCCTCATCAAGCGGTGATGGATGTCGGTATATGCATGGGTCATTGTGCTAAAGGTATCTAATCGCTTTTCCGCGTAATGCAGTTACAGTTACCATTTTTTATTAGTAACACCGATATACATTTGTTGCTAGATCTCGGATGTAAACCAGTGAGGAACGGGACGGTCAGCATCAAAGGACCAAACGGTACGTACAACGTCTTACTAATTTTTTGTAGTTGGAGTGGATTCGTAGATTGGAAAAGAATTTTTCAGGGGATGAAGTGTATCAGGTGATAGAGAAATGTGGTTGCGCTGGGACCTGCCACAAAATGGATCACATGGAGACCGTGTTAGATTTTAGCGAGGTGGAGATTAAGGACGGTACAAATACGACGGATGTTAGGCCGGTTATTCGGGTAAATTTCTCTTTTTCTAAGATCATAGACATCGATAGAACGATCACGTAACGATGATTTTTCTTTGGCGCGAGCAGCAAATTAACGTCGGGCAGTGCGTCGGAACGTGTCCAGGAAACGAGACGGAAATGTGCTTGTTACGAGACAAAAAGGAACCGTCCAGGTGCTTGGCTGGCTTGTACACGAAGCAACATACCTGCACACCGGCGAGATTCAAAGTTCACGAGTACAGGTACTCGATTATAGATTACGTAGATAAAAATATAATTATTTATACTTATCCGGCAATCGTTTGGCCGTTGATACGTTTTAGGACTCGTCGAGGATCGAAGAGGGAGATTATACAAATCACTCAATGCGCCTGTGTTTGAACAGGTCAGAGAGGTCTGTCGTCAAATCGAGCAGATCAGTGGACACAGACCGAGGAGGAATTTAAAGTATTTTATGCGTCGCGTAAACATAAAGTACCCAAGTGTTTCGATGTTCCTACATACACCGTGTATTGGTATGACAAATAAACGTACGATGTCTTTTTAGAAAATCTCAACGGCTACCTAAAACTGCTCCACGCTCACTATGTTCCATTCGTTCCACTTAGTTTTCGCTATTACACTCTGTCGGATGACTCCACGAGTTTCATGGTAATCGAGCTAATTTTTCGAGAAGAACGTTGTTTTAGAATTCGTTCCACCTTCCAAGATAATTAATTTGATCGTTCGATCGTGAGGCGTAACGACACGTAATAATGTCCAATTCCGCACTTGCAACTATTCTCTTATCCTCGTTCCGTCCTGCGATTCGTCGAAATAATGCAACAAAAAGATCGAGGCCGAAAGTCGTGGTCGGTTTCCGAACGCGTGGGCGAAAATACTCGGTGACACCCTCGCGATCCGTCATCGTCCTCGTCGGAAAACAACCGATTATTCGCGACATCTAAATATCGCTGCGGGGCCACATAACTCGCCACTTACGAATCTACGGAATTTAGGAAGCGTGAGCTGTTTTTAATAGCCTCGCCGTGTCATCGTCACGTTCCTCCTTCGTTTCGTTTGCCTCAAAAAGGTATCGCGTACAATCTGTACAAACAAAACATATCCGAAACAGTGATTTTCATTACAATCGTCGTTTTACTAGATTTAAATATTTTATACTCTAATACTGAACGCGACTCGCTCAAAATCAATTCGTAATTTACCACTAAGTTCGTACCACTTTTTGGAAAACTCCGGTATCATTCGTAGACGATAGTATTTTGTCGGTGACCCCCTCCTGAGATAGAATCTTACTCGGTATCCCGTTAGAATTTCTTTACAAACTTGTACATTGTTACAACTAATTCGTAATTGCGATAGGGGAGGATAATGGACGAGAAGGATGATCGCGAATGATCTAGGATGCTATAAGCTGACAAAAATCGATCTGGTAGAGGAAGAAACGCATCGTGGAGGCGCAACAATGTCGAGTCGCGTCGGTGTCCCGTGAGAGAAGCCAATGTCGCGCGGGGAGCAACGCGGGGGAGGCAACTCCCGGCATAGCATAAAGGTGACTCCTCGCAGCCAAGACCTCCCATATGCTACTTAGCGTTCCGTTCGGTTCGGCAAACCTCCTGTCCGCCAACAGAGAGAAGGTGTCCGTTCCTTTCTTCGCCGATAAGAATCGTTTGTCGCGAACCGTACGTTCGATCGATGTTCGACGTTGCTATCGGTCTATTCTCAAAACCGAACCCAGGACTGTCTTTGTCGTGTTTCGAGAAAAATCCGAGCTAATCGTTCTCCAAAGACGAACACGATGACACGAAACGTTCCGTTCCTTTTTCTGGCGTTGTTGTTCCTGTCGAACCGTTTCGACGCGCGTGCTCATCCGAGCGGTTTCCCCGAAAACGACGACGGCGACGACGAAGAAGTCGCCGACTCTTGGTCCCTGGCTGACTTGAACGACGGAAGCGGGCACGACACTCGTCGAGGCGAAGCTCTGGAGAAATTGCAACAGGTCCGTGTCCAGTTTCAGATATACGCGACGTATTTTGACACGAAGAACACAGTTTGGAAACACGAGATCAACGTTAACCGATTGTCAAAATCGTTGCAGGTTCTTGGTATTCGAAGTCACGGCGAGAAAACGGGACGTCGTAAGATACCTCCTCAATTCATGATGAATTTGTACAACAACGTGGCGGATCCTAGCGGTGTTACGCGAGGCAGAAATCCGTACAATGCCAAGGTTGTTCGCAGTTTCATCGAAAGAGGTAAACCTCTATTCGAGTGTTCGCCGTTTATCGAAATCCTAGTTAAAGCAAACAGTTTTCGTAGATACATCAATGTCAAGATTTTACTTTTTCAACATCACGGGGCTGGAAGTGAACGAATCCGTGTTGGAGGCTGAGCTTCATCTCTATCGTAAGAGGACACCCTTGCACCATGTTCACGCTCAGAAGTCGATTTTGGAATCTCCTTACTATTTGGTAAGTCGTTGAACGTTGCTGATTTTCCAGAAAATTTTTTTATTAAGCGCGGTTCTATTTAGATAAGAGTGTATCAAGTTCTGGACGAGAGGAGTTTGGACGTGCCGGATCTACATCGGCTGCTAAACGTCAGATATGTTGGCGCATACGCGTCCGGCTGGCAGGTACGTCTTGACAAGATAAAAATTTTCGGATTACGGGCGGTAGCTAATTTTATTTTAGAAATTTCGAAAGAATACTTTCTGAATTAGTTAATAGTAATTTTATTTCCGACGAATCTAATCGATCGTTCGATTAGACGTTAATTCACGGCGACAACATTCCTCAGATTTTCAACGTGAAGCAAGCGGTTCTCGCTTGGTTAGCCGGCGAGCCGAATCTCGGTCTTCTAGTAACAGCCTCCACCTTGCTAGACGACCAAGTGAGCGTGGAGTTTTATCGCCGCAACGAGTATCACCACGAGTATCATCACGAGTACAGCAAGCAGCCAATCTTAGTGCTATTCGACGACGATGGAAAAAATCATCGCGGTGATAAAAAAACAGTTCCCCGTTACTACACGTATGGTAACAACAACGAAATCGAGGGAGAAGTGTCCTACAATGACGAGGAGGAAAAGATCGATTTGAAGAATGACAAAAGTGTAGAGAAACGGAAGGGTCAGCCGGAAGAAGCTCGGTGGGCAAGCGAGGACAACTCTGAATTCTTTCAGAGACAAAAAAGAACGCAAGGAGAAGAATCCGACGCTGTAACAGAGAAACAACACGCCGAAGAAATATCCAGAAGACGTAGAGGAATCTCCATGGGGAAACTGCACGAAGAAACGTTCCAGGAGACGTTAACCTCCATGGACATTTATAAAAGAGCGATGCATCGAGAAACACTTCAAGCATCGACTTCTCGATCCAGGGAGGAACAGCGTCGAGACAAACGAGCGATAAAGAGCCACGCGTCTGTTCAACAAAACGTTACCGAATGTTCGAGGCACGAGCTGTACGTAGATTTTAAAGAAATCGGTCTGTCTTCTTCCATCATCGCCCCCGTTGGTTATTCGGCTTATCACTGCAAAGGCATCTGCGAGTCGCCACTGAGCCAGGATCAGCAGCCAACGAATCATGCGACCATTCAAGGAATCGTTCACAAAATGGGACTTGTCAAAGGAGTCGAGAGACCTTGTTGCGTACCCACCAAACTTCTGGACACTACTATTCTCTTCTTCGACGACCATGAAAATGTCGTTTTGAAAAATTACCAAGACATGATCGCGGATCGTTGCGGATGTCACTAACGGTTTACCCGCTCTATCCTTCAACGAGTAATCCATGTTATCAAGGTCATTTTGAATGTTACACTAAATTGTATTATTTCGGTCGTTCCGGATGAATTGCTAGCTATCGGAAATCAATTCAGTTTCTCAGTAACCGATGATTAAAGTCTACTAATTTCGATACGACACCGTGTACGGTCGATCTATGAAATTATCACGAGCTTATTATACAGAACTTTCTTCCGATTATTATCAGGAAAATTGTAACCTAATATTTTTCGAACCGTGCGAAAAGAGTCGGGTCGAAAGAAGTTACTACGTTCTCTGTCATGGAGGTCATTGATTGATGGTTCAAAGTTACATATATCCGAAAGAGAAAAGCTTATACCGATAATTAAGATACCAAACTGACAGTTCAACATTGAAAATTAACCTACTATGACAACCAACGTGTTAACAGACTTCCGGTTGTTAAAGTACCTTGTTGTTCAGAGTTCGCGTGACCAGTTCTGTTCTTTTCCGCCAATGAAGAAAGGAGAGGCACATTCTTTCTTCTTTTAGCTTATCTTTCGCTGAAAATGTAGTAGTCCGAGGAAGTCACAATACGTAAAACGTATTGAAGGAAAGGGGGGATGTGTGGACGCGTGCAACAAAATGTGTGTGTGTGTGTGTTAAAGAATGCATGTATCACGTAAAAAAAGAAAAATGATAATTTTACGTATTAGTACGAGAGTCATTCCTAGAGATTCAAGTGACGTCCCAACTTTTGTACATAAGAACATTCCTGAAACTGGCGTAGGATCATACTTTATCAATGATTATCACGTGTCTATATCGTATCCTGTATCGTCATTAAATTATTATAATCACACATAGGGAATTAGTCGAATTGAACATTGTATATAATGATGTATCTGAAACGTTAGAGTTATTTATATTTTAATTACGACAAATAAAACAAGTATTTAAGCTGATCCAATATTTGCTCGTTTACTCCTTATTTTTCATTCCCAACTTTGGTTTATAGTCCTTATACTTGGTAATGTGTTATTTTCATTGCGAATAGCTCGTTTCAATTCTTTGTTTATAATCGAGTCGAAGTAAGTAGTACGCGATGGAAATAAATTACTACAATACAGGAGGCAGTTTCCCAAATTTTTAAATCAATAAAAGGAGAATCGTGAAAATAAAGAAATCGAATCATAAGGGTAATATAATGGAGTATTTTTATTCTCTCTTCCTCCTTTTTGTTTGAAAGAAGAAAATTTTGTCGCGTCAAACAGGGTAATTGAGGTGTAAATTTTACTAACGAGCCAATAAAATGAACGCGACAGTAACGGTGGCCGAGACGATGACTTTGGCGCCACTGGATGCAGAAAGGCAGTCGTGGAATGTAAGTGCTACCGGTGTTAAATGCTACGACTCGTTTTTATTTTCCACCCCTTCTCTCTCCTCCTACCGTTCGACAATTTACGAGTAAATAAACAAAACTGCGACTAAATCGAATATTTTCTCATGAAGAAATCCTTGCTGATCGCGAACAAGTTCCGTTCTAAATTTCCATTCGATTTTTCCTTCCACTCGGCTTCTGACTCACTTCTGTGCTAGTAGATACAAGTAAACAGATTAGTTTAACGATTCTGTTAGAACTATGTGGATTCAAGATTCGATATCAAGCTGCGTTTCCCGCCATGAGTAATCGGCGAAACAACGAGCGTAATGATTAAGAGATTTCGATTGACCACCTATGTCTTCCTGTTTTCTCGTTAGTCTCCTTTAGAATCGCTCCAGCATAACTCACCACCCACGCCTCCTACAGAGTCGGTCAATTTGTCGAAGAAATAATTTTAGGGTTTGTCGCGATTTAAGCCGTTCTACCTGCTCTTCATTCTTGTTCATCGAATACACGGTGTTTCATTTTAATCTATCTACACAATTATTTCCAAAACAGTAAAAGTACAGGCATCATCGTTTAATCAATTATTTTGTTAAAGCATTCTATGTAAACAGATATTAGAATGCAAACTTTCAATTGCATGACTCACTTCGTATAAATACACATATATCGATTCTTTTATTTATTTCTCAGGATACGAGTTCCTTTTATAGTTGCAACGATTGGCATTGATGGTGAAACGAATGCAGAGTCGAAGATAGTGGTATCAGGTGTGGGTTAGGTATAAATAGATAAATTTCGATGAACGCAATGAAAGGGGGCAAAACGTCGCGTCTTCGCCACGGGAATTTGCATATTTGCGAGGGTCCGATCGTTCGCGTGCCATCGTGCCGCATTCCGTGCGCGTGCATCTCCAGTTATATTTAATCCACGGTGGGTGTATTTTCGAATCTACCTGTCTAAAAATAACCGGAACGCGTTCCGTTGCATTCCACCGCTGTATTTAGATCCTTGGTAGCGTAATACCAAGTGTTGTTCGACCCGTGTAAATACCTTCATCTTATTTTCGCGTTTACGTATCCGGATACGCTCGTAGTCGTCGTTCGATAAAGATTCTTCTAATTAAGTTGCTGGAGCAGAAAGAAAAGCAGTCGAACGAAGGAGAGTGAACGCGAATTTAGGACGGAAACCCTCGGTTAATTATTACGAGGATTAAGACACTGTCGTTAGTACGATGTAACACGCAAGCTTTTTTTCGCATGCCAATTCAAAACTAATTGTATCGTCAACAAACATCGAATTAAATTCTGTCTGTCGCTAAATACCGACAGTAGGCAGCACAATAACGCAGATACAGCCTCCGCGCGGTAAAATCGTACCCTACCTGAAGAAGGGTTAAGGCGACGCACGGCAAAAGGGGGAGTAAAGAAGAAGAGCGCAGTGAAATGGAAGGACGCAGGAGGAAGGAAGAAAAGCAATAGGAGCGGAGCTGCCGCTAACATAAGTAAGAAACCCTAAGCCTTAAGCTGTGAACTGTACCGCCCGTACAATGACGTAGTGTTCTGTCATCCGGCGCGCTACCTCTCCAACCTCTCCGCTACTATCCGCTTGGGCCATTATAGTGGGACAAGAACTTCACGAGTTCACAACTATACATATAGTGGTAGGCCTTTGAACGGTGCGCGGTTTGCTGCCTGATGCCTCGTGCCTCGCGTTTCTTCTTTTCCTTTCCGTTCTTGTCTCTTCCTTTTTCCTTTCTTTCTGCGCCTTCTTTGTCCGCGTTATCGTCTCCCTTCCATTATCGTTGTTCTTCACCCGGAGAAGGTTGCATCGATGATCGAGTTCACCTTGTCGATCGTTCCGACGCGGCGCGTTCGTAAACAAAAGAGGCCGACGACCACGCGGAAACGTCCTTACCGCTCGAATTCGAATTCTTCCAGAACGAACTAGAAACGTCCTCGAAGAATGAAACGACGAGCATCCAGTTCATCCGCTACAACGTTTGCGTCGACGGACATTTAACGATATCCCGTGTTTTCGTACGTCTGAAGCTCGCTTAACGTGGGACAAACATTATGAGGAACGTGCGTATCGATCGTCGATGACAAACATGAAGGCCTCGGTCTTGATTTGTTGGACATTCCTTTTGCAATCGATCTTGATCGTTTCTGCGAGACACGCTGACATTAATCGGGTAAGTAATCGCATTTTTCAAAATCGATTTACATCCGAGTTACTTCTCATTTTGTTTGTAAATTCTGTCGGTAAAAGTGATTAACCCTTCAAGGATCGATGTTGAGGGAGTGATACAGAAGCAGGGTCATTTTTATTCGGAACTATTGTGCGTGTAACGGAAACGTTTTGTTCTAGATCTTCATGCGTAAAATTACAGAATTATTTTTCTATGAGCTGGATAAAAAAAATAACCCTGTGTCCTCCGTGTAAATACGGAGACGTAAGATAGTCAATTAATTTTGCTGGGCAACGAGAAGGCGGGAAATTGAAATTTCATTTACAAGGTGATTGGCTGCTACGCCATTGAATAAGAAATGATCTCGCAACGGACGCTTCCAAGAAGTAGAAACGTTCGGTCTGTAAGATCGTTGAGCGTATCCCATTCCGCTCCATTCCATTCCAGCGTGTATTGCCGCGTCCCTTTACCCTTCGCGAGCCCGTATCTCATCCACGAGCCAAACACGGTCTCTTTTGATGTCGTGCCGACTGTTGCCCTTCTCCGGTGTTGTCTACGGTTGCAGTTCGTTACGTGATTTCGTGTATGCTCAACATTATTAGATTTCGATACGCTCTTACAAATCCTCGTACTTTGCAAATTACATAACATTGTCTGAAAGTTGTATATAATGAAGCTGCGATTGAATGGAGTCGTAGCTTACTGCATGGTAGAACAAGAAGCGATCGCTCGTTATCATTGGCGTAACTAGTAAACTTTGGAAATATCTCAATTATTCTATTCTTCATCAGGTCCATCCTGGAATTTAGTTAAGAATCTCGATATTTAGTATCTCGCGTATTTGTTTTATAGACAAACGATAACCGAACGAATGGAGGGCTGCAAGAAGTCAGGACCGAAGAATCGCTATCGAGATTTAGTAATTCTTCTTCGTGGATGATTATATCGATCAGAAGTAAGAGGAGCGAAGAAATTATCGAAGAAACGATACCAACGAGGCACTCGAAACACCGGAAACGACGTCGCTGTAGAAATCGACCGACATGTTTTCGGGGTACATCCACGAATCGATTCTTTCCTCGAAGCAATAGCACGGAGCATAAAATTAAGAACGAAGATTACGACGTTACCGAAATTATCGAAGAGAAAGGTAAAATCAATGTAAAAGAAACTGTTAACGCCAATAAAAATTCCTCTGTCATTGACAATGTATCGGAATCTGATCTAACAGACGCGTACGATGAACACGTTCTTTCGGACGAGATCGAGTTAGAAAAGGTAGAAGCAACATCCAACACGAAGAGTCAGTCGAAAAAGAATGAAATCGGGGAGAACATCGATTACAAGGAGGATGCATACCCTTCGCCATTTTATGTCGAGGACCAAGTCGAGATGCCTGAAAGTTTAGGCGCACTGTTAAGTAAATTGTTCCAGAGTCTACGAAACGCTTCAACCACGAAGGGCCAGGATATCTTCAAGGAACTGAACTTCGTGAATGCGACGAACGAGGATCCTTGCCAGAAGTGGTTGAACAGTAAAGAAAAACTCGAGAAAGTGTCTTTAGGTAAAAAACTGCCGCGTTGCTCTTTGCCAGTTGGAATAGCAGATATACAAAAGTCCATGCTATTTTATGACGAAAGTTTACGATGATATTGCAGGTGGTTTAATCTCGCTACCTGCCTGTCCTTGCGAGTATCCTAGCAACATATTTTACGAGGACAAGATTTGGGACGAGAAGCAGAAGAAATATTTCAGATGGCGAGACGTAAGCGGTAATTCTCAGAGGCTGGACATTTACAAACCAGGAGCTACTTACTGTATACGTTCTTTGCTAACGCAAGGAAGCGGAAGTGCCGCGGCACAACACTGTTGCTACGATCGCAGTAGGAAACTTTTGACCCGTGGTTCCGGTGCGGGTACTCCGAACTTTGTCAGTCCTGAAATATCGCCCATACTGCACGAGAGAATCGATATACTTCCTTGGAGATTGTGCAAAGGGGACTTTTCCAGGTTATTATCAATCTTTTGTGGAGATAATTCTACAGATTGACTATATTCAATTCTTTAATTTAAATCACAGTTATGGAGGATATATTCTTTGTACTAATGTACGATAGTTTCTGCCTTCAGGTATAACGGAGTGAGACCACCAAACAACGATAACGGCTGCGAAGCGAATCCTGACGACGAGGAATACCAGCGACAAATAGACGATACTAAGCACTACTAGATTTTAAGTGTATTTGGAAACGATTGCCATATTTCTTCTGACCCACAATAAGACTGTATTCACCGAATTATGTGTAGCTGCTGCTTAAGTGATCTTCTTATGACGCAAAGCAGCTGGCAAAAATAATAAATGAGAAAATAATATACATTTTATGATTGAACTGTTTCTTTAATTGCCTAACATTCCCTTTTAAAATGTGAAACATTAAAATGCAGTAACTACCTGTAGAAAAACAAAAGGAATTTACGCCCGCGCTTCTAGGAAACAGTGTGGCGGAAAGATGCTAAAAGGAGAGGAATGAAAAGGAAAGAAGGAATAAGGGACAGATGAGGAGAATGTTAGGAGCGCATTGGAATGTGCCGCCATAATGGCACGGCTAGCGCCATCCAACGGTCAACGATGGAAAGAGAGTACACACTATACTATTTCTCGTCGGTAATATAGAAAATAACATTTAAAATGGGAAAATATTTTCGTTCGAGTCGCTAAGACCCGTTCTTACAGACATTTACTTTTGAAGTAAGAAGTTTGTTTGCAAAATTTGGCAAGAACATGACGATATTCCGAAGTTTACCCATAGAAACAATAACAGTTCTCTATTCTTTTCAAGTATAAAAAAGGCGCGAAAACTGAAACCGGTTTTAAAGATGTTATTAACCTGGCGTTTCCTGTTGTGTTTCCTGAAGCGAAAGAAGGGGAATCAGGTGAATATGGGGATCAGTAGTAAGGTAACTAGTTGTTATGGTTACTCCTAGCAAACACAAGTTTCATCGAGCGAATTGCTTCTTAAAATTCAATGGATTGGGCCACAGAGTTAGAAATAACCTCAAAGAAAGTAAGTACTTTTTTATATGAATTCTTTTATTTTATTATTCTTGTATAACGTACTTCAGGATACGTGATATCATCTTTGAATATAATTGCAGTAACTGTATAGGTACACCTATAGTTATTTATTTGTTTTTATAGAGATCAAATTTTCAGCTTTTACCTCGTCTCGGTAGACGATCGACACAGAGTAACATACAAGAAGAGTCGAAATTGGATGATGATCTTTTGGAAAGTCCGCTATCGCTATCTTCCGGGAAATCGCAACCACCTGTAGTACCGCCGCGCACCAGAAAGACCGGATGGGGTGATGAATTAAAAAGTGCGAAGTAAGTATTTTTTATATCTTTCTGTCTCGTTTACTAAAGAACATTCCTGATTACTTCCTTCCGTGTTCCAATTTCAGAACCCGAGGTTCTTCGAATATCATTGAACAGTGAGTATAACAGTTCGAATTAAATACTTAGGCATCTATAGTCACTGATAGATCATTTCTTAGGGAACGTTCGCGACCTACGGAAAAGGATGAATTGGTTGACGGTAAGAATTTTTATTTTTTATTTATTTTTACTGAAATATTTCAGAATTATTTACATTTTATGCTGTTTATAGATATCCCTATTATACCAGATTTAGATGAAATTCAAGAAGACAATGCTTTATCTGACATAAATGCGCCTACGTACGTATAGATACGAAATTTTTTTTAATTTTTCACCCAATTACTTAGATGCGATTCGTTATGTTGCAGGATTAATGTAAATAGGGTTGCTGCATACAAAGAACTTGACACGGATTTGGTAAAAAACGCTGCATTCACGTCTCTTAACGGTGTCAATCTTTCCTTGCTCGCGGAGAAATTGTACAATGAAAGTCTTGTGAAAGAACCAGACGAAGTATGGAATTGGAACCTTTTGTTCACTCAAGTTGCTTCTGAAGTGAACAGTGAAATGCAGAAAAAAATTTCTATATAAATGTGTATAAATTGTATTTCTATGCAAATATTATTGTCTTGATTTTTTGCAACAAAAAGAATTGTGTAACGCATTTTATCGCTATATAATATACGTTCGAATCTATATCCGGTTTTCTTGGGGAAAATGGCGTCCAAAAGGAAGAGATGTCCACCACTTTCCATAGGCATTCGTGCATTGTAAATCGGTTTGGAACGTTTTGTAAATGCTACCAAGTTGAAAATATTAAAAAATAAATTATTGAGCTAGCGAACCGAAGGCGAGCGAAAAAACTGATCCTCATAGACGTCGGCGAAACGGGTGAAATAAACCTAAAAAATGAGGGTCCGAACACGCATATAAGCGAAATAAAAAAATGAATATTTCGGCACTTTGACGACGTAGTATGGTTCCTGAGGCATTTAGAAACAAATTTCTATTAGGGTTTGATGCGTTTTGATGCCTAATAAAGCCAGAAAATCAATTTTTGTCGAATTCGGTCCAAAACGGTACAGGTGGCGCCATCTAGCGGCGAGCGGCGGAACTACGAAAAACTAAAATTTTGATTTTCTCGAGAACTAGGGACTTTTCCGAAATTCTGAGATATACAAATTCTTCCTTGTCGCCTACCGAATCGAACGAATCTAATTATAGCTGGCTAGGGCCATTATTAAAGAAAATAGAAAAATAGCCCATTTCATGGACTAAAAAATTGCCGTCCATCTAGCGGTGAAAGTTGGAACTACAAAAATAGAAAATCTCGATTTTCTCGAAACCTAGGGACTTTTCCAAAATTCCGAGATATACAAATTGTTCCTTGTGGCCTAAGGAATCGAACGAATCTAATTATAGCTTGCTAGGACCATTATTAAAGAAAATAGAAAAATAGCCCATTTCGTGGACTAAAAAATTGCCGTCCATCTAGCGGTGAAAGTTGGAACTACAAAAATATAAAAATGCGATTTTCTCGAAAATTAGCGAACTTCGAGCACTTCTGAGGTTCAGAAAGTGTTATGTGATTGCATTAGAAGCAAAATAATGCAATAAAAGTTTCCTGGAAGCTTTAATAAAGAAAATAAAAAAAATGTCATTTTATGGAGAAAATTTGTGGCGTCATCTAGCGGCGGAACTGCGAACTAAACTGAAAAAACGTATGTCCGACCACGCGTTAAGGAAAAATATAGAAGGTAATATTTCGCAACTTTCACGACGGAGTATGCTTCTTTAGACATTTTAAAGCAGTTTTTGTTGAATAAGTTATTCATTTTTTTGCCTATTAAGCCCAGAAAGTCAATTTTTATTTGACCCCTTTGGTGCGTGTTTGGCCATACGTTTTTTCAGTTTAGTTCGCAGTTCCGCCGCTAGATGACGCCACAAATTTTCTCCATAAAATGACATTTTTTTTATTTTCTTTATTAAAGCTTCCAGGAAACTTTTATTGCATTATTTTGCTTCTAATGCAATCACATAACACTTTCTGAACCTCAGAAGTGCTCGAAGTTCGCTAATTTTCGAGAAAATCGCATTTTTATATTTTTGTAGTTCCAACTTTCACCGCTAGATGGACGGCAATTTTTTAGTCCACGAAATGGGCTATTTTTCTATTTTCTTTAATAATGGTCCTAGCAAGCTATAATTAGATTCGTTCGATTCCTTAGGCCACAAGGAACAATTTGTATATCTCGGAATTTTGGAAAAGTCCCTAGGTTTCGAGAAAATCGAGATTTTCTATTTTTGTAGTTCCAACTTTCACCGCTAGATGGACGGCAATTTTTTAGTCCATGAAATGGGCTATTTTTCTATTTTCTTTAATAATGGCCCTAGCCAGCTATAATTAGATTCGTTCGATTCGGTAGGCGACAAGGAAGAATTTGTATATCTCAGAATTTCGGAAAAGTCCCTAGTTCTCGAGAAAATCAAAATTTTAGTTTTTCGTAGTTCCGCCGCTCGCCGCTAGATGGCGCCACCTGTACCGTTTTGGACCGAATTCGACAAAAATTGATTTTCTGGCTTTATTAGGCATCAAAACGCATCAAACCCTAATAGAAATTTGTTTCTAAATGCCTCAGGAACCATACTACGTCGTCAAAGTGCCGAAATATTGCACTTTGCATGCGCAGTAGAATTGACATAGGCGGCTCATGTACGTATCGCAATGCTGACACAAAATAATTAATTACTCGTTACCCGAACATTATTTATGAACTTTTATGATGGAACCATGTAAATAATGCATTACTGACCATTCTTCAGACGATAATACAAACAATAAAAATTTTAATAATTCAATACTTTCTTATTTATTAACATGAGGTAATTTGTACAATTGTAGGAACATAACATTATATGGCATTATATTGCTTAAGAACAAATGCTTATATGTATACATTTACATATGGAATTACTTATTGCAATTAAATACAAGAGTAATACTTTTCATAAGTGACGTTACACAGAAGTAACAGTTAACCTTAAAATTAGCTCATTAGTATAAAAGAAATTGTATTTTTGGTCTAAACTTTGGTAACCAGATACCACCCATGGCTTATGTATAATATAATTAAAAATAAAATAAATGCTTCTTTTAAATGCTTAAAAATTTCCAACTATAAAATGTTTTAACAATTATTATTAATAACGTTTATAACCATTTGGATTATTCTGTTGCCATTTCCATGTATCTAGACCTACAATAATGAGTTGTAAAATATTATACTATGAACTTTAATTTATTAGAGAAATAATTGTTACTTATTCAACAACTTACACATGTCATCTATATTTTTCGTAGCTTGCCATCCTAATTCTTTATTGGCTAAACTAGGATCTGCATAGCTAGCAGATACATCTCCAGGTCTACGATTGACTATTTTGTATGGGATTTTTTGTCCAGAAGCTTTTTCAAAGGCCTGCACAACTTCAAGTACAGAATAACCTTTGCCAGTACCTAAATTAATTGCTTTAAATCCTGTGGGATTTTTAAGCTTTTGGTAAATCATTGCTTTTACATGGCCAGTTGCCAAATCTGTAATATGAATATAGTCACGAACACCTATAAAAAAAATAGTAATCATGTTGAATGATATTTCTGTTTTACATTTATTTCGTAAAATAATTTGATTTTCTTACTGACCTGTTCCATCAGGAGTATCATAATCATTACCATAAATATATAATACTTCTCTTTTTCCAACAGATACTTGAGCAATGTATGGCATTAAATTATTTGGAATTCCATTAGGGTCTTCACCTATCAGCCCAGAAGGATGAGCCCCAACTGGATTAAAATATCTTAATGATATAACAGACCAAGCCTGGAAACCCTTTTACTATAAATGTCTAATTCATTAAATTAAAAATGAAAATAATTATCAAAATTACTACCTCATCTGAAGTGCATAAATCTTTTAAGATTTCTTCAACCATGTATTTTGTCTTTCCATAAGGATTTGTACATTGACCAGTTTTCATATTTTCAGCTAAAGGAAGTTTTTCTGGGGTACCATAAACTGTAGCACTACTTGAATAAATGAAGCGTGTTACATTATATTCTCTCATAACTTTTAATAAATTCAATGTTCCACAAACATTCGTTTTATAGTACTCTAAAGGTTTCTCACAAGATTCACCCACAGCTTTCAAAGCAGCAAAGTGTAAAATGCAGTGAAATTTGTGCTGGAACATTATTATTTCAATTAGACATTTTACTTACTTATATGTGAGAATAGTTTCAATCATACCTTTTTAAATACATTTCTCAGGTCATTGATATTTGTAATATCACAGGGAATGAATGTAATTTGTTTGTTTATTAACTTTTCTACTCTCAATAAACATTCAGGTTTTGCATCATTATCTCCTACATAAAGAAAAAATATACATTATCATATACTCGTTATCAATTAATTATAACAATAGGATGATTTTATGTATTATAAAACCTTATTATTTTCATCCTCATTCTATTGCAATGATTTATAAACATTAATTATTGCTTTATTTCTTGATTTGTTACATCTCACCTTTATAAGCATTACTAAGGTTGTCTATTACCACCACCTCAAAACCAGCTTGTACTAGTTCCAATACTGTATGAGAACCAATGTACCCAGCACCCCCCGTCACCATTACATTCCAGGTTTCACTTGCCATTGTATTTCTGTGGTTCTAATTGTTATCTTTAATGTATTAATCTACAATTATTGTGCTTTTCTTTTAAAACTAAACTACAGAAAGAATTAGTAAGTGCTAGGAAATCAAACACGATATGCTAATGCAATGTCAATCCATATGTATGATAACGTTGCAATCATTTTGAAAAATAATAATTCTAAGAAGCAATTAAAAGTGACTGCTTGTTAAATTGCAATATTTCTAAATAATTCAAATTGAATTAAAATATATATATTTCATATAGTACAATTAATTACAATAATATTTACTCACACAGTTAACATAAAACGTTTGTTTTAAAATATATACATATGTACATAATTAAATAAAAGTTTTGTTGCTAGTTCATATACATGTAGAAGTTACATATTGAAAAAAAAATATACCTCAACGTGACACGTAAGCAATTAACCTTCCTTCGCGACGGCGGCAGATGCACTAATGTAATTTAATAGCTATAAAAAATCGTATTATCCTATGAGATTACATAATCTTGACACATCATTAACTATATGCCATAAATTTTACACCAAAGATCATAAATTGTAATGTACCTAACCACAAAAAACCCGACTGCTATTTTCTCATATCATACTGCATGATAAAAATTTCGATAAAATATGTATAGTGTTATATCCAAAAAAGCTGCTGTCAAAGTTTTCTAAGTAATATAACGCCGCCATATCAAAATGTAAACAATTCCTTTTTGTATCACGGTTTCTATATTCATTCGTAATTGCTATACTGTGCATAGTCTCTAAGATATAGCAAGGTCGCAAATCAAGCGCGCGCAGAGTTCTGTTTCAGGATCTTGTTTTGACACGTTGTATAAAACATTAACATTCTATGAAATTTTTTCTTACATGATCTTGACAAAAATGTTAGACTCTTATCTTCACTAAATTTCTGTGTGTATTTTAATTTTTGAAATATATCACGATTTACTATATCAGGGTGAATATTATATAGAATAGCTATAGAACGAATATTGTGTATACAGATTGTCAGCCGACATGGAAGACTAATAAAATAAATTCAAATGGATTTCCAATGATCGAAGCAATATAATTATATCGATAAATAATAGTAAAATTATTCAGTATTTTTAACGAGAATACGTACGCAAAGGAGAGGACGAATATTACTGCATTGTTCTGGAATTTAACAGGAGAAACTACAAGTCGATAACATATGGTGATAATATAGCTGATAACAAGATATCAGCATTTTCTCTATATAAATACTTAAAAATTAAAAAGTATGTACTATCTGTCAATGACGCAAGTTTAGATTTGGTTTTGTAAATCACGTACTTATTACTTTTTATTTCATTCTAAAGCATATCTCACTTGAGCTAAATAAAGGGTAGCTGAATCGAAAATTGCAAAGTTCTAAGGCCTGATAGTCCAAAAAGTTTGGTTGAGTCGGATCCGATTTCTTTCTGTTTTTAAATCCGATATAAATATTGAAATGTGGATGTGTGATTATATAATAATATTTGCGAATACATTGAGGGTATATAGGGTCCCTACAGGGGTCAATTAATTTTATATTTTAGATTTTACATCCACAGTATGAGAGCCGGAAGGATCGTAACGCGTACGATTCATCGATCGTTGACTCGTACTACTGTGCTCGCATAATCGATCAGTTTCTTTCGTTTCACTCTCGATGTAATTAAAATTTTTAATCTTCTAAGGATTACCATGTTTGAAACTACTATTATTATATGATACAAGTGTAATAATTTAAATAAATTATTAAATACGAATTTTACGAAGAAGAGGATTATTTGCGGATGACCCTGCTTTAAAAAAAATTCCTTCGGCTTCTTCCAGCTTTGTTCGTATGAAAGAATGAGTGTAAAGTAAAAGAACACGGATACAGCGTAAAGGTATCCGTAGCATAGGCGGTGAAATATTATTGGGAATTGTCATGGTAGGTAGAAAAGGCTCAAACACCTGGCATGCACAAGTGCAGCCAGTAACGTAAGTATCTCCTTAAATCTTAAGGTTCTTGTTCTCATTTCACGACACATTTCATCATTTTCTGACAGGCTATAAATCATAAAACATATTAATCAAATCCATCAAACGTCTTGCGATGGAGGTGAAAAAATAACGATCATTCATTTTTAATCGAATGCAATCGAATGCTCTAAATATTTATTTTTTAAATAGCACCATTTGTTAGAATTATATAATTTTTTAAACAATTGACAATATAAAATGAATCTCTGAGAAACCTTTGTATCACACAGGTCCTTTTATGACACAAAATTTTGTTCCTTTTAACCTCCCACAAGTCAAACACGTTGTTAAATCCCCTCTTAAAAGAACAGGTTCGTCCAATCAGAAGTTGCTTGTACGTTCCCGCGTTACAACCTTAAAGTCCCAGCGTCGTCCGCAATCGTTTCTCGGATCGCAGGCCCACGATCGTCGCCATATTGTAAATGCGCGATTTCCACACGAATCTCCTTGAAAACTATCAACCCGGATACCAGTGAATAATGAGAATCGTTAGAAAAAATAAATGATACAATAAGTTATGTGATATCATGCAGCGATGATCGAGAGCTGGCAAGTGCTACGAGTACAGATTATACGCGAGTGTAAAGTCATCGAAACGTCGATCGATTGGGCCGTACAGATTCCTTCCGGATGCTAGAGAACGGCGAGAGGAAAAGAGACAGCCGTGTGCAAGGATACGATGCAAGTATAGTTGACTGACAATTGTGACGAGAACGTGAAAGCCTACCTGTCAGGTTTACCGTGCGCGGTCACGGACGACAAGCTTTTACCGGAGTGCCCCTCTCGATGCTACGGCACTGAGTCTCGTGAAATGCAGCGGACCCGCAGCGAGAAAAACGGGGCCCCGGTTGAGCGCATTAACTCTCGGGAGTGTAATATCGTTGGTATTTCTCAGGATTTCGTAACGATAATCGGTGTCCAAGTGACCGACGTTTCGCCGAATCTCTACGTTTTGTCGGGAAACTAAGTATGCTCTTGCGCTTTAAATCGGCTGTTGACAGGTGGAACGCGAGCATACCGTACGATCGTTCGGAATTACGGCGTAACCGAGGACAACGACTCTTTAATACCGCGACGAAGCCACGGTTGTTCTCGGACCACTAAGTAGTACGGTAGTCGTTCAATGCGTTCGAATACTTCGACGGTAAAACATCCATTTCGTGATCGCGATTTCGCGTTGTGAACGATCGAGTGGACAGTTTGGACTAGAGTACTTACTACCCAGGTATCTGAGTACGCGGAGTACTCGTTATAACCCGAGTTCCAAGGGATACGAGTGTCAGTATCGGAGTATCCAAACTTCAATCTCTAGTATTTGGATTCCAATTTTTTTCGTCTTTGCACAGATACGCAGCTCTTTCTTTCAAGTTGAAGCGTCATAACGGGTACTTGTTCGCTATGTTATTAAATACCGAATACGTAGTGTATTACACTTAAATTCCAATTAGAACTTATTTTAAGTTCTTAGTGAAAGATATACTATAAATGGTAGAATAGTAAAATATTATACATAACAGCAGTGAAATAGAACAATAGTAAAGTAATACAATAATGGAACAATAAAATATTAAAAATGGTAATAACTCGGTGCTGAAACCGGGCAGTTACCACGAGAGCTGCTATCTTTTAAAACCGGTTTCAAGAAGTGACTTGGATATAAATTCAACACGAGTATCCAAGTACCCGGATATATTCGAATATTCCGATCATAATTGAGCGAGTATCCCAGTACTCGAGTACTAGTAAATCCGGGTAACGTAAGAACTCTAGTTTGGACAGCAGCGAAAACGCGAAAGATGTTTGACAGTTTGAACTTAGAAGTAACCGTAGGTCTGCAGGACGGTCAAGTTAACGAAGAGGAGACAGCTATCGTAAGGACCACGTCTTAAGTAGTAAATTGAAACTTGGGGGGAGAGAGAGAAAGAGCAGGAAACAGAGAGAAAGAAGGGACCGCACGGTGACCCAGATTTTAGCGGGTCGAACGACGACAAGCCGGTACGAAGAAGTCACGGTGGACTCTCTGAAATGGGACACATCGCAGCCTGGAGCTAAATTAGCCGCGATGTCCAATAAGAGTAAGTCCCAGCCGCAGCAGCAGCAGCAACAGCAGCAGCAGCAGCAACATCCTTCGCACGTGATTAAAACGACAGTGGACCAAGTACCGCCGCGATATCAGCCACCGCCGCAACCGACCAGCGGTATCCTCAAGAATCATCCTCATTTCGTCGCTAACCCTGCTGTGCCGACCTCCGTGTCAACTTCGGTTCAAGGTCCAACCGCGACCTTGAATCATCATCAGTCGACGCAACAGCGACCGGTGTCGCAGCAAAAGGATGCGCAGAGCAAGTATTCGCCGAGGATAGAGCACCGACATCATCCTCAAGGCGGAAACACGTTGATTGCACCCGTCACCAAAACCCAACCGCATAGTTACCTTCAGGCCAAGGTCGGCCAAGGTCAGTACTTGCCGCCTAACGGTCAATATCCCACGGTAAACAGTACACAAACACCGCCGATCAGACAGAGGATCAGCGACGACGAGTTCCTGAGGCTCGGACCCGTGGAGATGCTCAAGTTTGTCCGTAAGACCGAGAGCGACATCGCGAGGCTTGCTGCCGAGCAAAATCGACAGATACAGAGCTTGGTGAGTGGACCTGTCATTTACGTCATTTTTGTCTGCTGTTCGTTCGATAAACCGGAACGATTAAATCAGAAATTGTGTCATTAAAAAGATAAAAAATCGACGTGTTCGATGCGATATCAAAATCGTGAGAGACGTGTCACAACTTATCGTATACATTTTGTTATTAACAATAGTAAAAGAGTTACATAATAGTACCAAAGAATAAGAAGAGAAAGTAATGATGTATTTCGATAGAATACTTGATTCGTTCCGTTTATCTCGTTCACCTTACTTGAATTCGCGAGAAAAAAGTGCCATCACGGAACTTCAGTACATCATACGGAAGTTTTTGAGGCTGTTTTAGGTCACACGGGTCGAGTCCACTGTCGTAATTTCAACCAGTCACGCACACGTGAGTCCGCTCGTGAATGACCGCCGCGAAACTCCAAGTCTTATTTTTAATTGAAAGTCGTTCGCCACAAACGAGTAAATTATGCCTTTCAGGAAATTTTAATAATAATAATTATATTTTATTTCAGTTAAGCGAATTGCGAGCGTTGAAAGAGGCAAACCAAAGATTAAGCGATGATAATCAGGAACTACGGGATCTCTGTTGTTTCCTGGACGATGATCGACAGAAAGGGCGAAAATTGGCAAGGGAGTGGCAAAGATTTGGACGATACACGGCAAGCGTCATGCGACAGGAAGTTTCCGCTTACCAAAATAAGTTACGACAATTGGACAACAAGCAACAAGAGTTGATCAAGGACAATCTTGAATTGAAGGAACTGTGCCTTTATCTGGACGAAGAAAGAGGAGGTGGTCAAAGAGATGACGGAGATGGTTCGAGTTCCAGCACCAACGCTGAGGAAACTGCACCTCCTAGACCTAGACATATTTCTACTTTTAACGGTACATATTGCCACCTCAGATAAAAATCCTAATTACGTTAATGGTTTAACCGCATAAGAAGGTTTTTTCAACTACAATGTATTTTACAGATCAAACTATGCAATATGTAAGGAGTTTGGAACAACGCGTAAAACAACTCGAAGAAGACAAGAGCGTTCTGCAAGCACGCGCTCAAGGATGGGAAGTGCAACCCGGTGAAATTTGGGGAAATCAAAATAGTCCCAGTGAAAATCCCCATATAGGAGGTCGGCCAGAAGCAGTAGTACGAGCTCTTCAAGTTCTCGAGGTTCGAGAACAACTTGAAAGAGAAGAGGGTGGCCACGACGGAGAGAAGGCCTTGGTCAGAGAAATGTGCAATGTAGGTTAACGTTTAATCGTTAAAATGTCTTTTGAAGAAGCGTAATGACTTGATATATGATTTTTATTGTGACTATGTATGTTTCAGGTTGTTTGGCGAAAATTGGAAGAAGGTCCACAAACGAGGCACTGATAATTGTTTCTCTTTATTATTAAAACATGATTTGTTAAATCATAGTGTAAATCGCGCGATCTGTACGTCCGGGTAGCGTATCTGATAGTATTATAGTGGTTAATGTAAATGTTATGAATTTCATAGATTTATACATGTGTACCTTTACAAGTATTTCGATGTAAGGATCAATGTGCCTAGTTTGCGATATTTCTGTAAATATCGTACCGCCGTTAGATTGTTTACATGAACTGTTAACAAACTTTATTTTTATTATAAATTCCGCATAATTTACTTTCGTACATCCTATAGATCCTGTCCTCTCTAAAAAACGATATAAACCTTCGCGTATTTTACGACGAAATCCATAAAACCATCGTATCCTGAAAATAATCACGTGCAGAGTTTACTCTTCGCCCTATTCGCGAAAGGGGCTCTTTTTGTACACTGATTCGCTTTCTATTTTTAGCCTATCAAAAAATCTTCTTTCAGTACTTCTGTACACTATGATGTCCTCCATTTTCGAGGTCTTATTTCACAAATGCATTCATTCAGAGATTTTTAAATGTAAACTTTAAATAAAGTATACAGCAATCATTAAATAAAGCAATCATAAACTATACGAATATCGTAGTCGAAAATCATTTGATCTATTACTATTAAAATTACACGAATACGAACAATTTGATTCAAATTATATGTGAGAACATTGACTACACGTACAAAATTGCAATTCGAAGAAACATTGTTTACACAGGTACATTGCTGTATCTATAATCGTCGCCAAAGATGTAGATCTTCGTGGTTAATCGTCGTCGAGTTTGCGCCAACCCGGGTGAAAAGTGAAAGTGGGGATCACGTTCAGTCACTCGTGTCCGGAGAGATGAGAATCATCGGTGATGTGCATGTGCACTGGCCTCGGGGAGGACAACACAAGGTTTATCCTTCTTTTCGTTGTCCTAGTAGTGTACATGTTAACTGGAGCTGCACTCTTTCAACAACTAGAAGCTGACCTTGAAGTTCGACAGGTGAACTTATCTTCTTTTAGCTCTTGCATTATGCTTCCCAAATTATCTCATAAATGTATACTCATAATAAAATCATGAGTAAAATAAATTTGAATTAATTTATAATCGTCTCGAGCAGGCGGCAGAATTTTGGCGCGTATATCATACTTTTCGAAGACATCATCTACAACGTGGGCCGGTCGCTATACAAAGATTAGACGAACTGTTGTATGCTTATGGAAACGCGTCATCATCAGGCATCATCAACAAAAGTCGACGATGGGATTTTTCTGGAAGTTTTCACTTCGTGAGCACCATTGTTTCCACAATTGGTAAGCAGCAATTTATAGTACGCGATGATACAACGTGTGATAACATAATTTTTGCTGATTCAATGCTCAACGTTTAACATAGAATTTACTGTCGCATGCGATAGTCTCCGTAAATCTCCGTGTCCCATAATAGTGGGAGAGTTCATGTAAAATTCTAAACGTTTCATTTGTAATTGCAAATAAACTTGAGTAATGGGTCAGTGGTATACAAGCCACACATGCAGTATTTTATCTTCAGTTATAGTTTTGTTTCTTTTGCGATGTTTTTCGGAAAATTGTCTGTTTAACTGTGTCATTAATTGCGAAATAATTTGCAACACTTTTATCCTATATATTTGGTATCTGTTTGGTTATTTTCCGATAGTTTGACTAAAAGTCGATTTATTGACGATAGTATTATCGCGTGAAACTTGGTCATAACAGCCGTCGAATAAAAGGGGGTAAGGGTCGTCGTCTGCAGTACGCATAAGAATGTACTGGTGAATTCCAGAATATTAATATCTTGCGACCCAGTATTGCAATAATTCTCTCCTGTGTGCTGTCTTACATGTACATCAGTACTTCTGCAGAAAATGCGTACATTTGATTTTGAATTTGTTTCTTCTTTAGGCTATGGAAACACTACGCCGCAAACGACTACTGGCAAAGTACTTGCTGTTCTCTACGGCTTTTTCGGTTGTTCCGGTAGCAATTATTATTACCAATTGTTACAGAGAAATGTTATTACGGTCAACTTAATACATTTTAATCTTCCCCGTGGCACAGGTGGAATTTTATTCTTCAATTTATTTCTGGAAAGAATCATCACGTTTCTCGCTTGGATTCTGCGCAATGTGCATGCACGCCATTTGAAAAGACGCGTCCGGAAAAATTCCTTGAGTACAAGTCGTTCATTCAAATCGACAGCAGAAGAAAAGCCTACTTTGCCCGATATACTTGACGATGATGATGGCAGCTTGAATATGGAAGAATGGAAACCAAGTGTATACTTGGTTATGCTTTTTCTTTCAATCGTATGTTGTATTATAGCTTGTTGCGCTGCCACCGTTTATGCTCCCCTCGAGGGTTGGAAGTACGTGGACGCGCTTTACTTTTGTTTTATTAGCTTTACGACTATCGGTTTTGGGGATTTCGTTAGTACCGAAAAATCACATTACCCATACGTTTATTGGTACGTTCTCTAATTTCTCAACTGATGACATACTTTGTAAAACTGTTATACAAGTATTTTTATACAGGTATCGTATCGCTAATTTTTTATTCCTGCTGATCGGCTGCTGCTGCACGTATTCCCTATTAAACGTAACATCGATTATAATAAAGCAGGGATTAAATTACGTAATACGTAAGATACAATGCAGAAATCAAGAAATGGCTGCGTCGCATTTACCGAGAAGGAAGTCCTACATGTCTACAGTATATTTTTCCAAAAGAAGAGGAACCAGAGTAGCTGCGAGGGATTCCTTTAAGGGAGATGATTCAGATACATCTAGAAGGATGTCTGGAGAATTGATTTCTATGAAGGATTTTTTCTCAGCTAACAATGTTTCTTTAATTGTCATGCAAAAACAATTGCATGAAATGGCTCAGTCGCAGAAAGGAAGTTCAATTGCGACAACATCTAATGCGGCTCATAAACCCGATGCCGTTGGGCCTTTAGCTATTGTCAGCGAAAAATTTCAAAGCAAAGTTTCCAGGAATAGATAAAACAGGCTTTGAACTACTGAAAAAGAAAAATAAATTTAATTAAAAGTATGTAGTAGATCGTACAATGTATTATCTTAAATGAAAAGAAAAATAAATTATTCTTCTAGCGGTTCAGAATAGTGACGATTTGCATTATAGGAACAGGTTGTTTGCTGCAGTAAATTATACGTGTATCCGTCACCGGGTAATTTTATTTAAGTCATGTTACAATACAGTTCTCCATGTACTCAACAACATTAACAAACATGCACTCTTTTGTCTTCGCTTTTCCATAATATTTATATTATGTATATAATGCATGTAAAATAAATTTCTATTTTTTTTTCCGCCAATTTTTGATGTACGAGATCGCTTTTCGAAAAGTATGATTGTTTGCAATATATCGTAGATAAAATTTGATGAGATGCATGCGGATCTTCTGTTTTTAACGTTTTCATTTTACATGCATTGTAAAATTACAAAGACAAAAGTTTTTCTTGTCTAGGTAAATATTAATACCTTCAACTTCAACCAGATATTTCAATTCGATGAGTGCGATGGATGCAAAACTGTCACGCTACTTTGTGTGGATAAAACTAGTCTTCCTGAAAAATTGGCGCGCAAAGGAATCCTAATTGATCTGAGAATCTAAGACCAAAAGTACTTTGCTCTAAACGAGAATGACATATATGAGGAATTATGACGGAAAGTTGTAAATCACGAGAGAGTAAAAGTGATCGGATGATTCTTTACAGACTACAACATTTTGTGTAATCCTACAGACAACTGTTTTATCATCAAAGTCGAATGCAACATGTAGATACTAAGATCAGGTCTATAAAAGAAATCACATTGTATAGACTTGATTATACTGATCTAAGATTCAATAGTTTCCCAAATTTAAGTCGTGTTTAAATTTCACTTTAAACTTGAAGCTCAAACTCGATCGCTCTAACATCCATAATTTAATCACATCGAATTGAAGCTTTTTCAAAATTTCAAAAGAACCTACTAGAGTTAATGTCAGAAATGTACCGTCAGTAAGGGAATTTCTTCTACCTTTCTTGCGCTCTGTATTTGTAATACCTTGAGCAAAGATCTCAGTAATTAACATGTTTCCCATTGTGTTTAGTCTTAAATCTCCTGTTTGTGTTACTTATTGTGTGATTTCGCATAAATCTTTATCCTTGTTTTAGCCCTTTGAGCTGAAAGTTTTCATAAAATAGCGTGTGCTCCGTTCCAACAAATTTGTCAAAGTTAACGATCCATTCACGATCGTAACAACACATCATTGTCAACCATACAACCAACAAAACAGCGTCGAGTGTTTCGCACTGACGCTGATCAAGCTGTGCTCCAAATATTTCCCAGCGGAGAATCAATTACTCCTGACGGGCAGCAATGCCCTTATTTGGCAACAGCAGCAAAAAGCACAGTGTTTCTTTACTGTGCACAAATTCATGAGATTCATATCTCAGTAAATTGACAAAACCTCGCGTCGAGGTTGCCTTAATCCTTTTCAACGTATGTCACGCATACGAACAAACTGTTGTCCAACAATTTCCAATCCGTTACTTATCAGATCAACGTCATCGGATATCTTGATTATTCTTGGTTTAAAAAATTCGGAATTTGTATCACATGCTTGAATGTAATCGGATAACACAAAATGATCTTCAATAAGTACAGGGGGTTGATTCTGATTCTGTGGTTGCCGGTTACGTGATCGCGGTACTTGATCAGCTGGTTCCATCAAATTGGAATGTTTTTTTCGTTGATGTTGCAAAAGCTTTGCCTGTGATAGTCGGTGGATTGATTATATTTTCTAAAAACTGTGCGCTACATTTACTTACCTTGCTAGCATATTGTTTATGACACCATTGGCAACCTTGTGGTGTGGTTGTGATACTACCAACTGTTTGACTAAATGTCGGATTAGGTAAATCGGAATAATCAGACTCTTTCTGCCTGTTGCTCGGCGGTAAAGCAGCTCCTGGATGATTTTTCATGATATGCGCTTTACGTTTACTGCTACTTTTATAAACCTTTAAAAGACGATGTCAGTACAAAAATGGTTCCTTAAACTAAAATCTAATTGAACTCTTTATATTATACCTTATCACAATATTGGCAATAATAATCTCTCGTCTGGCGTAAAATGGGTAAATTTAATTCTGGTACAGATTCAGGTGCAACGTCAGGATGACGTTTTGCCAAATGATTTACGAGCATTCCCCTTCGTTTAAAACCCACTAGACATTGGTGACATTTATAAATGAAACGGTTATAATCATTAGGATTTACCTAGTAATTAATAATATATTAATTATTAAAGGTACTATTTAATCAAGTTGGTTACTTTAAAAGATATTTAAATAAAAATACCTTTGGGACAAATTTTTTAGTTTGTGTAACCTGTGACATTTGTTCTTCCGTAGCAGTTTGTGAATTGTGCAATTTAGTCATATGTTCTTTTAGCTTATCTTTTCTTTTAAACTGTTTGCCACAATTTGCGCAATGAAATTCTCTGTAAGGAAAAAAGCACTTTATAGTACACGGAGTATAAACTTCCATGTATAAATTTTAGTACCTATGATCAGAATGTTTCAGTAAATGCATTTGTAGTTTGTCAACCGTCGCAAATCGCTTCGCACAAATCTGACATTTATGTTTTCTTTCACAATGATGAGCTCTAATATGTTTACGAATAACTGAATATTTAATAAATATTCTTTGGCAGTAAGGACAGCTAAATGTACCATCTTCTTTTTTATGAGTTTCAATGTGTTCTTTTAGCGTTACGCTTTGACTAAATAATTGCCGACACATGGGACATTCAAACAGCTGTTTGTTCTCTAAAACAGAATATAGACGCATGTGATAATTAGTTTTCCGCGTTAGATTTAACTCGTATAAATATAATTCACCTCTGTGTGTTTTTAAATGACAAGATAGCGCTGAATTATTCATGAATCTTTTAAAGCAAATATTACATGGCAGTGGTTTTTGGTCTTCAGCACCATGCACCAAACAGTGCTGCTGCAGTCGTACTTTTGTTGCAAAACGTTTATAACACATTGAACACTTATACGTAGATAAAGAAGTCAATCTTTTCGTCTTTGTTAAAGATAACCTTCCATGTTGCGAAATATGATTAATCAACTCTTTCTGTTTTTGAAACTGTAATCCACATTGTGGACAGACTGTAGACTGAATCTTTGTTTTTACTTTATCAGTGCTATGAGCAAGAGTGTGTAAATTAAGCAACAGCGGTTTTCTAAAAATTAAACCACAAACTGAACATTTCCATTCCTTAGAGTTATTTTGTCTGGAATTTTCCTTTTCTTTTAAATTTCTGCCCCGGAATGCTTTCACACGACGCGAATGATTATCTTCCAGACGTGACCATCCGGATAATTGATTTTTATGTTCTGTAATTGAAAGTTACATACATATAAGCATCATTTTAATTATTATGTTTACACCTAGAGTACCTTTATCATCTTTTGATTCTTGTACAGGTTTAAGCGGTATTAAGTTCCTACGAATTGCATAATCAGTACTGGGACCAGCCCTTAATTCTTCCTTTGGTAAAATGCTTCTTGTAGTCAAA
This sequence comes from Megachile rotundata, assembly GCF_050947335.1. Lineage (NCBI taxonomy): Eukaryota > Metazoa > Arthropoda > Insecta > Hymenoptera > Megachilidae > Megachile > Megachile rotundata. Next base: position 17,597,592 of record NC_134989.1, on the reverse strand, counting down.
AATACTATTCCATCACGTTGTTGACAAATTATTAAATTTTGTTCTTTGTACGTAAATGCGGGTCTAACGAAACGCATCCAATTTGAAGCATCTGTAATATCAATGAGATACTTCAACTGTGAATATTTTGCACATATTAGGCACGATTCTGTAGAATACATACTTTCGTTTGAAACGTCAATTTTAAGAAGTTCCTTATCTTCAGTTTCATAAAGCAATGGTAATTCATTTTTAAATGGTGTACCATCATAAGGATATAAAATACCTTCTATAGGACCAAATTGAGTACGTTTTTGTATATAACGCTTTGCAAATACCCCATAATCAGATCCGCCTGATATAATTTCACTAGTGGGTAATTTATTTATTGAAAGATATGATCCTGGCAGTGTTGCTATAGCACGCGATGGTACAGGCTGATCTGCTATTGTACATACATTATGGGAAGTGCAATTATCTCCAGTGCATACATCATCACATTCATCACAACCTATAATGACATTATATTTAATATTGCAATTAAGAAATGATGAAGTAATGAAATTACTTACAAAAATTTTTTTTATCATTTATACGGCGTTTAGAACGTCTAACATTCTGTTTTTCATGATCTTTCTTTTCTTTAGTAGGTGCTAAAATTTCATTAACTTGTTCTTTAGGCATAGCTAAAGGATCTGTACTATTTTTTTTCTTGGAATTCTCCACAGATGATGAAACCGTTGGATCATCTACATCAAGATTCTGTGTTTTAAATGAATTTATCACATTTATTTGATCATCCTGCATAACAAGAAAATCTCTACTCAATGTAAAATCTGTACTTGGCATTCCTGTTAACATCAAGGGAGCTGTTGCTGATTCTAATCCAGAATTAGATTCTGCAAGTATAGTTCATAAATATAATGTTACATTCAGACTTTCAATGTGTCCTTAAAAGAATGACCTTCCATTAGTTACCTTGCATCAAAATCAATTCGCTACCAACACTAGGAACTAGTTGTTCTTCATTTTCATTGGCAACAAAATCAGCAGTAGTATCTGACTGCTGTACATTCTGTGTATCAATTGGATGCGTCAGCTGGGAAACATAGTGAACGTTTGTCCTTTCATTTGACTCGGATGGAGATATTAAAGGAGAAGAACCTTGCAGAACAACAACAGAATTATGAAAAGGAGATGGTGGAAGTTGGACTGGAGTAGGTGAATATCTAGCAGCTGAACTCATATTTGGGTCAAGGGGACTAACACGATGTTCAAAATCAGAAAGAGGAGAAGAGGGTCTAGGAGAAAACGAAACTTGTTCGTAAGTTGGAAATAAACGAGAATACTCTCGAGAGTGATCTTCCACGTACTCCACCTAGTAACAAAGTGATTTCAAACATTGATCCCTGTAAAAAAGTCTGTTAAACTATAGCCTTATGAGTTTACTTACAGTTAAAAACAGTAATTTATTATGATTCATCTTTTTGGGCTGTTCGCACATTGATGAAGAAAGAGAATGATCAATAGGCCAATTTACTGAAGTGTCAGTTATTTTGTCAATATTAGGGATCTCAAAAGAGCTGACAGGGGCCCCCTCAGGAGGGCCCCTTGGATCCATTTTATTTCTCGTCGTGTACCAGGGATATTACATCTGCAACTTGCTGAAGTCATGCTTTGAAACAACAATTAACTCTATTGTCAAAGGATAAATAAGAATAAAGAAACTCAATTCCTTTAATCGTAACGATGGCACTCGTACGAATTTTAGATAGCTCGAAAGATAGGATAACGATAACGACAAATCACAAACGAGTAGGATCTGTGTTGATTGACTATCCTCTAGAAAAGGAAACTTACCATCTTCAATTCATAAGTTTTCGAAGTCGATGCACTTTTTGCTTTGTGATGCACCTGCTGCAGCACACTGGCTCGTCAACAATCGACGTTATCAGTTTCATAATGCTGATTGAGCACCACTGAAATGGCGGGGAAATTTCGAATCGTCAAATGAAATTGATAACGCAGCGATATAATACTAAATAATAATAATAACTTTCAGTTAATTGTTACACTCGTTAATTACATTTTGAAAAAAAATATAAAATTGTAATATTTCTATCTCTTCTGTTAAATATTGTAGTGAGTAATAAATAAGCAAATTCAATCAAGTAATATTTTGATATTTTCTATCAAATATTAAAACGGATAAATGCACGCAAATATTAAATAGAATTTTATTTTTAACATATGAATAAAGATATTACACGAATCTTTTTTGATCAGAATGTACAAAGCAAAGTCAATAGTGTCCTCGCCTGACCCCAGATATTTCCACCCCCTGTTTTATGAATGGGGTTGGAACGTTCACGTGCGTGTATAGGGGGATATTTCATAACTTTCCTTAACAACGAAACAACAACTCGTCAACTACAGTCTACTATAGCTGCATAATATATTTAAAGATTATAATACTTCTTTATTTAATTACTTCATCTACAGTCATCATGGTGCACTTAAACGAAGCAACGGAAGACCTTATGGGCCAATTAATGAAGGTGAACATTTTTCATCGTCTGGAGAAGCTTGAAATGGCAAAAGATGACGAAAAAACGTTCCTTGATCCAAACGTGGTAATGGATGAGAGACATCGAACACTACGAGAAAATTTTCTTCTTACATCCGCAGAACGCTCAGCTTTGGCTGAAGCGAAAAGGTGTGGACACAATTCAAAAACTGTTATTTTATTAAATTAAAAATTGTTATTTTATAGATCGTTTACAGAAGAAGAGACGAAAGAATTATATATGAAGAAGCAACAACGATACTTCGACAGAGAACTAAAGAAATTTGAAATGGAATTGCGCAGATCTCGGCCGAAGTTCTCGAAACATTCTTCGTACCGGAAAAAAAATCTGGCGCCATCGAATGATGAGAACTTTTGGGAAACGTTTAAAAGAATAAGAAGCAAGGTTTGTATGAATTACTAATAATATAACAGCATAATAATCTAACGTTTACAGCCAAATATAGGAGGAAAACCAGAGAAGAATAAAGGAATTACGGATACTGTTCGAAAAGAAAATACAGTAACAGAGATTCCAAAGGACAAAAATGAAATACCAAGTTCAGGAAACATCAAAGTAACGATTAAAGATAAACTTAATTTCGAACCGCAAACACAACGTTTACATCTTTTAAAAAAGTATTTCGATATTCTGAGAGAAAATGCATTAGAAGAACAACGAATTCGAGACATTAAAACGAAGATTCGACAAAGCATGATTTCAAAACTAACAAGAAAGTATTTCGATATTTGGAGAACACGAGTGAAATGTAAAAAAATCACCGAATCGAAAAACACACAGGTGAAAGAAATATTGGAAGAACGAAGAATAGAATTGTTCATAAACGCTGTTACAGAACGTCAAAAAGAATTAATGAAAAATCGTAAACCGAAGAACAGAGTGGTTGTAAAAGAATCGAACAGTGCATGTTCGAAAAAGAAAAACGTACACTGTAAGCACGTTATCGTGGAGTCGCCGGCACAAAACCGATTGATCGCGCAGAAACGGATTATAGAGAAGCAGAAAGCTAAATTGGATGAACAGAACAGGATTATTGAGGAATTGAAATTGAAACAGATGCAAGAAGAGATATCTAAGGCGAGTAAGGAGACGGTGAATATGGCGAAAGAGACGTTCACGCATCTGGGTCAAAGGACAAGAAGAACTTTGATTCACTTGATGAAACAATCTGGATATAGGTAATACAGTAGATATCATTATATTGTCATCACTAAATAGGGCTTCGCATACACTTATTGTATTCTTATGAGTTCATACACACTTATGAGTAAATAGGGACGAAAACTTAACGGAACCCCGTCAACCATCCGCCCCGCCAGAATTTTTGTTAAGGATGGAAGCTCGAGCAGAGGCCAGACGAAAAAGAGTTAAACTAGCAGAGGAATCGCGCAGGAAGAGATTGGAGGAGCAGAAAAGAAAGGAAGAAGCTGCCAGAATGGAGGAGGAACAGACGAAGAGAAGATTAGAACGAGAGGTCAGATAATACGCGAGGTCAAAGTATATTAATGTCATACAGAGTGTCATAAAGCATTAATTTTACCTCATAAAGTTACGATATCGTTTTAACAATAAATATTTTTTACACAATTAGGAGGCGATAACGCTTTAATAAAGAGGTAATGCGATGGATTTTTTCTTCGTTTATGTTAACAGGCTTTGGCCGAGACGAAAAGATTAAGGAAAGAGCGGGAAGAACATCGTTTACGCGAAATCGAAAGGTTTCAGAAATTAAATTGTATAGCAGATGAATTTTACAGAAAGTGTCTGTTAAGACATTGTATGAGACCATTGATAGCACTTATAGAATTAAATAAGAAAAATATGAAAAAAGCTGAAGACCATTATCGAGAACGGTTGACGTGGAAGGCATTTACAGCTTGGAAAAAAGAAGCTGAAACTCGATGTATGATTAAAACTGAACTCGCTAACTCGATCTATAGTAAAAATTTGATAATAAGAATATTTGAACAATGGAGAGACACGGTCAAGGAAGCGAATCTCAAGTACCAAGTTGCCACAGATTTTCATGACATGAAACTTTTAGACAAATATTTTAAATTATGGCATATAAAAACTGTTGAATTTAAAACAGAAGAGGAGAAGAAAATCCAGATAGCTTATAGTCATTACGAAAATCGATTAAAAATTAAATACTTCAACGTTTGGAAGAAGTATATCACGATAGTGGCTGATATTAAAGAAAGCGAAAAGAGGAAAGACGAATTACGGCAATTAGTTCAGAAGGTGATTCCTGATTTTAATCCTAAACAGAGAGGCGTAGCTCTGGAAGATTAAAATTAATTCGAGATACTAAAAGTGGAATATAAGAATTGCATAAATGCGGATTTATACAACGCGATGATTGTTAATATTATATTCTTTTGTATTTAAAAAAAAAATGTAAACATTTATTACATTGAATTAATTTATGTTTAGATCTTAGCTGTACTATATCATACTGTAATCGATCAATACAATTTATTATATTAGTTGTACAATGGCCACTTTATCACAGTTACAATAAATATACAATTGTGCTTGATAGTGAATTATAAATAATTAATATTTTAACCGAAGTCAGCGCGTTTATACAGATCATGGTATGGTTTTACTAAGCTTAACATTATTAATAATATTTTAAGAGTATTAAGTATCTCACTGCTGTAAAAAATGATTAAAACAAATCAACAAAAATGAACAATCAAGTAATAATGATAAAGGTGCGGTTGAATTAATATTAAAATGTGCGTTGCGTTTGACGTACCGTTATGACGGATTTTTTCTAATACCCTTTAAAGAGAGCAAAGTATCGTCTTCCGTACAAAGTAAATTTAATAATATTTTAATAATAACTAAGTTTTGCAGCAAAACAATCGAGACACATTTTTCAACATCCCATGGTCATACTGGCTTCCAGCTTCAAGAAGGCGACGTTCGTTCGATGTTGTGCCAAGGTAAATTAACCAAAGATGATATATTAAATAACAAACTACCACTAGCCCAACGAGCAAGCTGTAGAGAGCAGAGACGAAGCAAAGGGCAATGCTGGAACAATATGTACATTATTATACATTGACCGGGTACCCAAAGCAAACAGTTGCGCGACACGTTATCTATTCAACTTTTATATTGTCAGAAAGCAAATAAGAGATATTACAATATTTATGACGTTAACACGACTCTCAACAATTATCAGTATTTTGCGATTATTAAAGTTTGTATTGTAGATCCTCTGTATCTTTCCAGTTTAATTTTCAGTCTTAATAATGGAAAGTATTGTATTTCCTCCGAGTATATTATACTTAAGATATCATTTGATCGTATTCATTATCAATTAATGACATTAAATATAAAATATCTTTTAAACCATACATACTCCAATTGATGGTACACGTCGCTGCAATCATCTGGTAAAAGGATAGTGCCAATAACTATGAAAGGATGACAAACGCTAGTCATAGTTAAATTAGAACCATAGATGAAAGCTATAGCAGAGAAGAGTAAACATGCCAGATACCACTTTAAGTTGCTTGAACCTATACAACAATCCAGCCTAAAATATAAAATATATGTCCACAATCTTGATAATAAACAAGGTAAAAATGAAATACCGTATAAACTAAACTATACCATTTGCAATGATATTCCCTATTGAGAATACAAGTTTGACACATCCTACAATGATGTGCTTTAGGAGGTGCTCTTCTTCTACACGTAATGCAAAGCTCTCCGCTTCCTTCACCGAGTTCCAAGCCTTGCAAAAGAGTACTCTCCTGAGTAGCGGAATCAGCATTTACTTTAGTTACATAGCCACACCATATGCCTCCCACAACACAAATGATAAACACTACATTCTCTTCTGGTAATATTTCTAACAATGGTACAACGCTTATTTCAAAGATTAGCATCAACATGATAACGCTAGTGATTGTCCACATTAAAAAGAATTTAGTACGTAGTAAGAACCTCAGAAAATTATGATGTAAATAGTACACCAATATCGGCGTTGCAACAAATATAATTACAGTACATAACACTGTCTGTGCGGCTATCACCGCCAAAGTCGGGACTGCAAAAATCGGTATCATCGCATCGACTGAAATCTGTTTAGCACCAGCTCTCCAGCCACAGGGATTCCGCAACCTCTCCCATACAGTCATTTTGTATTTTTAACGGTATATCGAAGAAATATGTTTATGCTTTCATGGAGAAGGAACAAAGTTTATCGAGGTTAAGAACGTTTCAGGACCGTCTTTGATGGTACAAACTGAAGTTTCTATCTGATTTTTAAAAATGTCACGGATAAGGACAGGTGGCAGCACCATTTAAAGATAGTTAAATGTTAATTAATAGTGTAAATACAAAATCAAGAAGTTTTTCTTAACTACTAAAATATATTTACGATCCACAAAGAGTCATCGTTTGAATAAAAGTTAATACTTGTTTGAGTGAAATGTTATTAAAGTGACACGAATCAATCGATCAGCTAACCTGTTTATTTACAAAATTACATATATGGTACGGTAAGACATTTTCTAAATTCGATGCATACGTTTCGTGCTGTGTGCTTTCATTAGGAGAAAAGATTGTTCCTAAAAATCTTTCGAAAATGGCGCAAAAATCACTTGGAGGGCGAGAATAACAACGTCCGTTTCCAGTGTCCAATAGCGGTTATCGTACGCGCTTCGTATATTAAGAAAGAACAATGGTGTCAATGTTGTTATTCTAATAACCAACAATTGTGACAAATCATTAACAATTATTGCATCGATTCGGTCGACGTTCCTCAGGTAACGGATATTTCGTGTGAATAATAGGAAGAATCACTCTATACTTTTCTAAAAGCTATTGTCATCCCGTTCTTGTCATTCGCGCATAGGTGACATTTACCGTGATACCTCATTGCGCACGAGATCGCGAACTCGATAGAAATGGCGGGAATGTGACGCATATTGAAAGTATCAGTTTGAACGGTAAAAATTGAACGGGAAAAAATTGTTTCAGTATCTTCGATCGTAATATGACATTGTATGAAGCACATCGAAGGTCAACTATTATCTAAGTTTACCGTTTGTTGTTTGTCATACAACGCGATCATTCAAATTACATAAAACTGATCAAGTTACTGAAAATGTTCGCGAAGAATATCTAAAATATCGATGAATTCGCAAATTAGTCGATCTAAAAATTTCCAAAATATGGATGGCCATCACTTATTATTGTGGATCAATAATAAAGCGGTATTTTTTATTTAATTTTTACTTGGTGTCGAAATATTTATTATAAAAGGACGAAAAATTTGGGATGTAGAGTTGGTCAGGAAAGATGGTCATTGTCGAAAATGATCCATGGAAGTTTGGAAAATGCTAGATTAATCGAACGAAGGAAAAGCAGGATTACGAATGATCTTTGTATAGAAAATAGTTTCCAGAACTGTTCCTCCATCAAGATAAACATAAAAGTCAAGGCTAAGATACCGTGCAACTAGTTGCGTATTGGTGAGACGCGAATCGTAACGAAGAAGTTATCGAGAAACACACGTGAACATTCCAACGAACGTCATTGTACATTACCGTAAACGATCAAGACTAGACCGGTGTTGAAGAGTCTTTAATTTTTTGCACAAAATGGTTTACCTCCAAAAATAGAGTATCACTGAAGAAAAATGCAACGCGAACACTTTTTTTAATGTAATTCTTATCTCGTTGTTTCAATATCACGTTACAGTCTATTTCTTTCTTTCACTTGACACACGCGGAGCAAATATCGATTGGTTTTTCGCGAAGAAGAAGAAGACGCGGCTGGAACAGTATTATCTAACTGGTGAGCCGAGTCTAATTAAAGAACGGTGGGGTAGGAGCTCCATTAAGATAATCACGCAGCACAATAATGAGTTGCCTATACGAGTCAAAGATTGATCGACAATTACGGCTGCACGGCTGCTGCCTACTGAAAACTGTTTTCAATTGTTTGCACGTGTTCGCGGTTATCATTGTTTGCCAGGGAGCTGACTGTTCGCTGCTGCCGCTGTTAGGTGGGGGTGGAAACATCGTTTCGGAGCCGATAATTCTATGCAATATTGCTGGTTCGCTCGATCGTCGTGCACGTACAGTACTCTTACGTGCATACACGCGTGCACGTATACACGCGGTGCATAATATTATAATTTCTGCAAAGATAGCGGCGTAAAATTTCGTAACATTCCATCGCCAGTTTCTCGTCTGTTATGAAATCTCGCGAAATCATATATTATACAATACATTCAGACGGTTTCATTTACATTTCTTACGTTTCTTAGATAGATAACGTAATACGTGGGAGTTGACCCGTTCAACGTTTCGTTAATTAGTGACTGACTAATGGGTATATACCTGTTCGAACAAGGGTTGCCTCGACGAATCGAACATTCAAGAAAGGTACTTGCATTTACCCTTTGTGTTTACCGTCTTCTACCTTTCACAGGATTCGCTCACCCTTCTATATTCTTTTTTCTCTTTCCTTTTGAGACACAGGGGACAAAGATATTGACGATGCATGAATCATAAGTTTTCATCGAAGGAAGAAGCCGATTGGAGGCCCCGTTTGTCCCACGGGAGGCTCGTCTCTTACATAGATTGCCCCCTACCGTTCTATCGTGTCGTAGACAGTTAGTACGTAGATCTCGATGCGAAGACTCGTCGAGATCAGCCGGCGAAGTAGCCTTGTACATAGTCGGTGATCGTCAACGCGTCCATTCCGCGTCTCTGCCGGCGATTTAGCGTCTTTGATAGCGACCTTATTTCACGAGCAACGTCGCCGCGATCAGAAAATCTTTGGAAAAAGATGAACAGCGAGTAACGTGGTTGTCCGCGAATATTCTTTGGAACGATATCGTTGATTCGGATACAAAGTTGCAAGGGGTGCAGGATCAACGACCACCGCGCATCGTAGGAAAAAGTCATAACAGAAGGAAACTCGTATATCATCAGTCAAGTGGAACCGATCAACCGATCAGTCAAAGAGGTCGTGATCCCCGATGCTGGTGGTGAACTCGGTGGTGGTCTCAACGTGTATCGAACGTTCTCCTGATGGTTTCTTTGGGAGATACGACGAAGCAGTACCCGTGATCAAAGATGATCAGTGACGACTGTACCCTCAACGTTTCCGGTACATTGTCGTGTTGACCGGGACCGAACAAGAAAGTCGAGAAACACAGATCCATAATATTACTCTGTATTTACACAATATCGGTACTAGGGGATTTTGCTTCGAGGTACAGTCCGTTTAAAATAAGAGCAGACACAGTTGTCTTTCATAAGTTCCTAACATCTCCGAGATTAATTTTTCACCGGATTGATATTATATTCTCGAGGTAAAGATCTTTGGAGATTTATCTTTACACGCGTTTAATAACAATAGAAATTTCAAATGAACTCTTCTTCCTTTTCGTTAACTAAAAATATTCTAATAATCAGGTTTTAACGCGAAATTTTGGTGTCTACGCTTGTTTTAAACAGACCGTGGAAGAAAGAATCGCGTCGCAAGCTCGTTCTCGAGCGATAAGGAGGAGACGGCTGGACAGACGGACAGCACGAGTCGTATGGCACGAGAGAGAGTAAAATCGGGTGATAAGCGGTTAGCCCCGATGCTGGTGTAGACCCGGGTTACTCTGGCATTGTGGCGCGTCAGCAAATAGCTAACCAACGGTGTCACCGCGTCCCAGTGGTGTTGGTGGCCGCGATGCTGCCGGTGCTGGCCACGTTCGCTGCTTTATGAACAACACGGGGTTACTGCTCTCCCCTTGTGGCCTCTTGGTTGCTTCAGAGAAGCTTGCAGGCTTCCCGCACTGGAACGCTGGAACGACTGGTCTGTCGTGGACTCGTGGGGATGTTATGTAAGCTGAAGTCGATCGACGCGTGAACGCGTACAGAGAAACACACGGTGTGGTATACACGGTCGTGATTGGTACGCGAGGAGGAGACACCGACTGACGCGACTTAGCTTGAATTATCGTCGTTTTTCTTCGCGAGGATCGCGACGCGTTTCAATTATAATCGAATGACGTGAATCGCGAAGTCCTACCTTCGCTGGATCAAACGTGTAAGCTGAACGATCTTTCAGGTGATCGAGTAGCTACGTGCGCTGGCGGTGATCCTCGAAGATTACCCGAGGACGCCGCTGTCTACCCATGGTTCAGTTTCGACGAGTTTCCGAGTTATGAAGAAGACACACGGCTGAGAACCGAGGACAGGGAGGAAGACGACGAGAAAGAGTACGAAGACCGTCTAGGAATGTCTCCGGCTTCGACCAGCAAGCTGCAGATTTTCTGGGACCATTTCATTCGTGCCGAGCCGCAGAGTTACGAGGTACAACGATCTCTGTCGTTGGTCTTGGAATTTCTACCGACAAGAATCGCATTATCTTCTGTTCTAGTACCTTCTACCTTCATCTGCCTCTTGCACGTCTTTTTAGATTTAAGAGAATTTTGTCCTTTCGTTTCATCGATTTGGAGCAGCGTTTTCATAAGACTTTACTTGTTCGAACACTCCAGTCAGACTGTTTCTTCTTCTATGATGCACTCGTATCGATATATTATTTAGTTTTAATTACTCTTCATCCGATACATCGATATTGCACTAATTCTTTAAATTAATCTTATAACTCCATACATTCCTTCTTCGAAGCTGCAGTCTTATAATTTCGAAACATTTGCAACAGTGGTTACGAAGGCCAGCATATATCATTTGCGGTTGTCTCTTCCACGCAGAGACCGCGTCGATGTTTTGAATCATTATCTTGTTACAATATGTAGCTCCGAATCCCAGATTCCAAGTGAAATTATTCCCTCGAAGTTCCTTGGAAATGTCTATTTAATCAAGTTGGCTTATTCAACTTATTAAGAATTTTTATGTTCGTATTAGTAGAACAAGTTGTTATTAGACAGATTCCACCTTGACGTTTATCCTTTCTCATTAATGTCTAAAAATAGATTTACACGTACAGGCAATTTATTTGCCTGTACTTATTTGCGCATGCAAATTTACTGGAATAAACTGAATCGATAACCTTGTTTACGTATTCAGTTTAATTTGCAAAATTTTTCGGTTCAATGATTAATTTTGCTCGAGGTCCAGAACGTATTGTTTAGTGAACAGTCATTATTCTACAAATTACCAGAAGAAGTATTTATCAACTTCTACTAAATACAGTTGCATCATTTGATACAGAAACCTGATTCTGTCACGAAAGATTCAATAACAATTTCCCCATAACCGATTAAGTGGTACATCGAGGGTTACTGCAATCTTAGTCAAATTATCTGGTAAAACAGGTTTTATTCGATAGGCTTTTTGGCTCGTGCGAACATTCAGTTATTATTCAAACCCGACAATTTTACGAGATAGTTAAGCAAATTGCTAGTTAATTAATATACCAATGATGAACACGAACATGCTTAGACGGGCGCCTTTTTATGTAGATACACTCGTAAAACGTGTCTTTTACCATGTCGCATAATGCAGGATTTCGTAATCACAGTCGTGTCGTACTCTCACGAATTGAATACAACTTTTTGTGTTGGGATGACTTACAAGTCACGCGTAACATGCTTGTCGATACTTTGCCACGAGGATCGAAATAATACGAGATCCTGTTCTTCGTTACAACGTAAACGATATTGATTTCATTGTATGTTCTCGTTAAAATCACGGAATAAAGTCGTTCGATGTAACGAATCTTTTAGTATCGGTAACCTCGTAATCGCTTGCTTTTTATAACGATTATAAAAAAGAAAAAAAATTATTAGAGTTTGACGAAACACCGAATCGGAACGATATATGTAATATCTTTCCGCACGGGCGATTATGTCATTACAACTGCAACGCTTTGAACTACACGAATTTCTTATCGGTTCGTGTGGATAAAATTGTACTCTCAAAATTTACACAAAGCTCGGTATAATCGATAACCGAGGCGTTTTGTTTGTGGTGGTTTTCCGTGTGAATCATGGTATTTACGTGTCGGACGAACACGATACGATTGCCGCTTGGTAAATAACAATTTATTTTGACACGTTTCACGAGAAAGGGTTAAATAACAATTATAATTCAGCAAAGGCGAGATCGTGCGCGCGAACTTTCAGCCTCTGTATATTTTTTCGGCTGTTTGTCGGTGCTCCGTATCGTCCCGATTATTTTATCGTTCATACAACGACACGTGCAATAATTGGGTTGCACTTCGAAAACGAAACAAAACAATATCTTTGTTCTTTTTTATCTAATTCGGTATTCTGTATCTACTATTTCCTCGTCTTTGCTCGTAATCTCTGTCGTAACGAGTTGTTTTTCTTGTTACCGTATCACGTTTGAAAAAAGCATGGTACTGCTAAAAAAAGAACATTATTCGTACACTATTTACGTGAGATATAATTTGTTATTTCGTTGAACGCTGATGAAACCTCGAATCGCATCTTTGAAAGATTACGTTGAATCTTTTCCGGTTCATTTTGCAAGAGGGTAAAAAATGAATCTTTATACAAATTATTTTAAGCCTTCTCCCTTATGTTCTTTCTTTTTATAGAAATCATCTTGGTTGGACGTGTTTCTCGCCGAACTTCTTGCCCAAGTGAAAGAAGGCCGAGATGTGAAAGATGCTTTATCGTTTTGGTAAGCTTCCGATCGTATCTGAATCGATAACGAACGTAAACTATTTCTTTATCTCGCGTTACATTTTGCGTCGAATACGTAGGCATCGAAATAACGAATTAATTCTTAATACTTTTAATAATCCGCGGCCGTTATGTGCAACGTCGACTTGTTTCGTGTTTGAAAGAGACTTTAGTCATTGAAAATAGAAAATGGATAAAGAAGATACAAGTTTGTTTTCCCGACAGACAAGCGATCGTTGACCGCAGAATGAAAATACGATCCCGTAACTGCGGTTTCGCAGGGTATAACGCAACACTTCGCGTTCGATTTGGGTAACTGATTTTTATCTTGCACCATTCCATTACCACCATTTGGTTTATTCGATTCATCCGATGAGCAGAATATAAATCTATACCTTACCAGGAAGTATTTTCAAATGTCTCGCGTGTACGGCGGTATCACTGATCAACACAATATCGATTTTCTGTCACCTTGCTTCAATTTTTTTTTATCGAAACGTCTCTTTAAAACCTTTCCTCGAAGATATCGCATCACCCACTGAAAATAATATTCTATGCAAACGTGAACATCAAAATACAATGATTACCTATCGACCGATAATAAATTGATAACGGCACCTAGTTCGAGGGATAAGATAAGGATATAAAAGTAAGACGCAGCATGGAAATATCCGTTACAGTTCAACCGGAGGTGGAGGTGTGTCTACTCTCGTAGCTTGCGAGTTGCTCTCGGACGTTCACGAGTTGTGCTCGAAGAGGATCAACGGAGACGAACTGGTCGGACTGAAGAGATACCTGGCTCAGGATCGTGGTTGGCGTTGCTTGGCGGTTTTACAATTGCTCGGTGTACGAGGTCTTTCTTGCGCGCGAGAGCTGGTCGCTCTGCTGGTCGCATTGTACCCGGTTGCTCTTCAAGAGGAACCGAACAAGGCAGCCTCCGTCGCTTCGAACGTGTCCACGAATTCGACGAGCGTCGCCCAAGAGCGCAATCCCTATGTAAAATTCTACTGCAACGACGACACCGTCGACACGGTAGATATCGTGCCGCACGCGAGGCGCAGGTCGGCAAAGTCTGGTCGAAACGGTGTTCTCCACGAAGGCAATGTACCGTCGCGAAGAAGAGCAGCTCGTGGACAAAGTATCGGTGCCAAGGTGCCGGTGCAGCACAGGCAAAGATCGTTTGGTGCGTTCGAAGCGCGTCGGAACACGCCGGAAAGCGCGAGCAGCGAGTCCGAATTGCTGACAGACGGTATCGATCAGGCACGATCGCTGACACTGAAGATCCGCCTGAATCCTATGGACTTTGAGTACTTTACATCCGTCGTCAGAAGCGACGAAGAACAAAAATGGCAAGCGGCCCTGTACGAGTTGCCCGCGAGGCCGGCCAAGAAAACACCCACGGATTACGTGGATGAGAGGATCAAACAAGTGCTGGACGCCAAGATCAGTAGCTTCGAGGCCAGTCTCTTGATCATCCAATTGCTTCAGGGCTTACGAGACTACGATACTCCGCCCGAACAAACACCAGCAGTGCAAGTTTTAAAATTCGCTTTAGACACCTTGTGGTCCCTTCAGTTTGGTATCGACTGTACGGATTTAACCGGCACAGAATGTGCCACGTTGAAAGCAGCGGCCGCTAGGCTCATGTTGACCGCTTTGGAACGCGTGTTGAGGGCCAACGAACCTACCACCGCTGTCATTCACAACGGTTTGCTGCCCATGACTCTTAGATTGCTCGAGGATGCTTGCAGCAAGCCTATGAACGTACTCTCGCCGGAAGAAGGCTCTCTTCTCCAGGAATTTATCTTCGCTACCGTCTACGGAATCGTCACTTTCCTCTATTGTTTGTTACATCAACAGGGCACCACTATCGAGAAGCTATCCGACTTTCTGGAATTATTCCAACTGTTTACCGAGAGTCAAGATGGGAAGCTGGTCGAGCGGACCGTGTACGCGATTGTTGACCTACCGAGCGTTGATCCAGCGAGGTCGGTAATCCGCGCCAGAAAGGTCATTGATATGATAGGTGCGCTGACCAGCGGCTTGAAATCCGTTCGACGCGATATTTCTCATGCGACTAACTGCAATCGAACAAAGCATAAATCCTGCATCAATAACGTGCAGATTCATCATCATTCGGATGTATTTGGAACACCGTATGCCCAACCGATCGTCGGCGCAGTTACGAAACAAGCCTGTTGCGTTTCCTCTCTGTTTATGACGCTTGCTAATCTACTGAAGCAGTCTCATCCTTTTGCGACCGAGCTACAAGTTCGATTGATCAAAGTGTCGACAGCAGCAGGCACCTGTTGCTGTTTTCCACCAAGAATACTCATGACCAGCATCGTGTCCCTGCTTGAGAGGCATGATCCAGCAACGTACGCTCCAGCTGTGGCGTTCCTGGAGCGTACGTTCTTCAAAGAACTCGCCGCTTATTCCGAATCCGACGTATGTCCCACCTGCGACAGGCCTATGTCCTTTTCTTGGGATTTTCTCGAGTTGTACGCGGACCTGTTGAAGTTGGACGATCCGAAACTCTGCTATGCCATAATGGCTCACTTGTTGAAAATCGGACCCTCCTCCAAGTTTCACATTAGAAAGGAATTACTGTTAAAGGTCTTCTATCCGACGTTCTTAAAAGCTAAAAGTTGTTACGCGGCTGACAAAAGCAACGTCACTGCCAAATTTCTCATTCAGTCTTGTCTATCCGCGACATCCTGTTTGATAGTGAACACGCAAATATGCGAAGGATTTACGGAAATTAATGGATTAGAAGAAGTGCTGACCCTGTTGACCGACACGACCTTTACCAGAAACGTTTATGCTCTACTGGAAGTTACCGTCATCATCGAAATTTGGAAAAGTTCCACGGAAGTTAATCTGGAAAATGTTGAAAAGTCTGCCCTTAAATCCTTGTTTGACTCTCTTGAGAAGGAAACCGCGGAATTATTACGTGCCTTAGAAAATACTGCGGATGGTAACACCGATGGAAAATGCGCAAATCTACTAAGGGATCAAATGTCTACCACAGAGATGAGCGATCGAATTATTTTAGAAACAAACAGCAGCGTCGTAGAAAATGATACTGCCGCCAATCGAAGCGAATTGGAAGGATCGATCGATACGCTCTCCTGTTTCCCAGAAGTATTCGACAATTCCGATGTCACTGCTTCGTGTCCAGACACCGATAATGAGGCCGATCCGAATAAAACAATAAATCTTTACCAAGCTAGCGCAGCGTGGAGAGCCGCGGCTGGTGTAGCACTGTGCAGCCCGAAATTTCGCGCGAAACTGTCCTCGCACTCTGTCTCCCAAAAGTCTTTACAACTTTTCAAAACGTTGGCCGTTCTGATTTCGACGGACAGTATCGCGGGTGTGTATGATTGCACTTTATTGATTTATAAGAATACTTGAATTTTTATTTACACGTTTGTATTTTTCTTTTTTAGATACTAATAAATCAGCGCACAGACTCTTCGAGGCTTTGCTCACGTGCTGCCTGACATCCCCGTTGTGTAAGTGTCTTTTATATAACGAATCGTGAATCATAAGCATTTCGAGTACGTTTCTGTCCTACACGTTATTCTTCCGCCGCGCACAGCTGCGGATTAAAACGTAATAACCTGCGCGAATTCAGTCGACTCGAAAACAGTTCACAGAATGTTTTTCACCGGCAAACATCTAGAAGTGTCCATGTTATTAGCGGAGAAGCTGTTTCCAAGAATAGCAGAATAGTTCCTTGTTAACAAGTTAATGCCTTTTTCTTGTTACGCTGTTGGTAGAAGTAGTATATAAAAATCTTGATACAGGTGACTCCGATGTGATAATGGAATTGGGAAGAGCACTGATGGACGCCGGCATCAAACTGGGTCGTGGATTGGCCATCATTATAGAAGCTTTATTGAAAGTGTCTATGCTGAAGCCGGCTCAAGAAGAAACTATACCACAATACACCCGACCGAGGGTAGAGTTTCATTTCTTTCTGCTTTTCTTTTACAAGTTGATTTCTTTGGTTATATTCATCATTTTCTATTGTTATCAGTTACCAACTATGACATTAGACGCCATGCCAGATTGTGCAGCAGATGACAGTAGCACAGGTGAATATGTGACTGCTGATGATGGTTATGAAGCCGACGTTGAAATACCGGGACGAAGTCCTCACAATAGCAACGTGAAAAGAAGTAATTCGTTGGGCCCCGTAGTCGAACCTCGTGGTCATGCAAATGCTCACCCTGCCTTGTGCTCATTGGCAGTTGACTTGTTGATTCACTTCAGTGAGCAGTAAGTATTTATTGTATAAAGCAATGTTACAACGATTGTATAAAATGAGCAATTTTTCGCAGAGGTCTGGATGCCGAGAGAGCATCTATCATAACTGCTGGACTGAGAAAAGTTGCAGTAACTTGCAGAGAAAGTGCTTCGAGTTGTGCCGCTCTGGCTGGCTCAGGCGTTATCACAAAAATATTAAATGGTTTTAGAGATATATTCACTAATAGGGATACTCAATATCAAGGTAAGTTCGGAGGATTTAAAGTTTGTCGCTCCGTATTTAACCTATGTTGAATTTTCAGATCTGCAACACGCTATTTTAGAAGTGTTCACCTTATTGGCGACACAATCTATTTCACCGTCAGAATTAGTCACATATTTGGCTTTGTTCAAAGTCAACACACCACCGCTTCTCTCGCTATTGCAACCACTTTATCATCTTGTCCTAGTTGCACGCCCACAGCCCAATTTCATCCTGTCGTTCCCCGTAATGTCCGAGGCAAAAGTATTCTTAAAAACTCAATCAGAAGAATACAAGAACTTAGAAAAGGCTGAGAATATGGTAAACAACTTTCGAAAGAGACATTTAGCGTCCGGTGTATGCAGTCCATGGTCTGTACATGCAACGTGTTTACCAGTCGGGCCTGAATTGGCTTGGCCAGTTTGGTTGCAAGGTTGCTCCGTTTCAATGTGGCTAAGAGTCGAAAGAGGATTACCTATTAACGGCAAAGGAATATTGATTAATACATCACCGTTGTTAGACTCAGACAATGAGAGTTTGTCAGACTGGGGTATCTTGTCAGATAACTGGAGTCGAGAAGGTTGGTAAAGCATCGTTTCGCGTGAACTAACATGTTATAAATTCTTTTAAACTCGTGCAACGAATATTCCGACTTTAATGAACCATACGATCGTTATTTTTGATTGAACGCATGCTTCTCGAATTATCGTGGAAAGACCAAACGATGTCTGATCTTTTGTTGGGTGTATCAGTCGTAGCAGGTTCGACATCTCCACCTACTCCGACGTCCATTGTTCATTTGATGTCTATCGGATTTGAGTCTCTGGTTCTTGAAACATGGTTAGATCTTAAATCAGGTAAATAAACTCATTTATGTACTTCCAATAGTTCTTTATTTTTGACCACTTAAAATATCAATTACATGCGTTTCAGACAAGTTGATTTTGCGATTAACCCGACCAGACGACAAAACTAATCGGACGATCTCAGAAACGTCGGTAACTGGTATGCTTCCTTCTGGTCGATGGCATCATCTGGCACTGAATTTCAAAGATACCGTTTTGAACAAGCGCAGCGCCGTGGTCGAAGTTGTCCTTTGGGTAGATGGCTGGAGAGAAATCAATGCACAATTACCATTCGATGGTCTATTGGTGAGAAAACCTGGTACTACGTGCGTTTTATTAGGGCAGGTCGGATCAAGCAACATCGGTGCTTGGTATCTTGGTAATTTAATGGTATTCAGGTATGCATCTTGGTCACATGATATGAAGCTGTCAATTAATTATCATGTTACGTATACCTATCGGTAACAATTAAACTTACAGGTGTCCAGTATTTACAAAGGAGAGAGCACTATACCTAGCAAGCCTTGGGCCTAATTATACTAATCTCGCTGAATGTATTTTAAATACAGAGAAACCAGATTTCGCGCCGCTAATCGCATCTGGAGCTCTGGACGGTGTTCGTGAAATAAGATTTGGTGAGCATCAAGATCCATGCGATTACTATTTTTATTACAAGTAATGTATAATTATGTCTATATTTAAATCAGAGGGAGGCAAATTCGATACCAGTCGACGGAAATCTTATGGAGGAACATATTTAAGACGCGCTGTCGAAACTAAAGTGTCTGATACTAAAATCGATTGGGATGCAGTTATGGATGCCACAAATTCTCACTTAGGGGAATTGCAAGATAATTTACTTCTTAGTTATGAAGCACAAAATCCCAATATTGTGCATTTGTATCCTCAAGCAATTGCGAATCCTGCTGGTAGGTATTCCAATCTTTACGTTGTTTAGTACAGTCTCATTATATGGCTCTCATTATATGTACTGATTTTCAGCTGTAGTCAGAAATCTATTTCCGGGTCAACCAGGTTTTAGAGTTCTTTCTGCACCAGAACACAGAGTTTCACAGCAACCACCTCTGTCTGTAGCTCCGATATTGTCTGTTCGGCTAGAATGCCAACAGTATAGAGGTCTTGTACCAGCTGCTACACTAGTGGGTGGAGTACCAATATTTTTATATCTGTTCGCAAGAGTAAGTACCGTATACATAACAAAATCCATATATAAATTTAGTAATAACCACTAAAGAGAATTCGTTGCATGCAGGTAGTTGAATTGAACTCAAACGAGGAAGAGCAAGCATTAGCTCTTTCGATAGTTTTACACTTAATACGAAATGATTCCGAACTTTTAAATCAGTATCGATCCGAAGGTGGAACATCTTTAATTCTACGCGTTCTAGAATCGCCACGGTGCCACGCAGGTAGACATATTCTGAAAGCAATGTTAGATGCAGCTTGTGATAGTTCGATCCTAATAAAAGATATCGGCAGCGGCAATCATTTGGTCTCACAAAATTGCGAAGCTGTCATCACGGATCCTGAGTTGATCAAAGGTGCATTGACTGCGTGGAGAACGTGGGCGAAACACGATACGTTAAACTTGCTATTACAAGCATTGTTATTGCTCTTAAGAGATCAGCATTCACAGCGTGAATTTAATGCGTCGCAATTGAATAGAGTAGGAATTGTTGACACAATTTTAACGCTGTGCAAAGTAAGTTTACTGTACTTTCAGAATATTGCATGTGCTAACAAATAATTTCCCGCGTGTCTTATTTCTTATATAGGAGCACTTCATGTACGAAGAACTGGGCGCTGTACTCGATTCCACGACTGGATCTGCGGTGGTTGAATTAATAAGAGCACTAATGGGGGCTCCCCCAGAATTTGCTCATTTAGTAGCCATCACAGATTATTTAGTTCTTGTTCACCAAGCGTCGGAAACTTACATAACTCATTCGAGACACAACATATATTTCTTATTGCCACCCATAGGTGAGAAAAAGGTTGTGAAAGTCACCAACACAGTAACTTCTAGTTCTTCTGATGAATCTATAGGAACTCTAGAGAACAGTAAACTGAGCAAAGGTTTAACAAATACACAGGTGAGTACTCAAATGTCTTAACTACATAAAAGTTTAGTAAGAGTTATAATATTAAATTTTGTCGAGGGTTACAGATTCAAAAGAACAGAATACCAAAAAGGAAGGAACGTCGAAATGGGCCTCCTCAAGATACCAGTGCTGGAGAAGATTCTGGAATTGCGGCTAGCGATGGATCTAATCCTCTGAGTAATGTAAGTTTGAAACAATGATCAATTCATGTGTTAACTATAACATTCAACTTTATCGTAAATAATGATTTTCTGTTCAGGAAAGACAGTCTACATGGACAGACGAAAGAAAAGCTTGCCAAGGACTGGTTTGCGAAGGACTTTTGCTACTACTGCGAGATGCAGTTAGAGTTTTACCTGACAGTCAAGTTGGCTCGGTACTAAAACATGTTCTAAGAGCAGAGCTCCTACTTGTTTTAGCTAATAATCCTGACACTAGAGTTCGAACAGCATTGATCAAGGTAGCATAAAACTGATATAACATTGAAATTTTATTTCCGTTCATAAATTATGGACATAATCGTTTTGCAGGTCGTTCAAACATACTTGCAACGTGCTAGCGACGAAGAAGTTAACAAATTCATAAAACAAAAGTATTTTATGCATTTAGCTAATCAAGTAGCATTATATCCAGGAAGTGAACCGTTGGTGGTTGCCTTAGAGAATTTAGCTTTAAGAGGACCAACATTGGCCGCCATGCCTCCATTAATGGCGATGATAGCAAAAGCTGCAGCTACCGAACCAAACGTAGCCAGACCAATAGTGTCTTTTATCACTGATGTAATTGCAAAGGTATGGTACCACCTTGCAACGTTGTTTCCTAAGTAAAATAACAAGTAAAGGTATAATTGCAGAATCCCAATGCTTTGAGGATGCTATTAGAACAAGGGTTAGTCGAATCACTGGCACAAGCATTAGTTGGAGGAGCTCACAAAGGTGGCTCTACCTCTCTTTACCGAGATATTCATGTGCTTTTGGTTGCCATCGCCACAAAACTTTTGGAATCTCCAGGAAGTCATCAAATGCAAGCTGTTATAGACTTGCATTTGATATTAAACCACATGGAACTAAAAGAAAAATCCCATTGCACTAAGAACAGAACTTGCGTGTCGATTGTGAGGGACGCTCAAGTTGCTCTTTTTGACGGAGAACTCGATGTGCTCGCAACGAAAGTCTCGAATCAGTCGGGTTTCCGACTACGTAGCACGGCATCGTATCTCGCTTCAGCATCTCATATTACTTCGGGTAAAACTCGCGCGAAAAATATTACAATACTTTGACGTACAGTTGATTTATAATTTCATATTTTTCAGTCTTCACAACATCAAGCGATCAAAGCGATCATGGCTCCCGTTCATCCAGTTACACCAGTTTGCATCCATCTTCAATCGCGATTTCACGCGAACCGGGCAAAGGGGAAATACTCGATCGATTTCGAGTTATTCTAACGCGCGCCGTCGAATTTATAACGGCAGCTGATGAATCGCCGTCAGGAAATGAGTTACAATTAACCAAAAGATTATTCTCGATTCTTTTGCACGGTTTTTGCAATCCGTTAGAGAAGAAAAATCATTGGAGTAGCGGATGGTCTACGAGACATGCTTTGAGAAAATACACGGCTAAGATAATGGTGTGGCTACTTGGACCCCATCAGAGTAATAACACCAGGATCTTTGCTGTTAGATCACTCATGGAGGAACCGAAAGCTCGTGAAATTCTGTCTTCTCTTTTAGAAGTCCATCCACAGGTAAATTTATTGATCACAGCAGATTTGTTTTTATTTCACTCTTACATCGCGTAATCATCTATGTATTTATGTTAGGTAGAACAAAAATTTACTGTGTTCTTTTGGGATCTTCTGCAAAGACGAGATGAAATACCTAGTGCCGATGCGAGAATATGTTTAGAATTGAAAGAAGCATTGAGCATATGGGATTTAGCGAAAGGAATAGAACAAGCTAGTCCTGGCATATGGAACGAGGAACTAGCATTGCTAAGACGAGAATTAATGAGAGATCGAGATATATGGATTGATAACAATCTTCCAGCGATTCAAAGGTAAATGAACAAAGCAGAAAGATTCGATGATTTTTGTGGTTTGTAATCATTATATTCAATAAAAATTTCTTTTTTGTCAGGGTCGCCAATAGATTTGACGTACTTGCTAAACAGCTAACCGAAAGTGCCATGACTATAACACGAATGGTCGTGGAGGAACAAAATCGAGAACGTAAAGTATTAATGGAAAGACTGAAACATACAAGAGCATTGGAAGCCCAAGCGATTGCTAAGTGGAGAGATTTAGCACGTCGTTTAACTCATGAAAGAGCTCCATGGCACTTTCCAGATAGTTATCCAAGAAGTTGGGAACTGGACCCAACGGAAGGCCCAGCTAGAGTCAGAATACGACTACAACGATGTCACTTGAATATTGACAAAAGATTTTTTATGGCTGAATATCAAGATAAATTAGGTTGGACATTCATTCTCATGTCTACGGTTTCAGCTTAATTTAATTATATCGAATTGTGTTTAATTTTTTAATTTGTAGATGCAGTGAAATTTGAAGCGCCTTTGTCTTACCTATTTATGACTGATCGCCAAGATGCAAATGCTTCAGCATTAATCGAGCGATTACACACTAGCGAAAGAATACGTAAAATGTCTCAAGCCAAAGTGGTTACACCTAGAGCTGAATTAGCTGGCGAGGTTCTTATCGGTGAAACTTGTCTTTACTTTGTTCCTGATAATCCTGATGTGCCATTACAAACGGATGTGAGTTTGTAAAGTGTGACAATACGTATTTAAATCGATTAGTGTGTATTTAATTATTTGTATTAAAATTACAGATAGCTCTGGGAGGTCTGGATTTAGCTATGGTAGGTGGAACAGCATGGCATTTGGAAGATATTCGAGAATTGCATAGAAGAAGATATCAACTTCAAGAGCGAGCTATTGAAATATTTCTGATTACTGGAAGAACTTATTTACTTGCATTTAATTCTTCGAAGGTACGCATTGATTTGAAGCAGTACAGATTGGATGCAAATTTATAATATTTAACTTATAGGAAAGAGACGAGTTTGTAACAGAACTCTCTGCTTGCAATTTACCAAGACGAGTACCCGGTGATGATTTAAACGAAGCTATCACTTTGTGGAGAAGTGGGGCTTTAACGAATTGGGAATATATAACCTGTTTAAATAAATTAGCTGGTCGTTCGTACAATGATTTAATGCAATACCCTGTGTTCCCATTTGTGCTAGCAGATTATACGAGTGAAAACATTGATTTAAATAACCCGAAAATTTACAGGTAAATACCGCAGGAAGAATAAAAGTTGTGTAAATAAAAAAGCAATAATGCAAATTTTTATTTAGGAATTTCAAACGTCCTATGGCTGTGCAGGATAAGAAAAATGAACAACATTATATAAACAATTATAATGTAAGTTATTTTTATTACTAATAGATACTTTCTTTTATCAATTGGATAAATATATTATTCATAATGTTGTTTTAGTATCTTAAGCAAGCTTTATCTGAAGGATTAAACTTAATTGCTTTGAATCAAGAACCATTTCATTATGGATCACACTATAGTAATTCTGGAACGGTATTACACTTTTTGGTACGATTGCCGCCATTCACTAGCATGTTTCTATGTTATCAAGGTAAATTATATTTTCTATTCTCCAGATATATATGCCAAGAGTTTGATTTTAATTACATTAATTTTTATTTTTAAAGATGACAATTTTGACATTCCTGATCGAACATTCCACGCATTGGCTACCACGTGGAGATTAACTAGTTGCGATTCCACAACCGATGTGAAAGAACTAATTCCTGAATTCTTTTATTTACCTGAATTCTTATTAAATTCTGAAGGTAATATACCTTAAATTCAATAGTAACATTGTCAGCGATCAATACTTATGTATAACATTCATTTTTAGGATTTAACTTTGGGATTCGACAGAATGGTAATCGCGTAGGAGATGTCGAGTTACCAAAATGGTGTGGAGGCGATGCCCGACTTTTTATTCTTGCTCATAGAGCAGCTTTAGAAGCAGATGTTGTTCGAGAAGTTTTACCCTATTGGATCGATCTGGTTTTTGGATTTAGACAAACTGGTAGACCAGCAGTGGAAGCTATAAATGTTTTTCATCCTGCGGTATGTTCGAATCAAGATTTGTGCGACAACTATTTGAAATGTTAATTTCAAATTGAAGAATTTATACTTTTTAGACTTACTATGGATTCAATGTTGAACAAATAGCGGATCCTTTGGAACGTCAAGCCTGGGAAACAATGGTGCGCACATACGGTCAGACACCAGCACAATTATTCAGAGCTGCTCATCCATTACCAATTCAGAACCTTGGAAGTACAATAATACATAACCCATTACCACAAGTTATCGAAGGTGTAAATGGTATGTTACATTTTTCAATCACGTTTTTTGGTTACAAATTTCAGTATTGAGTATGATCTTATAATTATAGGCATCAAATGGGGAAATTATGTTGGTGCACCCGGAAATGAACCGGTTTTATGTTGGAAACATAAACATAGAGCACCATTAGCGTCTCTAATTCCGCTAATGACCGGTGACGTGTTTGGATTACCTAGTTATACTACTCTTTTGCTTGGTTATACAAAGGAAAAGGGTAAGTCCTTTTCATTTCTAAAACTTATGCTTTATATCTGTATATGTATGTATAAATTATACATCATTTTTAGGCGCTAGTATGTTAAGTGGAACATCTGTATTGGCCGCTGCTTTAGTGTCATGGGGTGGTACAGATGGAATCACAAGACTGAAATGTAAAAAAGAACAACCACCAAGACCATTAATTAAGTCCTCTGGTCTTGATCCAGTAAGCAACATAAATCTTTTAATCGAAATTCTTTCTTTTTTCGAACCAATTCGTCTAATGATTTTATGATCCCTTTCTTTAGATTACTATTTTAAGTTCTGCTCCAGACTGTGGACAATTATGGGCTGGACACCTATCTGGTAGAATAACGGTGCACACATATACCGTTGTGACAAGTAAAATTGATTTTAATTCGGCATCAGCATCTGTTCTTTTAGCTCATAGAAACAGAATAACGACAATATCTCTTTCGCGAGCATTTAGCATAGCTGTCTCAGGTGATGCCAGTGGCGTCATCGTCATCTGGGATTTAAACAGGTACATATATTCACGAATGTTCAAACAAAAATAAACCTTTATTTGTAAATCATTATTTATATTTTGTTGCAGTTTAATGTATATAAGATCCATATCATGCGATCAAAATTATCCTATTCGTTTATTATCGATTAGCGAAACTCTTGGAGATATTGCAGTTACTTATGATATTGTTGGAACAAGAGAAAACGCTTCGAGTCAATCTGAATTGAAAATATTCACAATAAATGCGCGAGCAGTTGGATCCGT
This sequence comes from Megachile rotundata, assembly GCF_050947335.1. Lineage (NCBI taxonomy): Eukaryota > Metazoa > Arthropoda > Insecta > Hymenoptera > Megachilidae > Megachile > Megachile rotundata. The sequence goes on along the minus strand of NC_134989.1, from coordinate 17,571,451 downwards.
TTTGTCTAGAAGAAGAATAACAGCTCTTTGCTATAGCAACGCACCAGAAGGGGTTTCCGTAAATGTTATTGCGACGGGATTAGATAACGGAGTAATAAGATTATGGAGCAGTTGGGATTTGAGATTAGTCAGAGAAATTATGAATGGTATCAAAGGATGTGGGGCTGTAATTGCAATAGCATGGGCCTTAGATCAACATCACTTGTATGCAGTAACTGAAGATTTTACTGTCCTCATATGGGAAGGATCAAAACGTTTGAGTAATGGTACTCCGAAATTCGTTAACTTAACATCATTGTAAATAAAAGTCAAAATACTGTTCGAATACATACACAAAATTCACATTTTATTTTAAATATTAGAAAAAATCCGTTTCTACTTCATCAGTAGATGCTTTACAAAAGAAAAAGAATCGTGTTTTAAAAGTTTATGATACTAATAACATATTTTCAATACGTTTATATACTCGCAATCAGCAAATATGTTCTGTTAATGCTCTTAAAATAGTCTATAACCTATACATTCATACGTCAAGCAACAAAACTAAGCATTGTTGAAGTATTATTTTATTGAAATTTTTATTACAATAATTTTTGTTATCTTTCTAGTAATATATAAACATCTATATTTTTATACTTTGTTGTATTAAAATACATAATGCACCTACAAAGGAAGCACAGGTGCTGTTATTAATATATATTTATAATCTTAATCATAGTATATCGAAGATACGCTTAAATCAAACTCTTGATTTCATGAACTTTTTATATTCCTTATGTTGTAACATGTGTATATAAGTATATTCAATAAATTTATTAAGCAACAGAAAAATCTCTTGACTTACCTCAAATAACATTTAAGTAGTCCCTGATGATTTCAAACATTGGATAATACTTTCCTGTCCTTTTTGCAATATCTTCTGCTGTATCACCACTGGAATTGACTATATGTGGGTTAGTGTCAGGATGTAGTAAAAGCAACTGCAAAGCTGGAGAATTATGAGAACTTGCTGATACCAAATGCAAAGGTGTCTGATCACCTTTGCTTTTAGCATTTATATCTGCTCCATTTGCAATTAACACTGCTGCACATTCAACATTGTTCCAACAACATGCGCAATGCAATGGTTGCCATTCATCCATAGTTTTAGCATCTATCTTTGCACCTGCTTGAAGTAAATACTATAAGGAAGAAATAGAATAAGAAAGAAATTTAGGAGTAATAATTATGTGAGAGAAATTATATCCACAAAATAGCATGTCTATACCTCCACAACTTCCACATGATTTCCATAACAAGCTCTATGTAGAGCAGTGTAACCATCCTTGTCTGTAGAGTTTAATAGACATGGATTTTGTGTTACCAATTTTTTTATTTTATCCAGTTCGCCATTTTCAGCTGCATTTAGAATTTCTTTAGCATCAGGTTCTACGAATAGAAGAAAAATACATTATTGAAGTGATTTTTAATGATGTTGATAAGACACAGTACCAAAACTGTGACTTAACCTTTAGCATTGCGTTCAGCTTCTATCCCGTCATCGTCATCTTCCCAAGCACTTACTTGCATGCGTTCACTACGTGGTTGACTTAATATTTTATCTCGTATAGTTTCTAAATCCATCAACTGATCATTTTCTTCTTCGGACGATGACATTGTTATTCTTCAACTACGTAAACAAACACTCTGAACGGAATTTAGATCCATCTGCTGGAATCTTCGAGATACTTTTCTTGCGGCATGAATTAAATACAATTCTTTTTTTCTAAGATGTGAAAATCATTCCATATTCTCGATTGTTTTTGAAACGATTTAAAATTCATCTTATTACCTAAATAAAACCGTTCAAAAGAAAATGGAATGTTTTTGGCTGTTAGACAGTGTAGATATGCTCGGTTACGCGGGAATTTGCGTAGGAATAGAAAATTCGCAATTATTACAAAATTCTCTCTTGGTATTGCAACAAGAAAATCATTTTCGAAAGTGTTACTATTGGGGTCAAATTTATGGAGTTCGAAATAATTACCATATCGCATATGGTTTTGAAAAGGACTGCATGAACGGTCAAGTATATTATTACAGGCAAGATTAATAAAATCCACTTTTTTGACACTTCCGATAATTCGTAAAAGAAATATTTTGAATAAAGGTTAGTCTATCAAAATTGTGAGGATTAAATTACGTACACGGTGTCGATTATAAAAGTTAAAGCAATCTTAACTTTCTGTAGAAAAAATGCAAACTAACTTCGGTTCAAAATATTTTTTTCCCAAAAAAGTAAAAGAATATTAAAAAGTTATTTCAATTAGTATCGATGGATTAAATTGGCTGTTACTACCAAAGGCTAATAAATGCGCAAGATTCTTAACGCCACTCGCAGTTAACAAATTTGAAGGAGATCCTTCTATAGTTACTAAAGTGTACAATGTAAATCCTCCATTCCCGCCAAACGAGGATCCGAAGAAATATTACGACGTGAGTTCAATACAGTTTTACAAATAAATTTTTCAGTCAAAATGTAGTAATTTAGGTAATTCGTAGAATTTCATAAACATTAGGGGCCTATTCCCAAAGAACTGAAAGAGGAAGATAGACTTGCAGCTACGGTAGAATTAATTAGAGAAGATGCCGCAGTAGTGCCACGTGGCGCATGGTTCAAGTGTCCTAATGGCGAATGTATCGAAAATTTAAGTTTTGAGGGACTTACTCTTGACGATGCCTCATATTTAAAATCCTACTTACACGCTCGTCCACCACAACAAAAGTGGAACACTAATCTGCTTACTAGACCCGATTATAATTACGCGATAGATTTTTTAGATACAATTGATTTGGATGTTCCACAAGGTATAAGAACATTTCTAATAATCTTTGATTATTTTTCTGAAGTCTTACATCTTTTTTTAGGCTGCTGGGATTTACAGTTTCAACTCGCAAAACGATTAGTAATTTTACACAGTTTCTTTTGGCCTGGTATGACATTTTACCATAAAATAAATAGTCCACATTATGGGTTTTTGTACTTTGGGCATGGAAAGAAGAATATGGACGTAGTTTTTATGGTATAGATACGGAAACGAGAATAAAGAATTAAAAATTTATACACACGTTATTTTTAATTTGCAATACGTAAGTAGTTATTTAAATCTGGGAACACGTTAGATTCTTAATTGTTTTCTATGACAACCAAACATGTTACACGGAATTAAATTTCAATCTTTTCACACGTGTCCTGTGGTATGTTAACATATTTCATTTTATAAGTTTACAAGTAACAACAGTTCTAAAAAAAATGGCTCGAATTGAGAGGATAAATATTAGTAAAAATTTCCAGCACTTTGAATCGTGACGCGCGTAAGTCGTTAACATAAGGTTATGATTATGTTTCGTATCTCAATTGCGACGAATAAAATTTTCGTGACTATTTAAAACGTTTCATTATAAATTTCGTTCGAGTAAATTCGTAAAAATATTGTTAATTAGTAATTAATCGTTATCGCGTTTCATGTGGATAAGAATTAAAACGAAAATCTTGCCGCCACCTTTGTGAACGGGCTTTGTGGGGGAATTAGTTGGTAGCTAGACGCGTAAGATGGCAGCAGTATTTCGCTCAAGGATGGTGAATTTGAACGCACAAGCGCAGTGACCGGCGTACTCGAGTGAAGTGTTGTTTGCAAGTGCTTGGGATCCGTATTTCGACAGATTTCTCCAGGATATTTTGGTGCTAACGGTGAGTACAAGCTGCCCTGTCTTTTTAAATACTTTTTTTTTACTAGTGAATCAATTTTTGTTCGTTAATTCACCTTACTTCGACCTTGAATCGAAAAGTTTAGTAACGGCGTGTCACCGGGTGACGCCGGTTCTGTGAAAAACGTATTTCGTAGCACGTGGATCGTAGTGATTTTCTAACAAATATATAGAATTTTCGAAATTGAATATGGCCGTGAAATTTAGACTTTCTATGTTGAGAACGCATTTTCGACGCGATGCGTCGCGTATGGGACTTTTTCCTGATTGACAGGCGGGGCGTCGAGTTTCCGCTTGTTTCTTGTACGAATATGCGTCATCTGACGTTACCGAATTTTCGTGTTTATTTCGTAATTGGTAGGACAGATACAAACCAGTACACGATCAATGTTTAAATTTTCAAGATGGATGTAAACGGAAGTAGACTTTTGTGTTACGATCTTTCGAAGTTCGACGATTAAATACGTTTCAGTCTTACGAATTTTTCTGACGAAATAAAAACGCAATTATAACGAAACGAAAGATTTTGTAGAAATATTTAGCGGCAACGCAGCCGAACGCTATTTTGTTGTTTACCGTGCTTCGAACTTACATTTTTATTTCGAATTCTTGATACAATATGCGACTCGAAGTTGCTCGATTCAAGGTTAGCTAGGTCAAAGAGAGTTACGGGGATCTGTCGTTGTCGAACAAAAAGATAGCGTTCTTTCTCGAACGAGCCATTACAGTGGAACAAATTTTGCTTCTCTTGTTTTCTGAGATCATCACCGGTTCTGAATTTTACAAATATTGAAAAATTCTCGTTAATTTCATCGTCGCCCATTTTCGGTGATAACACGAGTACAACCATTTCTTTCTTCCTTATTGCATCGAATTAAAATTGACAGTACGTATCGCATTTGCATCGTAAATCAAAAGCGCAAAATCGACTATTTGTGACACGTAATTTTCTACTCTTTTTTTTACAAATACTCCAATTTCACGGTTTTCAATCGAATCGAAAGGAAATATCGGTATAACTCGTTATACCAATAACGAGGTTTTTTACACGATAAAAGATTGTTATAACACCAAGATTATTTGTAATTAATATTCAAACTCTCCTAATCCTTATTTACGTCTGTTACGAATAAGCTCGTATATGGTGCTGATCTTAGGTAACAACATGAAATTAATAATATGTCCATCTGTATGTCAAGTACGTGTTAATTCTCGCGCTTGAAATATTCCTTCCGGACACAGTTATTTTACACTGTTCAGTTCCAACTGTTTTTAACGATGAACGTATTAAAGTACTTTGGTGCAATTTTGGATTTTTGATGAGAATGAAATTAATTTGTTGGGTCCAGCAGTTATCGAGATATGGTACCGTTCCAAAAAGTCCCCAACGAAGCCGTATCAATATCGGAGCAAATTGGACATGGAAGCGTAAAGACTTAATCTTTTTGGTCGAAGTAATCACAGTATCGTCTTGGTTAGTATCAGGACGATCGTACAGAGCATATTCTTGTTACACGATTTTCGATACCCGTTCGTACGGTTTTGAAAATGTCCGCCTCTGTATGTGCCCCCTCTGATACCGAGATTTATTTTCGTGCAACGAAGAAATCAATGACGGAGCCGATAACCTCTCTCTCCGCGCCTCGCGGCCATACGAGACCCCTCTTCGGCCCGGCTCCCTTTTATCTGATTCATATGCACGGCCGTACATGTGCAATCGTGTAGTCGATTCCGAGCACGGACCGCGAGTTCCGGTTCCTATTCGAGTAGTATCCTCTCTGTACACCGGGGCGTACCTTCTTTCTCCTCTCTTTTTCCCTGTCGTCGACTTTCGTGACGCCCAAGAATATCCTTACTTTCTTACCCAATTACGAACGTTTCATTACCTTGTAATAGATCGTTTCATGTATAACACATGGCGACACGTTATAAAATAATAAATATTTATGAAGTTGTTAACCTTGGTAAGGTATTAAAACAATCGAAATTTGGACAGAGCGATATCATTTGAATTTTCTGTTCTCGATAATTAACTCTGTTAGATTGCTTAGAAACGATCGCGATCAGAGAAATCTAGCGCAATGGTAGAAATAAAATTTCATATTCGAACGGCGTTCTCGAGCAACGATTTTCTTGTTAGTTTACGACGGACATAGCCAGAGAGGAGAAGGAGAATTCGCTGGGCGATATTATGACTTTACGCGGAAACGAACGTTCGCGTCGAATTCCTGCGATTCTTGCTCACGACTTCTCTCGGATTCGATGTATCGAACGCCGGTTATCGACCCCCTTCCGATACGCTTTGACGCTCTTTCTTAATAGTTCACCGGGAACCAGTACGAGGCGAAATCTCGTAACGGGATTTAGAGTAAACCGTAAAAACCTCGTGGTAACGTCACGGCATTGACTTTCTTTGTTCCACTGGAGTAAACTCCTTTCAGAGCGTTCTAGCGACCGAGGCGATCAGGTGATATAAAAACGAAAGATTTATTAACTATCATCTTCTACAATACGAAGTCTGCTCGTTCTTTCTCGCGGGGAATCTAGGTTATCGAGGGTTAACCCTGGTGCATGAATAATTTGTTGCACGCTCGACGAATTTGTTAAAAGTTAACGTTCGTCAGCGGTGCAATTAAGTACCAGATACGTGTCAAACACAGCTCTCGAATGACTCATTAACGTTCAAGTTGAGCGAGTCGCCTTCTTTTATACCGGCCGTACGACCGTATTATTGATCACGGTACGATCGTATCACAGAGCAATGATTCTCAACCATTGTTACACACTCGAACACCGTACGATTCCAATTTCTTTTGTTTCACCTTCGACATGAGATTGCAATGCGGAACAATTTTACTAACGTGGAAATAATTTTACCGAAAATATTTTCAAGTGCACGCCGATATCGTATGCACGTTGCATAGGCACGCTCTTGATAGGCGAATTCGTGGAAAAATGGTTCGTTTGATTTTGGAGAAATGACGGATACATCGCATATTTGTAGAAACAGTACGGAACAGTGGTTCTCACGGTGGTCGATCGAGGCAATTAGGTCGAATGGAAAGCGTGATGAAGGGCTATAAATGCGTGAGAACCGTCCGTTTAAGGCGCGAGAACTGGTTCTGGACTGATCACGGGCATCTTCTTCCCAAGGCTCTCTTCTCGATGTTAAACACGGCAGAGATGTTACGAGCTCCTTGGACTGCCTGAAATTAAACGTCGGGGACAAGGAGCCCTGAGGACCGCCTTTTCTTGAACCTCCACCTTCTCTTCTTTTCGATTCTTTTTTCTCCGTTTGCTTTGTTTCTTCTTCGTCTTCTTCCTCTTCTCCTTCTCTGACTTTACAGTCTACCTGGCGAACATTACGAAACGCTTCGATCGTTTTATGCTCGATCCACACCGCTCACGTTTCGCTTTTGGTTTCATCAAATATTCCATTTAGTTTACATCGCACACTAAGGTGTAATGTAGACTTCCTTCGAAGATAACAAGAGATCTAGGCATGTTTCTGGTATTTCAAAAATGAAAGCAAGCTAGCATCCTTAGGAAGTTTGCACTCGAATGCACGCGATTGAAACGTTACATGTAGTAAGCACGATCTAATTATGTAATGGAATAGTACTTGAGCGAGTCGAACCGTGAGCGGATCGACGGTGTGGATTAGGCCTTAGATTCGAGCTGGAATTTCAGCGACGAGAGTAAAAAAGAGACGCTGCCCTAATCAGCGAACAGGTTCCCGAAACAAGCGTGTATCTATTTTTCGACCCGATATATTCGATTTGGCTTTTGTTTACCATCGTTTGATTGTTTTTTCGAATTGCATCGAAAGTTTACACTCGGATACGATACGTGTAAACAGCGGCGCATGTATCGATAGTGTTTGTCGAAGATTCGAGACGTTCACGAAAGCTACGACGAAAAGGTAGAGGCCGGTGTATATCGGGTCCCGGTCGTCACGTGCACCAGGAGTGATTTCTTCCATGCCATGGCTCCGTTGTCAAGTGGACAATATCTTCTCGTGTTACAACAATGTTACCGTTGCCGAACAAAACGACTCGCTCCGATCTTTCCTCTTGCGTGCCTCCGTCGTGTTATGCCGACGCGACGTTCCGCCCTCCCGTATAACGCTCGAGATATCGCGTTCATAATTTATTGCGCCACTTGAATCAGCGAAAATCTTCGGGTTGCCACCTTTTGTCTCGCGGACATCGGATCAAGTCAATTACTTTAGCTTACAGCGGGCTCCCGTTATATCGCCACGAATGAACCAACCGAAACGGAGTATTCTTGGAATCCGGTTGCTCGATGGATCGTAACGAGTAACCTATTATGTATTAAAATCTTTCGCTTAATCTTCGAATGGTTGCATTATTTATTTGGACAACCGCGAAAATTCTTCGTCGTTAATCCTGACGTTATAATGCATACCGGTGGTTCCTTAGAAATCGATTCGTTTCTTTTAAACGTCACTCTCAATTTACTGAACGTACATAAGTGCTCGTTTACGGGTCCTTTCATTGTATGCATATCGTTCAGCAGGTCACGTCCAACACAGACGCGTAGCCTTAATGAAAAAAGGGAGTTGAATACTCCTGCCTTGATTTACCGAGTCACAGTTTTGGCCCTGCGTCCGGGTATTATAAAAATTGTTCGAATCGACGTAACAATATTATGAGTTATGTCATATAATCTTGCTATATCTACGAGAAACAATTTGTACCAAATCAGATAATAGAAGGGGGTCGATTCTAGGTTTTGATCGTATTCTGCCATTCCTCTCGGACAATCGCGATGATTTCTTTCGGTGGCCTTTCATAGAAAACACGCTGTTCGGTAGACGAGGTTTCTTCTGGAAATATTTTCCGGATAGATTTTCGGCCCGATCGGACGCGTAGATTACGCGCACACTTGCACGTGGGTTCCGAGCGCGCTTTTATTCTTTGCAAACAAGCTGGGAGCTCGGGGATAGATGGATGTGTGTACAGGGTGTTCCATGCAACTGGGACAAGCTGCATTTTTAAAGAAGACGGTCAAAGTTATGAGAACAATTTTACGAGACTAAATTAAGTGGTTCTAAATAATCGAACAGCGTTTAAGAATATTTTGAAACAACGTGTATTTGTATAAATCGGTGCATTTGAGGAGTACACAATTGCACTTTGTTTTTTCAATAAAATCCTATACTTTTAGCTGATCGATGCGATTCCTATCTGTAAAAGGGTACTAAAGTAGTTTTGTACGAAGAGCGTATTTTGACCGAATGACGTGAATCGCCTTGTAGAAAGGAGAGCTTACGGTGGCTGGAGAAGATCGAGCGAGCGAGCGCGACTGAACGCGAGATGGAAAGGGGAGTATGGGGGTTATGGGGGCACGTTTCACACAAAACGGCCACCATAGGCACTGGCAGCTGTTCACCATCCGTGCCCTACTCTCTCTATATGCTTCCTCTTCTCTCCCCCGCATTCTTAGCTCGGCTTAGCCTCGCCCTTAACTCTCCCTCGATGCTGATCGTTGAAAAGTTCCTAGCTTCTGTGCTTCGCTGCTCCATTTCTCGTTTCATTCTTTCGATGTTGTTCAACTTTTTGTGTAGTGTCGGTAGTCCTGGCTCTCTTTAACCCTTTGCACTCGTTAAGGTTCATCTACGTCCGCGTATGTACATAGGACGTGGCAGACTCGACGAATATTCTTTGATACGTTCTCCGCGAGGGTGTTCACGTTTAACTCTTATTTATTCCGCTTCCCATTTAGTTCCGGCGAGTGTTTCGAACACTCAAAGGGGTTGCTCGTGTCAGATACAATTACGATTTCGTGGTTCATACACGGATATCACGTGTTCCTCGTGATTCGTTGGCATAGGTAATCTAAGTTGAGAGGTCCGGAAAGAGAGGATGGTCACGTTTATTACGTAATCCTGGACACGTGGTCGAAATACATTGGAGCCGCTCGTATTTGCCCGAGCGAACATAAATCTCTTCTACGGTTCTCTTCTTAGCCTTGACGAGACAGGCCTTCGGAACGGGGTACGCTTTCTTACCGCATCGATTGTCTGCTTCAATCAATTTCTTTCAAAAATATCGATACATTTACGCGGCCATTTTTTAACTTTAATATCATGTTACTTCGTGTTTAAGTCCGAAGGAGAATCGGTGTATTTAAAACGCTGTAATTTGCGTTTTGAAACAGGAGATAGCATACAATTTGATACTTAAAGTTTGACAGTAATATAGTGGTCCGTTCTATTCTTTGTTGCAACATACAATACGATGGGCCCCTTAGGAGGCTGTTTCAAAAAAATGTCCGTCAATCAATCTTAGAGATCCTGTCTGGTTGTATGATTTGAAGCAACCTCCTTTTTAAAGCAACGGTAAAATAATGTCGAGTAAGTTAATTGAGGGAAACAAGCGGTTGGTCGGGATCGTATCAACGATGTCTTCGGCGTTAAAGAATTAAAGGTGGCCTGTCTGGAAGTCAGGTAGTTCCAACATTCCAACACAATAGCCGCGCTTACGATACCGCGAGCAGAATCTACGATGGACCAGTTATCGTCGAAAGAGTAGCGTTTCTCTCTTTCGTTCGCGTTCTTCTCCGCTCAGCCTTGTCGTTTCTAGTATTTTCGCTTATTGTCGGGGCAGAATATCAGCCCTCCGTTCGCCTCTCTCCATTCTCGATTCGTGAACCGTAATACGCGAAATATTCCAACGGAACGAGGGACGAAGCGAAGTTTGCCTTCCTTCGCGAGTATATAGGATGGTGGTCGTTGTTGGCCGAGTAATATTGCCCGAACGAGAGATACATGAGCGTAAGGCACAAGTGGGTGTGCTAGAGAGCGTGTCTTTGTGTGCGCGACGCTTGAAAAGCCGCCTTCAAGAGCCAACACGGTAGCTACATAATGGATTAAGCCACGTCCCCGTTGACGAGCCACGAACGGACAGGGAAAATCCGTGATAATGTGGTTACAAGGACCATTCTTCCTTCTTCTTCGGTAGTCCCTTTTCGTTCCGACGTGCCAGCGAAGCAAGCAGAAAGGAAAGGAAAAATTTGTCGGATCACCCTGCGTTGGGGAGGAACAGCGACTGGGTGTCGGGTCATCTTTATTTCAAGATCGTCGTGTCTCTCCTCATTTACTTTTCCATCCCTTTAGTCTAACAAGAAGTGCCACGAATGAAATTTCCCGAAATCATAAATCTATATTTACCATAAGCGTAACTGCAATTTTAGGGGCAAATGCCTCGCCAACTTTCGGAAAATTTTGCTTAAAACTCATCGGTGATCGGTCACTCGAAAATAGGGACGTATCTGAATATCTAGCAGTATGGGGATATAGGAATTAGATTTGGGAAAATGGTAAAAACGCGCGGTATCGAGAATCGTTCGGTGCAGACTATGCGTAATATTTCAAGTTTATTTGCCTGGACGTCGCAGTAATGAACGGTTAGCAGTGATAGACGCAATTGCTGAGAAAATCATAAGGCAAGGGTCTAGACAGCAACGATCCCTTGACGGATCAATTTGTTTCAAAGTCCATTTGCTCGGAGGAAGTGGAATAAAGATACGAGACCGCGAGTGTTGAACCTCGAGATTCGGAGCACTGGCCGCGTGGATGCGTATCGTCCGCCTCTCGGCTCTCTTCAAAACAGAGAAAAAGGACTAGCGGAGCTGGTAAAAATATTTACACGGCCAAAAATATCGAGGCTGCGACTTATCTGTCGGAATTAGCCCGGCGAACGGCCATTTTTTCGTGTACGCTCCAAATACTGGAACAAAGAACGGTTGATTCTCGGTGATGTTACCCGTTTTAACTTTCCGTTTTGAATCGAACGGCGCTTTCGTTGAATCGATCGCGGCACGACCATCGACGAGCCTCTTCAAGCGGTAGTCTCCCGTTTCGCTTCTAATTAATTACAGTTAATTACGTTAATTGGTCCAACTAACGCGATCGCACCACTTTACAGTGTCGCATTCCTCGTCGAGCGTCGTTACGCTTCGTGTCTCGTGGTTAGGACACTTTTTGCAGTCTGTACTGTGGAACGATTTTTTTATCGGACGCCTTAAAAGTTAACTCCTTGTCATTTGTAAGTTTCGGGATCGCTAAACTCTTAAGTTTGCAGCTTGAAAAGTTCGTAAAATCGTAAAGCGTAACAGGGAAAGTTGGCGTTGTGCTCGCTGCCCTACACGTTGCGTCGAATTTTCACGCGAGCCTGGTTGGCATCGTAATACCATTATGGGGAAAATGTAGTTACAGCTTCGAATTTCACGGATCGGACGAGGGGGTTGTGCAACGACCCCTTGGAAAAGTCGCCCTTATTTGTTTTCCACGAATGCACCGTAACGACACGTGTTTCCGTATTACTTTATTCCTACGCTTTCGATGACCGAATCGGACAGTTTGTTCGTCGAAAACGTATTCCGAAAACGATAGAGTGGATCGATGGTTCAATGTCAGTGGTCAGCCGATAATGGAAGGACCGAGTAACGCCGGATCGTAGCCGTGTAAATATCGGATCACGCGTTTGCATCGTTTCAGCGTCGAGCACGATGCTCGGCTTCGTGACTAACGTTTCCTCGAGCACGTTATAAATCATTTCATACGGTCTCGTTCAATTACTTTCCTCGTCGATCTCGCTTCCATTCCGCTTTCTTTCTCGTTCACGGTTTTGCTTCTCCCCGCCCTTCCTCCTCTTCCCTTATTGGTCACAATTTTTCAAACGCGTCCGTTCCACTCGATTCGTACGATTAATCTATTTAAAGAGAAGCTTTTTTGAGTTTCTAATGGAAAGGTGCTCGATTCCATCGAATGTCCGACAAATTATATCGAGTCGTAATAAATTCAAACCTCAGAGGTCGAGAGGATCATTAATTTAATTCTTTGACTGCTGCCAGACTGTATTTCCTGATAATGATCTGAAAGTGATTTTGTACAATTAACAGTGTAGTCTGTAGTAATTCTGAAATACGTTTCGCTCGCAAACAGTTGTTATTGTAACTCGGTTGTATACTGGATTGCAACGCGGGCTTCCTTTGACTGGGATCAGTGGCTTTCCTCTATTTAACTTTTAGAAGCAAAACGCGAGAACTTCGAAACTTCTAAATCCGATTATTTCAAATTTTCTAAATTTAGAAACTCGAGGAGCGAGTACAAAGAAAATATTTGCTCTTTTAAAAAATGCTTTATCAAGATAACGTCGAACGTACAAAGCGTTAATACACTCGAATAATTTCCTGAGGGAAAATATGATATTGTTTAATATTAGTCGAGGTTCTGACATAAGCATGATGGTAGAGCGAAACGTTCTCCGTGGCTAAACGGCCGCAGTATCATTCGCAGCTGTACAAATATGTATAAGCGAATTCGGTAGCCAGCAGCAACAGAGCCTGCTACAGTCTCGCAGAAGATGTTTGAACGGGATCAAATTTACGTTTAATCGCATTGTGTAGTAATTATGAACCGTGGCGCTTTATCGCTCGGAAACCGTTTGATAATATTTAGCGACCTGCCGCTTGAAAGTTAGTTAATTGGCAATATATTGGGTCGTGCAAAAAGGTTTCTGCTGTAATATAGCGGCGGTCTTTGTAGATGGCTGTGCGCGATAAGACGCGCGGTGTCACAATATCTGGCCATGCAACGCTCGTGTACTTGTTGTGATTCGTATAAATCAAAATACTGCAGTTTGAGAAATAGAAGAAAGGAAGCAATAAATTTAAGATAACGATTGACCGAAAAGCAATTAATAAGTCGTCTACGAAAAAGTGAATTAAAATATGAAAATATTTGCGGAACACGCTTTCCACTTTTTACCTGCCGCTGAGTTATGCGGCGATAGTACTTAGCAGAGAGTTAATCGGTGCGAAGTCGTTCGAACGCCCACGCTAATCTAGCCGCGTTTATTTCCGCGCGACCGTGGGACGTAGTTGCTCTTTTTCTCTTTTTTTTTACAACGTTCTCGCGAATGAATAAATGACTGGCCGTTTAAACGCGAGTACAATGGCACGATTATGGCGCGATGTCTCCGTGCCTTTGTGGCCGCCTTAACTCGATCAACTCGCCTCGTGGTACGTGTTAAGATTAGACCCTCCTGTACACGGTCGTACTCGCGTCTCGGTCGTTCTTCTCTTCTCTTTCGATCTTTCAGGGATAACACGAGCCACCCTAAAATAGTTTCTGGCTGCGGAGGGCGTGTTCAAGGTGAAGGTTAAAGTTTCGTTCTGTCGTAAGAGGGTGACGAGTTGGCAGATTGAAGTTTCAGATGAGGGTTGTTGCCGACGTTCCTGTCGAATCGAAAGGGGATCGATCCGGTTGCTCCACATTCTTCCTTTCAATCGTTGGGAAATCGTTTCTTCGTGGACAGCGTAGTTACTTATTTTCAGTCCCTTCAAAACGTTTTTATCGCTTTCTCGATTTCCTTTCTATTACTTTTCAGAATCGAATTTTAGTTTCGAACTTTCCAAGAACATTCGCTGATGAGACGATAAGCGTTTGACAAGACGAACAAGTAATCGTTCACGATTCGTTGAATACGGTTTAATTCGTTTCGAGTAATTAACGTTAAAGTGATTTAGCGCGTAAGCGATAGGCATATTACTGTTTACCTGTTCGCGAAAACGATAGCATCAGCATTCGTTGGCAGTGCAGTTCACTTTTGACGATAAAACGAGATCGTTTATGATTTACCGTTCAAAACTCGACTCGTTCCAGGTGATAAGCAATTAGCGATTCAGCGTATAATCGACGAATAAGCTTTACTACCTTATTATTTACTCGATCTTGGAGATGATAACTTAGCTAAGCTACCGATGAAGTTTTCTGTCTCCGTGTGAACGTGATGCTCAGTAACTATGCATTGTGCAAATCAAAAACTATTCTTAGAATCTTGTAAAACATTCGCGGAATTTATTCCTTCGTCTATGCTCCATAAAAATATAAAGCGGCATAAACGTCGGTCGAAGTACGTACAGACGTCACCGATATTTCAAGAACGTCGCCAAATCTGAACCGTCACGATTCTGACACGTCACCGATGCATGCAAACAGACTTTTATAACGTCTACCGGAGGAAACGCTGAATATGTTTTATCGCGCCATAAATAAAAAAGATAAAATAAGTCGAGCTTCCTCGGAGTCGTGAACGTCGCGTGAAAGTAGGTCGAGCGCAAAGCGCGTCAAGCTCGACAAATTTTTAATGAAACGTTACGCAGAGCGGTACCTTGATCCCGTTGGGAGACGAGAGTATGCTGTACGAGCAAAAGGTGTATCACCGTTTCTCGGAGAGTCGGGTGCAAACGAGGGCCTTAAAATAAGTAACAGCGCGTGCCACGGTGTGTGCAGACGGTGTTCGAGGTTAAGGTTAAGGTTGTGCACGCGGTATCGTGGTCACAAGGTCACCACGAACACCAACCAGGACCTTACTTCACGGAACTAAATCCACTTTTATTTAACCCTTTGCGCTACAACTCGATATGTCCACGAATAATATTTTGCAACTCGTTGAGGTTTATCGACATTAAAATTCTGATAATCGTAAGACTCGTTTACTTTCAGTTTCTCTCATTTTCGACGTTATAAAATAATAGATGGAAATAATGGAGCGTAAAAGAGAACGTGGAAGTTGGTATCGAAAGTAATAAAAGGTTTTATAAGGGATAAGAATAAAGGTGGCGATAAAAATTGGTTGACACTCCCCTGAGGGTGTACTGGCGGATTTCCATTTCATGGCGGCTACGTTCGACTAGCTTCTGAAGCGGGATGGAAGTTAAATGGGACCCTGAGCTGATATATTCAGGTTCCGGTTTCGCTATGCTCGGTTGAATACAGGGTTCACGGGTGGCACACCTAATGTGTATCCTCTATGCTCGTAAACGCGCAACATTTAAACTTCTGCTGCTGGCGAACAATTTTTGCCTCGGTTCTTTTTTCCATTTTTCCTCCCTCTCCTCTTGTTATTCTCGTATTTTACGCCATCGCGTTTCGTAACTTCCCGTACTACGTTTGTGTATGTACCTCTCGATTCGAATAACTCTCAACAATTTTCGCTCCGCTTTTTACCTCGAAAACTTTGCGACGTCTACCATTAGGCTCGTTTCGAAAGTTTCGTCGAGTTTTACCATTGAATGTAAATGATCATAATTTAGCCAGAAGTTAATACATTCGTCGAAGTGAATGAAAAGTTCTTTTACTCGGTATCGTTCGAATCGATTATCATATTTGCCAGAACTTCTCTATCCTTCCTGAATTCGGTTGGTAACCAGCTATTTTTCCTCCCGTGAAGATCGCTTCTCGCTTATCGACCCGCGAACGTCAAGTACAGCGAGGATTCTCGTTCCTTTCGTTATCTCGTCGATAAACGTACATCGAATTTTATCGCGAACCGCGAGTAAAAATTCACTCGATACTGTTCGATCAAGCGGTTTCGTTGTCGGCTCGGTCGTTCGAGTGGCACGAGAGATGTTGGAACGTCGGGGACCTCGTGTTTTCCCCGCTCGAGCAATTCCTTCACGGAGATACGGAGTAATGGAGCGTTTCTTTGGCCTCCATGACCTACGTCGTTAAGATATACGTCAGAAGGGAGAAGAGGTCTCGAGGCCTGAAACCCGCGAAACGATTCGAAGGAACGTCGTGGCTCGTTTCTCGACGTTGACGAGGATGTGTCGCGCCACGGTACCGTTGCCTAGAACGTCGACAAATTTCCTACCAACGACCACACGTCCAAACATTTGTCGGATCTCTCTTCTCGGATCTTGTTCGATGCGCAAACGCGCGAGAAATGTCAGCAGATTCTGTTGGCGTACGATAGTGTTGGTGGTAGCGGTTCGTAAATGCCACGCACGCAATTGTTAATTCTATAATAGCTCGTGTGTCTGCAGTGGATTGTCGTTGAAAATTGTTATGTAGTTTCGATCGTACATTGTGGGATAGAAAATACAGTGGCGGACAAAAGAGAGTTTAAAATAGCCACTCGCGTAACTCGTGTTATAATTTTATATCGCGCTGATAATACCGCTTTTATTTCAGGATACCTTTCAGTTTCTTCTACTTTAATATTCTTTTGTTTACTGCCCTGTTTTATGCAACAGGTGCAATGGACAAAAGATTCAAATTTTGTGGGGGGCAGTAAATTTTATGCGCTGTATCAGCAAATAATTGTCTTGTATTTCGAGAAGCACTTGGCGCGGAGTTCATTCATCTTAATGGAATATTACAACAGTGGGAGTGCTGAATTACTTGTATTACTTATTACCACGTGAGCGCGATAAAATTGTTATAAACACCGAATCGCTTGGAAATTAAGCAGAGAGGGTACCGAGCCGTCAGCTAGAATCGTACTTCTATTCGAGTGAGTCATAAGAACGACCGATAATCTCTGGCAGTGTATCGCGCGTGAATAGAGCGGCTAGCAAAGAGAAGAAAAAGAAAGGGACTGCGGTGATCAAGAGAAGGTGGAAAGAGACAGAGAGAAAGAGAAGGGAGGAAGCTATCGTACCGTTTTCTACGACACGAAGCGAGAGGAAACTCGAGGAGAGGAAAGAAGCAGACGGGGAGGGACTATAGTGGAGCGGTTGTCGAGAAAACGGTAAACTGCTCTGCGGGACCTGGTGAACGTTGTGCGTTGTATCTCTCGAATCCTCTTGGTCCTTCGAGGATAATGTCAGTAGACGAGATTGCATCGATCGCTGCTCGAGGATGAACCTTAAGCCTTGCTGCCACCGACAGCAGATTCAATCTCCTCGGCCACTCTTTTCGATACATCCTTACACAAAGCGTTCGGCAACGAGTATTGCAATTTGGATGATGCCGTATGAAGGAATAGGTAGAAAATGTGAAACGAACTTTTATTTCGCGCTTCGTTTACCAGAAAATTTACTTTAAATCTTTGATCGCGAGTTACAGTAGCAGTTATTTGAAAAGTACTTCTCGGACTGTGATACGAATAAAATTTCTTCGGATTCTAGGCGAAATTGAGCGTAAACGCGTTTCTCTAGTATCCCATATCGAAACGTTGGTGTCGTTGGGTGCAGTAACACGAAGAATTCTCGATCGTGGACTCGTTTGTTAGTACGCCCCTGCGTCGGATTTCTCTTCCCAGCTGCACTTTACCAGATTAAACGCGCTGCATCCAGCTACTGATGAATTTTAGATACACCAGGGGGAGCGCGAATGGAGAGAGAATTTCTGATAGTGCGCTTTTGCATTTGCACCGGACTGTAATTGAAAGTTATAGGGAAATGGAGTAAGATCACGGGGCTTGAAAACAGTCAAATGCAACGTTGGCCTTCTTTTTAATTAAAGCGCATTCTAGAAGATGGAGAGTTAGATTAAGTTTTCAGACTCGCATCGATTCTCCCTGTGCTCATTCTTAGTCCCCCCGACTCTGCACCCTTCCTAGATTCCCATCTACATTTTTTCTCGGGTTCTATCTTGATTCTTCCACTTGTATTCTGCAGTTGCGTAATTTATTTATCGTACGTTTAATACGGGTAAAAAGTAGTAAGGGCATGAACGCGTCTATGTACGTCCCTGTAATACTGGAAAGATCGAGAAAGAGAGAGACGAAAGGACGAGCAGAGGTCCTGGTAATTAAGGCGTTTCGACAAACGTACATCGCGGAAACCGGTTATCCCAGCATCGCTGCTTTTCGCTCGTGTATACCTGCTGGAAGGTTGCTCGCAAGGTTGCTCGATTCGCTGGCCCTGACGGTCCTTTGAGCCACAAATATGCGTAATCCAGCATGCAGGTAGGAACAGCGAATCCTCCTCCTTCTCTTGAAAACTGACGCTTCCTGGTCGCTGTATCGTAGTAAAAATGCCCTTCGCGTCACTGTAATTTTTCTTCCAGAAGCACCATCTTATTTCGTACAAAAGTTTTCTGAGGGTTTCTTTGTCAACTTATACCGTTGAATTGAAATTCATACGAAAAGATAGAGTTACCAGGTTCAAGGATTCAACGAATTAAGCCGTTAGACGTAGACGAAGGCTTTTCTGGAATATACGGAAGCGCATGGTCGTTAAGGGGATGAAAGAAATCCTCGAGAAAAATCTAGTCTCGTCCAACGATAGCAGGAAGTATCGAATTAACGCATGATCTCGCCGCTGGAAGAAGCTTATTCCTTTATAATAGTAGAATCTTCGCCGCTCCGAGATTCAAATAAGAGTTAGATGTTTATTGGGAACGTCGAGTTTATTATATTAATTAAACGCTGTAAATTATACTTTTGATGGGTAATCAGTCCAACAGGTTTAATTTAACGGGACGAAACTTGAACTTTGTTGTAACACCAGAAGCATAAGAATTTACTCCGCCTTCTTAGACTTGGTCGAGTTTCGTTTACGGGAACGATCACGTCCCGTGTAATTAAAGTAGCTGACGAGCTTTAATTATAGAAATTTTAGCATCGTTTGAACGCGATTGTCTGATTCGTTTATAACGCGCAAAGTTAATTACGAAAGTTTGATAAAAGAGTTTCTAATAAACGAGCGCATCGATCTTTCGTTCGATTCAGCTTTTCTGAAGTTGTACCAGGCTCGAGCTCGGCTTACTATGACGAGGCGATTCTGTCGTTTTGTTCCCTCGTCCTAAGAACTTTCCAACGCGATTAGGTAACCGTGGATGAATCGATGCTCGAGCTAGGTGTTTGATTCGAAGCGTAATCTTGTTTTGAGCTTTGTCCAGTTTGACAGCTCCTATATTTCTCGTTCGAGAAGACGGAGTTCGTTGAAATTACTGTTTCTATCTCGCGGCTCAATTGCTGTTACAACCACGATTTGGATACACATGCACAACATTTTTAGCGGAGGAACTTCATCGATCGAATTGTATAGAATTGCAACATCGATATCGTGGGTCGTATTCGAATCGCGCACAGATTTTTAGCATCCTGGGTCATTGTATAATTCAATCCAGTGTCGGCAGAAGCGATCTTTCCCTTTTAAAAGGCACGATCCTGCAGCGAGCGGAGATCATCTTCGCAGATTAAGCCAAAAGAGGATCGAGAGTGTCGAGTATCGCGGTCGTACGAGTCTACTCGTGAATTTTTATCCCGGTGCTGTTCTATGCGTGCTCGAATACTCGCTAGGTCGTTACACGATCGAGTACAATGTGGACAGAAAATTGCAGCAATCGTGCGTCGAGCAAAGAATATGAATTCATTACCGTTTTATGTTCGACAGGTTTGGTATCATAAACAAATGCAAACGGGACGACATTTTTCCAAAAGAAAAAATAGTCTCTTTTTATTAGTGTTCGTAACGTAACTTCGTTTGCGTTATATGGAAGTTAGCTGTGTTGCTCGAAGGTTTTATAATAGCAGGTAAACCCGTAAAATAAGAGAAGCGATCGCACATTGGCACGCTGACCACCTTTGCGGTAACGTTATACCGAAGCCGGAGGATACCGGAACCAGAGGGATACCGAGTCGAAAGTTCTGGTCACGAAGATTCGCCATCGACGAACATCGATTCTTTCTTTCCGTTCGACCCTTCACAATCAACTTGGAAGCTTACCGAGTTTGTACTACGTATTTGCAGTCGCTTATCAGAACCCTTGAATAGCGGGCTCTTTGCTTTAGCTTACATTATCATTTTCAAACATACAAACACTCCTGTGCATATTTAAATTTGAAGTAGCAACGATAGGGTGACGAGTGATCGCGAAATATTCGCCGGGATTCTAACGTTTCTTAACGTAGCAGATAAGATTTGGGTTCATAGAAGTTCGGAGAGTTGGGTGATCGTATTCGTAAATCGACCTTGCCTGATATTCTTTTCGACTTCACCCTTGTCTTCGTTCACTCTCTCGGTGCATTATGCGTCTATAGGCTACAACGTGATATAAGGATTATAAATAACGTCATTGGTGGAAGCGTTAGTCCTTGGATATCATACAAAGATCGTGTGTACGTACTGGCGTATACGTCGAGAGAAGGAGCGGTCCCTCTTCTGCACACAAAGTTGATTGTCCGGCCTTGAATCTGCGACCAGATGTGCCAACGTAGCCTGTCGCTCGTACACGCGTGCATCGCGAACGTGTGTTTGCGTTCAGATTCGTCCCAAAGACCTGTTGTTCTCTTCGAAATGCCTCGTTGATCTTGATGAATAATACAAATTTTTGGAACGAATCTGCGATGACGAATGTTCTGATTCTCGCAACGATAAAAGTAGTAACAATCGTGACTGTTCTGTTACTGAAAACCGCGTGTCTGTTTTATCCGCGAATTAGGTCTTTTGTTACCTCGTTTAACTCGTTAAAAATAAATGCTATCTACAAAACGTAATCGTACGTATAGCTGTAACATGAAGTGGAATTGATCGATAGGAGAAACATTGTAATTCGTAGAATTTGTTTTCTTTAATGAGTCAGCCAAAGAGTGTTTCACGAAGCCAAAGCCACATTGGCCCAACCCAGTGTCCTTCGACTTGTCTGCCACGACCAGCCGGTATCTCCCCTAAATATGGAGTCTCCTGTCCGTGTCCCTCCGTTTCTCTGCATAGGGATAAGCTTCGAGCCACGGGGGTTGGTCGTGTCGGCTTAGAATATTGCGGGGGTGGCCAGCGGTGGAGAGGAACCCCATGAATCATCCGAGGCACAATCAATACGAAAGCAACCGACCCTCGTTTCGTGGTGCACCGTCGAACCAACGCAACGGCGGAAGCGTAGTTCGCCACGAATCAGCTCGAAAGAGGGTGGACGTCCTCCATGTTCGCAACGAACCTACGCGAAATTACCTTTTCATCCTCGCGAATTTTCAACTTTCGTCGGGCCAGATCGTTGCTCTTCGATCGTTGCGCAGACTAGTCGAAACTAGGGGTTTGTCGATGTTCTCACGATCACTCGGTTTAGAGAAATTTTATTGCATTTTCAATAACTTTGTGTGGCAACAATATGTCTCTTGCAATAATCTCGTCGTTTTAGATGTTCGTCAAACATCGTAAACCGTGCTGGCACGACGTTCTCGTGAACGTTGAACTTCGGTATTGCGAATAGCGAGAGAACGAGGACAAATCTTAGTTTTCAGATAGCAGATTAGATAAGCGAACGTTATCAGCGTGTTCCAGAATAGATGTTAGTTTTATTGGCCGGGTGAAGGCAATATCCTGACATTCTCCGGATATGGACGGAAGATTTCGAAAGGGTACGGTCGGATAAGGTGGTCAAACTTGTCCTTGAGCTACATCAATACGTCATTCGATAGCATTACCCCAAAAACATTTTATACCAAGTTTCAACCCCCTATCTCAACCGACGAGAAGAAATAAAAGGGAAGAATCGAAATTCCAGCTGTTCTCCCATTATTCTATTCAGCGATGTACAAAAATTCTGAAAAACATCTGAAACACTGAGGGTCCGGCAAATGATTTTGTGTTAACAAACATTTACGTAATCCTTGTCTGGAGGACAAAGAAATTGAAGACTGTATAGGATCTTTTCAAAGATATCAGTCTCTTTGCAACTAGAAGCTAGTTTAAAGTTGCTAATTGCCCCGTAGAATCAGAGGAATGAATCAAACGAGCTAACAAAACGTAGTTTTCTATGGCCATTCAGTTTCACTTACGGCCAAGACGCGAAGCGTTGCATATTTCTCCTTGCACCGAGTTACTATCGTCTTTTGAGTATAGAAATTCCCCTCTGAATTCTCTGCTCTGTGTACAGCCGTGTGCATAGATGCTGCAAATTGCGTCTTTCGAGTGACGCTACGTCGAACCGTGCTCGTTTTCTTGTAAACTTAGATCGTTGCACGCAACTGTACGATCGAACGCGACGTAGCCTTGCAAAGGTAGGTGTAGGGGAAACAGAGATCTACGAGAAACTGATCTCGTTGCAACCGTCCTATTACATTGTGAACAAGTTGACAAAAAACAGTTGGTCATTAATCGGGAGTGACGATTCATGGCTTCGCGCGAGACCGATCGGTAGAATTGATCCTTTCAATCGCTTTATTTTGCCCCGGCGGAAACAATGGGTACTTTTGGTTATTTAAAAACGCCCGTGCATTCGTCGTTCGTGATTTTCCATGGGGTTTTCGACGCGATCGTTCGTGCATGTTCCACGGTAAAAAGCAGCGAGCACCGTTGATTTAAATGGACGCGTTTGCATCTGTCCCTCGTACACCGCCGTTTTCAACGACCATTTAAATCAATGACGGCAGACGTTCGCTGCTGGTTAAAATCTCGGGTCGCTGCAAAAAATCGTTATCTGTATTTTTATAACCCTTTCTGCAATGACGAACGCGTACTGCAGTGACTTTAATTCGATAAACTTGGTAATAATTCAAAATTTGATTAGCATCACGCGTCGACGGCGTAGAAATTTTCGTCAATTTTGTACTTTATTGTTTCCGAGTGATTTCTCGTTGTGTCTGAACCAACTGGCATCGAGCACAAAGGGTTGAAACGGTACACTCGGTGGTAATATACCTATATCCTTTTGGTTCTCACGTATCTTTGGCGAATCTCCTGGCGAAACGGGAGTACGTGAGCAGACTTCGTTTTCAGGTAACTGGTACACCCTATATAAGAGCGTGGTCACGTTCCCGGTGTACGGACCGGCGTGTATACCCTTATGAATGAAATCAGCATCGGGCAGAGCGTCTCGTGACGCTTAATTGGAACTTAATTGCTCCGACGTCGGTGATTTACCGTGTTAGCGAAACAACAGTGTTGACGGCACAATGGGGGCGTGTCGTTAGCCTTTTCAGGATAAAGTCGTGCCACCTACAAATTACACTCGGCCAAGTTGTACACCTGGAGCGGTCGAGAAAAGCATTATTTTAGGCTGTTGGACGTCTACGATAGATTTTTCTTTGCTCGAATTCGTCGGCAAGGGAGCTGGAATTTCGGACGTTAATTATGCGAACGTGCATTCCATCGTACGCGATCGCACGTGTCTAGCATTCGAGACGGAGAGAGCCGTGAAGAATTTGCAGCGTCGCCTTGACGTGGACGAATACTGTGCCCCCTTTTGTACTGGAAGAAAGATCGGAAATGACAACGGAACCGCTTTCGAATTTTTTCAATGATCAGCTGATCGATTGCTAATCGATAGATCGGTCTATCGGTGTTTCGAACGCGTCGTCGGCTCTTGGAATAAATCCTTCGTACCTACAGGGCGAGTCGACAGACGAAGCGATTTCGAAGTACGAGATAAAAAATCGTCGCGAATATTCGCTGAAAAATTCATCGCCGATCCGTTCTCGTTCGTGACACGAATGCATCGAGGGAATACGTTTAAAAATTTACTTTCCCTTCGAACGGCTCGTGGAACGCGTGTCCAACGACCAAATCGAACTGCTCCGTTCGATTCTCCGCATCGTTGCAAGGTCGAACTCGATTTCGAACGAGGGTGACTGGTGGCGAGTTCCCTCTAGGTCGATAGCGAAAACGACCTGGCACGGTGACGATATTTTGCACGTGCAAGGAAGGAGATATCGATGGTCGGTTTCGGACGAGACAAAAGTTTCACGGTATATGATTGCACGTATATTTAAGGACATTCTGCGTGATAGTAGCTGTACTCCGTACGTACAGTCGATCACAAAATTATTCAAATACTCCTGTTTTGTTTGTCGTTTCGTTTCTAATTTTACTCGTATATTATACTATATTATACTGGTTGCAATATTGTTTCGCAAATATGAATCGTTTATAGTTTAATGCACACATGTTCGAACAATCGTACACGCACACCGAGATCCAACTTGCCGTTCATCACTTTCTGGATCGTGCAACGTGGCGGACGTTGTTTTAAAATTGAAACGGTCTTCTGCTCCAGCTTTGCTCTGAAGCGAAGAAAGCCCACGTTGCAACCGAATGTACCGCGGTACTAATGGGGTAACGAGCGTCTGTTTTTCGTGCACGATCGTGAAAATAATTTCGGGCGCCAGCCGTCCACAGTTCCGACGGATGCGAGGGATTCGTACGACTGATGAAGTTTTATTCGGAAGTGGAGGTTTAACCGTATTAAAATGGCAGGTCAGCCGGGTCCTCCGGCAACTCGGTGCGTGTATGATTCGTGAACGAGTACGTTTAAAGGTCGCAGGCCGGAACCGGCGTCGAATAATATAATATATTAGCGGTCGTTGGTGGCTTTGAAGTCACGAAAGGTCTTATGGCTTGGGACCGATCCTCAATTTGTGGACCGATTCAACGGGAACGTTCCTGGATCGTTCGTGATTGGGATGTGAGTAATTACGTCGTTGATTTATTTTCTGGCCGTCATGCCAGATGAGCTACCCTAGTTACAATTGTGATCCATGAAAAAATCTCAGTATTCGTTGATTCACGGTTGCAAATTTTCAAAATCGAAGGTAAATGGACCTCCTCCAAGGATAGTCTAGATAACAATCGCTAATTTATCGAATCCTTGGTACATTAAAGCGTTGTTCCTTAAAGTTTTCTAATAAATAATTATGGGTCCGCTCCTCCCCATAGGTAGAATCGTTTTACTCGCGCGAACCATAACCGTAAATTTCTGTTCAATTTTACTGTTTTACTCGTCGTTTAGCCCCCTCGTAACGCTTGTACGCTTCAGCGTTCTTCAGGGCATCGCGTTCGAGTCGCGATAAAGCTTCGCGATAAAGTAGTCGGTACAAATAGTATCGTGTTCGGTTTACCGTGACACGAGTAAATATTTGTGCCTGGAATGGTCGATGGAGAGGTTGCAGAAAATGCCCGGTGAATTTCTAGCAGCTCGTTACCACCGTGTATACACGATGCACCCGTGTGTTGTGTCTGGCGGTGTATGCACTAGTTCGGAAGCCACTTGCAACGATACGTATCGTGTTCTATCTATCAATCCCTCTGTTATCATTATCGGAGAATTTTTCGTCGATTCGTCTTGTTTAAATTTTCAGCTCGGTATATTTTGCCTTCGATTTTCCTAACGTTATGGGTTACCTCAGATTTCCCGTATAGTTCGGTCGGAGTGCCGTTAAGGGTCTCACAGATTTTCTAAGACTTTCGTTAGGGATAGTTGTTGCAGAGTTATCGGTAGACTTGGTCGGATTTCTATAATGCAACGTTCACCGGAGTGGCAACTGTCGAGTGTTACGGCGAATGGCGAAACCTTCCCTACATCGCCATTTTCCTGAGGGACGGCTAGCATGTACGAACGATGCTCGAGTAAAAGGAAGTTGAAGATGCACGTGGGTTCGTCTACCTACGGCTTGACTGTGACAAATCGACGCGCGTCGAGCAAATCACCTCGTGTCGGACAAACTTGCCGTAAAAGCTTTCTAAACGTAATAACCCGAAGAATACATAGACCTTAGTACGTACGTACCGCGTTCTATATAGCCAGTTGGCATCGAATCAGAGAGTCTCCTCGGTGCACGGCCTTGTGCTCAATTGCATTTTCGTCGAATTACGATTCGCGCGATATTCCAGCATTCTGGGTCGTTGACCTTCTCGCGCCGGCATCGAAATGCGTGGGCGGTTCATTCATTGGCTAAGAAAGCATGGACGTGTCCGAGGTATGTATGTACTCGTGCCATTTGGCAGTGGCGTGTCATAGATACACGTCGTACATCTTCATTAATTGGCGCCTCTCGAATAGCACGCGTCTACGCAACCGGCCCTACCTTTTACACGCGTCAGCCACTTCGTCCGCTGTCATCGCGTCTTTTAATTGCTTCGTTTCGATATACCTCGTCGGGTCGTCGAGATATCGAACTTCGATCAAATGGCAGACGTACCTACATGTCCTCGTCGCTCGACGATTCCACAATATCTTTTAATTCTTTCCATTTTTTTGAAAGTACCGATTAGGATAAAGTAGAATCAGTTGAGAAGTCTGTGATCCAATTTAAATATATAAGTTCGCACACGATAAACATTTTTCTCGGGCATAGATTAATGACGACGCATGAATCATTGTCAGAAATTGATCGGCGTGTAAACATTTTGATAGCGAAACAAATAGTTTTTCAAACTGTACAGCGATCGATAGGTAGCTACCAAATAGTCGCGCGATGTTGTATCGAATTTTCAAGTACGTACGTCAGTAGGCGACATTCTTCGAGTACGTTCACACAAACGTTGTCGTAGTCAGCGACTAAGGTGGAGCTTCCGTTTCCGGTAATGAACGTGCCGTATACGAGAATCGACACCATCCATTATACGCCGTATTCGTGCATACTCGCTTCTCGGAGTTGGCTGCGATACAAATTTTCAAATTGTAAGAGGATTTTGAACGGTTTTGGATGCAGCGCTGTTGCTCGCAAACGAAGCTTAAAGCGGTAGATGGATAATCGGCGGCGTGCACGCGCAATCCGGTGCAGCTATACACAGGCGTATATAACCGCGTTATCGTCGCGTATCATAGAAATCGCTTCTCCACCGTTCGCCATATGCTCGTTGCTGCTGGTACCGTTGTCGAGACTGCTTATAGAGCCGGTTTTCGTTTCCTGCCGGACACGAAAGAATGGCTAGCCTCGCTGATAGACCAACTCTCTCTCTACCCGTTTCTTTTTGCATACTCTCGATGCTACCCGTCTATATTTTTTCTTCTCTTTTCACGCATTCTTCGCGTTTAACGCGCGCGCATTCTTACGCATCCGGCGATCTACGCGTGTCCGGAGAAACGCTGTTAACCCTTCGGGTACTATACTCCTTTCCCCTTCTAGGATCTTTCGAGATAAAACGCCACTATAGTGCCTTTCTCGTGATGGATATCTCTTTATTGCTTGATAGCGAGTTCTGCGCTCGCTTTTATTATCTTCATTTTCTTTACTTAAAACTTTATAATTTATTACCGAACCATGCGTTGAACACGACGCGACACAATAGACTGAAATTTCTTTTCCGATTCGAATTCTATTGTGTAAAACGTGTTTTTTCATTCGCAACTATACTTGTATTTTCTTTCATATTTATTATACAGAGAACCGTTCGTTTTCGAATGCTATACCCTGCATGAATCGAGATCAGAATAATGGCTTTCGTCGAATGGTGGAAATCGATTTTAATAGCGTATACGGTTCTCCGGATACAGCCTCCTATTAGAACGCGATCTGACGCGAATCAGAGAACGCCGTCGAATAATTGAAATCTATCCTTTCTCTATCGGGTTTGGTTTCTATAATATTTTTTTTGTTCGTTTGTTTCATTAGTCGAGCAACAGCAACCTCGACCACCTATATAGGAGAATAACAAATTCGATTAACGAACGACCCGAATAATAATCGTGACCAGCACGGTTACCCGAATGTTCTGCTTAACGCCAATTATCTTCGATCGTCTGAATTATCTTTTTTCTTTCTCTGCTGGTTCGTGTATCAAACGAATACAAACGTGTATTAAAAGAGTACAAACAGCTGTCGCGACACGACGATAAATCGACGTTGCTTCGTAGCCGAAGAGAGAGACCTCGTTGCGAAAACGCGTTAACCCAATTAGAGACGCGGACAATGACGAATCGTGCTGTTTTCAAAACGATATCTCTTATCGACGAACAATACCCATGGTCGGATGCAGCGCTCACAGGGTTTCTTTGTCCCTCGATGCATCCCCAAGACGATTCTCCTCGTTCTTGAACCGTTCGTGATAAAATTGCGAAAAGAGTCGAGAATATCGTTCACCGGTTCATCGCCTCTTCCTTTTTCATTCTTTCTTCCCCTTTATCGCGTATTATTACATTTCGCTTCTCGAACTCGAAACTGTCCATCGCTATGCCGCACATCCTCGTTATATCTTCTGTCTTCGTGGTTCTCTGTGCTCCGGAGGGATAATACGCGCATATACCTTGATAATTTCGACAAGAGTGAACCATCGAATCATGTTACAAATGCGCGTAGGTCAGTTCCTCGGAAATCGAAGCGATCAAAAGCTCGGTGCAATAGTGGAATTTATTTTTGATTCGAATTTCGTGGAACATACACAGGCGCAAAAGCTGTGTCGAGTCGTGGAACAGGTGCGGAAAGCATAATCGGGTTTGCCTTCGCGGAAAATCTTTATCCGGGTATTGTTTCGCTGGCACAAAAGCGTCCTCGGCACGGAATGCCGAGCATTGCGCATAGTCGATACGATACACGACAATTCGATACCTAGAAAGCGATCTTTCTTCGTCTTTCCTCCTCGTCTCGGCATCGTCTATCGATAACCAATTTCCGGTGAGCGTAATCGATCGAGTGATCGATCGGTGCTCGCGTTTCCTCGACGCATCAGCAATTTTGCCAGCGATTAACCTCGTTTCTGATTCGACGACACGATACGGGTGGTCCTGACGGTTCGGTAATCGAGGAAACGATAAAATTTTATGAATTCTCCGGCGAAATGCTCGCTCGGACGCGACGCATCGAACTCTCTGGAGGACTCGAGGGAGAGAGTCGAACGTTCGGACAGGTCGGTGTGTGGTAGTGGTCGAAATTCCGAAATTCCAGACGCGCCGAAGTGTTATCTAACTGAACGGAACAGCGTGGCGCGGCGTCTGTTGGCGTCGAGCGTTCCGCCGGTGCCGCCGCTTTTCGCATTAGTCATCGGGTACGAAAGGCGAAAGGCGGTTCTCGTCGTCGTAGTCCAGTTGTAGGCGAGCAAGCGAGCAACGGCAGCAGGTATACGCGTATTTTGTTTCGCTCCAACGACCACCGTAGTTGTCTAAACAACCAACGATTTCCAGGTAGAGAACGGGACAGCCTGGAGAGATAATCCGGTGACTCTAATTGCCTTAAAAAACACGATAACGACACGATCGCGTTATAGTGTCGCACACCCTCTATTGCTCGTTTAAGATCCATTTATGTATGAGGCCATGTTCGTTATTTCGTTGAGAGTCCACCAAAAATTGCACTATGCAGCGAAAACAATCGGACGAAGACGATTAAAAAAATTTCGAATGTATGTTCGAGACGGTAGGTTTACTCGTTCGATGTTCGTGCAACGAACATCGTCGACTCACGTTTCGACGATGCTGCTGTACCCAGTTCGACCGGTGCTCGACGTAGAGGCGAACCTTTACCCGTAAATCTGCTCCGCGAGATTCGTGTGCCCAGTTGGTTGACTTTCGCGAATCGATTTCCTCCCACTCGCGTTAAATTCAGCCGTCGCGTTACGGTAGGTCGTTAACCGACCACCGTGCCTAATATTTACACTCGCTCGTGCATCTCCGTCCATAGATGCGTCCGGCGATATCGACGCCTCTCGATCGAATCTCTTCGATCGGTCCACGAGCGATCTTCCATCGAAACGATTCGACTAGACGTCCTGGCAAGCTGTTGCTCGAAAAAAACGGTTGACCCTGAAAATACGTGCGTGCGTATATACTTTCCGTTGGAGCCACGTTGCTCGTGAGGCAAGGTAAAGACGGAGAGAGAGGGGAGAGAAAGAGAGAGAGAGAGAGAGAGAGAGCGAGAGCCCTTCGTGACAGGACCCCGCCCTGTTGTCGAACCCCCATACCCCGATGTTCTCCGAGAGAGCTCGAGACAGGGCTGCCACCATCCGAAGCGAGTCCCGGGGTGCCGGGCTCAGCCGGTACGCTCCTGCCTCCCTGCCCGTCTGTCCCGGAGCTCATTCTTTCTCTGACCGTCGAGCAGTGCGGATCGCAACGATACACACGGAGAAACGGCGCTCGCTCGGTCGTTCAGTGAACGGAAACGCACGAACGCGTACGAAGAACGCGGTAGGAAACGGAGTCGCGATCGCGCGTACGCGCGGCAACCGAACGGACGAGAATTTTTCACGAGTTCGATCCGGCGAACGATTATCGGCAAGTTTTTGTGCGCGCGCGTTGCTTTTCGGCCTCCCCACGCTCGACTAACCTCGGGACAAAGAGAGCGAGAGAGGAGGTGGTACGCGAGCCAGACGGAAACTCTGTTCTGTTCTGTTCTGTTCGGCGGGAACAAAGGAAGGAAGAAGAGGAACGGTCGGTGCGTCGAGAATCGTCGGCGAGAGATCGGACCGGAGAAGGAACCGATCGATCATCGGCCCGACGCGTATACGAGCCGGCCAACTCTCGCGATTATCCTGCTGCGTCTGCCAAACTGGTTGCCGGTCACGCATCCGTCTCACGGGGGTGAGTTTCGCACCGCGATTATCGCAGCGTCCTCTTCCGGAGTTTATCGTTCTCATCGGTGCGATTTCGAAAAGTTGAAGTGTGCTCGCACGAGGCTTCTGGAGCAGAAGAGTGTCGAGACGACGGCCGCGCGAGGGAAAAGGAGAGAGCCGAGGGGAGAGTATGAAAGAGCGAGCGAGAGAGAAAAAGAGAAAGAACGAAAGAGAGTGAGTGAGTGCGCGCGCGCGCGAGCGAGTGAGCGAGCGAGCGAGCGGTACGCTGGTGACAGAAAGACGGTCGGACGGACGGACAGACGGACGCCGCTTCCCCTCCGCTTCTCTCTCTCGCGACAGTCGGTCGCGCGTTACCGAGCCAAGTGGATGAGTTCGCGAACGCGCTCCCGCTAAAAGCTCCGCTGTCTGCCCGATCGTGGGTGATTTCGGTGTTTCGTTGCCCCCTCGAGAGTCTACTCGGCGAGTATCCTCGCGTGTTTCGGCCGCTTCGTCTCTCGTGTCTAGACGCCACGCGCTTCGCGCCGCACACTCGTGTCTGCTCCTCTCAGAATAATATATCCAGTGTTGTTTGTTGTGCGGAACAGCGACGAGGGACGCTCTCCACGGGAAAGTTTCACCCCGTCGCGCCACTTACGACGCCCTCGAGGTGAGTAACAAGCGTCCCGAGTGCCGGGCATTCGCTCGTTTTCGCTCGTTACGCCACGGTGCCATGCCGGCTGGCTCGCGCGCGTGTGCACGCCTCGACCCCGCGTGTGCGGCGCGGTGCGTGTCACCGGCCACCGGTCTCTTCGATCCAACGCGCCTTCTCTTTTTTTCTTCCCCTTTTTGTCTTCCTTCCGCCGTCTTCTCGGCCCTATCGATCCCTTTCGACCAAACGTTGTGCCTACGTTGCTTCGCATTCCTGTCAACCGGTCGTTCCGGCGTGCTTCGAGCGGGATTTCGTGCGTGTACCCCCGCGCCATTTTGAACGTGGCCACCGTCGATCGATATAGCGGCCGTCGCTCGGAGCCAGCTTCCGATTCCTGCCTTTCGAATCGGTTACTCGCGACCGCTCTCGTCCTGTCTCGTCGTTTCGTTAGTATCGTCGGTACGCTGTTAACGTCGAGCGAAAAGAGCCCCAGGATGGTCGCTCGTCGCGATCGAAGGATCGTTGGGAGCAGCGGCCGGTTACGCCATCTTGATTCCTTCCCCCACCAGTTGGCCGGTATTAACCCCCGAACGATCGACCGTACGCACGATTTCGAGACTACCAGTGACCTTTCCCTCCGGCAACGATCCTTGTCGAATCTTGCAATCGGCTCGCGCGGAACTCCGTCGCGGTTACGATCTCGTTTTTGCAGCCACACGGAACGAGGAGCCACGCGAACGCGAGACGGATCTTCCCGTCGCGAGAGAGGCGCGCGCTCGTCCCGCGGGATTCGACGCGACGCGACGAGAAAACTCGGCGAACGCTTTGTCCGCTTCGCGGATTTAGCGTTCGGCTGTTACCATGGCAAACGAAAGGAGGAGAAGGAGAGGGATAGAAAGGAGATACGTTCTTGCCAGGCCGGGTGCCTTAAACAGAGGCAGGCGACGTGTCTGCCTGCCTACAGTTTCTCTCCCTCTTCTCTTTCTCCTTTGTGCCGATTTTGCATAGCAGGCCTCTACCTGCCGTGCATTTAAAACGCAGTCAAGGCTTCCACGGAAGCGATTGTTGTCGCTCGGGGAATGGCAGTTGGTGGAGAAAGGCCGAGAAAATGCTGGCTGGTTGGCCTAGCCAGCCTTTGCTCTCCGTGCATGCATCTCGTTGCTCCGTTTCTCCGTCGCGTTCGTCGATCCTTGACGTGGCTTTGCTATTCTTTTCCCTTCTGCCTCTCCATCGACATCGATTCCGCGAATTTTCTTGCTTGCCTTTGCTTCCCGATTTAGAGTTCCACCGTTTGTTTCTGCGTCAGCGCACCTGCCTTTGGCCCACCGTCTCGGTGCAACGTGCATATGCTCAAATCTGATCGAGTACACGCTTCCATAGTCTCCACGACTGCTTTAAAAGACTAGAACAATGTGGCCAACGACGATCGACGTTTCGCGATTCGTCAGCACGCGAATCGCTGCTTTCTTCCCTTGGTCCGCGCGATCGACGGCAACCAGTTTCAAGCAACGGCGAGTCCACGCGATAACGGGTCGTTAACTTGCCCACATCTGCCTTTCTCTCGTTTACGAGAACGATGGAAAGAGCCGTGTTCCGACTGTTCGGGCAGACGTGCACGCCTTTGAAACGCCTCACGACTCGACCGGTTTTTCGCGAGAAAACTGCCTTCGTCTTCCTCCTCCTCGTCGCTTCCTTCTTTTTCTCGTTTTTCTCAAAAGCACCGATCGCTACGATTCCCCGTTCGCGTTTCATTCTGGCTTCTCGTTAGTTTGCCCTCGTCTCTCGCGCCTACCCTTATAAACCGAAAGTTCGAAATTGGAGAAGAATGCTGTTCGCGGAGAACGCGTCGAGACTACTTCCATTTTAACAGAGATCGCCGCAGTTCCCGTTATCTACATTTTGTTTACGGTATATCGTACGGTCGTTGACGTCCTCTCGTTACTGTCTTATCCATTGTGAGCGAGGTTTGCTCGCGTTATCCAAGCCTTTTGCCATTCGTATCCCTATCTTACGGTGTGTTTACACGAGCCTTTTGGACTCGGCTACCAGAGATTTTCACCCTTTGCCGGGCAAAGGTTCGGCTCGCGGTGTTTACACGACTCGAAGGGTGCAGCACGCGCCTGTTCGGCCCAACCGAAAATAGATATCCACTACTCCGGATACGCGTTATATTTTTAAGCTCGCTCGAACCGACCGCGTTTCTGTGGCGTCGCAGTTAGACCCCGTACCGTTTTCGCTCGCACCACCTTTACCGCCACCCTCCCGCGTGCCACGCTCTCAACTTTGCTGTGTTTGCCCTTACGGGACTCACGATTTTCATCGGTCCCGTACGCACGCATTCACGCACGTGCGGAACTGTTCACGCATGCGGGACACGCGTCTGAATACGGGCCGACGATGTCGCCTCATTCTCTCGGCACGCTCATAATTCTCAATTTCGAGAACAGTGGGCCGAGCAGATGTCCTTTTTCGAGGACGAATTATTCGCTCGCCTAGGTTTATTCTTTCGGTGTCCATGTGTGTGTGGAATTAAACGTGTTAGCTCGGTGAAAATAATGGACGATTGATTGGGTATGGGTCCGTGGGAATCGACCGTGTCCTCGCGTACGTTAGGGGAAGAAAAACTTTTTTGTTCGAGCGAGATTTTGTTCTTCTTCTTGGCGTCGACGCGTTGGCTGCCATAGGGGCATCTATAAAAAGCCTGTTGAATTAGTTATTATTAAATAATTGGCGAAAGGTGGTAAAGAAGAATACCGAGTCACCAACAACTTCTATCATTTTCCGAGTCCAACGTATTATTTACGCTGAGTCAACTACTTTTGTTGTAATTCTTAGTCATCCAGTGCAGAGTTGGTCTTTGTCATTCATGCCAAATAGACGGCTAAATTTAGAACATCGACCTTTTATACATTCTGAGAGTATCTAGACGATACGCAGGGTTCTATGAGGCTCTATTATTCATTTTATGTAGCGACGATCTGGCGACGTAATGCATGGATATTAGAACACGGGGATATTACAACGCCGGGTGATCCAACACGTGGGTATTACATCGCATGGTGATCTAACGCATACGTGTTACGGTGTATGATCACCTAACACCACAGGTATTACACCGTGTGATCGTCGTACGCCATGAAAGCTTAAATTTGCTAAATGACCATTCGTAATAAGTAAAGTTTCGGTATATCTTAAGAACCGTGTATGTGTGTGTCTACGTGTAAACGACCAGTGCAACGTGAAAGTGCGTATAATCGTCGATTATGATCGAGTTCCGAGAAAATAAGTTGTGAGTCACGGGATAAACACGTTGAGAACTTGGTATCGTCGTTATCTTTCCATTACCAAGAATTGAAAATTCTTCGTTAATCTCGAAGCCGAAAGGTTCGCTCGTGTTTTGGCCGATCGGTTTCAGTATTGTTAGAATCGTATAAACGACAACATTTTCTCATTAGCACTCGTCGAGACAGTGCCCGTTACGGAATTCAGTTCCCATACATTGTCACGAACGAGCTTGTCGTGACATCGTCGTTAAACCCTTAATAGCCTTCGACGGCAGTGACCCCTGAATGCGCTTATTAATCCATTGAACGGATCCACAGAAAGAAATCTTGTCGTGTGCGTTTCATTCGATGTGCTCGTTGTCCAAGTGAATAGATAATTAATCGAGATAAATCGTGTTTCTAAACCAAAATCGTGATCTGACTCTCTGGTAAGTTATCGTGACTCGTTCATAAAATATTTGCTATTCTTTATAAAACATCATGATTCATAGAGTATCGTCTTATCGCTTTGACGCGCGAATATTTCTTTTCTCGATTTTCTCGTGTTTGCGCTCGCAATCGAACGCGCTCGTGTGTCGTGTCATGCTCCAGGACTCGGAAAATGATAAATCGAGTTAGGGTGCGAGTTACGATTAATTTTCGCATTGTAATTAATATTAGATAGAGTGGCTAAAAATATATGACTTGCTTGAAAATTCCGAGTACACGAGGGTGGTAGATCATTACGTGACTCGGAGAAGCGGCACGATTACGGTGAATAT
The DNA here is from genome assembly GCF_050947335.1 of Megachile rotundata. Classification (NCBI taxonomy): domain Eukaryota; kingdom Metazoa; phylum Arthropoda; class Insecta; order Hymenoptera; family Megachilidae; genus Megachile; species Megachile rotundata. Next base: position 17,536,049 of record NC_134989.1, on the reverse strand, counting down.
TTGCGTTGTTTTCAGAAAAACAATTATTGTTACCGTAGCGAGTCGTTGAACCGGTGTCTCGAACGTGAATCGAGGAAACGAGTGGTTTCAATGGCGCGACCGATTTCCTTTTGTGCTCTTTAGTTCCACTATGTTTTACACGTTGACACGTATACCTGTATCTATTACGAATTGTGCAACACTAAAACGCTTTCGGTTTACAAACGTGATGGTCATCAATTATCAACTCGAAGAGGTCGATTTTCATTCTTAATTGTACTTAGCACTCTCAAATTTCTCTGCCTTCCACTCAGCCTTTCCTAGTTTCTTCGTAGGCACTTCTGAACTCTCGCTCAGTTTTCCGTAGACTACCCTTAGGTTCTTTCTAAAATTATAAATAGCAAGTTCTGATGTTTCATATATAAAATCTTGTGCATATCGTGGGTTATGCATGGAACATCGTGGCTTGCGTCTTTGTGTTCTGGTGTAAGAGAATAATGGCTCGCAATCAGCCTACCCCTGTTAGTTATGGAAACAACCCCCTCGTTCGTGCCTACTGAATTTCCCCAATAAATTGAACTACTCGTCGCACAAAGGAGCCACGGTTCAACGGAGAGAAAGGAAAAGCGATTAAAAGTTCCGCTTCATTTCGCGTTCGATAAGTCCATAGAATTACGAGAACATCGTGGAGCGGTTCCCTAGGAAAATAGCCTTATATCGAATAAGAAGAACTATTCAACAAGCTTTTAAATCCTTTACGCCGTTTTTGTGTGTTTATAATGATCTTGATGGAGTGCAAAGCATTGAATAAGTTCGTCGAATAAATGGGGAAGATTGAATGACTTTTTTCCGAGGTGCTCGACAAAAAATTCGACACGATGAAATATCAGCGGCCAAGGAAGAAGCCATAGCGGTGAGAAGGAAGCGTATAATTAGGCTGGATCATATATTAGACAGCAGGAAGAGCCTCGACAAATATTTACGTTGTTTCGCCTCTCTTTCTTCCGAGTGCAGCGAAACATATGCAACTTGAAAGGGCTACTCCGAACGATGCGACGGTAAAAAATAGACTTAAGCCATGGCTGGAAGTTATGTACGTACATCGAAACTGCGTTGAGTGGCGAGGCTAAAACACGTGTCGAACTATCGTAACTCGTGGGAAGCGTGGAATCGAGTATCTCGCGAGAAAAACAGCTTTTCCTCTCGTAACTCACGTGCATCCACGATTTATCGCTCCCCGATTGTTTTATTTTTAGCCCTCGCGTCATCGGTAGCGCGCTGATTGTAATTATCTTTCGCCGATCCAGTTGCATTATCAGTGACAAATCACACTCGTAACATTTAATATCTCGCAATTTCACGATTCCTCTTTCGACGGGGCTTAATTTTAAGCTTCGAGAATCAGATTGGCAATCAAGGGAACTTGAAGATTGCTCTGTTAGCAATCTGGGATTTAGCTCAGATTTACATAGGGTTTGTTTCCGAATCGCAAATAGTCGAACGTAGAAGAAACACCCGGTACGTGAAAGACGACCAGCTAACGCATTAGCGCAAGCGTGTTGTAGCTTATAGAGGGACCTCGAAAGTGCAATGCACCGTGAATAGCCTGTGCCAGAGACAAATGCTATTATTCAGTGACAGTGATACTCGCATTCAAGCCGCGTTACTTCTGTCTTAGAAAAGCTGTTCGTATCATTTATCATTAGCGACGTTTAATCGGCACATATATAGGCGGGTCGATCAAATACGTGGTAGCATATTATAAAGTGGACGTCAATAGCAAACTACGATTTAACACTGTGACGGTCGATGACACCATTGTGGGGTTAACGATGCTAGGTATCTTTTTTACCGAAAAGAGGTCGTTATAATGTCATTTCGACTGCGTTATTATATAATACGAGAAATAAATGGCACACATAATGGCACAAATTATCTTTCTACACGTGTTGCGCGTAATTCGGTCTACAGTGAACCGTAGATTGATCGATGTAGGTGTTACGTGCACCGATATCATACGATACGGTCGTTCAGAGTTGTTAGGGAATTTATCAACACCCGCTGGTACTTGCTCGCACAATCGTCTATTTAGTAAGAATTATGATAAGCGAGTTACGAGTACTTAATGCAATTGCGATCCCAACGAGTAATTTTGCAGCGTGTACTCGATTAGTTATTCGATTAAACGCGTGGCTCCGATCGCCGGTGTCCCTTATCCGTCGTTAATATTCAACGGGTTAAACATGCCTGGGAGGCGTATTTCTGACGCAAAGGGTTAAAACAGGCAACATTGACGGTCGTAGGTTCGTGGACGGTTACGTGGTTACCGTTAGAAAGCAGAAAGAGGCAATGCACCCACTTTCCGTTTATTGAAAATCCTTATTCATGAAAACGTCGCATCGCGAATATGTACGACGTAATTCGACGCTCGGAAATGCTCGTCTCGTAGCGTTTCTATCAGCGAATAACGATCGATTATTCGAATCGCGTTCCAGGTTTTCTCCCGTTCCCGGAGAAAAATGGCGATAGGGAAAAGGAAATGCATAGTTAGGTTGGCTCGTTCGTGGATCGAGTTCTCGGTCATTTTTCTCGGTCGCGACGCAAAGTGGCTTGGCTCTCCGGTTGGTTCCTCGCGAGGCGGTCAGCGCAGCGGCGCGTATCCTCGCCACGTGCTCTTTAAACGCTCGTCTACGCGTTCGACTTCGCCTCCTCGTCGTGCTAGTTTTTCGCGATGCTTGCTCGAACAACGGATCGTTTCCTCCTGCGCCGTGAGAGAAGTTTCGAATCGACCTCGGAACCGTTAGCCACCGTCCACTGCTCGCCGACTCTTTTCTGCCGACGATAATTAGATCCGTCCGTTTCAAAGAACCTCTTTCTTCGTCGGTTTTTTCTGGCTTTTTAAACGAACGACCATGATTGTCTCGGAATATGCGCTTGTAGAGGATAACGAGTGTACATTGCGAATAATATCTGCACGTTTGAATATTTTTTACCGTAACTAAAACGGTATCGTCGTTAGTTCGCGATCGGAATCGAGAGTGAACCGTGAACTATTTACGCGTGCGATTCGTTACGACACTCCTGTTGTTCCAACGGTACTTCCGAGGAAGCAATAAGCGTTGATCGACACACGGCGAATCGGTAAAGTTTGAAGGAACGGTTAACGAGAATAACAAATTGGAAAGCGGTACGTAGATAAGTCTGAATCGTTGCCGACGTTGTCGCTAATGCACCGGCTCTGGTCGACGAGGCAAACAACGATAAAGCTGTCACGATCCGTTCGATCGCGGTCAATCATCTCTTATCCAACGTCTTTAGTCGCTCACTTTCGCTGGTCTTGATTGCAGGTCAGTTTTGTTGGACGCGCGACACCTGATCACAGCATCCGGAAAGCGCGGACGAGAGACAGGTGATACAGAAGAAGGGGATAGAGAGGCAAATCGAGTAAGATGGGAGCGAGACAGAGCAGAAGGTCCGTGGACATAACGACGACGCCTAAGAAGGAGGGGATACCTGCCGAAGGAGGTGTCGTCGGTGACGCTGCTGCACCTGGCGATGGCAAGTTGGAAAGGATCGAGGAGACCGACACGAAACCCACCACCAATGGTATAGCGCCTCACACGGACGTGGCCGAGGATAAAGACAAGGATAAGGACGATGCCACGGAAAAAGACAAGGATAAGGAGAAGGTGAGTCTCGCTGGAAGATCTTTCCTTCTATACGCGCCAAATCGAAAGAATAATCGACCAAAAATTACATATTAGTCCTTTCTAGATATAGAAATTTAATCTCTAAGCAAAGTCTACTCGGTTATTTCGTAGTTAATTTTATTTTGGAGCGGTCTTGAATTCTCTTTCGCCAGCGAGCGAATTGCAACGCACGAAGAGACTATTGACTCGATCTCGTAATAGTAACGTCAATCGACGAATGTATTTTTTTATCCAGCTTCAATAGACGCGACGTAACGACGTCCGCCGTAAGATGAATCGATCGAATCTAATAACCGAGTCATAGAGAATCGTTTCAAAGGAAATCTCGTATGACACGCGCTCGTGATTACTTTCATTCCAGTCGAGCGGTGATTCATTCAGCGACGAGTTTCCACCAGTTCAAAGAATCGGAGCTTATTGAGTCATGATCCGCGTTATTTTTTACGGAAAACAGTTCGACGGAAGTCGTTGAACAAACTCGTATCTCGGACGTGTGAATCAACCTTTGACTCTTTGTACTCGTAATTAGCCGAATACAATAAAATCGACTCGTAAAGTCTTGGACGTGTTCTTTGTTCGTCGTGATTTATTTTTAGATTTCGCATAATTTAATTAGACAAAATTGTTTCTGTCGACGCGTAGGTATAAGCCGATAGAATTTTTATCGCGCGCACAATGGGGCATTAAGTACAGACCTGATCTAAAGTTTGAGCGTAGCACGAGCCATAGTTAACCGGCTCGTCACGTTTCCAATTGAAATGCGATAGACTTTCGTTATATTGCCACCATTATACGGACGTGAATTAGCGACGTCCACGCATCATCGAACGCGTAGTTCGAGAGGTCGACTCGAACGCTGAAGGAAATTCGAAAAGCGGGTGGCTGTCGGGTGCAGGCGCCGGCGCCTCGACGTCGGTCGCATCGAAAGTTCGAACTGTCGCTCTCGTCGAATCGCATAAAGGCATAAACACCGTAGCGTCGGTGTGTATATCGTGAAATACTCTCTCGGCTAGACGAAACTTGATATTTCCTCGATTGAGCAACCCCGGCAGCTGTCATGCACTAGATACGGTAACGCGCGTGGAAAAGAGGAGGGAAACTGCAACAACTTCCCTCTGCCTCTTCCTTTCATTTCCGTTTAACGCGCGGTTTTTCCTATTTCCTTCTGGTTCGGTGCACGATCAGCGACGCCGCGTGAAATCATCCCGATAGCTTATCGGTGTACGTTAGGTTTAACTTCTACCGTCGAAGCTTCTTTCGCGGTGTGTTTATCGATTACGTTGCCTTTCTAGATCGCGTGTAAAGTTCGCGAGAAAGCGGTGCACTTAATTTCCTGGAAAAGCGTATTCTTACACGCGGAAACGCCCATTGTGCCACTTAAAAGAGGATTAATGGTTTTACCGTAGAATCGGGAGCGGAATGCATTCGGACTTTAATAACTTATTAAGTGGTGCATACTTCGTATCGGAGGGTAAGAGAAGCGTAGAATTCAGTAGAGATACATAAATACATGAAGGATCTAGAGATATAGAGGTCTTAAGAAATGGGTTATGAGAGCAATCCGGAGATCTAGATTACGCGACGTTAACTTGCAAAATCTCTCAATTTCACTTAACGTTAGAACTATGGTTCGACTCGTATCTTTGCGTCATCCATAAATACACGTTACCGTTTTATAATACTTTGGCCAAGAACGAAAGTGTTAGCCGAGAACACGAGTGATCTCGTCTCGAAATTTTTCTCGCGGAGGCGGATCGAATTCTCGTTCTAACTTTCACGAAACACGAGTCACGCGAACCTGTTGTAACCGTTCGTAAACGCGTTAACGGTCGCGCAACGATTCGCGATCGGTGGATGCGCGCAGATAAGCGAGCGCGACGCGAAACGCACCACTTACCGTGATTACGTGGTTTGTCCCAGATAGATTCGTGGAAAGTACCTATAGGAGTTTCGATTCGTTGAATTTTCACGAGGGAAAAAGCATCGCGATATATACCGTTTTATCGCGTTGGACTCTGCAGGTGTGTGGACGCGCGTACAGGTAACGCGTTCTCGCGACTAACTGTAATCGCGTACGTCCGCGTGTTCTTTGCCGGTGCATACCTAACTGTCCTAGACAAATAAATCTTTTGTTCTGTCTCTGCTCGTCGCTTCGAGTAAAAAGGAAGAGAAACGCGTTCGATTCACGATTGTACGAGGTCAGTTTTAATCGTTTCGTGCCCGAACTCGTTTAACAACCCTTGATCCTTTAACCGGAAAGCGATCATTTGTCTCGATCGTTCTTGGACTCGGTAGATTTCTTCCAATAATGGAATAGATGCTATTTGGAAATTAGTGAATACTGATCAGGTGCACCGAGGTACTGCTTTGCCAACAGCATCTTCGAGATACATTGCAAAATCTCGAGGCAGGTGTTCCTCTTGCTTCTCGCATCGAACACCTGCCCTTGATAGTTTGCTTCGGCGACGCCAGCCAACCAACGTGGTCAGCGATCCTTTATTTTTCGCGCAGCCAGGATCTACGACGCGCCAGGGCCAGTGTTTCGCGAATAATTTCACATGTACAGGGTGCTCGATAAAAAACACTGTCTCGTCAATTCGAGATGTCGTCGTACTCTTAATGGTGGATGTTTCATCGTGTCTCGTCACGAGAGCCCATTTTCATTCTTCTACCCGAGAAACGCCTACGAAATTTCGTAATTTCAAAGATCATTTTTCTTTCGACACCCTGTATCGAGTCGGTTCACTGGAAGCATCGGGCCTTACTTTCGTAACCTTGACCATGCAATTTAACCACACGATACACCATCACGAGCTATGGCGGGCGATCTCGCGTGTTCCGGTGGTTCAATTAAAATACAATTTCGGAGTTACCCCGGTATGCGGGTCGATGCAAGTAAAATTACGTTCACGAGGTTTCTCTCCGCTCGTCGATGAAAGTTCTCTCGCGATTAATCGCGGCATATCCACGTTACCGAGTGACCTGAATTCCACGCGTATAGAACGTTTTATTTCGCTGGATGGATAGAGCGTTGCTCGAAGGAAACACGCGATGTTGTTTTAGACGTCGGCTCGCGTTAACGTACACCGTGCTCGATGGACGCTTTTTGCGTGAATCATCGTGCTCGACACCAGCTCGGTTTATTAATTAATACGAGACGCGACTCGCCTGTTTGCTTCCATTAATTAAAACTGCGTGCCGCTTGAATTCCATCCTGTACATTCTTCGCGGACACCGATGACAATGTCTGCGAGCAAACTTTGTCATCCTCGCGAAACGAGTCTCCGTATAATTTTATTCAATTTATAAGTACTCGACATTCTCTGGGACCCTTCTAATGGCGAGAGACTCGTTTGCCCTTACCGAGAAAAGGCTAGTATGCCAGTCGTTGTACATCGTAGAAACGTGCAGAGTATTTATTTAAAGAGGAAAAACAAAGGATCTCAAGGCTCTCTGTTCCTGTTCGAGATCGATTCGATCACGAAAGGTTGGCTCGCGATTATCCGCACGAAATTCGCAGATCCTGCGTCCTTGTCTCGTCACCTGCATATCTCGTTCGTGTTTCTCCGGCAAATTCCTCTCGCGTGAAAATCGCGTCACCGTAACAAAACTCCATTGTTTTGCAACGTTTCGCGATTATTACCGGACATTCGGTCGACCGAATACGACCGAGTTAAGATTTTTAGTAGCAACAAGCGTGATTCAACGGTGAAGAATTCGTCGCAGAAAGCAACGGCGTGCACCTGCATACGATGCTCGTCCTTCGTGCTTGTCCTCGAATCGTGGACATTTCTCTTTGTATCGTGCTACCGTTCGATCGACAAACGCACAGATTTCGCACCGTTCCAACGTTTATGCGTGCACCTTTGAATATCAAATTCGAAGTAAATCATTGGCAGGCTGCATAGATAGATTCTTTTATTTATAATGCGCGCCAGACAGCTGGCGCTTGCCTGCATGAATATTTAACTCGCGATGCTGCGACAGCTAGAAAAACTATGAAGAGTCGAGGCACGCGACTCGATTTTCAGTTGCGATCTTGCTCGTTTTATTTTTTCTTCTTTTTCGATACTGGGTGTAACGGGGACAGGTGGTGCAGTCGATTAGACGATCGGACAGGTAGATAAAAATGGGGCTTGTTACGAAAATCCTAATGTACGAAGAGTCCTGAGCGATACCAGGAGCGAACTCGACCAATTTTCGTATCTTCTTCGTGGATTCTTTCCATGAAACGAGTCATTATTCGTTAAGAAAATCGTAAATTGCCAGCGTGCGTTCTGCAAAGTTTAAGATATCTTGGCGAAGATCGACGATGTACGAGAACAACGAAACGATTATTTATCAAAGTTAACCGATCGGTTCGCGATCGACGAACAACAGCCAGAGCGAAAGGGTTAATCGAGAATGTTCAGATAAGCGAAATCGAAATGGACGAAAGAAGGAGAGAGTTTGCGCGAGTTGAAATCTTTGGTAATTTATCTTGACGTACGTTAATGAAACGGCTGGAAGAAGAGAAGGCGCATCGGTTGCATCCACGACGTACGCGTACGTGCATGTGTGTACAATGCCATTGTACTCTGTGGTGCGCCTACGCCACACGCGATCCGTGCAATATCGTTGTCTCTGCTCCTCTCGCTTCAGCCACGAGACGGGCATAACCTTCTTTCCTTTCTCCTCCCTATCGGTCGCGATATCCAACGCTATCGTCCTCCTCTTGACCGGCTGCTTGAAACAAAAATAACCGGATATTTACATAATATAATGCGCGTGCGACGCGATGCAACATTCTCTTTGTCTCGCAGAGAAACAGAGAGGAAACGCTGCTCCTCGGGTCTCGAACGAGTATTGACGTTTCGCGATGAGAATATGAGAATAGGAAAATTCGAACTTCGTCCGCAAACTTTGCTCGGCAAACGTATAGAAATTGTACGGCTCGAAGGCTTGAAAATAGTAGTTTTGCGTACAAACGTCCACTTGTGTTATTAGCTAATAATGGTTCGACCGATACGTCGGAAGTATGAAAAATTTGAAACTACGTAAATTCCAGCGTGTCTATTTCTGAAAATAATGCCTCTATTAACGGTAGAAGTACACGAGCGAATATCTTAGAACGAGCTTCCTTTCAATCAAACGAACGCTCGACTTGCGTCGTTCTTGGCGGATAATGGCTCGATTGTTAGCTCGATTAATAGCGGAAATATACATAGCGAGGCAGGTTGGCTTCGTAGCACACAACGATGATATGGAATTGTTCTGGGGGATTTACATCGATAATAAAGCAAGAACCAATGTTTACTCGATCGAAGACTCCGCTCGATTCAAGACGTCGCTCGAACAATACTCCATTGCTCGTACTCCATTAAACAAAAACAAGCGATTGAAATGTTTGGCTTAATGATTCATAAATAAAATAAAAAGAGGCACACGAAGACGTTTGAATTGTTTGCGCATCGCGAACGATGACGATCTTGGACTTATAGAATTATTACCCGATTAAATAAACGACGTACACTGGCTGGCTTTCCCTCCTTATTTGCCTTCGTTTATTAATGGTCACGCCAGGCTGCTCCAAACGATAACCAACATTCTGTAACTCGATAATTAAAAAAGATAGCTGCAGATTAAGAGTCGTTAAAACGAGAAAAGCGTCGCATCGCTTTTGGCCGAACAGTCGTTACGGCTCACCCTCGCCGCAAGATTCGAGTTAACGGGACTCCGTTCCAACATCGGAAACCCAAAGTGTCACCATGACCATTTGCGCCCTCGCTAGCGGGCTTACCCTCGAGATTTCTGGTCTTACCAGGAGTTTCGGATGATCCTCCGATCGGAGAACCACTGAGAGTCCCGTGTAATCCGAGATTTTCGCGGTTTCATCCCGTACGTCGTTCGAGCCGCAGCTGTCCCATTCTGATAAGTCTCGCAACTGTTATTGCGAGCAAGCTCTTCGCTTCTTTTTTCCCTTTTCTTTGCTTTCGTTCCTCTCGATCGGTTCACTTCTGCGATTTTCTTGCGGTTCTTCTACCCAACCAGAGGTGACCAACAGGTTTTGAAGGTGGAACGTGATCGTGGAAAATTCGCCTCGATGACGCAATTCGATGCTGCGGCAGGTGATGAAATTCCGCGTTGAACGCAGTAATATTAGCATGTTTCACGAATTTCTGCTATATTTTCCGTTTCACTCTGCCTTTGAATAACCTTGCTGACCAATTTATTCGAGACTCGGTGAAATTATTCGTGCAGATGCGACAAACAATTAGGGTTTTTAACAAGCGAATACGACAAACAGGTATGTCATTCGGGGAATCTTTTGCAAGATTTTGTAACCACCCGTAGCACCTGCTGCCGCGTGCTCCAAATTTTCGTACAGATTTCACCGGTTTCGCGCGCACCTGAGGATAATTTTTCATGCGACAACGCGTTAATATTCGGTCACTCGAACAAAGACAAGTTCTCGTTTACTTTCGAAAACTGGTACCTCGAATCTGCTCGTTTAACGACCGCTTGCGTAATAATCGAAGAAAATTACTTAATCGGATTTCTTGTACGTTGCTCTTTTACAGACGGAAGAAGTGAAGTCGGAAGAGAAGCAAGAATCGGCCGGAGACTCTCCCGCGGAAACGGCAGAGGTCACAACACCTACAGAAGCTAATGCCGCTAGTCCCAATGCTGTCACTTCTCCAGAAAACAAGGAAACCAAAAAGAAGGACAAGGTGAGATCGATTTTGTCGAATAATCACGATGCGCGGAACACGAAACGTTACTGATTATACGGTGCATATGGATAAATTTATGGTTCTACGGAGAAGAAACATTTTAATTGACGATTCTATGAGCCCCAGGGAATACCGAGCGTATAATTATTATTCATCGGGTACGGTGAAAAAGTTATGGAACAGGAACTCCGAGCAGGAAACATCGATTACCGCGGAACGAGAAGAGCTTTATTCGAAATAAAACCGTACACTTAATGCGACGAATACAAATTGTTTCCTCAAAAAATGCATAAAGATATTTCCCGTTAAACCTGCATCGATCAGCAAAAGAACCATAAATTTCATCCTTTACTGTCCTCCACGGTGGTTGAAATTAATCTTAAATATTCCTGCGCACGATAAAAAGAGAAACAGTTCTCTACGAATTAGTTCGCGTTGATCTTATAGCCTGAGTAGACACGTGTTTGCTAATCGTTTAGAAAAATAAGCCACATACATAGTTGCGTGTAATGAGTCTTTCGATCATTATCGAGTGCCGTTTCCTCGTTCATAGATGAAGAAAAAGTGGTCCTTCAGGTCGATCAGCTTCAGCAAGAAGGACAAGAGCAAGTATGCCCGTGAAGAAGCACCCAAGAATGGAGACGTCACCAAGGAGGAGCCTCTCGCGGAGGTGAGTAAAGAGTTTTACCTTATCGGATTCTAGTACGCGTTTCTTGTCTTCCCGTAGGATCGCTTCGTCGACACAAGAAAACCATGAATCTCTATGGTCATTGATTCCGTTAATTGTGTCATCATCTTGCCTTTCGCGGTTTACTATTCTTTCTCGGAGACGAACGAAGATCGATAGAGTGTCGTGGCACGATATTATCCACTCTAGACGTGTACATTTCGTTTCGAATACGAAAGAAAGAGACGGGACATGTAACAATCGTCGCTTCGAGGAACGTTTTGTCGATTCTTCTCGCGTTTCTCGCGAAGGACATAACTCGTGAAAACTTGGCTTTGCTCGCGGATCGATTAAATAGGCAACGATAGTCTTTGTTTAAGGATATTCAGGAATATTCAGCTAGCGAATAGGTTGGCTGGCAATGACATTCCAGTGTTGTGCAATTAATAGAACGCAGCGTGCACGTTGATAAGCATCGATGTTAGAATCAATTTGCCTTCGGGAAACTTTACGAATCCGTAAGAGCAGAAGACGTTCGTTAAAAATATTTTTATTGTTATTCGCCAACGCGCATGCTTACGAGTTAATAGGAACCGGGCGACGACGGTGGAACGAGCATAACGCAGGCCACCGTTCACTGCAACATGATTTGTGTTCTCTCTTCGATTCCAGGCGATCGGTATAATCGAGAACGACCACGCGATAACCGTCACGGATCGAAAGCTTGGCCGGTGTTTAATTGGCCTCGAGACGTCTAATAAATCCTCGAGCCTTTCGTGATTATCTGAAATTTATATTTGCAAAAAGTAATCGACCAATGAATATCGTAACGATCGACGTTAACGAAATTACCGATAATATCCGCCTTTCCATTCTTCCTCTTATGTTTTTAATAAACACTGCCGGAGTTGATTACCGTGCCAGGAATCTGTAAAGGTACCTTCAATGTTTGATTTCTACGCTAGTGACTTGCCAGTATCTTCGTATTTTATCCTCGATCGAATCTCTGCCATGTCATTGATATTTCCTCTTCTTTTTGTGACGCGATGCAAATTAACGAGAAACATGATCCAAGTCTCGAGCTTCGTTGCTGCATATCGAGCAAAGAATTTTTTAATTTTGTTATTAGAAAATACCGGTCCTTTTTCTGTTAGTTAATTAGAACGGAACATGTTCTTGCTGCTAAATGCGACATGGTATATTATCACGTATGGAAATAACGCGATCTAATTCGATGTGTGCCATCATTCGACACGTGGACATCCAAAGCGTGACCATACGATTCCTAGCAATACGATAATATCGTATACAGTATCCAATTATATCGAAAACTCGGCATAAAATCCAGAGCTATCGTCTCAGCAGTCCTCCTTAACGAGTTTACCCATCGGCAGATGTTATCTACTCGATACAATTATAACTTACAACCTGAACAATTAATCAGTATTTACGTTTGCAACATTGTAATCGTTTACATTATACAAGAGGAGTAAGAACATCAGTCATTCGATGCTCGGTATAATAAGTGGCGCGGTTTTGCTAGTCTTGTTCGGGTTGTTGGCTGTCGTGCAGCCTAGCCGCGCGTAGGCGAACCTCGTAGCCTCTCAAGATCATCAGGGCTAATCTCCTCGTTTCTTTACCACTTTCTTCATCTTCTCACTGAGTTCTCCGTCTCCTTCTCTCGTTCTCGTCCTAGCAGCCTCCCTTTCCTTCTCTCGAACCTCGCCTGTACAGAGTGGGAAGGGCGAACAGCCGTGACTCATCATCCTTCTTGTTCGTCGTAGCTCGCGAGTTTCGTGATAGGCCGCCATGGAAAACCGGCTTCGAAGTCACTGAATTATCCCCCTTGCTTCTCTTTCATTCGCTTCAGGGCTGTTCCCTCTTCGCCTTGCGCGTGTCTCGCCACGTCTTTGCATCTCGTCCTTTCAGACACGTAATCGTCCTCTCCACCTTCGTGGCCGTGATCCTGAGCAAATAAGTCGTTCGGAAATGTCCACCGATCAAGGTCAGTTAGTTCCATCCGACCCTAGACAGTCGATCAACTTCTACGATTTCAGATTTGGTCAGCGTTCGAATTTTCTGTCGCTACCATTTATTTAACGAGCGCGCGATAGAGGGTGTGGGATAATCTCGCCTGAAGGCTATCGTTATAAATACGTTGATCGGCGCATCCAACGATACTATTTATCGGACCAGTTTGTAGGAATCGGTTCAAAGGATGATCGATGAGGTTCGTTAGACGCTCAAAGACGAAGCAACGAAGAAGGAACGTCTAGGAATCATCGAACGATCCTCTCGCCTAGGCACGGATCTCGCGACCGCGACTTTCACTCGCTTCGAACGTAGTTAGCATTCCGAGTCATTAAGGAAGCTGCGAGTGGTGGTGCGTAGCGCTGCGTGACTCGTAATAGCGGGATGTCATTGTGCAGCTTGTTGTGACACCACCATGAGGAATGACTTATTGCTCCTATGGCTTGTTATCCCGTATTTCATACGGAGCATCGTTTGCCCTCTACTTTGCCCTCGTTGCTTCGGATTCCGTTAAAATGCCTCGTTGGATCGTTGAACGCGTTATCCTTGACTCGTTTGTCGCAGTCAACTTGATTTTAGCCGACTCGCCGCTAGTTTTATGATCTCGAAGGATTAAATAATACCCGGGAAAATCTGATTCGATTAGCGAAATGTACGCTGTACGTTGAACGCGTACAGTCCAGTCAATGGACCGTGACTTTTGCTAAGAGTATATATCCGCCCACGACTGTCTGCGACGGTTGTTGCACGGAGGAGGAAGGACGGAGAGTGTTTCGTCGAGAACCTGTTAGTAAATTTAGCACCAGGAACACTTCGGAAACTCGTGCTTTAAATACTGGAGACACTAAGTCAGGTAGACGGTGTACAAACCGGACTGGATTATTACGAGACGTGTCAGGAGTAAGTGGCAAATACAATTAGAAAAGAAAGGCGACAAGGTGCAGGACGATGTTTCGTCTAATGTCAACCAGTGAACTCCATCGACGAGGTCGCTTACCAGACTCGTATCTTAAACACGGGGATAGTTAGGTCGAAAGGTGGACTCGGAGAGTTACACGAATCTATCCGTTAAAAGGTTGCTCGATGCTTTCGCAGGTACATCGACATCGCTCGGATTTGCGTGTGCGGATCTTTTTTACAGACGCGAACGACTACGCTCAGTGTGGTCTGGCGTATAGTTCCACACCACAGAATGGGAATGAGAATGGGAGTGGTGCGCTTGTATTCTTCGAAACATCACCTTCCTACGGGACGTGGAATTATAATGATGGTCCACGAACAGGCCATGTTTTAATATTTGCGCGCCTGACCGTGCATCGATCAAAAGAAATTCCTGGCCAGGATATTCGTACCGAAGGAAAGCAGCAATTAGAAGGGCTCGTTTTCGAGGGAGCAAACATCGACTCGATTTCCTACGGGAAATGGGACGTATCTGTCAGAGAAATCGGTAACGTGGCTCGGCAGGGACCAGTCCACGCTTCTGTTGCTCATTGTGCTCGCTGGTAACACGGTTCAATGGCCCAAACTTCCCGGATACGCTTACCTGTATGCGCGCGTGTTATTTCGTCGCGAAAAAAGTTACGGTTCGACGTCGAGCTCAACGTTGCCGCTAGCTTCGAATAATTCGGCATTTGCCAAAATGTCAAGTTCACTAATTCTTCAAGTGTCAACTTTTAAACGCTACGTAGAACTCTTTGACTCGACACACCCTTTAGATAAGTTTCCATCGCGTCGGCGATCGGAGGTTCGAATCATCTTTCGTCCTCCTACTCAAAGTTCATCCAGCATACCCGCGATGCTCGTTCGTCCTTTTTACTCGAGGTGTGCACTCGCTCCGACGCGGCAATTGTACCTTGATTCAGGGACTATCGCTAGGTATCCGCTTTTATTTACCGAAGAAACTGCTCGTTACTCATCGCGCCTCGTGGAGCGACGATATCCGTGCTCCTCCTGCAATGTCACCGCGATAAAGGCGCGAATACGCGTTAAAAATAACGTAGCCGTTTATTTATTGTTCGTTCAGAGGTGTAATTTACGCGACGACATAAATTCACGTAATCGGCTCTCTCTTGTTCTTTTCCTCTTTTTCTATCTCCCTCTCTCTCTTCCTCTCGCGAGCACACTCTCTTCCTCTCAGGTATCATACCTATACTTCGCGAAAGTTTTATGCGATCGTAAACAAGTTCGTAACGGCAACGATCCACGTAGGAAGAGGTTTCTTGCGCGTCCCTCGAGTAGATTTAAGAAAAATCTCTTAGCTTTTTCTCGAATCTTGGGACACATTTTCGAGTGATACTAAATCGCGAATTTAGTGCCGTGACACTTGAACGTCGTCGCTTTTCTCGCGGAAAATTTCGTTGCCGTATTTGGAACGTAAAATATTTGGCGAGTAACATTTTTGAGGCGCTTCAGTCTCGATTGTTTTTCACGATCGAAAGAAAATATCTGCTCGATAGCGAGAAGAAGCATCGTCGAGTGGCAAGTGGCTCGGTTCGATGAAGCAAAGATCGAGGGATAGTTAAGAGGAGCTTAAGGATCGCTCGAGAGTCTTTCCGTCTGCTGCTCGTGTCCCCGGTTTCGCACCTACGCGAATGTCACATTGTTTCCAAGCAGCCACCCTCGCGCCAAAGCGTCGCAAAAGAGGATGTGATTGTAAAGGGGGAGGGGTGCGGTCCCGTGGCTGCTTCTTTTTTTGTCCCCTTTTACTCTAAACTTGCTCGTCTACCAGCAACGTGGGGGACCGAGTATCCTGTACGAGTCGCGTACGAAGCGTGGCTTTTATACTAAAAGAGTTGGGACGGTTGAAAACGAAAGGGAAAGAGGGGGTGAGAAGTTGGCACGAGCAGAGTAGTATTAATTAGCAACACGGAATTGTCGCTGGAAGGGTGGTTGGGGGAGTGTAACGACTTCGAAGATGGAAGGTTGTTGCTCGACGTTCACCTCGCGTGACTCGACCCTCGGGAAAAAGAAAACACCTGTATGCAAGGGTTAAGGGCAGCGTACCAGAGTTTGGCGAGCCAGACTCGCAGAGGGAGGGTAAGGGGTAAGAATAACTTTCACTGCTTCTCCTTTGTTCTAACCGTTTCATGGTCACGAATGCCCGATAGCTAGCGTTACGGTACCGTTTCGTCGTCGCGAAATATACCGATCACAAGAATAGTCGAACAATACCGAATACGAGAACAAGTAATCATTTTTATGATCTGAGATTTCATAGACGTGGGACTCGGTAGTCTCACTACCTTATAACTGTAATCTTTTATAGGACTACAGCTGGCAGTCATAGTATTACATCATAGCCACAGCTCTCTGTGCTGTTAGACATTAGCAAGGTCCTGTTATTACTCTTATGTTTTATACTCATGGTCCTCCGTACGCCTTTCGTACTCTCAGACCTTGTAATTATGATTCTTTACGCTTGCAGGTTTTACAGCTGTAACTTTTTGTACTCGCAGTCCTTACGGTTACGGATCTTGCGTCGTTGACTCTTTCACCGTCGGTTCGTCATCCTCGTTGCTACGATTCTTCTCGTTGAATACGCGAATTCCGAGTTTACGATATATCCTAATGAAGTCGCACTTGCGACGAATAAGGCTAAAACTATCGCGAAACGGTATATGTACGTGGCCGCGTACGAGTATCGCAAATGGATTATTTAAACAGGATCGTCGAGTGGTGGGCAAGAAACGGAACAATTTGTTGGAATCAAAGACGGGTCAGCTGGTAAGACTCGGTCTTGGAATGGTAGAAATTTATACGACGAGTGACGAGATACGACAGACGTCCACGGTCTTAAAATATGTCACAGTTTGCAGTTACAGTCGGCGATGCAACGGTACATGCGCGCGTGCAGTTCCACGTCGATGTGCCAGGAATACGGCGGGCACAACGGTGGCAAAAGATCGGGTAGACGGTTAAAAACCGGTTTCGTTCACCGCGGAAGGCGTCTCGGTAGTTTCTACTGGCTTCGATTTCATTCCTAATGGCCCCGATGAAATTCATCCCACGATCGTTCGCTGCCCGCTTGCATATCTTTTCTGCGCGATTGCGTGCACCTTCTCTGTGCACGATTTTTCCCATATCGCGACTATATTCGTCGTAAATTTACGGTGACAAGTAGTCAGATCTCGCGGTCGAACAATTAAATTATTGACTCTGAACGAAGTGTTTCGTATAGCGGAACACGAACTCGTTGGATATCGATTTTCAATTGCATCACCGACTACCTACGACCTATAACTTTTGCAGATTTTTCATCTCGAGACTACAATTTATTTTGGACACCTTAATCCTTTCACTGAAAGGAAAATGCTATAGGATTAAGATCCGCGCCTCGATCTTGTAGCTTTCGGACACGTTTTAATCAAAGGTGGTTTAATGGTACAATAACGAATTAATGTATCGATGCTGGTCGATACTGGTTGGTCGGCTTTATCGGGTAACGGGCTGAAAATCGTACGTCGATCGAGCAGTTTCCGTGGCTCGTAATAAGCGTATCAAAGTTAATTGCGTGTGTAAAGGCCACGTAAAAAGATTCGCAAGAAAAACTTGGTTCCAGCCGTTGCGTTCCACTCGATTCCTCCAGGAAAGGCTAGCGCAACTTTTCGAAGGGAGAAAAACAAATTTCTCCTCTCCTCGACGTCGTTTCGCGAACCCTCGAAATCCCGACAGCCAGTCCTAATCGCCCGCTGCACCCAAGCAAATCTCCAATTAAGCTTGCAGCTCGTTAACGAGATCGCGATGAATGTATCCAGGACGAGGGAGACCGAGAAAGAGAGCAAAACGCGAATTTATCCAAAAAGAAAAAGCGGTACACAGTCGCGGGCGGAAGAAAGTTTGAAACGTAAGCGATACGAAAAATCAGCATAATTGTGCAAAATAGAACTGTATTTAATTGAGTCAGCTAAAAAGTTATTCGGAGATACGAACGTTAACGACTGGAAACGCGTAAAGTCTTTGACAGAGGAAATGGAAAGTTAGCGAGAGGCAGAGGAGGAATTGGAGCAAGTGCGAAATGAGAATTTATTCGGGAGGGCACAAAGGGAGAAAAACGCATCGCGCGCAGTCGTCTCGTGACGGGAAGGGAAGATCACGGCGGGTGCTCGAAACGACGTGGGAATTCGGCAGGTGTCTTCTCTTCGTGAAAATCGAATATCTGTCTTTCTCGGTTGCCGGGGGTTCCCTCGAAAAGCCACTTTCATTCCCCACGATGAAAGCCTCCTTTTTTTTGCCTCTTCTGTCTCGTCTCATCTTCTTCCGTTCGCTCTCTTCCTATTTTGTAGATGCTCGTCGACAGCTAGAGAGAGGATGGTTCGACCGTAATGCCAATCGTGTTTTGTCTCTCGCCACGCGCTACCTCGAGCACAATGCGACAGGTGGAACGCGAATAAAAAGCACGAAACTTGCGACGAGTCATAGAACAGCGAACATTGTGAGTTTGCTTTTGAAGTTCGATGACCGCCATGTATAAATACTTGTCGGTAGAAGCAATCGATACCTGACGCTGCTGAACTTTCTACCCGCGTTACCGTATTTTTTCGGACGGTCTCGTTGGCACGCGTCGGATGAAATTTTATTCTACATTTTCCGAAGACAAAACGGTATCTTATCGAGTCAGCTCGCGATTACAAAAGACCTCGAGTCTTTCCTTCTTCTCTATTTATCCTCGGGGCGACGTCTTTCGCTGGCATGGAAAACAATACGCAATTACAAACTAATCAACCTCAGGAGGAACTGTTGGCTGTCGGCCAAAACTGTTGAACGTTTTCCTCTTGGTTGTCGTGTCTGCTATAGAAGCCATCGGGAGGCTGTTTGGCTTAAACGGATTACTCGAAGAGCCTGCTCCTGTCGACGAAGCGTCCGCTTCTCTATTTTTCGTTTTAACGCTATCGATTTACGGACTTTCCCACCGTGGATTAATGGATCGTGTTTGGACGCTTTTGAACGACTACCAGACAAATGCCGTTAAAGAAAGGAAGATATAGTACTCGATGAAGTGACTCGATGATGCCGGAAATTATTAAGTTCTGCTCCGGACAAGTTTGGGCAAAAGTTTATGCGTCGTATTTCGAAACGAGTATTCCTCGGTAATCGAATAATCCGATCGCTCCATTAGTCGTCGCGTATTTCATAACTTGGAGAGAATAATAATAAAATAAAGGAGAACCGCGCGATATTTCGTCGTAATATCTTTGGGAATCCCGAGATCTCCTTATAAAGGGATTAATCCCCTCTCATTTTCCTCGACCGTCATTAAACGGGGTTCTTCCTTCCGAAAGAGGCGAAAGAGCAAAAAGAAACGATCGAACGCAGATGGTCCGGGTAGCCAAGCTCCATTGCGTTTCGCGAAGGTAATCAATTACTACTCTGGCTAAGAAGCTGAAAGAAAAAAACGTTAAAAGGTTATCGTGCCGTTACAACCCGGAAACCTTATATTTTTTATGAAAGATACCGGCTATTTTCTCCATCTGGTCCGTTTCAATTTACTCGAAACGAGGGAATAAACTCGACCAACGGGTCGTGCGCGACGCTTGGAAATTAATTTCCTAAATGCGTTGAATTACCACGATTGAAACGCGAGTTTTCGATGCTCGAATTAAAAAGCCGAGCGCGCACCATTCGACCAGTAGCAGCGTGTTCGGCAAAGTGTGTCGGTTGAAAGACCTCGACGAAACGAACAGATCTCAACCTCGTTTTATCGTTTGACGTCATCGAGATGCCATTGTATTAAAAAATATGATCGACGAATACGTTGTTTCGTCGCAGGCTTCCCTCTTCTTTATTTATAAACGTTGGTACATCCTATGCGACATACTTCGACCCAAAGGGTCATTTGGACGGCCGATACAAGTTAACGCGACGTCGCCTTCGAGATTGCCTTCTTCATTTTCGTCGATCATTTGTCTTACAACGCAGTAATATCCCTTTTACAAGGTTAAACTTTACAATAGACAGAGACGCGTTTTACGTGACATAATTATACGACGCAGGAAATTGATTATGGCTATTCTTTACCTCGTTTCCACGTCTTCTATTTAGAGTTAATTAACGCTTGTCAACTGCAGAGCCGACCCTGAGAGCTCGAAATGTGCAGAGGCTTCTCAAAGATTGATCGTAAAAGCTTTCGGATACTGTTTTAATAGCACAGACATCCGCGATTTTATCACGGAAATAATATCGAAAGAAACGAGATAATGAATCATCTGACGATGATATCCATATCTGGGGCGGGCGTAACGGGGAACAAAAGGGTCAATGATTCCGCGTGACAAAGAGAAGAATCGATCGGGCGACTTGTTGCCGATCCCACGATTCTCGAAAAGGTTCAAAGCGTAATTCCCTCTCGCGTCGGATTTGCAGATTTCGCGCGCGTTTCCCCTAGCAAATCCGTAAATCGATCCGGGGGTAAATCGTGATCCAAAGTCGGCGTCGGGGTGGTGGTGCGGTTGTGACTGTGGCGGGCCCGGTGCTCTCCTCTCTCCGCCCCTTTGGATTTGGGCGTCGTCGACGACGTCGTCGTCTAGTATCGAGCGTCCCGACGCCGGGACGCGCGGAGCTGTTGCCATGCCAACCGACGGGGCTAGCAGGGCTTTTCGTATTCACCAGGCTTTCTGGTAAAAGACTCGTGCCGCTCTCGAACGCGAACAACTGTCTTTCCTTTCTTATGGAAAATTATTGCTTTACGAACTATTTCAAACTTTTGTTATTAGCTTAGCAACTTCGTATTCTCCTCTATAATATTATTTGTCGAAATTCAACGGATAACAATTTTTATTTTAGTCGCATCGCTCGAGTCCTGACAGAATCGCGTAATTAGATAAGAAAGCTACTTTTGCAAATTAGTGACAAATTCTATGAAAAGATATACGAACATATGGATGAGATGACATTCGTATTATATCACTGCATCGCAGTGAGATTAAATTTATTAGAGCTGTTCTCCTTCTCCATCCATTTCGGTTAATTGATGTATATAGGTTGATTAAAATTTATTCGATTCGCGGTATTTTTGTGCATAGAGACGAGCTTCGGTCGTTTAAATTTATGCCGAAGAACTAGAGTTCTTTTAAAGATTAATGCTTTTCAGTTTCAAAAGTTACCATTTTAGACAGGTCTTTTATTTTTCAATCGGTGTCCTAGGAGAAAATGGAACAGGATCAGAGGAAATGATTGTCGGATTTTCCAAATACCTCCTAGTCTAAACGCGTAAGGCGGGTTTGATTCGAAAACGATAGCAGAAAGTCCGAGTAAAGCGGGTATTTTATCGACGGTAGAATTCTGGCTGATCCCTCGAAGCCGGAAGTCGAGTAAGCAAGCGCGAGGGTAAAAGTAGTAGAAGGGATTGCCTAGACTTGCTTTCGCTCGCGATCAAAAAAATTACTCTACGAGTATTCTCGGTACAAATTGTGTCTTTGGATATAACAACCAAGATTTCAACTAAAAACTAATCCTACTTGAAACAGTATCTTCTCGCATACTTCGAATAACGCAAATAATCTAAATATCGGGGTGAAAGGTTATCGATGTAACAAATACGCGACATCGAGCGTAAAAGAGTTAACTGATTAGCTGACCAATTGACACCTGATTGACTGATCAACGATCCGGAACGTGAACACGGGCACTCTACATCCTTTAACCTGTGGTAAAACTACGATGCTGACGACGCTTTAATTCGGGACATGCCTTAGATAACGTTAAATTTATCGGTGTTGAATTTAATAATGCAAACGAGCACGGGAATGACTTAATGAGTACCTAAATGGTCGATTCGGTACTCGAATTAGGTTCACAACCCGAGTCGGTGTTAGATCGCGCCGTATATCGTCGTTGGTCACGACAGGAAGGAAACCAGGACGAAGGAGCGGTCGCTTTATTTCGTTGGAAAAAGTCCACTTCTTAATTAAGATCGGACGTGCGAAACGGTAGGCATCACGTGATTTCCCAGGTGGAATTTCCTGTCCGCGGTCGTTGGTTGCCGAGCCTCGAAACCGCAGAACGCGACAGGCCATGCTTTCCAACGAGAAGACACTCGATAACGAGTTTTCCCGTCCATTATCTTCCGCGCCCTTTTTATTTCCATCGTGGCTAGCCTTTTTTGTTTTCGGCCTGTGAATGGAACGCAGCTTCCACCCGCTTTGTACCACGAATAATTCCTTCGTTAAGGCCAGCTGATAGCTTTAATAACGAGCTACTTGTTGGTACACCTTCAAGTTTTACGAAACGTAACGATATATCGTCGTGAACTTCGTCGCCCCGTATCGATTTACGTCCAACTAGTATCCAGCGTGTAACAGGAAATCTTGCCGAAGTACTTGAAACGTGCTCGCGTTCCGAAATGCCGAATACACATGGGATTTCGTTGTAAATCTTTCACGTACAATGGAGTTCTTTGCTTTCCAAGATACTTGACGGTGCAAATTGTAAATTGAAGCGAAGTTATCTGGGTAGCACCAATCTTTTGAAGTCGTAAGAAATTAAATATACTTGTAGGCTACGGACACGCGTCATGTCGCTTCGCGTTGAATTACCATGCGTTCCAGCTCATCACCACGTATTCTAGATCGGCACGCATTCTTGATTACAACGCTTTGGTTGAAGACCGAGCGTGTTGGATCGCAACGCGTTCAATTTCTACGCGTAGAAGCAACGCATTCGAAGGTCAATTCTATTATAAATGCGATCTAGGTTTGTCGCGTTTCTACCGAACGTGAATCGACATTATAAGCCGAGTTAATTCCGTGTACGCGGTGTCGTTGAACGAGATCGCACCTCCGTTTCTTCCTAGTTTTATTAGGTTCGTTCCCGAGGCAATTGGGTTAAGGGTCACTTCTTTCGGAGGATCCAGACAACGCCGTAGGGTTCGAGCCACGAGTGGGTGTTTCAATATTTATCGAGGGCCGAGTAGTTTACCGTAGTTACGGGGATATCATCGAGAGATTCGCCAGCCAGCCATGCAGCTATGCTTCTCAATTATGCAACACCCACAACATTTCCCGGAAGCTGTTCGTAACTGAGATTCTCCGCGCGTTTCATCGACTCGTCGATACTCGGACAGTCTTTCGGAAACCTATCCACCCCCTGTTCCGATAAATCAATAAAACTGTCCCAACTTTTCCATCGCTCGCCGAATAAATCGGTACGATTGTTAACGAGGAACATTATCCGGATACCTTTCCCTGAAAATGAAATTCCATGATCACGATAAAAATATACGTCGCCTAGTGAAGTCTACCGTATTGATCATTCTAAGGTGTGTATATAAATCCGTGGTGAAGGCAAAAAAATATATTTTGGTAGGATCGATAATTATCGTTGGCCACTCCCTTTGGTCGGTTATTCGTTGTAGCTTTCGTGCGGTTGAATTCGCGTGTACGAATGATAAAATCGATACCCACCTTTGCTGCGTATACGCACACCCTCGTTTTGTTGCGTTTCGCGATCCTCTTCAAAGGGTGAAGAGAGAACCGTCGAGAGGGTGAATAGTCGAGAGTGCGTACGTGCGTGCGTGTTTCTCAGAGACGCCGTTGCCGCCTTCCTCGTCGTCGACGTCGGCGTCCTCGTCGTTTCGTTCCTGTTGCACGAAGCCGACCTTACCTTCAAAGGGAATGGAGTTTCAAAAATACGCCAGAATTCCACTTACTCTTGCTATGGCATCCTTCACTAACAAAATAATTTTAAACATCATATCATTTCTTAAACTTGTCGATACTTTTTTCTCAAACTCGTTAAAATTTTTGTTCGATAAAAAAATTGAACTGAATTTTTTTGTCAAATCAGTGCGCTTCTCGGGACATTTTATCCCGACGTGGACCGTTAGAAACGTGGAACACGTAAATCTTGTTGAAGGGAAAATTCATCGACAAATATTTCCGCCCACAAACGTTATCAGCTTGTAAATTCATATTATCGGCTTTTCGAATCGACGCTTTTAACGTCTCTCGTCCTGATTCCCTGACGCGTCGCTATTTGTTCTCGTTTGTCAGGCGGGGGTGTTAAAATCGCGTGATTTATAAATCGAAGCATCACTTCCGTCCGACAAAGACCTCAAGCGGCGCGTACAACGGATCTTACAGTCGCTGTTTAAACGTTGTACGGCTTGAAAAATATTCATATCTCGTAAAGAAGACCGCTCGAGTCGTAAAGAGCGTTAAGTAGTAACGCGAAACCTCGGAGAGCTCGTGAAAGCAACGGTAAAGTATAAATCGTAAAATCTATTACAGCAGAAGTCCATTTATTTGAACGTGTAAGGAATACCAGATGACTCGAATAATAGAAACTGGCTGGTTCTTTAATGAAATTCGCAAAAACTGTCGAGTGCTATTCGAAGCGTCATGCACTGCAATGTACCAATTATAATGTTTAGCAGCTATTGTTGTAATTTAGTTACGTGTTCCAGAGAGAAAACATTGCGCTCCGAATGGTTGCATAAAGAAGGGAAACAGCGAAGGAAGTGTCGACGTTTCGTTAGAGCGTGTAAATTTCTTAGCATTAACGTTAATTAATGTATCGGTTATAACGAGAACTCTCTTTTCACCCTCGAACGAAAGAACGTCTCCATCTGTGCGCACATCCGGTCGATGAGTTCAGTTTGGATCACTCGATTGGTAACCTTACCTCCTTTCTTGCTCGGTCCAAGAATAATTCTGAAACGACTTCACGGTCGATGCTGCCACCAACGAACGCTTACAGAACTCTCGGGACTTCAAGTACCCAATAAACTTTACGATCGTTCACAAAGTATGGAAGCGCTCAACGTCGTTCTCGGTAACACGTTTGGGTTCTAGTTGCCATATCTGTACTATTACGTTCACCTTCCTCGTTATTAAACCTGATTTTTACCCAACTATATATCTTCAACGATTTTAACGATAATTACAACGTGTTAATTACAGTTGTAACTTTGTTGATTCCTAAACACAGTTTCAGCTGTATCTATGAAATATAATTTAGCTCGTAAAGTTACTTTGTACCGGGAACTTTAACGAACAATTCACGTAGCCAAATTCAAGCTGCGAATCGACATATCGCAAGTGCCACTTGGCGGTACATTTCTGTCACGAAATCGTGTCGGACCAAATATATTTCTAAATCGGTCATTGTTTGCAGTAGCTGGCAGCCAGCCATTTTATATTAAGAACATTAATGAGGACCTTACGCAGTCATCTTCGTAAAGCCTTAATATACCATAAGCGATATTTTACGATACTTTTATGTCATCGAATTGTAACGTTTCGAAATACGGTAGTTTAATAGATTACGTTCTAGCTATCTGTCTTTAATTACCGAGCGTCAGAGAAGATTTACGACAGCGCCACCGTTCGTTTATCGTGTACGATTGTAATATCGTCGAGAAAAGTCCATTAAACATAGTCCACCAGATATCAATCCGGTTGCTAATCCCAGCTAGGATTTCCAATTGACTCACGTTCGCGACGTAGTCTAAAGGTCAAGCATGCAACATTAGAAATTTGGAAGATGGCCAACAATTTTCCGGCGCTATTTCACGCCGAATAAAACCCCTTGATCCCTTGTCTGGTCTCTCTCTCCCTCTTTCGTTCACGCTAACCTTTCTCGTATCTCCTTTTCCCTTCTCTCCTTTCTCGTCCATCACTCCTTTCTCTTTCGATCGTCTAAGAATAGAAATGCGCGGTGGTTTTGCGGTGCGAAATTTTTCTCCGCTCGCAGACGCCGCATGCGTTCCGATTTCTTCTCGCGACGGGTTACCAAGCGGATCGAATCGAACTCAACGCTTTGACAATCGCTCATTTCATGCAATTTTTAATTCTTGCAATTTCACCCTGATTTTTATGCGAGCGTCGCGAGCGAGAACGCGACGCGAAACCACCCTATCCGTAAATCCTCTCCATCTTTTTACGCGCGCGATTCCCTTCATCTTTGTTGCGCGATTTTTATCTTATTTCTCTTCCTGGTTTCACTGTGCACGCGTAGGTGGCGCATGACGGGTTTCCCTTTCTCCCGTTTCATTGTAACTCGTTCGTTTCTACTCATTCTTGTTCCCTACCAAGGGGGCTATTCTCTCTTGCAGCGTGGGTCAATTCCTGGCTCCATTTTCCAGGAATATTCGCGCGGTTTATTTGCAACGAAGACGATACCAACCCCTTCACGTTCTCTATGCTTCCTCGAATCGTTTGGCCACAGCTGAAAGAGACATTTGGCCGCATTTAGACCGGGATGATTCGAACTTTCTATGTTTCGAATTTGTTACATTCGCTACGAAAAAAATTACGAAGCGACGAGAAAGTTACCCTGTTTAACATTTTGCTACATATGACTAGACTAATCGAAAGTCATACTTTCAAGAAAAAATCCTTCGATCAAAACCTTATCGATTTACTTTAATTTTTGTTTAATTACTTCGCTTTCACGATGAGAGACCGAGAAAGCTCAATTTATCCAAGGCAGATTATTAGACACGCATTTGCAACGTGTCGAGATTTGCAAAGTGTAAGTCATGCGATGTAAGGAGACTCACAGTTTACAGGTTACATGATTTATGCACGCTTCGCGGACATCGATATATCACGAACGCAACAACGTTCGCTAATTATCATTATATACGATTTCTTGCTTTTCTCTTGACACCAATTTCCACTGTGACCACCTACGGCGCGTTAAAAGTATCGGGAATTTAGCGGAACCCTCGAAAAAGAAGGCACTTCCGTTCTCGGCGTATTTCTCCCTAGTTCGACTAGACGTTACCTCCTCGAGGATCCACGCGTGTACAGTAACACGCTCCTCTCCTCTCGGCGAGACGTGGGACGATCCTCTCTGTTGGACTCTATATAAACCAGCGTGAACTCACAGTCTGGGCCGAGTAGTTCGCCAACGGCGAACACAGTTCGTACAGATCTTTCTCTTCGCTCGTTAGAGACCGTGCGTGCGTGTGCGTATTCGTGTGCAAGTGGTGACAAAGATAGGTGCGATATCGCAAACAATTGTTCCTCTACTTCCGAATCGTATCAGTGGCCGATCGGCGAAATTATTCGTAAACGCGTTGGAAGTAATCGGTCCGAGCAATTTGCGCATATAGCTTAATTATCTACCGGACCGAACTTTGGATTGGATACAGAGTCAACACGGCCGCGAAATAGTGCTTTAACGCATGCATAAGTATTTCATCGGTTAGAATGTTTGTTTGGTTGGGGTTTATTTGTTTAAAAATAAACTGGAAAAGCGAAATATAAAGCAGATATATATATTTTCATAAAAGAAACTTGTAAATCTCTGTAAGCTAAAATGTGAGACCGAAGCAAGGTGTGAATCGGCTTCGAGATAAATTTATCTCCGGCGCAGTTAACATAAATACGTCTCATTTAGACTTGACCCGAAACGAGAAGGCTAGTTGATTCTGCATTCAATAGCATCGAAATCTTGTTTAGAGTTGCTCACGAAACTCTGTAATTTTAATTTCGCTCGATCGTCGCTGTAATTCGGAAGAGTACGTACAAGTGGACGATCAAGATCGCGTAAAAATTGTTGGTACTTGATGGACAATACAGAAGAAAGGTTACGTAACGCTGGTTAATCGAAAAGCATCTGGTCCATGAAAGAGGGATTAGTTTGATCGAGAAAGTACGACTGGCTCGTGAGTCATTCTGCGCGTTGGATGGTCGCAAGACGCAGATGCTTTTATCTTCCACCGCATTTTCTTGCACGAGTCATTCGTATCTTTTACGTAGTATCGGTAGCACGTCCAGCGTTTCTATTAATAGATGCAGTAAAATAATCTGGTTGCAAAAGAGCGTTTTCCGTTTTACCCTGTACGTGTATGGACCGAAATGACGACGGAGGAGGATACGCCTCGCGTCTAAATTAAGAGTTTGTTTTCAACGTAACTGGAAATTTGGCCTCGCGCATCTTGGTCGTCCGTTTCAGTTAGGCGTATTTACAGTCGGCGACATAGGTGTGTCGGGAAAAGCGCAAGTGTCGTGAAGTTTTCGCGAGAAAATGGATTCGATCACGAAGGCAGGACGAAACGTGGGCAGTGGCGTGTATCGAGTGGCAGGTGCCTTCGCTCGCGGCGCAAGAAGAGTTTTGTCTTACGTGCCGCTTTTGGGCGTCGCTGCGATTCCGCCGGAAGTCGACGAGCCGAAGTCCACCGTGGTACGATATACGCATTCTTGCTTCTACTTATCGTTGATACACGTTCGTTCAACTCCGAACAATTGCACCGCTATCTTTGCTCGTGCAAATTCGAGCGAACGTTTAACCCTTCTTCGAGTTTCCCTACTAGGCCGCAGCATGAACCATACGGTTATTACCTAGGACAACATACTGAACGGTTCCCCTGATCCGGGCCTATTTCCGGCGCTGATTAACTGTTCCCAGGTGGCATGCACAACTTAATGGCTTTGGTATCCGCTCGTGGACGTCGTGTTATCGGTTCGAGAGGAGGACTGGCCTCGCTTAAATACTTGATTAGAGGGTGGATTAAATAGAAACCGGGCTTTGTATCGATCACCAATTGACGCAATTATGTCGTTGACTCCGAACACGTTGACTGTATCGTATTTCTACGATTGCTCGATCGTAAAACAGTTACCAGGCTTATCTGTCTAATAAAACCTGACCTATCGTATTAGACTTCGTCCTCGTCATCTTCTAATTTTGCGCAGTTTACGAGCTCTCGGAGATCGCTGCCTCTGCACGATGCGTTTCTCCTTCGTACAAGTAAATTCGATAATTGATCGCACCAGTCATTTTGAACAAGCTTTCACTTCGCTTCGCAACTAGTTAATTAAGATTGTACATTTAGATGTAATTAGTATCGCTTTAGCTTTCGTCTACTACATATTAATGACTATTGTCTGGAAGAATAACTTTGAGTCAATTGCTACATACCAAGACCTCTATAAATTTCTCGTTCATACATCGATCGATATTATTTTATTTACATCTAGCATTGTCTTATCGTTCGATATCGTTTTATATTTTACGTAATTATCCATTGTTCGACGCGTTTGAACGAAGAACAAAGGTAAACTGACACTCGCCGCGTAAAAATAGTCGCGAGCCGTATAAAGTCGAACAGTGGTGAAAGCTCGCAAAATGCTTTCTCGTCTAGCGCGAACAAGAATGTCCACTTGCAAAGACTACACTCGCGACCATTGTAATTTATGTACTCCGTGTACAGTCAAATGCGAACATGACTTGGAAACGGACTCTGAGGATTTCGATAGTTTAGAAAATGTAGGAACTCGGGGATTTGCAAATGTGAACATTCCGGAATTAAAAAATTGTCGAGTCGGTGTATATCTAAAGAAAGCCTACCCGAGTATGCACAGTACTTAATTGCGTGAAATCGGTAAGTAGGGTGCAGTTACGTTCATCCTTATCCAGAGAAAGCCCACGTTGCACCCGAGTGTACATCGACCAAGAGTAATCGTCAGATATCATACTTTTCGTGTTCGACGGCTGCTTCGAGTTCCAGCTGGCTGAACGCGTTTTAAGGTTTCGCGTATCGAATTATAACCGCGCTCGAACGGAATGAACGCGATATAACGTATCGCGTTAATCCGCGCAGAACTGTTTGGCGAATCGAGGAAAATTAATATCTGACCAGGAATACGTATTAGTCCTTTATCGGGGAGAAATTTAATCGCGTATGCCTAGCGTGACACACAATGCAAATTGAATTTATGCCCGATCAACGATCAAAGGCTGCCCGGAAACATTATTGAATTTTCGACTAACGCGAAAGCTTTCGGCCACCCTTGTTAAAATTCGATCATATTGTCTCGCGGAAAGAGCATCCGGATATACGCTCCTGTCCTTCCTTTCACGATTTTCGTTGTTCTTGGGAAATTTGCGTGCACGTTATACCGTTGCCAATTTGCGTGTACATTATAAACACTTCATTACATATTCCTAACGTTGTGTTCGGTCACGCTCGTTTAAGATACCTCGTCCCGAAGACGGTAAGATTCTTGGTTTTCGTGATAGATGAGTATCTCGATTATTAATGACTCTTCGAGTACAGAGTTAACTCGCGTGAAAAACGCGGCTAAACGAGCTAATTGGCGGGACTATTAATTACTTGGCACGCTACATTAATCTCGTGTTCGATTAGCGTGCAACGGCTAAAATGTTTCAGAAGATCGCGTCTTCTTTTTCGCGAAATCCACGAACAGAATTCGACTCGTCTTTCCTCTAGTTTAGATGTAATTTGCCGTGGGACACGCTCCGGTGGACCGAATAAGCGTTTCTGTCGTAATTCAATTCTGGGTTAGGTCGGTAAACGAAAGAAAGAGGAAAAGGGAAGAAAAAAAAATCAGGTTAAAAGAACAGATTCTATTCTAAACACGAAAGAAAATTTACGAGCGTGCGCGTTCGATTCGAGACAATGAGTAATCAGTGCAAGAAGGACGTACACATCGCTGATCTTCTATTTATCGAAAATGGGTTACATTATTTGAATGCGTTCACTGCCACGATAGTATCTGTACCTAGCACGACGAGAGTATTAACAATGCGCGATCAATCTTTTATTCGGAAAGATAACGAAATCGCATAGAATAAAATGCACGAGGAAATAATTAGCTGTCGCTGGCGTAAACCGATACCCAGATGCTTAGGGAGCTCTGAAAAATAATGCATTTTCGATCGTTATCGTTTCAGAAATGTATGTACTTGGCAGATATATCATCCCTGACTGTGAAACAGGCAACAGTTGTTGCACCAGCACGTGGCACGCGTCACCCCTGGCTTGCATTCTTTCTTTCGCTTTTTTTCGGGACAGGAAATTGATTCTAGGATCGGTCCTAATACAGCTTACCAGCTGTTGTGGGCGATGCCAGGATAATTCGCACGCTTCAATGGCCATAATGTCAAGCGATATTTCATCGTCGTCGAAACGTGCGGTGACACTGGGACCGTTGATAGATCGTGGCTCTAGATTAGGAAAATAGTCAATTAATTAGGGAAACATAATAGAGTTTGAAGTACGGTGTTGTATCGCCACCCGTTACGTTTCTACGCGTCGTAACGCCACGAGCTAAATCGCTACGCGATAAATTCGCTCTGGTTAGTATTTCAATAGCACGGTATTTGCGAAACGCTTCAAATAACAGTCGGTATTTCCACTAGCTGCGAAATGGAACCAAGGACTGGTGAAACTTTTTCGTGCAATATTCAGTAGAACACTTGGCTACGTGTTTCGAGCGACCGAAACTCGACGAGATCTACGATTCTCGTTTAAATATATATTCGGAACAGTCGTGGGTAGATGTGTGCGTAGGTTTTCTCTATCCTGTCACATCGGTGTGCGACAAAGTCGTTGCTCTAGAGAAATTTATCGGACACCGAGTGCTTTATAATCTAGCGGAGATCGGCGGGTGACGGTCAGCGACGCGATCCGTTCGAGCACGCGAGCTTCGTCGCGTTTGTCCGATCGATTTCTCGTTGTGAAAGAAAAGCAAGGGTAATCGGAAGTTTATTACCGGCGATGCTTCTTTCTTCCGTCGATTCATGTCGCGGACAATGGCCCGAACGACGATTCTGGCTCACCGCCAGCCTTCTTCTTTTCACCGTTGTCCTTTTAGCCTTCTCTCTGAAGTTTAGCCAAATTTGCAACGGCGATTCGCGAGTACTTTGACTCATTCGATTCGTCGGCCGTTCACCGAGAGAGGTCGAAAACCTTGGGAGAAAACTATTTCGAAACGTCCTGTACAATACCTGTAGACGGCGGCGAGTCTCTCTCTCCTTAGGCTAGTAGTTTCGTTGGTCGCTTTGAAAAATTGTGTACACGGTGCTGGCGAAACACGGGAATCAGGAACGTCTGAGAAAGAAAAAGAAAAAACACTCCGGTTTAGAAAGCCCTTGTACGCGACCCTTCAGGGGCTGTAATTCTTTAAGCGAGAAGCTTACCCCTTACGAAAATGCACGGGAGGAACGGCGAGAAGGGGTTTCACTTAACCAGACGATCGATACCGGGTCTGGGGACGATAAAGCACGCGCCGCGTTCCGCACGTCCGGTTTCTGTTTCCCTCTTCGGTTTCAACAATTGATTTCTCTCGTATTTCCGCGTCAAAATGCGAGTACGCTTACCTGAAATTACTAAACAGATCGAATAACAGATCACCGATTTCTTCTTTCGTCGAGTTCGCGTTCGAATAAAGGATCGAGCGAATTCGAGCGTAACGTTCTCTACTATTTTTATTCCATGGTTCGCACGATTCTTCGCGCGATAAAAACTTGACAGTAAGTCTAGTTAACCGAGAGGATATTTCGATAAAATCTCGTGTAAAACTTCCACTTCACCGGGTCGAGTAAGCCTTTTTATCGCTTCTTGCTCGTAATTTACACGAAGCCGTGAAATTTTACGCGCGATCATTGAACCGGAGTTATCAATAAAATCACGATCAATCACGTCGCGCTTGCCAAGTAATCGCTGACACAGTGACACGATTGGCCACCCCTGAAAAGGCGACGACGCTCGTACTTGGGCACCCTATGGTTCTCCCTTTGTGTACCCCCTGCGTGGTATCCTTCGTAGGGGCATCCACCCTCTCGTGAACCCCTGTTGTCTACGAGTCGCTAGGTTGTTCACCCTCCTTTCTATTCGAATCGGTCGCAAAGCGCGCTGCCCTCGCCGACCGTTAAGTTGGTCATCGTCGGCGAACGAACGAGAAAATAATATCGTGCCGCGAGCAAAACTTGATCCTCGACGATCCGGTCTTTAATCGATGTAGAATTTTTTCGAGAGCGGAACAATAGTATGAATGATTGGTGTTTGTTGCAGGGTGGAGAAGACGCGGAGAACGGATCAGCCACGGCAGGTAGCCCGGTCGAAGAGAAATCGGCAGTAAGTAGTCCAACAGCGGAGAACGAAGCCAGCCCAACAGCAGCGGCAGCGTCAACGCCGTCGGCCGAGACGAAGGAAGAGAGCCCAGCGTCTGCAGCTAGTAGCCCCGCGGACGAAAAGCAAGAGGAACCCACTCCCTCTGCCCCAACTCCCGTCCCTGTCGAGGAAAAGAAAGAGGAAGTCGAAAAAGTCGAGGCCGAGAAAAAAGTAGTCGAGGTCAGTCCAGCCGGTGGTCAGTTCGTACCGGGCCCGGTAGAAGTCTCCGTTTTCCGAGTCCAGACAGTCGCTACGCCGTCTATCATTGAGAGGAAAACCAGTGAGGATATTCCTTCCCTGCCCCCGTCCAGTCCGCCGCCAACCCCCATAGACGCGTCGCCTTTGCAGCAGGCTCAGCAGGCCGCTGCGACCGCGACGGCTCTCGCAGAGGCCTTCAACTTGCCTGCAGAGGCTGCTGACAAGGATTCTCCGACCAGCCTTCTACAAGCCTCCTCCTCTTCGCCTTCCTCCTGTCCAGAGCGTAACGACCCGTCAACCGAGACCGCCGCGGAATCTCTCGATGCGACTAGTCCCCCGCAGAGACCACCCGCTTCTTCCGCGGACGTAAACCCTCCAACGGAATCTAGTACTGTCCCTGCGAAGGCAGAAGCTCTGCCGGTGGTTGATACCGACTCGCGCGAGCGCGAATCCGCGATTACGGAAAATGCGAAATCCCCTTCCGACAGAGGTGACGGAGGAAAGACCGAAGGTCAGAATCCGTCGTCGACCGTCGTCGCGGACACGGACGTTGACGAACCCCGCGATAAACCAGTTCTTCCATCCGAGAGCACCGCGACACAGGGACCCGTGGAAGGTCCGGCATCGTCCTCGAGAAAAGAAACGGTGGATTTGGAGAATACCGAAGAGACCAAAGTCGAAGAGAATGTAATCGAGTCCGTTGAAACGCACGTTTCGAAATCGGACGTAGTTTGCAACGCGAATAATGCTCCGATGGTCGAGAGCGAAGCATCGGAAGCTGTGCCCGATGGCTCGGAGAAAGAGGAGCCTATCCCGTTCGAGAAGGAAAAGACGCCGGAAAGCGTGAGCGTGGCCGAACAGGTCGAGGAATTGGTTAAACAGGTGATCGAGCAGCCAGAGGTGATACGAGAAGAAGCGGTGAGAGAGGAGGTTGAACCCTCGGTCGTTGCGATGGACACGGTTCTGGAAACCGAAGAAGGTATGATACCGCTTTCGGAGGAGATCCTGGTAGAGGCTAAGCCTGCCGTGGTCATTCCAGAGGACGAGGACGTAACGGTGGAGACGAACGAGGAGATCGCGGTCACCGATGCCGAAGTCTCGAAACTGGTCAAGGAAGAGATCGAGATTATCGTGGAGGATAAATTGGAACCGGAAGTTGAACCCGATATCGTCGTACCCGTCGAAGAGATCCTCGTTGTCGAAGAGCCAGAAGACACGCTCGTTCCCGAAGAACCTGTCCACCCGACGACCGTCGTTATAGAGAAAGAGGCGGAGTTAGAAATAATCGAGATAAGCGACGAGGTAACCGAGGAGAAAGAATCGATGCCTCCGCCTGTACCAGAATCAGCCGTGCCTACTAGTCCTCGAGATACGTTAGATTCCGAGAACGCGAACCTCGAACACGATTCGAAAACAGTGCCTTCCTGCCTCGTAGACGACTCGAAAAGCCAGGATTTAGTCGTAGAAAGTAGCCAAGAGGTCGACGAGTCTCCTCGTTTGCCGGCAGAACAGATCGATAGCTCTCTCTCGGATATCCCGGTTCCAGCAGCAGACGAGTCCAGTCCCGCGAAAGAATCTCGACAAACGCCGTCCACGCTCGAACGCGTTCCCGGTCCTTCCGACGATCCGTTACCACCCCCGTTACCCGAACACGACGCTACCCAAGAACGCGCGGAGTCTCCCAAATATCCCTTGCCACCGGAAGAGCTCTCTTGCCCGATTAATGTGTCTGAAATGAAGAGTGAGCTTCCAGTTCCCGACGAGAACGACGCGCCCAGCCCGAGACACCCGACAGAGACACTTCTGACACCGCCTAGAAGTCCCAGTCCCCAGTCCAATGTCAGTATCGCGTCTGGCCTGACAACATCCACCAAAGACTCCTCGCAAACACAGTTATACGACGACCAGAGCAATCGAGAGTTCAAGATGGAATCGGTGTCGATAAGCCTCAATTCGTACAATGAATCCGACATTGAATTAAAGGAGAGGTTAGCCGAATCTCTGGTGGATACCGTGAACCAGGAAGAGAGCTCGGTTTCGTGTCAGTTGTCGAACAACGCCACGTCGTCAACAACTGTCCAGGAGACCCATCAGGTGACTAACATGTAACACAACCTCCTGGCATGAATTCAGGCAGCCAAAATACCTTTTTGGTGGCGCCTCGTTCCAAGTATCTCGTCGTACGGTCCAAGCACAAAACCAAAGCCGTCTCTCTGTGATATATTAGTCCGAGAATATATCGATTCTATCGTTTTTCCATTCACCTGGAATCATCTCTTTCTCTCCTTTCCTTTGCTTTCCTTTATTCGCCTTTCGCCCGGATAATTCCCTGTTCGCCGATCCTCCGCGTCGAATCCAAAAACGATCTCCATCCGACATGGTCACCATCACAAGAAACGTTCTCTCTCGACGAAGGATAACGCATCGAACGAGACTGAGACACTGTGACATCGACGTTTGTGGGTTTTTGCACGAACCTGATCCAAGTATTATTGTTCCTCGGCGTTCCCGTGCACGACCTGGAAATAGAAATCCGATCGATTCATCGTAACGGGTTCTTCCTGAGTGGAAACGTCCTTCTTTTCATCCTCGCCGTCCAACGATTAAGAGAGAGGAGAGGGGCCTCGTTAAATGCATCCTTCGTTCTGTCGAATAAAACGTGATTAACACAACTGTCTACTCTATGTTACTGACATACGTTATATCGTAAACCGTCCCTTGACGCTTCCACCAACCAGAACCACCCACCAAGAACAACCGTTACTGCCATTCATCACCTGTGTTGTTTGCCTCTTGGTTTTCTTGACAATATTAACACGACTTGTTATTCGAATCGAGGCGCTAAAAAACCGTAGAGCATCGTTAGCTCGACGCATAGATGAATACGAGAATCGCGCAAAGTAATCGAATGAAAAACGAAACGTTCGTTGCTGTGGTGCCCAAACGCTATATTAGTCGAGTTCTATCTTCCAAGTTTCCGTGTAGAAGATTTATACCTTGGTTACCTTTTTTTTCTTTGTCGGAACGCTGTTACTAATAATAACAACAATTTAGCCGCTCGACTTAGACGAATTTCATTAGCGTGAAATCTCATTGATAGACGTAAACTTTGAGACTAATCGTTACACGTACAATAAATTAGAGCTATACACGTTTAGAACTTATGGCATTAGAAAACTTGTACTTTATTATTAGACATCGATACTATCTCATGCTCTCTTTCCGTAATTGCATCTGTTGTGTCGTAAGCATCTTGTAATGCGCATGCCAGAGTTCTCTTATATCCAAGGGTTCACCAGAGCAGGGTTTTCCAATTCTTTGCGCTGTCCGAAGCATGAGGCACGATTTTCTGTCCAGCCATTCGAAATTCTATTTATTGTATGCAGAATGTCGATACAAGTCGAAAACGTGAAAAGAAATCTTTTCGAACGGGGCTACCCGTTCGACAAAATTCAATTCTAAGGTTCTGGTACAGTGGCGAGAATAAATGGCTTTCCTTTGTAAGGGGAAGTGGTAAAAGGAAGACAACGTTACACTAGGTAGCATTGTATTTTCCATGTACATGTACACTGGCGAGCACCGTCAATTTTTCTACAGAAAATATTCTTACTAACGAGCATTATCGGTAAGGTGGGTAACGAGCACGAATAGGCCTCGATGCACGCCGTTGTACATATGCATTTGAATGGCGGAGGGTGCTTCATAGTTCTCTTAGATTAGAAAATAATATCCGAAGGAGTAGTCGAAAATTACTAGACTAAAAAAAATTAAAATGTGGCGTCAGAAGTGGCTCGATGGAAATCTGTCTTTTTTCACGTCTTTTGTCCTCGTAGCATGCTGGGATTTGGACTTGCTGCGGAATCGTTCGGTTTCCTCGATCGTGAAACTAACGAGCAGTCGTATGTTTTACAGAGCACCCAGGAAACCGAGGCACCGGTAGAAAACAGCGTGGCTCGCGACAGCACGACAGAAAGTTCCGACGAAACTTCCAAGATTACATCTCCAGCCGTCCCAAGCGAAGTGGTGGTACCTGCCTCTCCACCTTCTGCACCAGCCATCACCGAGGATGTTGCCTCCGTAGCCAAGGTAACCTGTCGCGTTTGTCCCGTTTCTAGTTTCTGAACAGTCGTCGTTGCTTTATAAATAAACGCGAGACACCTTCGAATTAGCACACCCGTCTCTGCTATATTACGTGATGATCGCCAAAAGATCGTTCGCGCGCGTTTGCGTTAGCGATTCTGAGGCCATTAATTTTATTTAATGTGCAAAGAAGAATATTGAGCGAGGGGCCATCTGATTTAAAACTATAGTTGGGTTCATTTTCGCCAGTAATTTTATTGTGTCGTTTCGATGTCTTTTATTGATAGTTACATATCTTTCTCTTCTGTTAAAGGCTATCGAAGAGATGGACATAAGCGACAAGGCTGTTGCGGCGGCAACCATCGAATGTAACACAAACGTAAGTATTTTGTTTTGGCGTTAACTCTTTGCATTTCGAACCCTTTCACTCAACCCGTGCAACTTTGTTTCTGATTGTTCGCAGGAAATTATCGCGGACGCACATTACCAAAACAATATGAACGAATAAACGCCGCTAACCGAATTGTGTATTTTGGGAAGAAGAAAGTTCTTTTCTCTCGTTAAAACCAAAAAAGTATATTATATAGATATGTATATTTGGACCATTCCTGCAACTAAACAGAAAATAACGTTCTTTCGTTACGAGCAACAACAATAACAACTGGTAAAAAAGAAAAAAACAAAATGATAAAAAAAACATGGAACGACGACGATGTTACACCGCGACATCGCGAGAGCATATAGACTTTATAGTAGGCCTATTAATAATTATTAGACACGGCATTTGACGGCAGGGCGAAGTAGATAAACGTTCACGAAATGGCTATAGGGAAAGAACGAGCCGAATAAAACGGAAAACTAGATATTGTTTCAGGAAAATACAAACAATGTACTGCCGTTCCGCGGATAGTATTCTTGAAGCGGATTTTTTACTACTACCTTTTTTCCACGCGATCGATTAAATAATAAATCTCCCAACGCATTGGGCCGTGCCTATTCGCGCGGGTCGTAATCGTGGTGGCCCTGCTGTGTAAAAATTTCGTAAACCGTCATTGTTACTGAAACGCCAAGTCGAACTGTGTGATCATCGCGCGACGGACGAGCGAGATAACAGTGAACATTCGAATAAAAACATCGTTTGTCGGGTAATTCCAGAGAAAAAAATACACAAATGTACTCATTGAATCGCGTGCGCCCTCCCGTAACTGTATTGCACATTGCTGTTGGCTATGTCGAAAGAGTGTAAAAGGAAGAGAAAATTGTAACGGAGGAAAAGATCAGAGACTGAGAGAGAGAGAGTAAGAGGAAAAGATGTGCGTGTGCGTTCTGTATGTATGAGAAGAGAGAGAGTGCGAAGGAATGAAAATTGAGCGATGAGAAAAGACAGGAAAATGTGAAAGAAGAACACTAAAATGCGTCTTTTTGCCAGAATATAAACAGGAAATGAGAGAGAGAAAGAGCGAAGGGAAGAGTAAAATAAGACGGGAGAAAGCAGAGCGAGGACGAAATTATTACAGGATATTACGTCAAAAAAAAACGTCTCGAGTGATGAAACACTCGGGTCGCGACTTTTTTTAAAGGATAACGAAGTCGATGATTTTGCTCGTATTTCTTATGCGGTCCTTGCGTTATCTTTTTTTTATACAATTGTGTACACAATCGAGAGAGACATGGTTTTACGTTGTAACGAGGAAATGCACACTTCTACGTATGACTTTGGTACGCGCGAGCACACGACACACAATCACACATGCAAGCAAGTATCATGCAACACACGAGAAACACACAGTATGTCGAGACAGTGTAAGTGATATATAATCTAGACATAGAAGAAAAGCGTTTGTGTAAATTCGGCGTTTTGATCGAAATGCTCTTACTACTTTCTCCATACGAGAATTACTTACGAGGAAGCCTATTCGTAATTTTATAATAATCATTAAAAAAAAAAATATCGCCTAACTACAATTACGAGAAACATGCACAATTACCACGTAACAAAAAAAGAACGGGGATATTCGTTTATACAGATTTTTCAGAAGTAAATTAATTCCGTACGAAAGCTTTTTTTATTAAGACCGTAGCGTAGTTCGTAAAGTTTAAACGAAAAAAAAGCGCGCATATATACATGTAAAATGCTCCAAATCTCTCAAGAATAACTGTAAGTGTTACAATTGGAGCGAGCGTTCACTGTGCCCGCGACCGGCATTGATTTTTAAACGATATATTAATGAGTAAGGAGAAAGAGGTAAAATTTAAAGTTGTATAGTAAAACCTTTTCATTAAATATATTGTCCGTAATGATCTTTACAACGAAATTTACCGTTTTTTCGAGACAAGTTTTGGCGACGAGAGCGAACTTTTTTATTTGAAGAAAAAAAAAAACGAAAAAAGAAATGAAAAAAAATCCTTGAACCCGACTGATCTCTGTGCACTCGAACTATTAATCGTTTCGTTTCTGAGGCGCCTTCGACGCAAGCCATTTCGTTTATCTATTTTGCTTCGTCGGATAATACAAAATTGTAAACGAGACATCCGAGTCGAACACGCCTCAGACACAGACCAACAGTCTTCAGTATCTTCGATGAGCAGTTATAATAGTAATTAAACTATTCTACATTTATCTATAACCTATAATAAACTGTGAAACACGTGTACGATCGTGTGTTTTTATTTCATCTTAAAATCCTATTACAATCGTCTAACGGTAGTGAAAAAGAATAATTCGTTATTTTATTTACAATATTGCATTTACATAAAACTTATTGCACTATGCTTTCCATTGCATTTATAAACATATCCAACTCATCTTTATTTAATTCCAAACCTAAGATACGTTTCGAATCATTATTTTCGACGACGAGATCCAACTGAAGAAGCGGTTCTCTTAAGGAAGCTAATTTACTGGAACCCATAACAAGCTGTAACAGGTAAGCAAATTAATAAATAATATATACCTATGTTTGCCTTTTATAGCTTACCTTCAATCTCCAATCAAAATCAGTTACTGTTTCACCTTTCTCTTTAGAATATTCTTTTAACAAAGCATCAGTTAATTGTTCCCTTCTCACTTTCAAACAAGTTAATATATTCTGTTGTACATGCTCTGGAAGCTCATGATACTCTTGAGGCATCTAAAAAGTATTATATTATTATAGATAAAACTTTACATGGATCATGTAAAATGTAATTGTACCTTTTCTTCTGTTAAATACAAGGAAGCTGGATTTTTTAAAAGCATAGATATCAATTTATATGTTTCTTCATATTCTCCCTTATTCCAATCCATGCTGTTCGCAAACTTATGATAAGATGGTCCTGGTCTTCCACATATTTCGTCCACACAAGCATGTAGCAACTAAATTATACAAACTGATGTTATGACTGTAAATAATTAATGTAATAAAGTGTCAAAGTTCATTAACCTGTACTTACTTCTTTGAGAACATGAATTTTATCCTCACTGAAGAGGTTAAGGTACAAAGTTCGTGAAGTTTCCATCATTGCTGTCTTTACACAACTTTCAATCGTAGTTGCAGTAATAAATAATAAAATTTAATAAAAGTTCTTGTATAAAATATCATTGGAATATGTTATTAAACATGTATTTATTGTACATGATTCACGGTTATGACTTTACATTACTATTTAAACAATTCATAAAATAAACACCGATTACAAAACTATTACAAACAGCTTTACGACGTACAACTATAAAATTTCATATTCTATCCATAATTTCCTCTAAATTAACGTTTGCATTATGACATTTCCAATCAAAGCACACAACAAAACATTAACAATTCTACATAGCCGCCACCTAGGGTTGGAAACAACAACATTTTAGATGACATTTTTAGCGACGTCGGTATTGCAAATTGTCTGATATGAATTACTCCTGATAAGCATTTTCATATTATGCAATCTGATATACCGACATCGTCGAAAACATTATTTTTTGATAATACCGACGTCGGTATAACGTCGGTATAATAGAAAGCTGTTAGATGAAAATTACATCAAATAACGAATAAAAAATCTGGATTATTCTTGAATTATCATTCATTCATGAATAAGAAATAACGAAATCAGTCCCTACTCACGTAATCAGAATAAATCGAATTTATTCGATACGTTTATTCGTTATGACAAAAAAATAATGGATAAAATATGGAAAATTATTTTCGTTCGATATTGTGATGATGAAAAAGAACAATTTCTCATTTTTAAAAAATTAAATAACTTTTCTATTCAACAAATAAAAATTTCGGGTCCTATACTAATTGTGAGATATTAATAAATAATCATTTTGCAACATATCTGCAAGATTAAGTTAAAAAAAATTAATAAATTTAAATAATTACAACAATAAATTTATTAATAAACTACCAAAAAATATAAAATTATAAAGAATATGACGTTAGAATACTTATACAGCAACCAATGAGAGTGGCTGCACGCTATTGGTGGATTACATGATGTCTGATTGGCTACTGTACACTAGCAATCACTCTTGCACTTCGATTTGATCTATTGGTCGATTACGTGATGTCTAATTGGCTACTGTAAACTACCAATCGCACTTGCACTTGAAGAGGTCGCCGCTGCTCAGTTTTGTTTTGGAAGTCGAGGAGGTCGGATCGGTCCTGTCAACACTTACCGGTACGAGTCAAGGGTTTACTTTACCGATATTGTGCTTGTCCCTGTATTACCTACTGTGCTTTAATAAGTGTTTAGTGTGTTTTAATAAATATTTTTTAATAAATATGCGGGTGTATTAACAAATTTTATGGTGTGATTCTACAAGTGTCAGTGACTTAACCAGTGTGTTACCTGCATGCATATACGGATATATTAGTGTACCTAGTGTGTTATTACTAGTGTTCAGTGTGCTTTAATAATTATTTTTTATTAATTATGGGGGTGTATTAATAAAATTTATGGTGTGGTTCTACAAGTATCAGTGACTTTACTAGTGTGTTTCCTTAAGTGATTGTGCATGTGTATACGGATTTATTACTGTGTTTTATGGTGCGGTTATTTGAATGTTTTATTAATTTTTTACTGTTTTAATGTATTTTGTGGAGTGATTATTTAAGTGCTTTTACAAACTGTTATTGGGTGTTGGTGTACTTTATGCAATGATTATTTAAGTGTTTTGGCATAGTGTTACTGGTGCTTTAGTGTACTTTATGCAATGATCATTTAAGTGTTTTGACATATTGTTACTGGTGGTTTAGTGTATTATGTAGAATGATTATTTAAGTGTTTTGACATATTGTTACTGGTGTTTTAATATATTTTATGGAGTGGTTATTTAAATGTTTTGACTACACGTTTTGATATACATTTGCAAATTTATTACTGGTTTTTGTAATGTAGTACTGCATGCATGCTTAACTTGTTTATTAACTGTTTGCGTTTCAAAAATGTATACGTTACTCGAAATGCAAATTGATTGACAGTTACTAAATTGTTGTCCTGCTATGATTACAGGTCACGCTGCCAATCCAATGGACAAACTGCCAAATCCAAACGTTGCCAAAGCAGTCCAAAGCAGTCCAAAGCAGTCCAAATCTCTGATGCTTTACCGGTAAAGCGATCGCAGTGGCGCAAGTCAGCGATCGGTGAGTCGCATGCTTTATGGTTCCTCCGGTTCCCATCATGTCGTAGGACGAATGGTCCGAAGCGACACGGGAACTGGTTGTATTTTATATTTTTGAGCGAGCATAGTGACCACGACTGTACGATCGTGCAAAATTCGTACAAACTGTTTATTATATTTATTAGCTCAGGTCAGGGTTTTCTTGTACATCGCGTTTTAACTTAACTGCTTTACGAATCAAATTAAAATTAGTATATTGAAGTCGGATGACCCTCCGATTTCACAGTAGTTTTCGAGTCATTTTGATAAAGTTATCGAGTCACTTTCAATTTTTACGTACGCGTGAAAATTTTTTAAATAAATGTACAAGAAAGTATCGCGAGAAACAGATTTCGATATCAAAGTTATTTATGAATGTTTGAGTCATTTAGAAATTTACTTTGATATCATAAATCTGTTAAGAATGAAACTACCGATATACTTAGATTTTTGCAAAGTGATCTTCCATTTTCCATTTTGAAAGTTTTTTGAAGTTAGAGTCAATTTTTGCTGGAAGACACTTTATTAGCATGTTTCTAATCATATTTTTTAGCTCAGGATTTTCAGCACACATGAAGAAAACTGGTAGGTCAAAATACA
This sequence comes from Megachile rotundata, assembly GCF_050947335.1. Lineage (NCBI taxonomy): Eukaryota > Metazoa > Arthropoda > Insecta > Hymenoptera > Megachilidae > Megachile > Megachile rotundata. The sequence goes on along the minus strand of NC_134989.1, from coordinate 17,492,569 downwards.
TGTGGCCGTGTTCATTTTTATGCTCTATACTCATGCGCGTGCTTAGATGCTACTCGCATGGGTTAGGGCAGGTGGACACGGTTTAGTTTTAAGATGTTTAGCGATCGACAAATTGACAGTGAATTATCGACACAAGTTACACGTGTGTGTGTGGTTAGGTCGTGGACCTTGTGTCGATTAAACTGTAGATTTACTTTTTAAATTTTACAAAATTCTATTTGAAAATGCATAGAAAATGCAAGTCGAGTCATTTGAAAATGCATACAAAATGCAAGTAGAGTCATTTGAAAATTTTATAAATTAATTAAGTTATAAAATTGTATGAGTAGTTTAAATTATTACATGTGCATATTACATTGAATATTCGAAAGAGTACGAAAATGAAATATGTATGTTCACTGTCGATTGTCGATCGATTTCAGCAAAAAGGTATGAACTTAGAGTGTGAATGTAGTATTGAACTCGGGTGTCGGAGACGTCCCGGGACGTACTCCCTAGGATTAGGCTTATTTGCACCCGGGTGGTATGTGTGAGAACCGTGGAGTGTGTTTTTGTGAGAATGGACTTTGCAATTTTTTAAATATAGCGATAGGCAGGCAGGTAGCTTACTTCTGGTGTGAATGAGTTAGTTTTAAGTAGGTAGGGCCAGAGCAAGCTTTCACGTTTCTCTATCCTCCTCTCTCACACGTGAGATGCTTGCATCTGGGGGGTTTACGAAAAATCGAGAAGAGAAAAATTAAATATAAATTGTATTTAATATCTCTTGAACTCGATTGTTCGTTCAGGCCAGGCCTTTTAGTTTGTAAGTCGCAGTCGGGTTCTAGATCCGACTGCAAAAATGAAGTATACAGTGAAGTGAAGCGAAGTGTAGTGAAATAAAATAATCTGCTCGGACATTCTTTTACGGACAGCGCATTCTAAGAATCGCTGGTCGTATATCTTTTTTGAGTATTTTTTAACTTATTAGATATTACATAAAATTTCGATTTTGTTATCGATCGAAATAAATGGATAGTAATGCAATTTTATTTTTATAAAATTGTCTGCTATCTGTTTATGGAGATTTATAGCAAAATCGAGAATTTATGTAATTGAAAAGTAAGAATGTCCGAGTTACCGTAAAATTTCGCGAGTGATTTTTGTGAGGCTTTGCCGAAGAGAGAAGAGGCTATATGCCGAAGAGCCCCGGCAAAATTTGCCAAAGAAGAGGGGAACTATTAATGGCTATCCATCTTAGGATGGACAGTCATTTGTCACTATGCTCGCTATTATTTTCTTGTATTTTACATGTGCTTTTTGAACGATACGAAATGTATCGTCACGTTTTGCTCGAATTTTTACGAGCATAGCCACTCGCGATTTTATTTGTATCCCTTCGCGATTCGAGATTTTTATGCCCTCCCAATTAAATTTCAAGATTAGAGATTTTTGCATGACTTCGCGATTAAATTTTGAGATTAGAGATTTGCATATCCCTTCGCGATTATATTTCGAGATACGATATTTGTATATCCCTTCGCGATTTTAATTTCCCTCAATTTTATGTGTTAATTATTTTTCTCTGTTTCAGGAATTGATTTTGTATAAAATGTTTTATTGTTGATTGATCTTGAATTCGTAATTTTTATTGTGTTTTCTGCTTTTCGATATTGTCGTTTTACTCTTTTTCCTACAATTGTATAGGTTAATAAACTTTTGTCTGTTTCAGAATTTAATTTTTGGTAAGTTCTTAAATTGATCGAAATTTTCTATGTTAATAAATTTTTGTGAGTTTCAGAATTTAATTCTTGATAAGTTGTTCTCTCTTCTTAAATTTCTGTGCTAATAAATTTTTGTCTGTTTTAGTATTTCTTCTTTCGTAAGTTATGTTGTCTCCTCAAATCCGCAATTTTCATTGCGTTTTGTATTTTTTGAAATTCTTGTACGAAATAAAGAAAAATTTTCCTCCTCCTCCCACAATTTTCTGTGTTAATAGAATTTTGTCTGTTACAGATTTTTATTTTATGTAAGTAATTCAATATTTCATAATTGTCATAATTATTCTTCTTGTCTATTTCAGATATTTATTTCAAGTAAGTAATGAAATCATTCATTTTTGTCTGAATAATTTTTATTTATTTCAGCATTTTATTTTTGGTAAGTTATGTACAGTGCATTAGTTTTACATTAATTCCGAGCTGTGGGAGGCAGGGTGGGCTTGGGCGCAGGTTTTTCGTCACACGTGGCGAAAAGCTTGCGCAAAGTGCCTTTTGTTCTAACTTGCACTTATCTTTACAAATATTCTTTTACTTGTTACATATTAGATTGTAGTAGTAGCCATTTTTATTGTCAATTGCTCGAAACTTAAATGAAAGTTCTTCCAACTTTCTTCTTTACCCCTTTTCTCTACAAAGTTTTAAATTATACAAGTGCAATTTTAGAACAAAAGGCACACTTAGGGCTTAATCATTTTTGTATGTTTCAGGTTTGTATTTTATCTAAGTAATTTTTAGTGTTTCATATTTGTTCTAATTATTTTTTGTGTGTTTCAGGACTTAATTTTACACAAGCAATTTTCAATGTTTCATATGTGTCTTAATTGCATTTGTATGTTTCAGGGTTCTATTTTTACGATACTTGTTTGTTTTAATTTCATCGAGATGTCTTAGGTGTTTATGTTAACAATTCTTGTTTGTCTTAATTTCATTCAGATGTTTCAGGTTTTTATTTTAACTAGGTAATTTTGCATTTCCTTTTCTATTTCCTTTTTTTATTGTCACACCTCCTTATTTTGCAGGTAATGAATAGTTCACCATTGAAGACATCGATCATCGGGGGATCATCGAGGGATCATCGAGGGATGCGTGCGCTAGTTTTAAGTTAATTTTATGCGTGCGCTAGTTTTAAGTTGATTTTATGCGTGCGTTAATTTTAAGTTAATTGTAATCGTGTGGGAAGGGAGGGTGGGTCCTTGTAAGTACCTCTCATTCCAACTTGCACTCATCTTCTCAATTCTCAATCTTTGTACGCGTTAGCTTGTAGTATACCCACTTATTTTTTGTCAATCGTTCTGCGCCCAAGTGGATCATTGGGGGTTCACAGCGCTGTGAACACGCGGTAGAGGTGAGCTGCAAGTGCCGGTGTAGCGCGAGTGATATTCTTTGCCCGGCGGGGCCGAACGGGGGGAGCACCTCTCATAGCATGATGTGCCCCCCCGATCTGCCGCCATACTGCCAAGGGGCATCACGGCAAGGGTGTCCTCTGTATAAGTCGCCCGCGCGTCAGAAATGGGAAACCCTCCGCCAACTGGGGTGTATCACTCGTTCTTACCAAAGGTATCTTCGGTTCATCTTTGCCGTCGTGGTTCACGTAAGCCACTATGGGCTACCCTTTGACCCATGGAAAGCAAGGTTCGCTTGGCGAAAAATAATGGTCCCCTTTTTTAATAGAAAGTTCTTCTAACTTTCTTTTCTTTTAGTAGAAAGTTCTTCTAACTTTCTTTGCTTTTAGTAGAAAGTTCTTCTAACTTTCTTATTTCCCTTTGCTTTTTGAATTCGTCATAGATTATTTGAGTGCAATCTTAGAATGAGAGGTACCGTGCGGCGTTTAGAATAAGTTAAGCGTGCGTGTGTGGGATCCCATGCGATTTGTATTAAGTTAATGTATGTGCGTGAGCGTGTGTGATACAAGTTCTTTACTGGATTGTGGTAAAGAACTTGTATGTGCGAGCCTATGAGCTAAGTAGAGTCGGAACTCATTTATCCTTCTGATAAATGAGGTATTGCAATTGGAGGGTGGTAGGGATTTGGAGTTAGGGTGGGTCACTCTCTAACGTAGCCACCTCCTCGTGGTGTGACCCGGTAATCGATGTCGATTTCTAAATATTTTTCACGAAATTAACTTTAGAAAACGATATCGAGCTAAGAGCTACGATTATAACTTCTCAATTTCATGTCTAAATTACATTAATTCCGAGCTGTGGGAGGAAGGGTGGGCTCGGGCGCAGGTTTTTCGTCACGTCATGTGGCGAAAAGCTTGCGCACATTGTAAGTGCCTCTTATTCGAAATTGCACTCATCTTTGTCACAATTTTTTAACTTACATATTAGATTTTTGCATAGTAATAGTTTGTTAGCCTTTTCTTAATTTGTTCAAACTTGGAAGAAAGTTCTTACAACTTTCTTCCTTTTCTACTTTTTTCCATAGTTTCTTTACAAAGTTTCATTTACAAAGTTTCTTTACAAAGTTTTATATGAGAGTGCAATTTTAGAATAAGAGGTACACGTAGGGCATTTAGAAAATGTATTACAGTATGAGTGAATGTTATTTTTATATATTTCAGGTTTTTTTTATGTAAATAAATTTTAATGATTTATATTTTGTCTTAACTATTTTTATCTGTTTCAGGAATTTATTTTATGCAAGTAACTTCTAATGTTTCTTATTTGTCTTAATTATCTTTGTATGTTACAGATTTTCATTTCAACAGTTCGTGTTAGTCTTAATTTCATTCAGATGTTTCATGTTTTTATTTTAACTAAATAATCTTGCATTTCCTTTTTTTATTGTCATACCTACTTATTGTACAGGTACTGAATAGTTCATCATTGAAGACATCGATCATCGAGGGATCATCGAGGGATGCGTGCGCTAGTTTTAAGCTAATTTTTTGCGTGCGCTAGTTTTAAGTTACTTTTATGCGTGCGTTAGTTTTAAGTTAAGTGTGCTCGTGGGCAGGGCGGGTGGGTCCCTGTAAGTACCTCTCATTCCAACTTGCGCTCATCGTTCCAATTCTCCAACTTTGTACGCGTTAGCTTGTAGTATACCCCGTTATTTTTTGTCAATCGGTCCGAACCCAAGTGGATCATTGGGGGTTCATAGCGCTGTGAACACGGGCAGAGGTGAGCTGCAAGTACTGGTGTAGCGCCAGGGACACATCTCTGCGGGGCCGATCGATTGATGTTCCGTCTCGATCGGGTGCCTCAGGGCAGGGTTTCCTCTCTGCAGTAAGACTTACCTAAAACGTAAGCTGGGAGAAATGGGAAACTTTCCGCGGATGTGTCACTCGTTCTTGCCAGTATTTTCGGTTCATCTCTGTCTCGTGGTTCACGTAAGACACTATGCACTACCCTTTGACCCATGGAAGGCGAGGTTCACTTGGCGAAAAATACTCATCCCCTTTTTTCACAGAAAGTTCTTCTAACTTTCTTTTTTTTGTGACAGAAAGTTCTTTTAACTTTCGTTAGCTTCTAGTATTCCCCGTTATTTTTTGTCAATCGTTCTGCGCCCAAGTGGATCATGGGGGGTTCACAGCGCTGTGAACACGCGGTAGAGGTGAGCTGCAAGTGCCGGTGTAGGGCGAGTGATATTCTTTGCCCGGCGGGGCGGATCGGGGTTGGCACCTCTCATACTCTGATGTGCCTCCCCGACCCGCCGCCATTCTGCCAAGGGGCATCACGGTCTGGGTATCCTCTCTGTGGTAAGACGCGAGAGCGCTGGGGGAAATGGGAACCCTCCGCCAACTGGGGTGTATCACTCGTTCTTGCCAAAGGTATCTTCGGTTCATCTTTGCCGTCGTGGTTCACGTAAGCCACTATGGGCTACCCTTTGACCCATGGAAAGCAAAGTTCGCTTGGCGAAAAATACTCTTCCCCTTTTCTCAGAGAAAGTTCTTCTAACTTTCTTTTCTTTTAGTAGAAAGTTCTTCTAACTTTCTTATTTCCCTTTGCTTTTTGATTTCGTCATAAATTATTTGAGTGCAATCTTAGAATGAGAGGTACCGTGCGGCGTTTAGAATAAGTTAAGCGTGCGTGTGTGGGATCCCATGCGATTATTATTAAGTTAATGTATGTGTGTGTGTGTGTGTAATACAAGTTCTTTGCTGGATTGTGGTAAAGAATTTGTATATTGTTGCGAGCCCACGGGCTAAGTAGAGTCGGAACTCACTTATCCTTCTGATAAATGAGGTTGCATTTGGAGGGAGGAAGGGATTTGGAGTTAGGGTGGGTCGCTATCGTAGCCACCTCCACGTGGTGTGACCTGGTAATTGGTATAGTTGTCTGAAGGCTTTAAAAAATCTTCAGAGACCTATATCGAGCTAAGAGCTACGATTAGAATTTAATTTGGAATTAGAATTTAGAATTTAAGAGCGACGATTGTAATTTTACTTATAATATACGGGTGTCCCACAATTAGTGTAGGACCCGAAAGGGGGTGGTCTTCTTTTATTATAAAAGAATGTTCAGTGGTCCCTCAGCTACTTTTTCGCATTATATTTGTTCAGATTTTTAATGAAATTAATTAGTTATTAAGTAATGACCTAAGGCCAGCCACGGTGACAAGTGGTATACACGAGGTCATTTAGAATAATTAATTACGCGTTTTGTGAATATATTTTGTGCACTTTTATGATTGAAGAGGGATCAGCAATGCATTATTTACATGGTTCGATCATAAAAGTTCATAAATAATGTTCGGGTAATGAGTAATTAATTATTTTGTGTCAGCATTGCGATACGTACATGAGCTGCCTACGTCAATTCTTCTGCGGATGTAAAGTGCAATATTTCGGCACATTAACGACGTAGTATGGTTCCTGGGGCATTTAGAAACAAATTCCTATTAGGGTTTGATGCGTTTTAATGCCTAATAAAGCCAGAAAATGAATTTTTTTCGAATTCGGTCCAAAACGGTACAGGTGGCGCCATCTAGCGGCGAGCGGCGGAACCACGAAAAACTAAAATTTCGATTTTCTCGAAAACTAGGGACTTTTCCGAAATTCAGAGATATACAAATTCTTCCTTGTCGTCTACGGAATCGAACGAATCTAATTATAGATGGCTAGGACCATTATTAAAGAAAATAGAAAAATAGCCCATTTCATGGACTAAAAAATTGCCGTCCATCTAGCGGTGAAAGTTGGAACTACAAAAATAGAAAATCCCGATTTTCTCGAAACCTAGAGACTTTTCCAAAATTCCGAGATATACAAATTGTTCCTTGTGGCCTAAGGAATCGAACGAATCTAATTATAGCCTGCTAGGACCATTATTAAAGAAAATAGAAAAATAGCCCATTTCGTGGACTAAAAAATTGCCGTCCATCTAGCGGTGGAAGTTGGAACTACAAAAATATAAAAATGCGATTTTCCCGAAAATTGGCGAACATTGAGTACTTCTGAGAGTCAGAAAGTGTTATGTGATCGCATTAGAAGCGAAATAATGCAATAAAAGTTTCCTGGAAGCTTTAATAAAGAAAATAAAAAAAATGTCATTTTATGGAGAAAATTTGTGGCGCCATCTAGCGGCGAAACTGCGAACTAAACTGAAAAAACGTATGTCCGAACACGTACCAAAGGGGCCAAATAAAAATTGATTTTCTGGGCTTAATAGGCAAAAAAATGTATAACTTATTGAACAAAAACTGCTTTAAAATGTCTAAAGAAGCATACTACGTCGTCAAAGTTGTGAAATATTACCTTCTATATTTTTCCTTAACGCGTGTTCGGACATACGTTTTTTCAGTTTAGTTCGCAGTTTCGCCGCTAGATGGCGCCACAAATTTTCTCCATAAAATGACATTTTTTTTATTTTCTTTATTAAAGCTTCCAGGAAACTTTTATTGCATTATTTCGCTTCTAATGCGATCACATAACACTTTCTGACTCTCAGAAGTACTCAATGTTCGCCAATTTTCGGGAAAATCGCATTTTTATATTTTTGTAGTTCCAACTTTCACCGCTAGATGGACGGCAATTTTTTAGTCCATGAAATGGGCTATTTTTCTATTTTCTTTAATAATGGTCGTAGCCAGCTATAATTAAATTCGTTCGATTCCGTAGGCGACAAGGAAGAATTTGTATATCTCAGAATTTCGGAAAAGTCCCTAGTTTTCGAGAAAATCGAAATTTTAGTTTTTCGTAGTTCCGCCGCTCGCCGCTAGATGGCGCCACCTGTACCGTTTTGGACCGAATTCGACAAAAATTCATTTTCTGGCTTTATTAGGCATCAAAACGCATCAAACCCTAATAGAAATTTGTTTCTAAGTGCCCCAGGAACCATACTACGTCGTCAATGTGCCGAAATATTCATTTTTTTATTTTCCTTATATGCGTGTACGGGCCCTTATGTTTTAGGTTTAGTTCGCCCGTTTCGTCGCTGGATGGATGCCAATTTTTTTGTCCATAAATTGCGCTATTTGTAACGATTTGCTACTGTCCACGGAGTCGAAGTTCAAAATTGACCGTTAATTTCCACTCATATTATAATCAATTATGCCAATAAAATTAATTATATTAATTGAATTGAACCGGAAACGATACATGTGGCGCCGCCTCGCGATACAAATGGAAACTAATTAAAGTGCAGTTTCAAAAGTGTGTAGTTCAACCTGTTCGCCGGACAGATGGCGCCACCAGTTCAATTTTTTTTTTAATTTAAATAATATCGATTTTATTGATTAATATGCTATATATTCATTAATATTAATTTTATACTGAAAAAAAAGAGCTTGTTTGCTTATTTGATTTCGATTAAATGTAAAAATACGTGGTCTGGTAAGTCCGAATTTTAGTCTGGATAGAAGAAAATACTACATGGTATACTTAAACGTAAGTTGCGATTTTATTGAAACGATAATAATGAATTTCTTTATACAACATTACTGTTTGATTTGCTGTCTATGTCTATATATATATATATGTATGTATATATATATATACCTATTGCTTAGAATCGGTAGCGAGTACAACAGCAAGCTGAATGTCGAGTGGCGTCCTGTATAATATTAACAGTAAAGTATTCGGCACCAAAAGTAGGTCGAACGTCCTCGATTTACCGCGTACTTTCGAGTATAGATCGAACTTGAAAAATCGGATCTTTAGCAGCACGAGAAGTCGTGTAAAAAGCAATTGACACTTTGAAAATTGCGCTTCTACCATGCTCGAAGCTCGAAATATATCGTAACCAAAATTTCAGAAGAGCGAAAGTGCAAATCGATCTATACGCGAATCGTACACGTGTTCATCGGCTTATAAATGCTGAATCAGCTATCGGTTTCGCGATCAAATCGACTACTACGTACGTGTATACTACGATAAAGTATATAAAAGCGTACAAAACACGTTTAAGGGGTGCGAAATAGCCGCGGCTCGAACTTCGCGTTCTGCCAGTCGTTTCTTTCTGTTTCTTTTTCTCGTATACTTGAATTATTTCTTCGGAGGTTCGTTAGTAGTCTGTACAGGTGGGCGATGATCCTGCGGTTGGTCCATTGAGAACAAAATACATTTAAATCTCGCTAATATTAGTAGAAATTTGTAACACTACGAAATCGATAGATGGACAGATCTGTACAATCACGGTCTGCACAATACGCTCTCGATTATGTTCACGATCCATTTATGACCCATCCACTTGGTGCCAAGTAAGAATGGATCTTAAACGGGTCGGTACTTAGATGGTCCTCCGATTACACGTTTGAGCGTGTGGCGATTAAGACGATTGTCTTACTCCGTCGTTCGATTAAGGGTTTGTTCATTCTCTCCAATAGAAACCTTCTCCATGGACTTGAACGCAAACGTAAAAAAATACGAGTACAATTAAGGGATCTACATTATTAATTCTGCGCGACCGTTTCTCGTCTTTGCAATTCTCTCGCTTTGGTATAGGACACTCGATGTCGATCGCGTCTTCGTCTCGCGCAGAATACACAGGCAGGATCTTAGACTAGGCTCATGGTCCGATCTTTGTTTCGCTCTTCTTCGTTACGTTACGAGTAATCGAGACGTCTCTTGCCGCGTAAAACTGCCATCGCTCAGATCTACGACTCCCAGATATTCATCGGGGAAAAATTATAAACGCTCGCGAATTTTCTCGCTCGTTTCGTTCTTACGCACGACGAGTTTCGAACGCGATTAAACTATCTAGCGTGCAACGTCGATCTTCGCCCGAGAATGCTCGATGATGTTTTCGATCATTCTACGAGAACATACAGGATGAATCGCGTTAATTGAAACCACCCGCGCGACTTCGTATCGTCGATTCCAAAGGAAAATGGGGTGAAACGAATGTCTCGTAGTTCGGAGAGTATTTTGAAGTTTAAGATGGCTTGAAAATCGAGCAAAGTACGATTTAAATACTGCACAGCATGAATTTCGAACCACGTACATTCGTAATGCGACAATTTACGCGTTCCATCCTTCGCGTAAAGAAATTCGAGGCATTCGACAAGAAAATATTTCACTAAACTTTAATAACTAAAGCATTCCTATCGCTACTCGTGATTTATCACCGGTTTCTCGTCGAACGATCCTCGTCGATAACGATAGTATAAAAAACAGGAGGGGCATTAGAATATAGCGTTAAGATCGCAGGGACATATTTATACGTAACTTCGTCGAGAGTTACGTATACGTGCAATCGAGTCTGTGATAAAAGGCACTCGGAAAGAAAATGGCACCGTCGATTATTCTCCACTCTGGACCTCGTTCTTCGTTCTCTTTGTTGCTCCTCTTTTGGCACTTGTCATACCGTCGTCTTCTTCGCGTCCTAACTCCTGTACCAGTGGTTCGAAGTCCTATGGTAATTGGCGATTTTGTCGAATTTATCCTTTTTCCGAGGACATTTACCCTGTTGTCGCATATACTCGCCAAACTCGCAGCTGGGCAACGCGCATTCGTCGTGCTGTATGCATCTGTGAAATGGACGCGGAAAATCAGTAGGGACATACTTGGAAGTTTCGAATCGCTAATATTAGCCTGCTGCATACGTTTCGTCGATCCTTTAGTAACCTTATGCTCGATCCGTCAACGGCGATCCTCAGATTTTTCGCGAGTACTCGCAATTATTTTTGTCACGACTTAATAAAGCGCCGAGAGTCTCGCAAAAATTGTAATTAACCGCGCGGTATATTAATGTTACTTTCATTTATCTCACTGACTCGGCGAATGTATTTTCTGTGCAACGATCTCAAGTTATGCAGCGGTCTAATAATAGAACACGGACTATCGCATTCCACGATATACTCACAATCTATCTGCTAGCGAAAAGAATCCTTTTCCCCTCCTGATCTTGATGCAATTTTGATGAGTCTCGTAGCAATTGCACTGGCACTCGCCGTCGGACGTGATCCTGGGCGTGAATTCCGACGGACATCGGCACCTGCACCAATTTCGAAGTACAAATAACTCGATCGATCGATGATTCGTTTTTATGCGAACGCGGACAGGGAACTCACGGTTTTCTCGGATGCGCTCTTCTCATGTTCTGAGGTTGCGGAGAGGACGTATAATGTCTGTACACTCTCTGCTCCGAGGGTTTCTCGTACGTCGTGTCGTATTCGGTCTTCTCTCTGCACTCGCATTCCGTGTGGTTGTAGAAGGACAGCTTTTCCACCACGCTGCTGCCGCCTACGTTCGTCGTCTGCAAACGAAAATACAAAAACGCGTCGTTATTTCGCTGTTTCTCTCGTAGCCAGTTTATACATATAGGTAAATGACGCGTTGCAAGTATTCGATATAGAATCCTCGGTTCTTACGGTGTACGACGTTTCTGGAGCATCCTGTATAAATCACCTCGAGATTGAAAGGCTTTCCGATTGTACGCGACAGGAAAATCGCGGCCCGCATGAAAAACCAACGCGATCGCCTACGCGTATCGCTTCGCTTTTAATTGAGTTCAATTAACCTTAGTCGAGCAGCCAGTCGACTGGTCTGGCTCTGTTTTAAAGTGGTTGCTTACTGGTCGACGCTCGTTCAATGGAAAGGGGTTATCCGTATCGCGGGGCCACACGTAACAGCTCCTCCAATCGACACTAATTACCCTCGGTTACTATTTTTACCGAGCGATTCGCGTCTTCGCTCGTCACGATTCCACGGATTCGGAACATGCTCTTACGGATTGCGTACTTTATTAACTAACTGTATTTGCTCGATCGAATCGTTCGCGTTAATTGTTGCACTTTTACGTCGCAAGGAGAACGAAGCGTGTCGGCATTCGTCGCATAGGGGACTCGTTGGTTCACACGCGAGAGAGAAACGAACGTGAGCTAGGGTAATTTGAGTCGGAGCATGGACAGGCAAGGCGAATGGTGGCTCGTTTTTCTCTATTATGCTCCACGCTTTCTTTCGCTGGAGCAATTTTACGGTATATTTGCTGGAGATCATGTTGAAATAGCTAAATTACCGATTAGAGAAGATATCGAAAAGAAGGAAAACGTCCTTAAAGCTTGTTAGCAGTCCCATTATCTCGTTCGCTCCTCGGTACATACATAATACATGGTTTCGAAGTAAATCGAAAGCAGGAATCTAGAGAAATTCCTGGTTTCGTTTGCGCTAATTGCTGGCTACCGAGCGACGCGACCGGAATTTAGCGGCGAGCTGATAAGCGATAGGTCGCATTTCAATCTAACAGGAATCGAGAATGGTCGATAGAAAGCTCATAAATCGCGGAGGAAACGAAACGTTCTTGTCCGCGAATGGAATACGAATTAACCGAGCGTTTCGAAGCGCGGACGAAGGTGGAACGAAACGAATCGGATCGAATCGTTTCTAATCGGTGAATTATAATTGGCCGGGCGATAAGCACGCTCGTAGATCGAAGAACAGCTGCGTACGCGTAATTGATCGTGTTAAGTGGGTCGTAGGCTAGGATCGCGGTCGAGATCGATGACAATGGGCTGGTCGCTAGCGGAACGAAATGCCACGATCGTGGCAGCAAGGGTAGCGTCAATTGGTCTCGGTTGTCCATGGTTTGTTACGGGATTCCGCGGGTAGGCGCGGTACTTTGCCTCGGCAGAAGATCAAAGGTCGAGGGACAAGCAACGATCCGCGATACCGATCGCTTATGCTTATGCAACCGCTAATCGTCGAGAAGTTCAAAGGTATTCGTGATGTATCGTTGCGCGATACGTTGACTGACACAGTAGATACAGACATGCCAGCCACGGCACGTCCGACAACACCGATCAGACGTGTCCAAACCCTGCCTCGCCATATCGAATGATTCACCGCTTCGTGCCTGTTCTCCTTACGCAGGTTGTGGTTTGCGTAACCCGTTGACAAAACAATTTTATCGAGGATTTAGTATACAAGCTGACGTTACGAAGAAAAGTACGATCTCTGGAAAGGTTCCAGCTCGAGACGCCGTAAAACGCGAGATATCGGCGTATCTCGCGTTTCTTTCCGACGATACCAGATTAACTTCTAATAAAACTCACTTACAATCGTAACACATTTTACAGATACGGGGCAATTTATGCGATAGACTGCTAAACGAGGAAATCTAGGTTGTAAGCTTTCCAATATGTTAATATATTTTTTATAATACGAAGTCTATATTAATGGTTACAACGAAGGTTGTTTCTGTCCTCTCTTAATTTTAATGATACCCCGCATAACATGTAGGAGAGCAAAAAAGGAGAAACGCGTATTTCATTTCATCGATAGGTGGTCGTTTCGACGCGCTACGGCTGAAAGCTTAAACGCGAAAATCGAGGGATCTTGTAGTTAATTGACGCTTTAGCGTGTTTTGCTACGCACGTCTATTACCATCGTCGAAGTGTTAATCTAGAGTCGCGGGTCAGTTTACAAACTGGTCCATTAAACTGCGTACATAATTACGAGACAAGTCAAGAAACAGGGTTCCGAATATCGTTAACGAGTCACCGAGTAGTACGTATTTAAATTGTTAAACATAGATTCCCGAAGCGGAATGTATCCGTACGCGGAATCTTGTCGAGACGATAATTTGTAAAGTTAATGCGATCCACCATCGGTAGTTTAACCAAATCGGAACAGAAGAATCGATCTCCGAAGGATAGGACCCGGCGGAATAATAAACGCACAGGACAAATTGCTTCGAAGAGTAACGTGGGTTTCGCTGATATTTTGCCGGTCGACACAAAGCGCAAAGATCTTACCGGATCTTTGTAATACGAACTGCCCTCGTGGGCTGTCTCCTTGTTTCTCGACCGCACTCTGTCAAGACGGTACAACCAGGATTGAGATTCGCGATCGTCCCTGACGAATAGCCTGGCCGTGGTCATAAATTTGATGCCACAGTGGCGTACGTAGGTCTATCCCACGAGGAATCTCGTCCTCCGCGAATCTGGAGAATCGTAAACCGTGTTTGATCCTTTGCCTTTCTCGACCTAGTCAAACTACTTAAAACTAAAAAACTATCGTTCTTCAAATACGTGTAACGCGAAATTTGGAGTAGGTATAAAATCGTACAGCGTCGAGTTGTATCGCAGTCTGAAGTAGCTACTTCCTGGTAGCAGAAAAACTTTCGAGTTCAAAGGGTTAAATACTCTAAATTGCTACGGACAGCGCAAGCGTGACTATTCTGCGTTACGAGACAAGGGGTTAAATCGTGTTTAACCTATCGAACCCCCGATTCTTGCCAGTTAAAATGATGGACTAGAAAATTTCTCTATCGTCGTTGACTCTCCCACAGAATAGTCATAAGAATTTGACGAAAACGCGATGGCTCGACGCCATTGATCCGAACGCTTTATCTTTGCGCGAGCACTCATGGGTGGTCCATGCTTGCTCTCCTGCCCTGTTTTGAATTTTTGCATACTTTTTACACGGGTCGCTCGCGAAAAATCGAGCATGAATAATGCACTTCCGGTTCGGGCGGGTTCGCGAAAGGCAGCCGAACGTCGGTGCACGCCCATGGTTCGTATTAAGTCAGCTCGAACCTGTCCCCGAAGGCGATTCGTGTTCGTGTTCGACCTTTTGCATCGCGAACCTTTGCTCTCGACATCGCATTTCCCTTTCGAACCTGGACCAGTTTTTAACGTTGCAATTCACTAAGGGACCTGCGGGCGCCTTCGCGCGGATAAGGGTTATGCATATTCGGGTGCAGTGTGGGTTTTTCGTTCGCTATCGATCTCGGGGGATTGAACACGCGAACGTGAAATTTTTAACATAAAATGTTGGTCACGAAACGGAGTAAGTTGTGACCGAACTAATTTGCGAAACAGGAGTGATGCAGAATGTATGTACGTGTAGAAATCGGTACAAAGTGTCGTTGGTCGATGTCTGGTCAGGAAAAAAGACGAAAGTGCAACAGCGAATGTTTCGAAATTGTCGAAAAACGCTCGATAGAAATGCACGAGGAGTGATCGTCGGAATTTGGCGCAGGAACGCACGCTGGAATTCAATTTCTTCGTGGATTATTTTCCTGCGGGTAGCATCGAGCAGCTGACCGAGTGGCTCATTAAAATTCACCGTATCTCGCTCGGGGGGCACCCACTCGTGAATGAAACACAAGAAGCAACCACGAAATCACGTGTACTCGAGCCCGACGATCGGTGAACCATGTATTCCGTCTGACTTCTTTGCCCTACACCGTTGTTTCTTGTAATTTTCGGGATTCAAAGCGTGTTCCGTGACTCGATTAGCGATTCGTAAGCGACCCGACGAGACACGGAGTCTCGTTTCGTTACGAAAGCAACGATCGCGTTGCCAAGCATGCTCGACGAACGGTTCCCAAGAGGTTTGGAGAAGAAACTTACGGCATAAACCGATTCTTTCGCATCGAGGAGAACGTAAAGCACGACGTTTCTGATTCTACCTTGGTCGCTAGGGACTTTCTCGATGAGACGTCCAACCGATACGATCTCGTTCGAAAGTATCTTGTGGGCGGTCGATTGATCCCGCGATAGGTTTGATAAACGTGCGGCGTGCTTTTCTTGCCAGTCGCGTAGTCCGTATTTTCGCATGCAAATATTGCTTTCTTTACCATGGGAGGTTCCGTTCCGCGCGGACAAAAATGTTTCGACGATTCGATCGCTGGTTCATACTTTACGGATCTATGAAATCGATAGGAAAGCATAGTGGAACGATTTGCAATCAATAGAAGCAGATATCGAGACCTTTCACCGAGGACGTTACTATTTCTTCCCAGGAATTCCTTCCGGTCTCGTACCAGTAGCTCGAGCGTAGGAAACACGAAGTGTTTTGTCTGTTGATTGTTTGCACTTGTAGGGACAGATCGAGAGCGAAGCGTGGGCCGACATACGTTTTGGCAGCTCGTCTCGAAGGCTCCCTTTCCGTTGCAACGATCCGACTGTTTACACGAACACCAATACATATATCCTTTCGCTCCGGTTACTCGATACGTTTGTGTACAAGATCTTCGGTGCAGATTCTCGCTAAAGGGGTTTATCGGATTTTTCTGCGAGGAGCGTGTCAATGCTCGCTAGTTAACGCATCGAGATAACGATGATCCGAAGGACATATCGTTCGATAACAGTCGCACGATTCGTAGAATCCTCGCGATCGAAAGATTCGCGAGCACTGCTTCTATGGCCGACAAATTATTCCCGAGTAGTTTCAGAACGTTTCGCTTTTGTTGGGTGTGTTTCTAACATTTGACGGGATCTACGATTGGTGCAAAAGGTCGAATGCCAGCGCGAGCTTTGGAAAGTACGAGTTTGTACGAATAAATATATTTCATGAATATGTGTAATTTATGAACCGTTTCTCACGAGCGTGGCACTCGTACGATTTTATTGCTTCTACATTTTTAAATCCTGGAACACAGAGAGAAATAACTTGTTCGCCGTTCGAACGAATGTTGTAATCGGTTTCGGATCACTTGCGCGGGGTATCTTCCTAAAAAGCTCCAAACAACAGCCGTACCTACAGTATTTATCTTGTTAAAGTTACAAGAGTTCAGCGTAGGAGTCCCGGAAGTCCCAGGTTCTTCCTGTGGAATGCAATTAACGCACGTGCACGGTGCGCAACGTTATCCCAGGTTGAAAAAAAACCTCCCCCTTTTGCATCACGATCTAACCGATTCCCGATTAAACGACTCGTTTGGAAAGTTCGAAAGGAACACGCCTTCCTGGGAAGGATAATTAATTCCTGGTGTCATAAAACGTTTGATCGTTCGATAGTCCGTGGTTCGCCAAAACTTTGGGAATTTCTGACTCGAAAAGCCCTTCGGAGAGGATTCGAATGTTCGACGATTCGAAATTTAAGACTTTAGATCTTCTTCGAATCGTAAAGAATTAAAGTGTATTCGATGTACGATGTCTCGAGATTCTTGGGACAGACGAAAGATAATATCTCGCGTCATTCGAGCAGTCTTGATCGTCCATGGCAGTACATTCATCAGAAAGCTATCGTCTTGCAAATGTACCTGTTGTCAGCGATATTTATCCAGTCTCTCTCTTCCTCGTTCTTTCTACCTTCGGAATTAGAAACGACTCGCGAGACTTACGACTAATGTACCACTTTCACTCCGCGTCCCGTTTTTTCTTCTCGCTATCACCGTTCGATCGTCTCCTCGAGACGACGTTGTTGATCCAAGCAAATTTGCTCGTAAATCTCTTTGCGTACCAGTTTTTCACGGGCACGCGCGTAAGCGTTAAGAACGATTTGCATGCGATTATTGGTGGGCGTTCCAGCAGCGATCGAGATCTTTATCGGTCGTAAGGTTGCGTTAAAAGCGTACAAAAAGGATTACACGAGAGTTTAGCGATCGGTAACTCAACGTGGTAGAACATTCGATTGAATTTATGGGAAATATCAGTTTCTGCTAGTTTCGACTAATTTGGTTAACAGAGTTCAATTCTTCCGATATGCAAATCTCGGATCGCGGTTAACGGGATACGAAGCAATAGCGATCTTTAGAAGATCAAGGTGCCCGTACAGGAAGGAGATTATACCGTAACTGATCAGACCCACCGTTTTCTCGGCTAGACAACTTTTCGCTTCCGTACGTCTACGTGGTCGCGAGAATACAAATTCCCGTAATAAAATTTAATGGAAGTTTGGTAGACCGATTAGGATAGCAGGAGATTCGCTTATCTCGAAACGCGGAGCACGGTCGGCCAGTGATAACGGTCACTTGGCCGCAGCGTCTTAATTTGTTCGCCGAATGACAGATCGCGCGTAATTTTAGTTGTTCTCAGATAAGGACGCATAAATCAAGCTTTCCACGGCTCAGCCTCCGTTCAACCTGTTTCGAAGCAGTTGGCGAGATTCGAATCGCTCCGGGCAATACTCGTTCGCGATAACCATTAAGCGACATTGTCGATCGGACCTTTCCGTCTCTGTAGCATTTAAGCCGTTTAGCGAAATCTTTTTACACTTTCGAACGTATACACGCGTGTTTTACAGATCGAACCGATAGGCGAGCGGAAAAATGCGAAGTCTGTAAACGATCGAACGCGTGTCGACACCGTATTCCCAGCCGGCTTTGTAACTGATATTTGATCGAGTCGAGCAATCGTAATAGATTAATTTCACGCGTACGCGTAGGAATTTCACCTGACCCAAAGAATTTCGCTGCAGCCGCGAGCACGTGTACGAGTTGCGAGATCGCTTGGCCTTTCGACGTTGACGCGAATTGTCAACGAGCGTACTCGTATATGCAAATGCCGCAGCTGCTCGAGCGGTATCGACTGACGCGATCGCAGCTCGATATCTCGCGACGCCGATACGCCACGCCGTGCCGTGCCGTGCCGTGAAAATGCTCCAATGTTTAACCCTATCTATCGGATAAGCCACGATCGTAGATCATTATTTGCAGGGAGTGTACGAACAAAAGTACTCGAATCGGTGGTCCACGAGTCGGACTTCCGTTCATTAACCTTCTCGCTAACCCCCCGTGTTTTATTGAAGATCGTTGGCTATTCAGCAGATGACCACAATTATATCGTGGAATTCCATTTGTGAAACTTTTCGAACGTTCTCCCAGTTAATCGATAATTAACAATCGATAGACCCTGCTGCGTTATAACCAATTACGATTTTATCGGGCTAAAAGGTACACAATTACGCGATAGCTTGTCTGGTATAAAGATTTCGTTACTTTCTAGTCTGCAACAGGTATTAAGGTAAACATTAAAATTGAACATATACGGTTTACGTAATGGCAACCGCGTTAAGTTGAATTTGATATACACAATCGAAGCGGAGAGAGTAGAGTCGGTAAAATGTATTCAAAGCTCAACAAGAGCTAATGTTTTCGCGCGGAACACGGTATCCGGGATATTGATTAACGATTCTTACGCTCCGTGTCGTGCGACGGATAACGATCGTCCCGAGTCATGCCGGTTCTCGTAATCCTGTGCCAAGGATTAATTAACGTTACACCGGCGACCGGTTCGCCGCTCGCTGAAAAGATTCTCGAGTTTTTTCGGCCGATCGAAGATCCACGCCTTCGGTCTCGGTTAATTCCGCGACAATTTTCAAGATTCGGACCCTTTTTCGCAGGTAAAATTCGTGAAACCGTGGAGTTTTAAATATATCAAAAACTATGACGACGCAATTAGAACTAAAGCAATATAATTACGATTACAACGCGTTAGCCGATTAACCCCGTTGAAACGAAGGCGACCGTTCGAATCGATTACCGATGTTCGAGTACAATTTGTTAAGCGACTCGAAACGACTCGGTTGTACTTTTCCATGGGCATCGCATGCCTCGTTTATCCGCATCGTGATCGCATCAGTATCGCGTACACGCGCGTTTAACACGGTAAGAAGTTAAACGGACGAACGTTTCAACGTTTTTGCGCGATCACAGCCACGGAATGCGGCCTGGAACTGTTCGCCACGACCTACCGACGTATATATTCGCACGCGTGCAACGACGCAACATCGTCGTGCAACCTACAAATTAACGGGTCACCGTGATTCTTGAGTTCTAGTCGCGTCATCCGATTGACCTGGCTACGACCAATCCATGCGACGTCGAACGATCGTTTTGTCGGTATAAAAGTAAATGGGTACATCTTCCGTGGAACCAGTTTTCTCCTATTGATTTAATAGAACGAGGACGGAGAAAGATTAAGAATTAACGAGACTTCCATCGTTGCAAGTAAAAATTTTACAGATACGATTCACATAATACTAGCTTTTCAATTAATTTGTAAGTTGCATAAGTTTTGCTTGCTCGTTTATAGACATTGAAAGAAATGTGAAACTTTTAGAGTATCAGTGAATAGACTTTTTAGTACAACTTCATTCTGTAAGCTTTTGTCATAATCCATTTATCATTCGTTCTATCAGTTAATTTCTTGTAGCAACTCTTAAAGCTTCGACTAATCTTGGGATCCCCTATGTACTCCGTGTACAAAGAGGGTATTCCGAGTAACTCTGAAGGGAGAAAGAGGGAAGTACAAAAGTTCACGAGCTAATCCACTCCGTGTAATTAAGATTATCTCGAACGCGCGAAAGTAATCGACGTAACTTGGTTAATTTACGGGTCGTGTTAAGTAATCACGAAGAAACGCCGCGATCAAACGATGACTCTCGCCGCGTTGACTGTATGTTATCTAGACGGCGAGGAATCGGCAGCGAGAGAGCAGCAAAGACGAAAGCAATTTGATGGCATGACTATGCCGAACAACAACAATGGATAGAAGCGAGCTGTCAGCGAACGCCGATCGGCACAAAGGGCCGCGAAATTAAGGTGGCCATTCAAGGGCTAATTCGTAGATCGACCGCGCTTACACCGGCCTCCATCGCAATCAATTATCGAATCGAGTTTCTAATAGAAACAACGACCTCCGTGTTCGCCATCCTTTCACCGAGTCCATAGATTCTCGATCGAGAACGGGAAGAAATAATAGTTTTATCTCCTTCGTAAATTTGTAGAAGTTTGCGCGGTGTCCGATGGGCGCCACCGCATCGTGCTGGCGATAAAATAACCGGCCTAGCAGTTACCGGTTAAGCAACGAAGCGCGTTGCCTTTTGAAAAGCAACTAGCTGTTGCCAAAGGCTTGGAAACGCTCGTTGCTTTTATTCTAGGTTGCTTCTTCGTTGGTTTCCAAGCAACTACCGATTCCCCGAGGCTCGCGCTAGCTCGTCACGATGTCAGGTACATAATGGCAGCGGCACCCACGCCTTCCCTTTACACCCACGATCCTCCCCGAGGCACTTGGAAACGCGTCTGGCCTCGTTCGCGTTTTCCCTCCACTCGTCGAGCTTTGTTTTCTATCGACGCTTGTCCCGGAGAAAGAAACGTCCCGTCGTCGGACGAACATCCACGCAGAGAGAAGCAAAAGATCACGGTTAATTTTGCAATTTATCACTGGTCGGAATTCCACTCGGAGGAAGCGTCGCTCGGTGAAATTCGCGTGGAACCGGTCGAAAGATTCGAGGAATGTATTTGGAAAGTTGGAGTTTCTCGGAAGAATAGCTAGCACGGTCTTCTAAATTCCGAGTAGTTTTCCCTATCTGCGTTCCGATATGTCACGGAAAGATCGACGATGTCGGATGAATGGGATTATTGAAGGTCTTCCGCTTCGAAAGAAACGAGAACGTACCTGCCGTATTAGACTTCCTATACAGATATCCGGACGAGAACAGTTTCTGAATCCGTAATTCAGCAGATCGATCGACATTGACCTTCGTCGAGCGTAACTGAACAGCACCGAAGAAGAAAGAAGAGGAATGAAAAGTGTCGGTGTCCCCGGTCGATATGGGCTCGGCACGGAGGAAGATTATACGAAAGGGTCCAAAAGGGGCGTCAGTGCGCGTTTCTTGGCGTACGCACGTGTCTCGCGGCGTCATTATCGCCCACGCGCGCTAACTGTACGCGCAATTGAATCTCTGTTCGTTTTCTGCGCCTTATACGCTCGCTCTTCAGCGTCGACGACAGACCCGCTGAGCCGCGATTCGCCCACGATTCCCTTCCTAGCTGATTCTTCTTCGCTTCTTACCCCCCGGCAAAGGGATTGCCGCTGCCGGACCATAGGTTATAATTAAAAGGCAATTAACCTCGCGGACGTAATGAAGGCTTTTATAAACGATTTGCGTGAACCAACAGCGCAATGAATGCTTCGGGTAATCATCGTTTATTATGTCGTGTTCCTTTGTGTTCTTCGCCATTCTTTATTACCACCGAAATGCTTCTTTGTCGAGATCGTTGTTTGGTCGCTATTGAGAACCGGAGTCGCAAACTTACACAGCATCCCCGTTGGAATTATCCAAGAAACAATAATTTGCGAGTCAGCGCTGTTCGATTTATAACGTCGATGAAAATAATCAGTTTCAAGATTGATTCGAAGAGACTGGCGAGCAAGGAAAGATCGATCTTCGCGTACGAAAGGGTTTATAGAGTTATCCAAAAGCGACAACGCAGAAAGCCTCGCAGTAATTGTACATACACCGATTATTCATACGTTTTCGCTTATGCTACTTGAATCTCGCCTGTCTCCTCCGTTAATCGATCGCATCGTGTCTCGAATCGTTGTCCGAAGGAACAACCGGCCGAGAATATAGTCCGATGCGAGAAGAGAAGGTAAACGAGACGTTCGTCTCGTATGCGCGATTTATCATCGTCGTACGGCGACCATGAACTCTTCGCTAGCGAGTTTTCTGTCGGTGGGCATCGTTGACGTCCATTAGCGCGTCGCTGCCGTTATTCGGGACGACATGCTCGATAATCTCGAGTTGTCGGTGTAATCACAGAATCCAGAGCTAACTCGCAGATTCCTGGTCGCGATATCTCGATCGGTCGCGGTATCTCGAATCCTTCGAGCAGATCTACCGACCGTCTACCAACGGATCCCGAAATTCATTACGTTGACTTTCTATGCACGAGAGTTACTATCCGACCGATTTCCCACGCAAATGGAAGATTTTTCGCGTGCCTAACGAATCATTTGAATAGTTCGCTTGTTAAACGCGAGTAGTTTTGTAATTAGCAAGCAACTCTTGTTTCCTGGTGCGTGTAATAGGGAGTGGACGGAGAAAAGTTCATTTATCTTGTACGCGATACGTGCCAATATTTTCTCTTTTTAATTAAGCTACTCCGTGAATCGTTTAGCAATTCTTACGACTTTCTTCGAAACAACGTTTCCTGTTCGGAGCACGCAACGAAAACTGGACATTTTTCAACGTTGTAAATCGTTGATTTTCTAATTTCGAAATTGTAGAGGAACCGTAGCGCGCCAAGCGTCACCGAGGAGCAGCAATTTTATTCGAAGCACGTTAATGAAGTTGGTACCGCGAAAACTTCGAACGATGGTAGTCGTTGACACTCGGTGCGGTGCGAGTCTGAAGGATCGAAATAGAGTCGGAAAGAGTAAAGATTCACGGGGCTTGCGCAGAACGGCTGGTAACAACGCGTTAATATTAGCGACGCTGGAATCCGGCCGAAGAGGACGATCGTTCCAAGTTGCCCAGAAGAACAATGAATTTCCGGTCAGCTTTGTGCGTCCGAGCAGCGACAATGTCCTCATTGTCCCGCGTGGACTGCATAAAGATGCGCGTCGCAGGACGCGCGGTTTCCTTTCCGACCATCTCGAGTCGTTACTTCGATTTCCAACCGGTCGACTTAAACGATCGGTTTTTCTCTCTTAAAACCGACAGAAATTTCACGGATCGCTGCTCGCGGTTTAAGCGCGCCAGATATCTGGCTCGCGGCTCAGAATCGAGGCTATTAATCGCCGGAGGAATTATGCCTTCCAGACGAACAAAAAGGCAGCCGGATCGCTCGCGAATGGATACGTTCCGTTCAATATCTATTCTTCCATCGAACGTTGCACAATCGTCCTCGCGCAATGATCGCCGTTCAGTTGTTACTCGCGCGAATTATCGCGCGCGAACCAGCCACCGCTTCTTCTCGACTTCTCGAGATCGCTCGATCTTGATTCTCGACGTGGCTCGTTAATCTTGGCGACCCTGTCTTCGGTCTCGGAAAGGAACCTGACGCGATTTGCGACGTTCATGACCCGCTATATCGCGTTAAACGCATCCTCGTTCACTGGCCTTCGCTCGATCGCGGATTTCGATCTATCCGCTCGATACGAATCGACCATACAGGAACTTTTCATTGTACAAGTTTGAGAAATCCGGAAATTGAACAGGTTGTATCGTACGCACGCGACACAAAAATAGAAAAGTGATTCTATATGCAGAGAGATTGTAGAGAAATTGTAGGTTGCACGAAGTCGTTGAAGCAACGCCCTCCGGCAGATCGTGTTCGCTTTCCGGACACTCGAAGGTTACTTAGAGACTGTAGGGCTGCGAGGTAGTTAGACGTTCTGCTGTACTATTTTCCAAGAGGGACCGACGGATCTTTGCACTCGGCGTCCCACGGCGCGAGGAACTTTAACGTCGCCTCGAGCTGACTCACGGAATATCTTCGGACTCGAGAATGCATTTGGAAGGCAACGACGAAGGAAAGTGGTTTCAGCACGAATTTTCGTCTCTCGAATATTCTTCTTTGATTCAGTTTCTCGCCGATTGTTTTCCTGGAATTCCCTTCTTTCGTTATCGCCCCATGTCGTATATTCCGGATGTCTCGCGTAATTACCACCATGAAATTTTAACGCTTCTCGTAAATTTTACGAGAAAAATTATATATCCTACATGGGATGTTAAGCAACGGACGGAACTATGGTAACAACTTCGATAGATGTACACACGCACGGTACATATTTTCCTATCGAGAGTAAATTGTGACGAGATATCAAGGTCAATCGCGCGTTTCTTTCTTTTTAAGCGGAATGTCGTGTATTTTTATCAGCACACCTGATAACAGCTGTTGACACGAGTTCAACGACTCGCGATTACAAGGCACCTCAAGGCTCTTTCGTCTCCGTTTTTTCGATAGTTCTTTACGCTTCCATTTCGTACTTAACACTTAAAGTAGCAAGGAATGTATTTACTCGAAAGTGCAAACATCGTGAACGTGTTGATTCAACTGCTGAATTTGGTATTTCGCGGGTTACGTGATTCATCGGTGGAAACTTTTCAATTTACGCTCGGAGATATAATTGAGCGATACCGCGGCTAAAATTGCCCGTTCAAATTGTCAAACGACGTGCTCTTCGATCTTGTCGGGGCTCCATTCGTTGCCGCCTAATGGTTATTTCGGTAATCCATTATTAAAAT
Organism: Megachile rotundata; assembly: GCF_050947335.1. Lineage (NCBI taxonomy): Eukaryota > Metazoa > Arthropoda > Insecta > Hymenoptera > Megachilidae > Megachile > Megachile rotundata. The sequence goes on along the minus strand of NC_134989.1, from coordinate 17,467,729 downwards.
CCATGACATAATTCGTCCAAGATTCAATCACGAATACATAAAAAGCGCCCACGAAAGAAAAATAAAGCTCGATCATTATTTTGGACGGAGTCGACTACCGTTTATTATAAGAGATTTCAATGGTCCCGGCAGGAAAAATTGTTGTTAATTAGCGGCGTGGTCGGTAATTGCGGGTAATTCAATGTTGGGACGATGGTATCCCGAGGGAGAAATCGATCGGAGGCCGGTTAAAAGACAAACAGTGGCCGGAGAGTGGAAAACGGGAAGAGGAACGAACGTAGGGGGAGTGCATAAATCTTTCGGGTCGTAGCGATTAATTACGGCAGGAAGCGAAGCCCTGTAATTAGATCCTCTTCGATGGTCTGTTACGTTCGCGGACCCGATTCGTCGTTGCACGACCGGCGAAATCTCGATGAAGCCCGATTTATACGTTTGCGCCGTTTCGTTGCCTCTCGTCGCGTGGCAAATCGTCCAAACGATCGCCTTCTTCCTTTCCACGACGAAAGCCGTTTCTCCGCAGATTTATCGTTCTCCGACGTTCCCGTTTCCGGTACAACGCTTCTTCCGTCGTATCGCGAGCGAAATCTCTGTCGCATCGGTTCGGAGATACCGCGACAACCCTTTGTGAGAATAACCACGGGTATTATACGTGGTTAGACTTATCGCCGGTTGCGCGTGTATTCGATAGATTCCGTGCCTCGCCGACCTTCCGGAAGAATTCTTGATTCGAGGCATATCGTTAGATCCTCGCGAATTCGTATTCGAGGGAGATGGCGGTAGTCGGTAAAACGAGATGGACAATTCAGGTAGAGACGTCGATTTAACGCGTGTATTCTCTTACAACCGGCTGCCAGACTCGGGCTGCACGCGTCCAGAATCCCTTTTCCTTTTCTTTCTTCGTCGTTCGCTCGTCTCGACCCATGTCCCGTGTTTCTTCCTTTTTTTCTTCAACGTGTCTTTCGACACTGTCCAATTAAAAATCTCATTTATCTTTTTATCCCCTTTGCGGTATTAATTTGCTCCTTCGACCGCGACCTCATGAATTTCTATTACCTATCGGCCCGGCTGAATAAGTTCTTTGTTACGACATCCAGCTCACCCGTCGCGACGACATCGACAGCAATTAGTATTTTGTTCTCCGATATGCGATACACGTCGTCGAAATGTTGCGACGTTCTTTATGTACCTCTCGCTAATCGATACTCGTACACGTGGATTAAGATGTAACGAACCCGTAGCTTTGTCGCTATTTGAGGTAACTATTCCAGAAATTGGTAATCGTTGTCGAAATGGAATCGTGTTGCATCAAGCACGGGGGTTCAGTACCTTGCACGATATTTTCTGCAATATATGCACACCCGGTAACGATAGATTGAAATCATGCGATCCCTTTAATTGATTCACTACAATGCCCGTTCTTATGCATTATGCATGTCGCTTAAGCAATTTGACCTGACTTCGGATCAATAAATCAGAGCAGTTAACAGGGATACCTCGCTCGATGATTTTTCACCGAACAAAGTGGATCAAGGTGCATTCGCGCCTCTTCGCGATCGATCTTCGTGGCAAATCAACGTCCACGATTAATTGACTCGGCGCGTTACGTTAAATGTGTCCGATGCATTGAAATTCCAGAGACAAGGTTGTGACGGTTCGCAGTTTCCGCTAGTTGTGTCTACAACCAGCTTATCGCGACGATCGTTTACGACGGTCACGCAGAGTCGTCGAAGACGAGGAAAAAAGGGAAAGCAAAGGGTGTGGCGACGATTATAAATCGACTACTGACTTTGTCTTCTCCGCGTCCTCCAATCGACCTTTCTGGAGTCCTTGATGACTTGTTTTTATCTTTCGAGACCGGTGGTTCAAAGTACTCGAGAGATGTTTTTTCGTTCATTCCGTTTAGCGCGGAGAGAGAGCGTAGGCGCGAAAAGCAAACGTCAGCGTCGAATAAAGCGTTAACGACTCGATTAGCGAGCGCAGCCGTTATCAATGTCCTGATTATCTCTCTCGTTCGCGTAAACATATGTTCCTGTCACGCGGGGCGTTTCAATCTCGCGCGAAACCGAATAATAGACGCGAAAACGTGCTCGATCGAGCAGCGAAACGGCTTTATCGAGGCACGAAACGTCTCGCGAGAAAGTAACAGCTCCACGCTCGAACAGTCTGCTCGCACCCGAACGGATTTATCGTCTCCCGGTCGATCGATCCTCGACTAGCCTGTGTTTTCGTCCCAGAAGTTCGAGTATCGGACCGTGCGACGTCGCAACCGGAGGCGTCGTAATCAATTTCCAAGTTAATCGCGAAAGTGGACCCGCGGATATCGACGCTGCGTTACCCAGCCTGATATTAGTTGAAATTTATGGTTCTATTTGGCTGGTTCGCTGCTGGCTACCGATGCATTCGATGGGAATTAATAAGGCTGCCTCCGTGTAAGTACACGCTTCGATGCACGGTTTACGAGCGGCGACGCGCGTGCAGCGTTCCAGATAAACGGATGATAATAGAGCGCCGAGCTGGTTGGCTCTTTGTTTTGGCCCTCCCAACTTTCGAACAGAGCGCGCTTAATGCGTTCGAACTTTTTCCATTTAGCTGGTATTTCCGCGGTCCGGAAATCGTGTGTACCAGTGGACGTAATAGACTTTTTGTCATCGATGCAACGATGTATGACCACGGGTTATATCGTTAGGTAAACGCGCGAATACTCGTGTTCGATACGCTGAATTTAATATTCTAATGGACCACGTTCCCGCGTAACTGACAAATGGTCATGGACACGCGAGAGATCGATCGCGGTTACTCGAAACAGTGGAACGTTTACGATCGGTTCTCCCTTCCATTCGCGTGTTCTCTTTCCTTTTCGCAAAAACTGGTCACACGACGGGCACGTCGATTGACTTTCAAATCGACATTCCTTAATCCGGAGGTTACCGATTTCAGTTCTCGTCGATGGTCGACGATGAGTCGAACACTATAGACTCGTAGAACACCCACGCCGATCTTTCTAGTCGATCGTAATCCTAAGAAGAATTCACGCTATTGATTAGCAAAGCCGTAAAGGAAGCTTCGTAGTGCCGGGCTATTAGTTCGGAAACGAAATCGTAATTGAGCAACAGCCTAGACAGGTGTCTAATTAGTGAATCGAAATGTAAAACAGTGTTATTAGATATCCCTTCCGGCCTATCCCGTTGCCGTCGTATCCTGTCCGTTAAATTGAATAATTATGACAACCTGTCAGATACTTCGTCAGAAATAATTACCTATCCGGAATCCAACTCTTGGAACCGTCCGCCGTGTTCCACGGAATCGTGTCGGGTATCGAAAAAAAATTTAAACGCGAAACGAAGCTGTTACATCATGAACGAGAAGCTTCCACTCGTGCAGAAGGCGTTAAATCGAAGCAACAGCTTCTTCGTTCGAAACAGGTCCCTATTCCAGAAGTCGTGCACGGAAGACGGCTAATCCTATGCCGAAGAAGCTGAAGAGTGTCGCCGCACGCGATCTTACGTGAGTCGTTCCCTCGAAACTTCTACCTTTTGCGGTTTTCGTCTGCGGTTCTCGCGTGGTTGAGCTTCTTAGCATTGTTAGCTCCTCCTTTGCCGAGCTATACCAAACTCCCCGCGCGTTACCGATCTCGGAATTGGCAATATAGAGAGAGCTAGTTGGTTCTTCTCTGTACGCTACTTGCGTATGCGAGAACTATGGGAGTGCATAATGTCGGATGGCGGTAATATAACAAGTCTAGTTTCGTTGGCGTGCACCTGTGACTGCGTCGAGGAGCCATCGATCTCGACAACGCGATCGAAAATCAACGGAGGGCACGTCGCCTCGTTAAATTGTTTCGTGAGACGATTCGTGTGTTCCATCGGCAAGAATTATCATTCTAAACGGCAGTTAGAGACAGAGAATACGAGCGGAAGAGAGCTCGTAGGTTGAGGCCGTAGAATGCTGCCAGCACGTAGAACGTTCACCGCTGCGTCAGGTTGAATATTGTGCCGTATGCACGGGAGACGAAGGCCCGCGGAACTCTCGTATAATGCAACCGCTGCTAGGTAAGTTAACTCGAGGAATAATCAAGGCTTAACGAACGTCCGCAGTGAGGTTCGAGTAAGCGAAGGTTAGTCGGGGTTAGTTCCACCATTGATCGTTTATTAGGTGTCGCGCGATGAGTTAGCGCGTTAAAAACTTCCATTCTTCGTTTTCTTCCAGGCTCGTAAAACTGATTTTATTAGTCTATGTATGCTCGACCGGTATAATTATCGTTTTTGTTTCCTCTTTGATTTTTTCAAGCGTCGCAACGATCGCTGAACTAACTATTGTCCAAAACGCTGAACTCGTGGTTATCGTCCATTTTTCAATTACTCCCAGATCAGCTGTTTTCCGAAGCGGTCGTTGAATATTCAGCGATCAGCATTTTCAGACTCGCAAGCCATTCGAACGCTCTGAATATCCTTGCAGTGTATGCAACAAAGTTGAAAAGGTTTCGCGAAAGGTTCTTTTGAATTATGCGTTCAGCCTAAATGAAGCTGCCAGCCGCTCCTTTTCTGTGTCGAGGCGTTGAACTGACCCCTGGAGAACAAACGATGACGAACGACGTTGGAGATCGTTTTAAAACCGTTCGAAAATTGATCGCCTCGTGCCGCTCTTATATTATTGCTTTCGCGTCTTCTCAGGAGGACGGCTCTTCCTTCTCTCGTTTGCTCATTGTATGCAGATTCGCGATTCTAGTACTCTTTCGAGCCTTCGAGTGCATTCTCCGTTCCTATTTTTTGGCGGAGAAAACGTGATCGCGATCGTCGACCATCTCCACAAGTTTCCGAGCTTCAACAAAAGATTCGTGCATCGTACGATTATTTCGTAAAAGAAGCGCAGGTTTTACGACTGATCGGTTAAATAGTAGAAATAGTAATCTAACGGGGTAAGGATTACGAGGGAGAAGAGTAATTTCGCGCGTTGAACGATTCTCGTGCTTGTCCAGTCACGGGGACACGTTCATTATGGTTTATTCATAAAACGTTCGTCGCGGACGAACGTCTCGCGGCAAATTTAGACGCTGTGTCGCGTTCGAAGAATTTCTATGCGGTTGCCGGCGATCCGACTCGTTTATTATTTGCGACTGGCCGATTTGTCATGCCAGGGGATTTGACTGGATTTCCTTGTCTCCACGCGCTTTTTCATTTGCAGTTAATCCCACATTTATATTCGAAATCGGGAATTTGAACGCCACCGAGGCACCGTATTTGTTTTACTACTCTACAAGTTAGTTGTTACACGACACATAGTCAGCGGCGATGTTCAACGAGGAAGATAATTGGGAAGTAACAACGGAGACTTGATACGTTATCGCGAAATTACGCGAGCGCATAGAGGGTTGTTAACTGTTGTGAGAACCACTGGTAGGCAAGAATCTGACGGTAAATTACGAGCTACAAGAGTACCTACATAGGATGTTCAATCTGTGCAGGTGGTCGGGCAACAGTCGGATGTCCGAGACGGGATGTACGCGGAGAGATTACAAGAGACAATCAGTCGGTTTTTCTCCTGGGTTCGATAACGAAGTTCCAGAGAGGTCGAGACTGGCTGCCGATTACTCGCGATTAAGTGTGACCAACGTGCAGGTGTCTATGCCATCCGTGTGTGGTCTATCTTCCACTCGTAAGAATAGTAGAATTCTTTTCTCGACGAGTAAATAAAATTGAATCTGTCAACAAATTGATGTAATCCTTTGGTATCTTGTACAATTCCTAATTTCGAGAATTCGTTCGCATTCTCCGGTTCACGATTCTGGTTGAAATGGAACTCGATGCTCCAATTGAGATCGTTAAATTGCGACTTGGCGACGCTCTCCGACGTGAATGCATCGCGTCCTCTTTGTGTTCAAGCAGTATTGAAATTTCTCCCGACCAGCTACCTCGCATTCCACGCAGAAAGTAATTACTTTTTGCATCGAAGGCTGGCATGAAACCACCCGACCGGTCAAGAAAGTCCGTCGGAAGATAAACGTCAAGCCAAAGCACGCTTACCTCGTCGTGAGATATTACTCGTAAAATTTCATAACGGAAGCTGCAGCAGACCATTCTACCGTACACTGTCTCGTTTTTGTGTCGGATACCTCTCTACCCGTTTACGCGCAAATAGAACGAAATTTAATCCACTTATCGCGAGTACTTCGCAACAAGAAATCCAAATATAATAAGGCAGCAGTGATTTCCCTATTTCCCCGTTAAACGGCGTAGCACGAGCTGTAAATAAATTGCATCCTGCTACGGGGGCTTATGCTAATCCGATTCGCGCGAGCTTCTATTACGAAAGCCGGTACGAAGATGCAGAAAAAAGAGTGAAGGTGTTGCGTGCGACACAGAGAGCGAGCGATAATTCCTGCTGACTGGTTGTCGCTTGAAATTTCACGCGGCTGCCACAGGACGCTCATTAACCGAACGGTTATAACAGCGTGTAATATCGTTTCGAAGCAACACCCCGTGGCGACGAGTCGACAAACGGGATTGAAGGGATCCCGCGAATCTGCCTACAACTAATTTATCCCAGAGTACCTGTAGCACGTTGAATTACGTGTCTCCTCGAAAGGTTCAAACGATGTAATCGTATCCAGCCGTGTGACTTACCGAGTAGCATCCTGTTGCTGCTTCGCTTCTTGCAACCGGTGTTACTTCGCGGAAATAGAAACCCTCCGCCGGGATTAGATAACAGGTTGCTTGTATTCGATATTCTCTTCGCTTTTTTCAAACTGAACCGATCGTTTTCAATTACTCCTGTCGCTGCGTTTAACTGGAGATCCTTGGGGAACTGCTAGAAGGGGCGTTGACTCTCGGAATTTCGAGCTTTGGAGATTCAAGGGCTTGGAATTTCTAACTTTCGTTTAATCGCTATCCTTTGAGCGGTAATCCCCGTTCTGTCGTCATCGGATTATCAGCGAATGGTCGTTCGAGTCGTCATCGAGAGCTCGTGGCAACCAACTTGATTGCCGAGTTAACGCGGCTCGGTATCCTTGATCGTAAGTTATCGAAGGTACGTAACTACGGTCCGCAGTTTTCATTGACTAGCGCGGAAGGAACGTATCTGATGGGATCGAAGCCATTGGACTGGTTGGTGAAACGCGACGAGAACGAGCCAGACGTTTCCTATACGAGATCGCGTACGCGTGTGCGCTCGTATAGAAGCGAGTTACACGCACGTACGCGGTTGTCGAGACACGGCAGACGTGTACACCATCGCGTACCTATCTACCGACATTCGAACGAAAATAGAAAGAACACGATGCTTAGCATGTGAGGGCATGTCTAACGTGTACGAGGCTGGACTATCGATAGCTGACAGCTGACCCCATGGGGTCAGCACACGAGTAGGCGAGGCTCTACGGGGCCTGACGGAAAAGGAAGTCGTGACTTTGCCAACTTCCTCCTGCAGTCTCGTTCTGCTTCAGATTTTGATCCCCTATTCTCCCTGCACTTTCCACTTTTTTCCTGCCGCAAATGAAAGCAGCGACCCGTGGATCGATTTCGGTTTGGGGTTCCAGCGGTTTGTTCGGGTGATCGGTTCGGATTACGGTGTTAGAGCCACCGGGGCTATTGTTAGTATCGATAGGCGTGCGAACGCTTTTATTAACATCCTTTCTGCACACGATGCAATCTCGCGAATGATTGTTCGGGCAGTGCCTACTCGGCAATCCGACGAGTGTTTCTTGCGTTATCGTGACTATAACCATTGTTTCGAAGCGCCAATACCGATTATTAGAACACGATCGAGAGCAATTTTCATCGTTACGTAAGTTCGGAGCACCTAATTCGAGTAATGGAATCGTAGGAAGGCTCGGTCGGGGAAACGATCGTCCATCGGCCGGAGCCCGAGGCGCCGTTAATTTCTTCCGACCGAAACAGTTTGACCCGAGATTCTCGCGTAAGAGGCTTACGCGATAAGAAGACAGGATGGGACGGCATTTTTTCGCCGCCACCTGTCAGAATGCTGGTCGGTCGGTCAGGTGTAATTCTGAAATAAGAGCCACGTCGGCGTCCCATTAAACTGACTGGCATGTCTGCGAGTCCAGCGTTCACGCTGGACCGGGCATCGTTAATCTTGCGTGGGGTCCACCCAACTACCCAGAAACAACGAGGTGGCCCGGTGATTTTCTGGTAGCGAGCCGACTGGCAACTCGAGAAAACCATTAAAAACGATAACCGGACCTTGCCCTCGCGATTGGGATCTACCACATTCCGTGACAGTGTAACGTCACTCTCTTGTCTCGGAACGATGCTTTTTAGTGGCACGCAGGTGCCTCTGCTTTCTGCAGTCCTTTACGAAGATACAGGAATCTGTTCTGGATATTCGGCACAGGCATCGATCTTCCCGGGCAAATACTTTCGATTTTCTTCGAAATCTTCTGCGAACGTTTATTCTCGTTATACAGCTCGGCTTAACGTCGTTTGTACACGTCGCGCGTTACGTCGACCGCGTAATTTCTGTCATCATCGATTGGTTCTGTATTTGATCCACTTTCCGTGAAGATGCTGTTGCACTTTCTGCTCGACATCAAAGAGCAAACAAATTTCCTTGTCTTCGAGGAGACAGCACGTTTCTTCGTCGATCTACGTTGTAGTAGTTGGCAGCGAGTTGGACGCAGCTGTTGGTTTCAGTATGCTTTCCTCGATCACTCGACGCGCCTGTTCAAACGCGCTAATTGCGATTCCGTCTTGTGACTAATAAACTTCCGGACGTCGAGATCGCGGTAATTATTCCACTTTTCGGCTAACTTTTACTCGGCAAGCCGCGCGACGATTTCTGTTTCGTGCACACCCTCTATAGCGGTCTAAATTACGAGCAGAGATTACGGTGTCGCTTTCAGAGCTTTCACGATAGCTAATGGTACTCGGACATAAAGAGTGACTCGACGGAGTAACGATTTCTGTCACGACGGGCGCTTTAAAGTTAATCGCGAAGTCGCACCGTTCGATCCTCGATTTTTCCGAGTCCTTTTCTATTTAATCTTGTAAACGACGATCGTATTTCTACATCTCCACCGTTTCGTAACGACGTCGTCGATCATTTTGCTTTCGATTCAGAAATCCAAAGTGCTTCGCGTGTCTCATCCGGCACACTGTAGGGATTCTGGGAACGATATCGCCTATAATATATCGGTCCGCAAGCGTTTGCAGGCGTTTTCGCGAGGAAGCGACGGAGCCTTAACGATCGACAGACGTTAACCCAGTTGCTTTTCCCAGGACCAACAGGGATCCGCAGAGAAACTATAAAACCCCGTATGTATTTCTGTATCGCGGAAGCCCCTGGTATTAATATACCCTAAGTTCGTGTTTCGCGTTGGATTTGCTCGCGCGACAAACGAACTTGTATATCCGCGTACAGAAGACGAATTTGATACGCTTCCAAGTTCGGCTCCGAGCTCGACTCGGAGACTGACTCATTTGCGGTCGGAAAAGCGATGCAAAACATAGGAGAAACGTCATCCGGTGATCGTACCGACGCACAAATGGGGTGAGTTCATCCTCCTCGACAGGTAGTATCCAAAGGGTTGCTCGAGATAATTATAGAGGGTAACTGGAGCGCGTCGTCTCGACGGGAACTCGCTTTCGAGAGTCGTTAGCGAAGAAAGGGCTCCTTTTTTCGTTCGAGAAGCCACTCTTTGTGCTCTTCGGTGCTTTTTGATCACGATCGGAAGGGTCCTTCGTTCAGTCGCGAGCGGTCATCGATCCGCGTTAGATATTTTTCTAAAAATAACAACTCTCCTATTATTAACGACATCCTTAATACGTGACAACCGTTTATTGCATCGTTAACTTCCTCGATAGAAAGCGAAATTTGCAGTATTTCTGTGCCTTCCGATAAAAATACTTTGTAAGTACTTTTTCCAATTAATTCGTAATTGCGATTGGGCTCAGATAAGATCGGTTCGAATAATCGGTAATAGATCCGTTCGAAGAGAGTAGAATTCTCGCTAGAGACACGGTATAATGGCTTAATAGGATTCGTGTAAGCAGGGTCACGAGCGGAGACAGTACTACTCGCGTTGCACGGTGCAATATAAAAAAGCTCAACGTCTCCCATGAAATTTATAGCTTTCTCTCCATAGTGACCCCCAACGGACCCGAACATTTATCACAATCGGTGTTCGCCGTTGATTGGCCATGTGCTTCGCGTGGGTGTACACGATCGAACGATATATCGAGCGATCCTTTGCCAAGATAAAGTACGCTTTAGAAAGTAACGTATCGGTTGGTTCAACGCGCAATTAAACGTTTTCGCGTTTTACGAAATGCCTCTCGCGTATCAGCGGGCACGCGATCGCCTCTATCACGGATCGAAGAGGAGAGCCTGGATCCCCACGCATCCGATAAACGGTCGATTGTTCGCGCGGTGGGTGCTCCTCTATTCGAGTCACGGACGGTCGTCTCGAAGAAAATGTGTGCTTTATGCCCGGCGATCAAACATCGCTGAAAGTGTCGTCTGACACGTGTTTCGCGAGAGACATACTGGAAGATTACGTCGCCGGCAACTTACGAAATGCTCGCTTCGCTCGTTTATCACGTCGAAACATTAAGGCTTCGCGAGGCCCGCCTCGACGCGGACAGAAATACGCGAGTTGGGCCAACAGCGCGAAACTCGAGCACGACAAACACGACTTCGCGGTATTGTCTCTCGAACCGACATGATTTCTGCCTCTCTTACCGGTAACTTGTCGAGCCTATCATTTCTCGAGTATTTCGTAAAAGCCGTCACAATACTCGTATCGGTCGACCTCTTTGTGTCTCGTTCTTGTACTCTAACGAGAGACAGATAACGCTGCCAATCTCGAAACGAACAAATTCTGACTAGTGTCGCTTAAAGAGGTAACTCCGAACTTTCTCCCGTATAGCGGACCATTTATTACGAACGATAAGGTACACGTTCGAATCGAAATCGATTTAGAAGGCGACAATGTATCATCCTTTTTAAAACCGATGACGTTCGCAGAAACGAACTTCGTTTATCGTAGCTCGCGACAATTAGAATATACCGTGTTTGCACACGTATACTCCCGGGAGATCGAAACCGTTCGTCGTGCTTCATCTTTCGAAAAAAGAGGATCGTTTAAGACCGGTAATTCGTAAACATCCGACAACACGATTTCGCGGTGCGCTAAAAGATTCCCACAACACTGGACAAGAACTTATGCTAATGTAGCGTGGTAAAGCCGAAACTGGTAATTGCGGCTAAATGCAAATTACACCCGTTTGGTGCAATGCACCTCGGCATCGGCGATTACGCGTCCGGTTTATTGCGATTTATATCGCGGTGATTTTTATGTTCCCAAATATCGTGGCCGTACTTGGACGGCATTTTTCACGGGTCAAAGTTATCCTCGTCGCAACAAAGGATACCGCGATGGCCAGTACGATTCAACGATCATTGGAAGTTCGAGGAAGCGATTTGTAGATGTTCGACGGGAGGAGAGAAGAAAATGGGTAAAGGGAACAGTTCGATCGATGAGACGCTTCGTTACGTCTAGGAATGTAGTTCAATCCAATCCCACTGCGTGGATTCTATCCAGTAGGAATGCGATAGATCCATCAGGATTAATTGATTCATTAAGATCACTCGAGAAGTTTAATGACTCGATTCGAACGGAACGTTGGTCGTTGAAAATTTATGGCTATCTCGTTGCGGCTAGTCAGCTCGCGAACTCTGATTCGTCGAAACGGAAAGGTCTCGCGAGGATATCTCTTAATTGAGCCAGTTCGGAATCAATGGATCAAACGTGCTCCTGATATTTCTTTCTTACGGTTTTCTATGGTGTTCCGCGTCGGGAAGACTCGTGTACGACTCGATAAATTCATTCGTTACCATAAATTCCGTTTGAAGCTCTAAGTACCTGCTACTCCTACTGACGGAATAACGGTCAAAGCGATTACGTCTCGTAGTATTGTCTCGTTAAACAATTAAGAAAGTCGATGAAATAAATTTCGATCGCGTTTCCATAAAATATTGTCAAATTACATGGAAAAAATGACTTCCTCCAGAGATCAATTTAGTGACCCACACAGCGTACAATCTCGAAAGTCAGCCGCAAAAACCGAATTAATTGCCTTTTGACACGTATTGCACGCGATTCGTTCTATCCCGCGTGTAATAACAGACTCCGTTCACCGACTCGACCCTTCGCACAGTTTTTGCAGGTCACGGTTTTTCCTACGGTTTGCGTAATTCGTTGCAAAAATCTTCGAGACGTCCTCGTTCACCGGTGACAGCCACTTTCGATGTAACGCCATTAACGACTAATCGGCCGGGCTGCTCGTTTACTCCTTCGCGAGAAAATACAGCCGCAGTCGTTTCTACCTTTCAATGACTTACGATTCACGATTTACGGATAAACGCAACCAGCGATTCTACGAATACGCGTCTATTACTTGGAGATAATAGGGCTACAAACTGCAGCGGTGAAATATATTACGAGGATCGAAACGTAAACAAGGTTGTTACCGGGAAAAATTCAATCGGTTGAAAAACTCGTCGATCAGCTATGCCGAGACTAATAATACGTGCGTTTTTATCGGATTCCAGATCTTTGATTAGGAAAGAATGCGTTTCGCGTATGCAGCGACGCGAGAGCGGACTCGCGAAGGGACCTCACGAATCAGCAATCAAGCGTAATAGACGGGTAGAAGAAGTAATCATGTTCTCGGGGATTGATTTCGTGCGTAAATATAGGCGTGAGGGACAGGATGGACCACCATGGCAGAAGGCGCGTGTCCTCTGTCCAATTACGGTCTCGCGCCACAGGGATCACGACACCGACTTTCTCGCTGTATCTTTGCAAATACGCCGGATAGTTCGACTAACCGATATCGACCGCAATCGAAAGAGATATTAATTAGGAGAAACGTAAACGTGCAGAGATATTAGAAAAAGACAATCGTTGCTGGTTGCGGTTTCTCGGGTGCGCGGCGAGTGACTCGATAAATTCTGACACTCGATCATACCGGCCGTGGTCGTGTAAGTTATCCGGAGACAAGGAAAAATTAATTCCATCGACATTCCAGCGTACGCGTGGACTACTAGTTTTCCATGACACTAATGGACAGCTCTGAAAACCCAGAAAATTTGCCTCGACCATTCTTTCTTTGCTTCCCGGTTCGCATTAAATAGGCGTGTTCGAGCGTAATCGTTGAATTGGATAAAGGCTCGTTAAGCATTGCGTGTCCGCCGTCTACACGGACAAAGTTTCAAATCGTACGAGATTCGCGTCTCGATATCGGCGATATCGTGTAGCATAAATCATGCCGGAATACCGCAACTCCATGATTTCTCGCTAATAAATTCCTAGCAATACAGTTTACACGATTAATGGTACTTTCTCCCCGACGATAAAGTCTTCCTCGTAGCATCCATCCGATGCAACCTCTCTCTCTCTTTGTGTTCACGATTTATCTACCTTGTAACGAGCTTGGAGCGTTCGGAGATGGTCAAACTTTATTCGATTCTGACGTTAATTTGCTTCGCGTATGACTCTGGCGTACACAACGCTCGCTCGTAAATTGTCCCGATAAGACCATCGTATTTTGCAATTTATCATTTCGAATCGATGCCGATTCGATTTCTTATAAATCTATCGGGAACAGGTTTCGGGTTTTTTAACGTCGTAACGAAGTTGCTTTGCCCGGCTGGCATTCTTATTTCGGACGTTATCCGAGTTGATGTATGGCAACCTATCGGAACGCGGACAAAGATCGAAGCACAAAAGGACTCACGTAAAAGGAGAGTTCGACGCGGTGCGAGTGTTTCGGCACGCAGGTGAGCGCTTCCGATCTGCAGCATCCGGTGTCGTCGGAGCACCTGTGCAAAATGGCGCAGTGTGGAATGTAGGTGGTCGACGGACTCGGATAAACGTCGCGGACTGGAATCACCCTCGGTCTTGGCCATTGACAGCTACCCTCTCGCGACACCTTGATCGCGTGTTGGAGAGCCTCTCTGATTTCAGCCGCTGAAACAAATACATCGAAATAGATTCGTACGCGTTTGAAAACGTGTCGAACATTCGACATCTCCACTCGACACCACGAGACAAATCTGCAACAGTAGGTGACACGAGTAACGCGAGCTTTCTATTGATTCAACGCACAGTCAGATACCTAATCGCTTTCTACGCGTTTCACGGAGTGTCGATAATTATGCCGCAGCTATCGCTCGGTGCAATTTGTATGGACGACTACGGGAGAAACTGCACATTGTGTGTACCTGGAAATCAATAAATTCTAGCACAGTCAGCCGTCTCTCGAAATGCCACGAGGAATCCGTCGTGCCCCGATATTGAGATATAAACGCCCTAATCGTCGCATAAATAAAGATCGCGTCGAGACGACATTGATCGCGAGAGATTATGCCACTCTTGGTCCACGACGTTTCTCTCGCTAAAGAAAGATGCGACAAGGAACTTAGATGACCTGTACCGTTCGCGAACAATCAGATTTTCTCTCGGACTTTTAGTTAATTATGAACCAGCGATGCGTAGATCGTTAGTTGTAGAACCGAGAGATTTGTGGAGATATTCAGGTTTTAAATCGAGAAATTGCCTAGTAGTCAGTGGCCGTGAATGCGCGACACGGGTCCGCGTCGACTGTGTGATCTTGACGATACGAATACGGCGCGAATACGCGTTACACTCGATAATTATTAATTATCTACCGACACGCGGAATGCTCGCGACGGACGATTAAGCTTTAACACGTTCTGTTCAGACACCGCGAACCTCGTCGGCTGTGATCTTGACGATACGCGTATCCGCGTTACACTCGATTAATATTACTAATAATTATTAACTGTACGGTGATATACGAGCGGAATACTCGCGCCGCACGATTGCATTTTAATATGTTCTGTACGAACGCCTTGGACCTGTAACGGCTACGATCTAGGCGATACGCGTAGACTCGTGTTACGCTCGGTTAATATTGCTAGAAATTATTATTCGCTGACACACGATCGCGTTTTAACGTGTCTTCATCTTGACGATGCGTGCACGATGCGTCACATTCGATATTTCAGTATGTCGAGGAATGTTCTCGGAGTCCGCATTGAACTTGTTAAAGCAGCGTGCCGTGTTCCTGTCTTGTTTCGTTAGGTTTACTATGTGTCACGTTATTCCGAGACATTACCCTAATACCCATCCGGGGTCGTTCGCGAAAGAAAAGCAAGATGGTCACTCGAAGATAAAACACGGATTATGCGTTTCCTGAAATCGCAGGTTCCCGATCCTGCGCTTCGAGGAACGAGCGCTCGATCCCTTAAGAAGAGAATACCGCTCGTTCGTTCGAAGAAACGTGTTCTCCGCTTCTCTCATTCACTTTCGAACGATGGAATTATCCGATCGTAACGCGGGCCTCGAACGCAGAAAGAAGATGATTCACGGAATCGTTTCGCGACGGGACGAAAAGTTGGCGACACGCGCAAATCGAACGATTCGAGGAACAAGTTTCGGGAAATCGTCCCTCGCGGTTGGAATTATTTTCTCGGTTAATCTCGACCGACGATCTGGCTATGCTAATTTCGAACGTAGGCGTTACTCTTGCCACGACTGCACTGACACGAGATTATATCGGCGCGTTCACAATGGAGGCACGACCGTCAGGGAAGTTGAAGTATGCTGACTCGATGAACATCCCGTATTCAAACGTATTCCGGAATGTATTATAAGAGAAAGGAATTAGATCCGATCGTTCGCTTATTTCTTTCCGCCGACAGATTGATTTCTTCTCCGACGAATTCTATCTACTCTGAGCTGTCTTCGTTTAGATTTATTCGGTCTTTCATCGAATAAAACCGTTATTCGAATCGATTAAAAATTATTTCGAAACAAAATACGATATCTGCACCGATCGTGGAGGAAAGAATAAGCGGAGGAATCATCGGCGAAGGATGAAATCGAACTTCGATGGAAAGCGTATCTAAGGCGCGATAAATCGATTGAACCGACTCGATATGAATTAACGCGGAATAACGCGCGTGCAAAACACACGTGCATGTACGTGTCTCGTGTAGGACAGTGAGATTTCATAGAGAAGGCGGTTAGAATTGCCGCAACCGCGGTGGCTACGGCGCAATCGTCGCCATTAATTTGCATATTAATAGCCCGTTTAGCATTCCGCTCTCCTCGATCGAAAAGGAAGAGCTGTCTCGTAAACTGCTCGAAACGTAAGCGCTGATTACGCAACTCCCCGGCAAGGTGCAACGCCTTTTGTTGGTTTTCCCAAACAACATTTCAAAGTTGTTAACGACACTTCGATTTACGACACGTCTCTATCCGACTAATTAATTGCCATCGTCGACCAGTTACTCGCCGATTTGTCCAACGAAAATTACGAGTTTAACCTGTACTACTTTTTTCGCTTTGAACTCGAAGTTTAATCGATTCCGCTTCCGATAAATGATCGATTTTTCGTTCGTCCCTTCGTGGTTCTTCGTCGTCGGGATACGCCACCGCGATGTTTCAAGTATCGAATAAATAACGAGGAAATCTTCTTCGGGAAAAGATCAAAAAACATTGTAACCAGATAATTACCGTTAGCAGTCGTTACTTGTTTACCGATAAAATCTCTAGTCAGTTTAATCGAGATCATGTTAACGATAATTATAGCCAATAACCGACGATTTAATGATTAGTTTAGTTGTCATAAATTTCAAGGAAATTAATAGTAATATTCTTCCTCGTTATCCAACTTGTCGAACAAAGATTGAGATTGTTAATCACGCGTTCGTGACTCGTAGTCTAACGATTACGTTAATTTGCAGGCCACGCAATTAACGATCGGTTCGTTTACCTTTTTGCGCGATATTTATCCGTAAGATTTAATTTGGCAAGGAAGGATAGCGTCGACGAGAGACGCAGGACCACCGTGGTCGATTTAATGGCGATTAATAACGCCGACAGGTGCACGCTTTCGATGGCGACCCATGAATATGAATATTTGCATAAATTGACGGGCAGGGCAGCGTATCGATTATCTGCGCCGATAGCATGAGCATAGAAGCATACAAATCGAAAGTAAACTTACTCTTCCCGTTCTTGTTGTACTGCTGCATGTTGCTTCTGGTTTCTTTGACGCTCTCTCGAGTGCCCAGAGTCTGCCACTTGTGTGCGCTGTGAGCCGACATCGGTGGATAGTCGTTTTTCGATTGATACCCGTTGTACTGAGCCCCGGTTCCGCCCTCGTAACCTTTCGATTCTCTGTAGTCGTAATTCTGAGCTACTACGGGTTTGGGCGTGGTTGTAGTAGTTGTCGTGGTCGTAGTGGTCGTGGTGGTCGTCGTCGACGAAGTGGTCGTAGCCGGAGTTTCGTCTTCGTCTTCGTCTTCCGCGTAATCCTGAACAAAGAAATTTCCACGAGTTTAACAGAGAGAAACTTTCGATCGGCAGAAATTCGCTGTGGAACGAGAAGTCGCGTTAGAAATAAAGGGTGGACAATCGATTATCGGAGGAACGAATGCGTCGTAAATTTACGCGTTACAATTTCTATCGCGGCTGGTTAAAGCATGCCCGGTGATTTACAGCAATTTTCGATGAGTTTCACTCGGAAAAGAAATTCGCCACGCGGCGAGAAACGACCCCCGAGAAGTAGCGATCAAAGAAGCGAACGCCGCATAAATTTAGTCTTTTTATTCGGGATCGTGGGTGGGCAACGCACTCCCCCGTTGACGGTTGGTCGCGATTTTCTGGCCGAGATAAAGTTAATAAGCGAATTTGCATCACACCGCGGTCCACCTATCCCCGTGCGGAAAGAGAACAGAGACCTGCTTGATCGCGGCGTGCAACATCTGGATCCTTTGATGTCGAGCCGCTTAATAGAAACAATCCCCGCGACGGTGCAGCGAACACGTCGAATCCGGGGGAGAATTTCTCCGAGGTCTCTTCACGCTTCGCTTTGTACGGTATCCGGCCTCTGTGAGAGGCATCTCGTCGATGGACCACTCGAAACTCGCAACCGTCTGTCGTTTCTTTTTCGCGTGCCTTTACTTTCACGCTGCATCTCGCGATCCCATTCAGATTCGCTTTTTCTTCGAACTTTACCACCGTCGCGTAGCGAGAAAAACGCCCCCCTGGTTGATCCCCTTCAACTTTATACGTATAGGCTACGGATGCTCTCTGTTCGTCGAACGCTTTTTACGTTCGTTCGCGAACAAGCGACTTTTGTCCTTGCGATTTCGCGCCAGTTACGTTGACATCTCACGTATCAACCTCTTTCATAAGTTATAGCTCGTACGAATAATGTTCGATTTAGCGCATTAGATATTGGCAAATGTCGCGCGACAGTCGTCGACTTGACAAATAACCTGCGACAAGCATTGTGTCGTTTCGTCAATTGCGACATCTTAGAAGGATCGTATTCCCGCGTGCGTTACAAAATTAAGATCGTAATATATCTCCTCGCGACAACTTTATGACATTGCTATCTATAAAAGCAAGTGGATAATTGAATAGAAACGGTACAAAGGCAAAGAAATAATAGTCCGTTTTCACTTATCTGTTTGCAACCGTCGATGATCAGATACGGCGAATAGCTGGTTGCCCTTAGGGCTAAGGCATGAAATAATTTATCAGCGAGCGGACAAAAGGTGGTTGGAATTAACTTGTCCGGTATACAGCGCGGTTTACAATGCGGCCAATTACTCGAAAAGTGATGTATCGTTCGTTGCGCAATCGTTTCCCGGGTTTATCGTTCTCCAGTTACCGTTCTTATAACGTTGATACACCCGTAGGTTAACATAAAGGAACTCTCGTAGTAACGTGTCTTGAATCGACAACCATAACCTTGTGCACGGTTTACGATACACGAAGAGATTTGCAACCGAATGGTTCTTTCATGTTCTTTGATCGCTCCGGACAAACTGTAACGAACCAATAAATTCGAACGATGCATACTACGTTATCACGAATGTTTCAAAAGGAACTAGGTCAAGGAGAGGTCAGAGCTGGTTCGAAGCTAAAAACGATTTCTTTGAATCTTCCCCTCTTAGATACGACCAACGTAACCTATTTTTTATTCCGTTTATCATCCGACTACCGCGAAATCTACGGAAATCTAGTGATGTAACGCAGAGAAATCAGTCATCGACATATAAAGCGAGATAACACTGTACTAGCGGAGTTCTATCACTTCGCTTCCTTCGCTACCTAAACTCGTCGATGCAGTTTGCTAATTATGAAGGTAAATTATATTTAAAGATAGCAAGAATAGGATAAGTTTGCTAGGTAAGTTGTGACGTGCTACCCGATATATTGCCATCTCCAAGAATTTTACGTTGTTACAACTCGTATCTCTGTATGATTAGATGGGAAGAATCGAATTCGATGGAAAACGGTGACGATAACAGACGACGGAAAAGAACGACGAATCAATTTCGAAGAATCAAGTGTTTTTCTTTTACGTTGTTCACGTGTCAAAGGTCATAGTTAGTTCTGTTCCTCCAGCAACGAGTGAAAATTTGCGATAAAGTCGTGGATTAACGACACGTTCCATCGTTCGTCGCGTCTGGTAACTGCCGATATATCCGATCGGAGCAAACTAGACCATATGCGAGTTCAAGTAGTGTCGGGCACTCGTTTCCAGCTGTATTAGCGATGATTAATTGATTTCGTCACGCCTCGACCCACCGCATGACATTTTGCATGCGTATCACCGTTATCGCGCTCGTTAACAGCGTCACACATACCTGATGCTCCGATTTCAAGCGGAAGACAATCGCCACACAACCATAATTTTTCATGTTCGTTCTTCGTTCGAAGTTAGAGGAAAGATTGTAATAAAATTTTTGATCGCTTAATCGTAAAGTTCAGGGTATAATTCGATTACTGTCAGCGCAGCGTATCAATTGAGCGAACGCTTCTGCGAGCCACTGTATCTGTTCCTGAAATTCCGACGTCCGATTCGCGCCAATGAAACGTTTACGACCCGGCGAGCGACTGTTTTAATGGAAAATTCTTTTGCGTCGATTGAAACGGTGCAGAGATCACGAACAAAGATCAAGCTCGTTTATATGCACGACGTCCGGGTGCAGGAACGAGCACGATCGTTAAGTGCATTATCGTGCATTGTCTTCTCGCCGCTATAAAATATTAGACGCGTGTTTCCCTCCATAAAAAGATCTCTCGACGACTCGACACGGCTTTCAGGAAAATGCTACGGTCAATTACGTCGCGGGTGTAACCCGATCCTCGACTACCGGTGGTTGCAGTGATTCCATTCATTCAACGATTACCGCTAGTATTAGATAATAGAATATTACATAAAGTTGCATAGCGATAAACTATACTGCAATCTTTCACTCTTTAATCAATGAGCGTTTATAGAATTTCCCTGTCAGACACGGTCTAACATTACAAATTGCTCCAAAGGAACGAGCTGAAGAGGTGTAAACCACCCAGGTAGAAATTGTTGTGCAAAAAGAGAAGAGGAACGTTTTAAGCAGCCACAAACGCAGTTTGCCCGAGAACCAACGAGCCTCGCTGCACTTTCGGTGCAGCTCCTGTCATTAAATATCGAACCGAAGCATCGTTCTGAGTCTCGGACCACCCGAAAGTCCTAGCGGTGGTCCGATTAGAGGCCCGCCACCAAGCCTATCATTTGCATTATAGAAATCTGGGTCACGTATTTTCGCGTTAGACGCGGTGCGACGTCGTTTATACGTAGGCTCCGTATTTCATGCCAAAACGAAGAGGAAGCGTCCATCCAAGCCGGCCATCTTACTTTTATTCGAGACCCGACTCTGCCAAAACGTTGTCTTTCGACCAGACTCGCTCCTGTTGGATTATTCTTGGCGGTCTGCCGTCGATCGAATTTATGTTCGACCTCTCGACGTTAACGGGCTATCGAAGCTCAAGCTCGAGGCGAATCGAGACTGCATGAAAGTCGATAATGTTTTTTTAATGCATCTGCCGACGAACGAAAAGAACGATAGCGAGCTTGATGTTCGCGCTAACGAAGTGCAAAGACTACCAGAGTCGAATTACTTGAGAAATGACTGGCAATCGAGAGGATTGACGTAAATCATTTTTTAAAAGGAAATTTGTTCGACGGCTTTTTATTCGAAATTATTATTTCCGGTGCAATTTAATTCGAATAACATTGTATCCTGCGGCAAATTCCTCGTTGACAAACCGCATAAATATAATAAAGCAGATCGTTGTTTTTCTGTCGGTATTTTTTGTACGAGATACCGACGGAAAGATAGTAAAAGAGAAAAATGCAGAAGGTATGGGAAGGCTGAACGCGCGATCCCCATACAAATCACGGCTTCGCCGTTCCGAGAAGGGAATCGCGTTGCTGCCAGGCTGTCTGCCACCACGGTCACTACGGCATTCAGCATGGGATACCATGAACCGGCTACGATCGTCATTGATAATGCGCTGCTGTAACTTCTACGAACATATTCGCGCCCACGGGACTAATTGATATGAATAACGATCGATCGTGAAACACCGGGGGGATGCTTAATCGTCGAAGGTAGCTGCAGCTGTTCGATCGCGAATGAAACACGAGACAGGTGTTAATGAAGCAACTAGAGAGGAAACGGTATCTTCGTTCGCGTTCATTTTCTCGCTGAACGAAAGTGGATCGCCAGCGGACTTTCTTCGTTCCCGACATTCTCGATAATTCTAGTTTCTCCAACATTCGCAATATTTTCGAGAGTATCAAGAATTTCAGACATTCTTAATTTTAAACGTAGGTCGAAAAGAATCGATAGGTCGTTCGTACACGAGCTAAACGACGCGAATCGATTGCTGTCTTGTCATTATTCCCAGATATATCAATCATTTTGTATTCTCCGGTGAACGTCGTTGAATGTCGTCTGTCGACGATGTTCGCGTGTACTCGCGAGTATTCGTGTTTTCCCTCGATGACGTTACCGAGCCTTTTATTAATCGCCGATGTTATCTCTGACTGTAAACTATAATTGATTCGTACCAAGCAAACCAGAAGATGAGACGATCGATTGTTTTCTCTGTCCTACCTATACGTCACGCGTTTAATCGCTTGTCATAGTCGAACCATTAGGAGGAGGTTTTTCGTTAGACTCGCGACGAGCTATCGTTATCGTGGCTAGATCGGTATTCACAGCCTCCGCCAAACCGTCTTATCGTCGAGTCGACGAGTGATTTATCGACGATGTTCTCCCTGCTTGTAACGAGCGCGCGTTTCTAGTCGATCGAAACATCGTTCCAGCCGTTCATAACGGACAGCCCTTTCGCGAGTGCTTACGAAACTGACGCACAAATATTTGGACGCCCCTTTTTTCTTTTCCTTCGCGCATTACTTGCGAAAACAGGGGCCGATGAAAACGCGGGCAAAGGCTACAAGCCGTTCGGTAACTCGGAGCTTCGAGAAAACGTCTGCTACGAATCTTTTCGGAATATTTTTACCAAGCTCGCTAGCGAAAATAAAGTTCTTTCTAGCGAAGAACTTGGCTATGCTCCAAGAAGCATAAAAGTATCCCGACATAGCTCGTATCTCGCAGAAACGGCGCGAAATTGAACTTAGAACGCCTTCCGTTTCTTTTACGATTTTGTTTAACAAATACGTCGACTTTCGTTACTTCTTTTTTCGCACGATGCTTCTTTGGGCCCGAGTAAATAGCTCGTTAACGATCTGCTTGACAACGCGTGCTCGACAGCGAAGCATCTATACTTCCGGTTACGTTCCAATTCGTTACGAGCAATGTGTGACCACAGAATGTGTAAGAACGTTCCCGATAACTTGTTAAGAAAATATTATAAACGAGAAGAACCGTGGCGAATCTGACGGATCCTGAAGAGGAAAATTTCGGTACAACGAACAAAATTAACTAACAGGGAAAAGAATACGTGACGTAACGCGCTCGACTATTTCGAGATAGAATTCGATATTCAAATGGCAACACGAAAACACGTTTTTCGAGACGCGCAACTCGTTCGACCTGACCCCGTTCGGTTATCTGAGAAAACGGTATTCGCAAACTCGCTGAATTTCATCGTCTACCTAGTTCGCCGCTTTATCGCGATTGACACGATTTTTAAATTTACTACTTGCCCAGTCAACTTCTTTTCACTAGCTTAGAACCTAACGTTTCGCCTGCGTAACCGATGGATCGCCAAGATATCGACGAGAAGATAGAAAGGCGTGAAGGAAAACGACCCTCGTCGCTTATCCGATTCGTTCTTTACTCTCCTTTTTCAGGTCAGGAACGTAACCTTTTCTCAAAATGGAGAACGAGCGATTAGGAGGTTTTTTCCTTCATATTTCTCGATCGGGGAAAAAGCGTGTGCAGTGTAAGATTCTTCGTACCACGCTGTTGCAGATAAGAGCAACGAGGGTAGTCTTGTTCCTCGTTAACCGAAAGAATTGTATGACGCGATCGTACGAGTCATCGCGAGGCACGTTTGTTCGTCTATGATACCTCTTACCGGATACGCTCGTCAAACGACTTTTTCGCGTCGTCCTCTTCCTACCAGCCAGACATATTTTTTTCCTCCTTTCGTTCTGCTCGGCACACGGAATTTTAATTGCGAAAGGTGAATCAGAAATGACGATGGTTTACAACGTTAGTCACACAGGCTTACGAGCGATTCATAGATAATTTATGATCGATGTTCCGGCCTTTCTCTCTTTCCTTCTTTTTTGTTTTACGGGTGGTCCGCGAGACCAGACCGCGGAGTAAGTTACAAGTACGTGACCAGCCGTAGCCGAGCCACTTTCGATGATTCACGCCGCGATCCTCCGCGTTAGACGCCCGAATGTCTCCTGCGAACTTCTTGATCGACTTTATCGATACGTGGGTAGCACGATGCGAGCATCTGGAGCCCAAGTGGCCGTTGCGGCGAGAGTCTATTTATCCGAACGTGTCTGCGGGTCAACTCGCAACGACCCTGCCGAAGGGGCCCGTATACGTTCACTTCCACCAATGAAATTTCAAATTATATCTGTAATTACGACCGACGCTGCAAATATTTCAACTAAAGGTAGTTTAAACACTGCGAAGTGGCACTTAAACGAAGTAATGGCTCCAGGAAAGCGCGTAGCCCAATAAGGGTTAATATAGTTTAAGTGTCGTCATAGAAACGCTATCATGGCACGAAAGCACGATAAAGTAAAACAAATTATCCTCGTTAAAGCAACAACCCTGAAGTCCCTGTCAGCACCTCCGTCTCCCTTGCTCGTACGTTCCTATACGAAGGACAGATGAAACGATGAAAAGTGGAAAATCGCCAGGGTCGAGCGGTTCAATCGTCCATGACGGGGAATGCGTGTAACGAACGAATTAAACAGCGTGCGCACTTTGACACACTGTTCAATTCGCAACCAACCAATGAGATCATCCAGAAGTTCTACGGCAGCACCAGTTGTCGATTGTTAAAAGGGATAGAGAAGGTGCAACGCCTGCATGACATCATCTCGTATTCACGCCTTGCAGAACAGACGGTGCACGACCGCATCGACACTCCTTAGAAAGTTTCTTCGGGATAAATAAATGCCTGGAAATTTATTTATCCATGCTCCTCTGGCAGCTACCGCGATAAATCTATCCGCGGCACCTCGACATGTATCAACGAATAGATCTTCGAAGTGCAATGGCCCTACCTGCAGCTGCAAATTACTTAGCTGACTGAGAAACTGCACATGCTTACGTTTAGAACATGTCTAATCAACTCGTACGATGATTTTGTTGCGTTGATAGACTAGTGATGTAGAGACTTGTTCTGGATGATGGAGAACAGAGATCAAGTTGTATTTTTGATAGCGGTATCTATTTATATCGATTGGTATTGGCATTGGTAACGTTCAAGACTATATGGCCGTAACCCAAGCGATGCCAACTGAATGTCTTCAAATATCGGTAATCGAGCGGAGAACCTCTATGATCGCTGTCGACGGAGAGGATTGGACGAAACGAAAAGTGAAGGTGAAAAATAGAATGGGACACCTGGGCAGTACTTTAACCGAGCTAACGCTCTGAACGATAGACGTAATAGATGGAACGGATCTAGATTGCCATCGTGCCAATGCCGGCTACTGAACCGTGCAGTATTTCAATGGCACAACGTAAGCGTCGATACCGAGGACCATCGACGATTCGCCTTGTCCATGTTTAATTAACCGAACGCGCTCGCATTCCGGGGCGTGGGCGCGTATCGGACTAGCTTATGCCGTGTCAACCTTTATCCTGCCAAGAAACATCTTGTCGATGTCGTTTCTCGTAAACGGTTACCACCTCTAGCGTCTATCTTTTCATTGGGAGTGACGCGACTAGACAGTTCGACGAACTACTCGTTGACATCCAAGGCTGTTATTGGCATTTTAATCGACCCCTCGGATGATTCAATTCCAGCGACGTCCGGATATACGAGCACCGCGCGGAACAGTGCACGGCCATATATCCGGAGAGTGGAAACGACCGACGTTGCACGACTCCGATTATTTTCGTGTCTCGCGTTAACGTTCCAACACCTTGACTCAACATCCGCGCGGGAATTAGCGATTCGTTTCGGTGCTCGTAACCGAACGAAATACTGACAAAGCCTCTGGGATTAGTTCTCACGGAGTGCAGCGCAGAGAAAAAACATGCTGCAAGGATATGGGTACGAGTGTCCCCGGTGTGACGCGATCGCGACACACGACGAAGCTGAATGAACGCGCAGAATAGCCGTAGTATTTTTGTTGCTGGCTCGCTCGTTGAGTTTCTCGTGCCGGTGGCGAGAGACAGGCCGCGATAGAGGAGGGAGGGTCACGGTGGAGAGGTGGATTCGTTCATACAAGGTGGTTCTCATTGAAAGAACTCGTTCCTCGGGCCAAATAGGGTCACTCCATTCATCCTGAACACGATCGGACGCGGAATACCTATTAGCGGCAACGGGAAGCCGCGTTAATAAACCGGGGTAGACGTCTCCGGTCGCGACTTCTAATAAGCCGCTCGTTTACGGTTTCATTAGCGCGAGGCAAAAATCGAGATTCGCTCGGTCATCTTGGGCCCACGGTTGAACGAACCACCTTGCGCGTTACATGTGGACATTGTCCAAGGAATACAGGTGTTCTATTCAACTCCTTGCATTACGATTCTCGCAGCGACGATGTGCGCTAAAGTTGGCTACTAATCTCACGACTCGTTTGTATTCGCTGACGCGATATTTTGTTAGCCAATTTTTACAACGTTCCTTCGATGTCCGCAAGTTCATTGTCCTTAAAGAACGAAGTGACGCGATGCGTACAGCTCGTAAGATATGATACGAGCAACGTGTCGTAATACGTCCTCCCCTTTCGGCTATCCAATTTCGTTCGAGACAATTATCGGCGATTGGGCCAAATTATCGTGGAGCCACAAATCGATCAATGAGATGTATTAACTCCTCGTAAATGGATGTTGAGTTATGTTCGACGTTAAAATTGCATTGTTACAAAACAGAGGGCGATTACGATAATTGGACGAAAAGTCGAGGAAGTTGGTATCGTGAACAGTCGCCGTAGCGGTAGGTACAGAAAGTTTAGTCGTTCTCTTCCGTAGATCGTCGTGTTAAGTTATTAAGATAAAATCAAATCCTGGCGTCGACGAAAGTCCGTGTAAACCTAAATCCTTTCTTACTAAGCCTCTCGTCCGTGTAGACTTTCGTTTTCCACGATGCTTCGTCGGTAAAATGTGAACGGTAATCCTCGCGACGAGAAAGAAGCAACGAGAACAAAAGAAGAGTTAATAAGCTCGTGTTAAAGGGCGATTACAACGGATTTGATGATCGGGACGAGACACGAGTCGCCTCGACTCCGCTAGCGCGCTTATTCGACGCGGTAGCGTGCATTTTCAAACGGGTCAACTATTTTTATCTCGACACGACCGTCCTCTCGGTCGTTGTCCATCGGACGTGTGCCACCACGATTCTCTTCTAATTCAACGCGCTTTCGTACGTTGCTTGACCAACGACTCGTGTAAACGATGCATCGCTCTAACTCTCGCGTGAGCGCGGAGGCGTGCACGATATCGTCAAACAATTACGAATTAATTTACGTCCTCGTAAACTCTATTTAAAATTTCCCCGCGAAAGATCGTGGAATTGTCGATCCGAAGCAGGAAACGTTCAGCGATATTTAACCGTGAAAATCCGGTCTATAGAAGTACCAAGAATCTCGCTTCACTCGCTTTTCCCATTATCGTCAAATAAAAATGATAGCCGATGCAGCACGTTGTGCCAGGAAGTACGTGTTAGCGAATCCAACTTACTGTCACCAAGAACACGTAGATTTCTCTTCATTTATCATTCGATACATACGACACAGCTTACGAAGAATTTTGCATCAGAAGAGAAACATCATTCGTTCGAGCAGCGTGCAGCGGAAAGTTTCGTGACGCGTCGTTCCATTGTTCACGAAAAAAAGGCACAAGGTCCGCGCTAGGTGCGTGTAATTGTAAAACAATGTCGCACGACGCATAACTAATATATGGGCCCGTTATTCGCTCCGACTTCTAACCCGTGTACAAGTCGGTGAACCAGTTTCGAGCGGTCGGTTTCTATTCACGCATTAAACGACGGAACATGTTGCTTCGACATCTCGAACGACGCTAATGTGGCGACACGTGCGTCGCCTGCAGCTCCGCGAACCTTCCCTCCATCGAAATCCAATCGATCGTACGACAATCAACTCCGATTTGCCCCGGACAATGCAACAATGACGTTTCTTGATCGACAGAAATGGCGATCCAATTGACCGCTGGTACGAACCAGCTGATAATTTAGACACTGCGATGGATAAGTGGAGACTCGAGAACGGGACAGCCCGATCCTTATCTTCTATGATAAATGCGAACTGTTATTATTACGTACATAATCATCGCCTGATTAACACTTTGTCAGACAATCAGATAAGCGCCGATGTTGCTAATTTAATCCTCCGTAACCGAGGTACGCGAGGTTTCCGGCACGAGGATCGATCATTTGTTAATTTTACTCCGTTTAATTAATTGATCGCGCTTAGATCCGCTAGACCGATTATCGAGTAAAGAGGAAATATAAAATTAACGGCTAAATAATCGTTCGTAAAGTCCCGCGATTATGTGAATAGAAAAGCGAGCTTACGACATCGTAGGAATTTCAAAGATAAACGTATTACGTATTACCGCATTATAAAATAATTCGAGCGGCCGATCGAGACGTTCCCGTGTGCCAGCAATCTGTCCAAGGTGCAATTTATATCGCAACGCTCTCCGATGAAATTAAAATAATTGCTCGAGTCTGCATTGTTCGGTTCTCGAAGCCATTTCACGGTGCGTTCGTTCCACGCGTTCGCCTTTCTTCGTTCGTGGTTTATGGCAGCCATAATCGTCGTTTCCTTCGTTCACCAGCGACACTTACGAGGCTATCGCACAGTGATTAACGTTGTCGAACTTACGGGTGCCCTTCGAAATGTCACATGTGCCAGGTTACGTGTCCAATTACGTAGAACGAAGATCGCGTTGTTTCGCGAAGAAAAGGTTCGCCTCCGGCGAATCGTTCGTAGAACTTTTATGCGTCGGAGAAACTCCGTTTACGATCCATCGTTCGATCATTCGATCTGGGAAAGTGTGCTTCTTCGCCGTGGTCATGGGGAAATTTCCAATTAACGTTTGGTCACGGTAAGGGTGTTTCGATAATCGGTTCCTGGTGGAGGCAATTGAATTTCTCGGCTGAAACGCGATCTTTTAGTCGTGAAATCGACAATTTGCTATATTCGCCTCTCGAAATGACACGAACACCGGGGTTTCATTACAGCAATTACAGAAGGACATACGCGTTTCGAGATTTAACGCCGCTGTTCGATTTCGCTTATTTATATGGAATAGTCGAGAGAACGCGATACTAGAGATAGGCGTTATTTATGGTTCCGTATGTTAACGTACCAGAAAAGAAGAATAATCCGAGTTCGACGCAGGTGGGTGCAACGCGGCGAGTGCGATAAAAATTGTAATTGCAAGGCGAGATAAGTGTTACGGAAGCGTGTATCATCGCCTCCCGGAATGTCAGGGGAGAGACAAAAACGAGTATCTACCGTACCGAGAGGTAAAAATCTCTCCACTTGGAGAATTACTACTCTATCTCGCGCGCGTCTGTACGCTTATAAGGCTTAATGCCTCTTTTGTGCGAACCCGACACGGCTACCGAGACTCGGCTTCCAGGCTAACAGCTCAATGAGTATCGACCTTAACCCGATCCGACGGATACAAGCTGTCCGTTTTCAGCGGTTCGGAAATATCCCGTGACTAATCGTACGCGCGAAGCCGTGACGCAACAAAAGGTGTCTTTAGAACTTGGAGGTGGAGGTGAAAAATTTCTGTCGGCCAAAAGAGACGATGCTTTTATCGAGGACTCGCTGCACCGCGTACCAATGACCTCAGAACTCTTTGAACCGTCTCTTGGTCGAGTCAGAATTTCGTGAAAGACCAGTAGCCCCTACAAATTTCAATCTCTTGAAACGTCCTACGGGTCTTGAATCGAAAATGAACCGTCTGCGGGGAACACAGGAATCTCGCATGACGCTCAAATTGCTTATAAATATTAAACTCTCCAAGTTTTTACGGCGGACCAAGGTGAACGACTGCAGCGTGGAAGCGGGAGGCGACTTCCGATGGAAGCGCAGCGAGGAATTCGAGTTCGCGCGTCACTAGGTCGTTCGTTCGCATTGTGCCACGCAGGGGTGCGCACCATGAACATCGGTATGTCGGATCTTTCGCGTGTCGTATCCGAAATAGCCGCTGGCTGAAGATAGACGACTGTCGTGGTGTCTAGTTGGCAAATGTTAGTAAACCAAGTTCGAGTGCCTGCGCTGCGAGGGGGTCGTTGATCTTCGCGAACGGTCTCACCCTCGTGCATCGTCGTCCACGGTAGCCTTGCGAGAAGAAAAGCGCCGATGCGAGGACGATTCTCTCCCCAGATTCGAGTCGAACTAGCTCCCTCGAATATTACGGTAAACCGACCAGCTCTTCTCTGGAAAATACTGCTATGCTGGAGGACAGACATTCGTCGTAACCTTTATTCCGTCGAGGTCCACCGAATAGCGGATACTGTCACCTGTCACGACAGAAGGAATGCAGCCCAGCACAGGATGAAACTTAACCGCATAACACAATAAAGTAATTAACTTCTGGATTGGCAGTTCAGCATAAACCGTCAGCGTCTGTAACAAGCTTGTCAGCTTCCGAAGCTTGTAAGGTATGCAAATCGAGGCAAAACAACGTGACATTGCAATCGCGAGACGTCGGATGGAATTAGAGAGTCTGTCGGGTGAAATTGATGAAACGTTAGCCGTCCGTTTTTGCGTGAGGCCACGCGTTTCCCTCGCGTTTATTCTCGACGCATCCTCTGACGCATCGGTGAAATTCCAAAACGTGCTCGCTCCGTTCGTGAATCGGTCAGAGCTACGGTGACATCAATGGGAATCGTCGAATTCGCACGAGTCGTTAATATTCGCGCTAACGTGCACGCTTCTGGGAAAAAGACCCGTCGACGTTACGAAATCGTCGCTTCGAGCGAATGCCAACGTCGTTCGAAGACGAATGGCGCGGAAATGAGAGTTACAACGTGTCTTCGTGTTCGCCGCTGCACGCCTCGATGAAATTCTCCGATTGAACAATCGAATCGTATATTCCATTTGTTTCTTGCGATTAGAGTCTATCGAGTTACCCGTTTGACGTTTATGCAGCCAGTATTGTATCGGTTTCTTTCGTTATTAAGTTCGCAACTAAATATCAAATCTTGGCATGTTAGAGAATGGAACATGCGCTGCTATCAACGTATAAATCTTGAATCAATATTTCCGACGTTTATTGAACATTGCCATTAATAACGATCAATGACAAATATGCTATCCTAATTAGATATTAACGAATTAAAAGTTTTCGATAAGCTTCAGAAGAAGTTATTGAAGAGAGCACGATCGCAGGAGTACGATTTGTATTCAGCGTTAGAAGCGATGCAGAAGGTTGTTCGTGGAAGAACGCGTAACGTTAGGAGAAGATCGTGAAGGCATTAACCGCGCGGACGCACGCGCACGCGATAAACTTCGCTTCGATCAGCATCCGAGAGGATTAAACGTTCGCGCGAATCTCGTTCGAGTTCGTTGACTTTTCCGCGAAAATCTGAGCGTCGATGCCTCTCGCTGTTAACACGGCTCACCTGGTAACGGACGCATTGTTTGAAATTCACCGATTCCCCGGCGCAAAGACAAACACGGGAGCAACGTTGATCGATCGCGATTCGCTCGCGACAAAAGCCGCGGCGGGAAGCTGCTGGCTCAAGGATAATAATTAACATAACTGTAAATTCGTCGATGACGTTGCTCCGTTGCGTAATCGCGAGCCGCTCGACGAGATACTCCGGTGTCAAATGTACTTCTTTCGCGCCTGTCCTCGACTCTCCCTTCCTCTCTTCGCCTTTCTGTACACTGTCTACGTAGAATCTCGAAGATGGCTCGTAATTAACGCGGCCGACCTATAGAAGAACCGTAGGCAATCGCGGCATCTAATCGCGGCTCGCTTTTTCCCATCGAATTCGTTCGCTAATTAACTCGTTAATTGGCCCTCGTATACGTACAAATTGAACGCGTCGATTGGATCGCGATATCCAATTAGGCGCGTGCCTTCGTCTCGAATAGTTTCCTTTCAACGGACAAGTCTCTTCGATTGCGAATGCAACGCGCTTCGAGCGTTAGACGAAATTATTGCGACAATTAATATTTGCATAAAACGACAGCCGAGAAAGGCAGCTCTCGATCGTAAATTCGTGAAATCCTTCTGACATTTTCGTTGTGTAACCCTATATCGGATCCGGTTCGATTGTTCCGAGGATCAATCTTTTTGACGACCGTCGAGTTACGAGGGGATATCGTGCAACGGTCCGCCTTGCAACATCTAATTAATTCGTTCGATTCGAATTGATGGTTCGGTCGCACGAGGATTCACCCGAAAGCGCAGGAACGCTCGTGGACAAGTTGGCTAATTCGTAAGGGAAAGCAACGCCGGCGGATAGAATGGCTGGCAGCCGATGCTCCCGTGTCAAATGTCAAAGGTAAAATTCCATCTGGGATAGGTAGCTACTAATGAACGCGCGATCGGGCATTAATTTTAGCATTAACATGAACGCACGCGGTAACACGCGGTTGCGTATTTACCGAGGCTGATCGCGCGTGGGAAGAACGAGACGCGAACGACGGATTGTCGGTTTAACGAGCGAATTGAAATCTTCGTCGAGTGCTGGGTATATAACGTTTCAAGCACGATTCCGCGGTTGCTCCTGCAATTCAGCGTAACAATGCTCGAAGGCGCGGTTCGACGTACAAATTGTTCACTCGTGGATAACTTACTTACTCTCGCAAACAGTTCTGCGAATATTTAAATGAGCTCTTATGCGCTGCACATTCATTTACAACCGTATAGATTATAACTAAAGGGATTATAATGTGATGACTGCTGTACCCACTGCATTACTCCTGAAGGAGTGTAATGCCTTGCCATATAAATCATCGAGTACGTATCTTTATCGTTCCACACAGGTTAGCAACCTGCTCAGTCGAGCCATTGACGTTCGATAATTTTCCGTATCCACTCGCCGACCCCGAAACGCAGTCAATTATCGAGCGGTTAGTTTAGTGTTCAGATCGCAAAGCGGAGTCAGAGACGAAAAGTTAAAATTTCTTTTTGCACCGAGGACTAGTCCCGCGAAACGACACGGTGATTTATGAAGAGAAGTTGGGATCGTTTACGATCCTCTTAGCGACGCAACGCAAACATTTATATTCCGCAGGTAGGTGGATGGGCGGGCAGTGGTTATTTTTTCGATCGGTGGACTTCGACACCTTTTTATCGAGCGACGAATGAACGAGAGCTACGATATCGCTTGCATCGACGCCAGTTTTGCAACGTTTACCGTTAGTTAATAGTCCTGTCTCTCCTATATTTCCTTCGAAACGATCTCAGGTGTTCGCATCGTCGCACCAGGAGTCAATCTTTCGTTGCGAAACGGCTTTTATTATCCTCGTTTACGTTCAGGATACAACGCGATGGATGATACGTTCTCATTACGAAAACCCTTTATTATCCGTATTTATACTCGGGATATAATATCAATGGGATTATGAATTTCTTGGAAATCGAGACATAGATCAGGGTCCTTGTCGCGGAACGTGCGGTTAATTACAGACCATGTCGTTCCTTAATTTCATGTTGATTGATCGTTAATTAACTGAATCTCACGGCGCTCGTAACGCATTTGAAGCGTATAAACGTTGTTGAAGTAAAAAAGCAACGTAATTTTATAACAACGTTAACTTCGTTTCATCCGATAGAGAATTAATGAAAATCGGATAATTATTGACGCCCAGTATCAGCCGCTGCAATTAAACGAATAACTTGGAAGTATCGAAAGGAGATACGCGGCAAAGCCTGTTTCCACTGGCGCTAGCCCGTGGAATGTAAATCAAATGGCGACGTATGAATTATTTACAAGACGAGACTCGTAATCGCGACTGTTAATTGTAATAGATCGAGCGTCGGAGGAAACCCGGAAATTAATTGTCTATCGCAATACGTGGATCGTAACGAGATAATCACCGATACCGAACGATCAAGTGGGCTTGTGCCGACAAAGTTACATTAGTCGCGTCGCGCGATCTTTATCTCGTCTCCATAACGGGCACGAGTGGAAAAAATTAGAATAATCGACTCGAGGCGGTGTTCGTGTGCTCGCCTATTCTAGCATAAGTCCACTCGAAATTATCGGATCGTTCTTAGAGTCCTCGAGTCATACTGCATAAACATCGAGCGTGTACGCGGGGGCATCGTAAAGTAGCCAGAAGGTAGACGAGGCGAGCAAACATACGCCGGAACATCTATGTAAACATGTCGTTGGGCCACCGGGTAAAAAGAGAAAAGCACGTGTTTTCTGGAAGCAGACGGATCTCGGGAAAACGTGGACAGGGTAAACTCCGATGCTGTTGGCACGAGCTGGCGAATGTTTGCGTCACCGATTGCACCATCGATGCCACGCGCCAAGATTATACAAATAACGCGTTCAACTTTCGATACTTGTTGCTTCTCTGTCCTCTTATGTTAACAATGAATAGTATTTCCCTCGCAGCTCGGTGTAATGGCTACCGAGTACGAAGATTCCGGTACAAGAGTTAACATTTTGCAAGTTAAGTTCATAAATATTCATCCTCGACAAGGAACGAGGGTCGAAAGGGTCAATCGATCTCGAGAATTATTTATCGGGAGATTCGAACGGAAAAATTCCATGGGAATCGATGCGTGTAACGAAGGTAGGTCTATATAGTTGTCCCCATTATGAAATTTGTTACGTGCACGTAACAATTAACGTGAAAATTACACGTATATCCTTTAGCTCGATTTGCATAATCCTTCTCGTTTGATCGATACTTTCAGTAGATTGTTTCTTCTCGTTTTATCGAACGAAAAATGCTTGTTATTTTCGAACGACACTTCCTCCTGCCTGCAGCGCCCGTTCGTTTCCATGTAAAACCGGTGTTAACATTTGATTATAAGCACGCCTCTGGTAATACGAACCTCGATATTCAATCGACGCTAATAATTAGGGTGTAAAAGTGCTAATTCGCGCTGGCGCCTATCGCTCATTAAAACAAGAATCTGTCATTTTCCGCAAGGATTATTGCCTATCGATACGGCGTACCGATGCTTTTAAGGTCAACTGGCACTCTTATTTGCAACATTGTGCCTGCGAGCGGCTCGATCGATTATTCAGGGCGGACGCGTTAACGCGCGACATTAATTTTTTATGTAATCGAAGAGAAAAACTAAGCGGTAGAATCATAAGAGAGTTTCAGAAGATAATTCTCGAGATATCGCTTTTATAATTGCCGTGCAATTCCTCGAACGTTATTTATTCGCTATTTACCGAGTTGTATGATTGTAATTTGAAGAAATAACGACCACCCTATAGAACTATGTGGAACGTTTATTTTTGCCACGCTGTCTGCCCACTTCGGTTTCGCGGGCAGGTACTCCTTTGTGATTCGCGATTTTCCACGATACTTACCGCCTACCGATCGCACGCAACAACATTCACCTGTCGATAAACTAGTTGTCGTTCGATATTGTAATTATCGCGCATGTTGGCGCACGCATTAACGACAACCGCTGCTAATCAGGCCGCGTAAATTGCGCGAATTACATCGAGTCGCGACCACTTTAACGGTCGCACCAGATAAATTGCCGCATATATCGCGCCGTACGGGATAATTACGGTCGAGACGGACGGACAGTCGAATAAATCACACTTTACGATGCCGGCAAACGGGCTTCTCCTTTCTTTCGCCTTCGTTTTCCTGTACGTCGAGTTAACTCGACTCTCTATCACACGATTTTTGATGAATTTAATTGTTCTTGCTATTACTACTGAAAGCTCGAGACAGGCACCGGTAACGGGAAGAACCGATAGAAACGGGTCTTGACCGATTCTGGATGAAAGAAAAATTCACGCGACAAACCGGATACCATCGGTACTAGTTAACCCTACGACCACCATTCGACGGTGTTAAATCATATTTAGTTCCTTGAATCGATAGAGCCGGATGCAACGCGGTAACGAGGGACAATGAAAATGGTCCCGCTGTCGTAAATCCAGAAGGCACCCACGTCGCGTGAATCTGTTAGGTTAGAATGTTTTCGACGCGGTAGGTCGTCTCATCGAGGAAACCGAAAAAGATGCTTCCACGAATCGCGATGAATCACGTTGGAAAAGTCCTCCGTTAACATCAGGCATATATTTCAAACGCTAAATCTCATTACTTCAACGACAGGCCATACACGTTCCCTTCGTCGTTCGCCGTAATTACGAACGTCGTTCCTTTCAGGAGGTTTTCACTTTAACGACTGAACGACAAGAAGAACATCTTAGCACGCGTGGACAAATTTGGAAAGCGAATTGAGCGATTAATTCGTTGCCAACGACAGAAGTCTCTCACGGTTTTGCCTCGAGCATAAAGCTCCTTTATGGTAAAACGCGATGGGGGAATAGCTACGTCTCGAGTAGCCGTTTCTTGACCACCCAAGATTACGCGAGATCGTTCACGAACAGGGATCCGCCGCGATAGAAATCTTCTAACCTAATCCCTTGGATTTCGTAAATCTGGTTCAGAGGTCGACGTGCACGTGCTCCACTCGTGTGAACGAAATTTCTCACGAAACGTTCTACGAACGGCGAAGGCTGCGTTAAGGGAACTTGCAAGAAGATCGAGTCGCAAAAGTGCGTAGACAACGTCGATTGTACGGACGTCTTGCTATGGGACCTTAATGGTACGGTCTCGTTGGCGCTGATAACAGAGAACCCCATTAAGGCTTCGCTAAACCGTAGGAAATAAGGTAAACAAGTTCTGTTCGTTTTTCCGTATCCGTAGCTAGGGGCTTTTTATAATGACTTCATCCCTGTGGATCGTTCGCGAAGGTGGTAACGTGTTATTTAAGCGATCGTTCGCGCGTGAAACGAAATTGCTTCCCGCTGTTTCCTACGGGAGAGGATGGTTTAATGGAAATCTCAACCACGAAGGACCGCCCCTTGCTCCATCGAACGATCGACAGTGTAAACAAAGTTAACGCCTCGATCGCTATCCAAAGATTATTGGGTCGAAAGGTTTTACGAGCCAGCTATCGAAATTGAATTTTCTCTCAACGAATAATCGTCGCCGCGTTTCGAGTCTCGTAAAATTGAATTGATTTTAAAATTACGCTTCGGTCACGACCTCGCTTCGAAATCGATCCCAAAAATATCTTTCCTCGGTGAATTAACATTCCGTTTTTCATTTTCGAGTACAGTGGACACTCAAAGACCGGTATTGAGCTAGATTTAGTTGTGGATAGAATGAGAGTTTGGCTCACGAGGACAGCGCGGAAATATTTTTGGATTTTATCGGTGCATTAGTTCGAGAATACGCGAAATTGGAGTCCCTCCAAGTGGACACGAGAATGACCCGGTTTCGACGCAAGATCTTACCATCTGCACGCTCTGATCGCGCTTTAATTTCGATTCGATGTTATCGATCGTGACTCCGTCTGCGTCGATTACCTCGGAGTCGATACGACCAACTAGTTTCTTAGCAATATTTTCAGCGTTGTCTGCCAACTAATCAAGGACAGTCTACCTGCGTCCCAACGACCTGGAAATAGTCTAGCTGTGTCTAAACACGTTAGAAACACCCTAGAAATAGCCAGCTGCATCTAAACATCCCGGAAACACCCTAAAAATAGTCTCCTTGCATCTAAGCTGCAACGTAGTTGCGTCCAAATATTGTACTCTTTCGAAATATGTTACAATACTTATCGGAACGTGCCGCTCCGCGTATTAAAATATAACTAAGATGAAATTAAATCGAACTAGAAATGTGGTGGTCGTTTCCGCGAGAAACGAGGAAGTCTATCTTCAAAGTTCAAACTCCAAAAAGAAGAAGTAACATTGTCGCGCGTTCCAAGTGAACGGATATCAGCGGGCCATAATTCGATCGAGAGCAGTTCGACCTGGAATCTATCCAACTTTCCAATGATTTATTGGTCCCTTAATGTTTCAGGAAGTTTGGACAGGTTTACCAAACACCTCGTCAATCGTTGAAAATTGATCGTCTCGTCTGTTAAGCGATTCGCGCGATCTATCGCGACTATCGCACGTTTCCGTTGATAAATCCAATAGGGGTTTAATCATCCACCATTGTCGTCGCCGTTACGCGTCATTACAGATAGGATGTTGAATAACTCGCGGTTTACGTGCACCGGGTGTTGGAGAGCCTCCAATATCCCTGATACGTAATGGCCAGATGCGGTTCGGCCACGAGTACCGTGTCTGCAAGACAATCCTCGATGCAGACGAGCTTCCAGGAATTAATTAGCCTATGCTCGCGCGAATTGGTAGAGGCACAAGTGTTCCGTAAACCAAATTGAACTTGCTGGCAAAATTCGTGAGTCACCGATTAAATGGACAGCCGCAATTTAATGCAACACGCGAGGAGCATCGTTTTCTGACCTCACTAAAATTCACTTTACGAGACGGGACGTTCTGTTCGACAATTATGTTCTGTACTGTGACGCGTACGAAAAGGACGGCGATATATGGATCGCCGCTGTGACCGATGAAATTTAACGTGACCGAATAGTTGAAAGGAGAAAAGAGAAAAAAGGCACACAAATGCAAAAAAATAGAGACTGGTCGTTATTTTTATTTAATACACACTTGCATTACGAGTAAATATAATTAACCGCAATGTTGAACCGTGCAATCGTAATCGATGCAATTTCGACGATGTTTACGCGATAAAACTTTCTACGGTTCGTGATGGGTACCTTACAAGGCTTTTCTTATAGCCTTGTCACATTAATCGAAACTCGAACGCTGTTATGGCAGTTGTTGCGAGGAAGCGAGTCAGCGAATAGGAGCCGAGAAAGATCCTTCTGGGGCTACTAATGAACTCGTTAATAACGAGGAGTAGTTAATAAGCTTGTAGATGATGAGAATCTCGATTAGTATTTTAATTTACGCTCTCGAGATGTTATCGAGTCCATAGAGTAATTTAATATTGCTCGGATCAATAGTTTTAGCTCGTTAGAGTCAAATTATACTTTTAATTGGTTCATAATATATGATGGTGCAATTTCTCGATGTACTTATTTCGGTGTAATGATACGACCGAACAGGTATGAAGTTCACCGAGAAAGCTTCTGAGAATCACACCTCTGTGTTCGTGACAGAACCGAAGGTAATAGACGTTGACATCACGAACAATATTTATAAGCGTACGAACTTAAAAGCGCTTGGTCCTCAAAGAGTTAAGCCTGGCGGTGAGTCAGTGTAACGGGTATGATGCGCTGTCCTACAATTCATCGGAATTTGGCCTATTTTTGTTGATTCATTAAGAGGATGAAATAAATTATTTCTGCGGTTGATAACCGGTGAATCATCGCCTGGAGAGATTAGCGAGATCTTCTCGCGTATCATCGACGTCCGTGCTACGCTTTTTAATGTCTACCCTCGTTTATCGCGACGAGATGACTTCATTACCGTTTTAAACTCGACCCAGACGAGTTCCTTCTTTTTTCTCTAGCCAAGATTTCGTGGTTCGCGTTAAACCTCCTTTCGGAATCGTGTCGCGTGTCTTTCCCAATTTCGCCAATTAACGCGGTCAATTTACGAAGGGCGAAGGAAACGGTGGTAACTTTCTCCACGGTTAAATTTCGCGACAACGATAAGGAATTTTATTGCGTGGACAAACGAGCTTCCGCGGTAAGCTTTTATGGTCAATTTATGAGTGTTGGTTGCGTGGTCAGGTGGCAAAGTCATTTCTTAATGCCCGCCACGGGGGTCTGTTTCGGCGAAACGCTCTCGCAACGACCCGAACGGATTACAGAAGAAAACGAGGTAAAAAATGAGCATGTTCGTTTAGGTGAACATCCTTTTTCGTTTCTTTCGAGTCAACCGAGAGGATGTAAATGGGGTACGTCGCTCTGAGTCATTCGTAAAATTTCAGAATTTTTTCATAATTATTTAGAAAAAGAAGGTTCGACTCTTTTCCAGAGCATAAAAATGCTGGCACGACGATATTGGAATAAAGAGGATCGGACGATGTCGAAGTAGCGTGACCCCTTCGAGTCTTTCCCGATCGATCGCCGGAAGAATCGGCGTAGAAAGCACGAAGAACAAGTACTCGTAGAATTGCTCAATTACCCGATGCAGTAATTCCACTTGAGTCGTCGTGTAGAGGTAAATCGCCGATGGAACGTGGCGGGCTTACCTTTGTAAATTGGCGCAAAAAGGTTGAACCACGATCACGACGACAGCCGGCTCGATTTCTTTTACTCGGAACAGGGAGAAACCGACTACCGCGGGATTAAGGTGTTTCTCTGGCGGTGAATCAGTGGTCGAACACGAGGCATGCTTTCGACTGGAATAGTTTCGATTTTTCTTTTAAAACGGAGCCCTTTAATCGAAGCTACCACAGAAGCCTCTCTTGGCATTCTTTCGCTCGCTTTCACCGTCTTTTGCTTTCGTTGATGAATGCGCGTTTAACCCTCGGATAACGAACATCGGGTCATCTCGGATTCACTTTGGAGCGAGACGTTCGTTTATCTCCGCGCTACGTAGCGATGAACGCGGTGTGTATCTTTTAACCGGAGAACATGCGTTTAACTCGCTCGGAAAAGAGTTTAATCATGGTAAAATATTGAACGTAACTTTTGAACTTCACCACACAATCGTATACAGATTTTTGAAAGCTAAAAGCATGATCCTCGTATGCGGACCATGAATGAATCACCGCCACCATCTTTCGAGGATTAAAAACTTCCTTTCCGTACCTTCTTTTTTCGTCGACTTTGCATTTCTCATTGGGATTACTAATACGCGTTACTCCCCCCAAAGAAATCGAACGGGCAAAGAAATAAAAACGACTTAACGATTTGTAGCAACACGTGGCGACCGCTTAGAATCACAGCCACTGTTATTTCACGACCGGCAACAGCTGTGTGACTCCGATTAATGCATCTGGCGATGGCTGCGGTGTTCCCGGCTATCTAGATCCAGGCAGACGGTGGACTTTTTAGTCGTGTGCCCGGTAGCCGGTCGTTTTTCGATTCGGTCGAATATGCTGCACCGGGTTTGCTCATCTCCGAAATTTGCGGTCATTAATCAACGCCCTTTTACGCGCCGCACGAAATTTCTATTTTCCTCTCGAGTTCCCTTTCGCGGAATCGGCTTCGATCTCTTCCCATTTTAGCTTCCTCGAACTCGAGCGTACCGAGTTCCCTAGTCACGAACGACGATAATCGATCAGACGACCCATTGAAGAGACCGTTTGCATCGTGGCAACGGTGACGGCAAATTTGTCCAGGATCTTACTTTCAAATTTGCACTGACACGTAATGGTTGGACGAGTCTTGTATGCAAATTATTATCTATTTCTTTTGCAGAGAATCCTCGGAGGTCCGTGGCACGAGGTGCATCAAGAGGCTATATGTATTCCTCCGGATGCCCCGTCCGACCGTATACACGATGGTGTACCGTTGACCACCCTGTTCTTTCGTAAGAAACACCCGAGGAGAAAAATTTACTATTCGTTCGTGACTTTGACTTTATTGAAAATTTTTCGTCGCATGGAAATAAATCGAATTGTCGGACGAAGGTAACGTCTCAATGTCTAGAGAAGTGTCGCGGAAGAGCTTAGGGAGAGTCTGGGCCTTCGGTGTCAGGTATATTTTCGAACGCTGCAGACAAAAAGGGAAAAGAAGGATTCTCCGGTAAATTTGTTGTCGAACTGCAGGTAACGGCGAGGAAGCATCGACCTCGGCATCGATCATTCAAACGACTCCAGTCGAATGAAAGAGGAACAACCGCGGTGTATGGTCGACCACCCTCTCGCGGTATCGATTTCGCGCCAGCGTCTTGGTAATAAAGAAGCGGCGCCCGACAGCCGCGGTATTTCCGAGCTCGTACCTGCTCGCCGTGGAGGATTTTGACGCGGATAAAAGCGGTTTGCGGCTGGTCGACGCGGCTGCATTGCCAAGGTCGATCTAATCTTGGCCCCCATAGGTAAGAGGAACAGCGCGGTGGCAATAATAACCGACCGGCCACAGACGAAAGTGCAACGAATTCAAAATAGTTCTCGGAACCGGAATGATCGAAACGCGGTGGCAAGGGTCGAGAGAGAACGTCATCGATTAGGCCGAACAGACGCCAGACGCGCGGTCGAGAACTCTATTTGCCAAGGACGAGCGACCGACAGATATTTCAAGACGATTCCTCGCTGTCTTTTTGCATCGATGCGTTCGGTGAAAGTCGATCGACCAATCGATGCGGAAGAACCGTGGTTTTCGTATTTCGGAGAGAAAGAAATCTTTTCACAGTTTGCGTCACGATACGAGAGTAACGCATCCTTCATCGATAACTACCCCTTCGAG
This sequence comes from Megachile rotundata, assembly GCF_050947335.1. NCBI lineage: Eukaryota > Metazoa > Arthropoda > Insecta > Hymenoptera > Megachilidae > Megachile > Megachile rotundata. The sequence continues at coordinate 17,425,780 of NC_134989.1, read as the reverse complement.
AACAGATTACCATAATTCAATCGGCTGTACGGATTGTTTAGTAGCAGAGACATTAGATTAGAAAGACAGTCCGAGAAAGAGATAGGATTTTCGTAGAAAAGTTCGATTGTCGTTGGCGCGAAATAAAAGCTTCGGGTCCAACACGGAGCATCGATAAGGATTCTCTGTCTCGCGTGTAGCAGCGAGTGCACGCGAGCGTGCTCCGTAAAATCGAGACGCCACGATCTTAATCTTGGTCGACAAGGTCGATAGCGAGGAACTCGAGGAGGTTTACGACTTCCAGTTCCCCGTCGACGGCATCGAACGTTCTCTCGCGAACTCGGTCCAGGAATTTCTCGAGGTTGTTTCCGAGCCAAGAGATCGATCCTCGAATTTTCGCCAGGAGATCGAATAAAGACGAGAAAGAGCGTTGGTCAAGGCCGATTCTCGACCAGATCGAGAAACATCTAATTCGCATAATCGTCCAAGGATACCGAACATCGTAAATCTGTTCCGCTATCGGAGAACAAGAATTCCTTTTCTCCCTATCGTTTATCATCCATCTCAACTACCAAGTGTGCTTCGCGTTCGCGTCGAACACTCGAGACTTTCCAGCGACTTTTCGTACTTTGATGGCTGAATATTTCGTGGAAACTGCGTATCTTGCAATTTTACGTTTCGCTTTACTTCGAAAGGGAAGCTTTCGCGGTGTCGGTTTCCCAGAAAATCATTATTTTCGACATTGTGATTCGCGTCGAGTAAAGTACGATGCTTATGTTGTAATTACGCGTTGAATCAAATCGTTGTACGGCGTTGTAACTCTACACGTTGCAATTTCACGCGCCGCATCGGCAGGCGTTGTAATTCCACGAGCTGCAACGTCATGCGTTCGGTCGCGACGCTTTGTGCTCGCCGCGCGAAATTTCAGATCTACGAAATAGTTGGCAATACGCGATCAGGATAATATAACGTATTCGAAGGTAAACGAAAGGACTCACCGTATTAGTGACGTCCGCCTGCATAGCCGAGTCCTCTTCCGCTCCAACTTTGATGAGATCCTCCTCTTTCTCGTTATCCGGCGCATTCACATACTCGTCGTAATCCTGCTCGAGACTCTTGGTCCTCGCCTGACCGTCGTCCATTTTCGAAACGATTTTCTTCTCTTGCCGATCGACAACGTTGCTAACGTTCTTCGTTAATTTATGATCGGCTAGCGAGTTCAGCAATTTACTCGACGGATTTTCGACAACCTTCTTTATCGAGCGACGATCGGAGCCGACGTACGAGGAACTCGCGAATTTAAGCTCGCGATCGTGAAGCTGCGATCTGCTGAGGTTCTTCGGTTCGTACTTGAAATCTTCATAGGCGTCTCGTTTCGCGTGTTTCTCCGGCTCGATGTTCCTGTAGTCTCTCCTCACGGTGGTTCTGACCGTGGTCGGATCGTTGGACGTCAACCGTCTGATGATGTCGTCGTAAGTTTTCAGAGGAGGATTCTTGTCGCTCTTGTAGAAATCGTTGTCGAACTCTTCGTCGTCCTCGTTCTGATCCTCGTCTTCCTCCCTCCAGGTCTCGTCCTCTTCGTCCTCCTTGTCCGTGTCTTCGTAACCGTCCACGCGGTAATCGTAATCTTCGGGACTGTCCACTTTCCTCCGGTCCGTTCTGACGAAATACCTGTAGTCGGTGGAATTGGATCGTCTCCAATTGTTGTCGAACCTCCTGGATCCGTCGAGATCGGCGCGGTGTCTCTTTCGAGCGTCGGGACGCCAGTCGTGCCTGGACGAGATCCTGTATTTCCTTCCGTTTTTCCACCAAGCTCGATGACCGTTGTTCTCGTAACCGCGAGAACCTTTCTCGTAATCGAACTCGTCCTCGTACTCCTCGTACTCGTCTTCGCGACTTCTCGAATAGCCGAGTCTGCGGTGGGTCCTATCGGACCTTGGTCTGTAACCTCTGCTCGGGTGTCGAGGAGAAGCTCTACGCCTCTCCTCGTCCTCGTCGTGCCAGCCGGCCGTTCCGCGATAACCACCGCCTCGCCGATACTTGGCCGTGAAACGCGATTCGAGCATCCGGCCGTGCGGTCCGATTATCCTCGACGTCCTAGGATAGGATCTCTCGTAATAGGGGCCAGCCTCGTAATCATCCTCCTCGTCCTCTCCCAGCGAGTCATCCTCGTATTCGAGCTCCTGCGACCAAGAGGCTCGTCCGTCGACCAGGTCATGTCGATTTCTCCTGCCGTTCGAGGACTCGTGCCTGTGCCTGTGTCTGTGCCTGGCTTCGCTCGCGAGGTCCTCGCGCGGACGATGTCTAGCTTCGACCACGAACAGGCCGTAAGCCATCAGAAGGATCAACGACAACAGCAACCTCCTGTCGAGCGTCATTTCGTGTTCGAGAAACCTCGCTTCTCATACACCTTACATTATCCTAGCCAGCCACTCGACCTCGATCGTTCTTTTCCCTCAGAATCCCGTCCGTTCAAGGATGCATCGCGATCGACGCGCAGCTCTGCACACCGACGACCGCGATCGAGACATTAATGATCGGTTTAAGAACGAACGGAGCTCTCCGGTTGGCAAGATCGATCGCCAGAAGGCGGTTGTTAGTCTTCTTCGGGAAACGAGCGTAACGGTGACGGTGTTCACCGTTGATCCACGTGGTGATCGCTACCGCAGCCAGCTAGAGTATCGACGCGGATCGTGTAACTTCGCGCGGCCACGGACAGATATGCTTTTGGCTACGTTCCAGTTCACTCGATTCCGGAAAAAATCGGCCGACAACGGTAATCCTTCCACTCGTGCAACGATTCCGTTCACGTCTCGCGACTCTTCGCACCGTCGATCTCCGCGTCCGCTTTCACGTCCATCGTGCACGGAATCTGCTCTCGCGACGAAAAGCGAAGCGGATCCGAGCGCGTTTGCCAGCGGGGTACTCTTTCGAAACACCGATCGCGATCTTGCGATTCAGTCGCAGTCCGAATTCACCGACGACGTATCGACTCGCGTACGCGTTCCTGATCGATCGCGGGAAATTTAAGCGATAGTTCGTTCGATCGGACGATCGAAAGTTGCGCATGCGTTCGCCACTAACCGGCACCACACTGATCGTGGTCGGGTCCAGTAGACAGAGATTACTCCGAATCGTATCGCGGACCGAATGTCGCGGCCGACTGAGGCCAGCCTCTCCGGCCGCCGGCCTGAGAGATCGCGGAACGCAGTGCGCATGCGTGCAGGCGATATTCGTCTCCCTCTCCGCCCCTTCCGCCCCCTCCGTCACCCTTGGGCCGCCGGCTTTTCTGCGTCCCCTTCGTCTCTTACCTGTGCCGGTGCTCCGATCATCGGGTGCTCCGGTGCTCGTGTCTCTTGCCACCGTAACAACCGTGCCCACGGTGGTGTTCTACGGACTCCCGTCCACAACGATCTACCTCGTTTCGCGTTAGGAATTGTCCAAAAACCTTAGTCATTGTAATAATTAAGATCGCGAGCTCGCAGAGTAAGACAATCGCTATACGAGTATTTGTAACTTTTACAACAGACATCTTCTATCGTGTTGATAATACCGCTATTATTTCAACACATTCCCTCGGTATGCCATTGATATTTTTTCGTCTTTTCGATTGAACTTATCATAACACGTAATTAATTCGTTTCATGCAACAGGTGGTATATAAGTCTATTATGTCGTTTAAGAAGTTATCACGACGCTTCGTTTAAGTAAATAAATGAAACGCGTGAACACGAATTCAAGGTTCAACATAGATATCGTACATCTGTAAGTTCAGACGAACGAACATACGGAAGATATACAGTAGATCAACACCGAGCTAACTTTGTCCGCATTTTTAATGACCGATAGTTATCGGGTCGCAGCGAACGTTACATGTGTTTCCGTCGATCGATCCTGGTGCAGTGTCGATTTTACGATCGACGTCGTGGATCGACCACCCTTTTCTCGTCCCATTCACTTTCGTGTCGCCATTCAGAAACGGTCCGCAGGATCCATGGGTGCACGAAATCCGGTCGAGGAGGTTGGCGCGAGAACGAGAGGTCGATAGGATCGCGACGCTGGTGTCTTACAACCGGTACAACTGGGACTGGTTTTTCGTCGAGTACGGAGGTCGTCGGTCGCTTTTTACCAGCCTTTTAAGCCGGCCACGGTGTGCTCGACACGATAAATAAACACGGTAGCCCTTCTGGACGGCTTCCGCTCCGATTCGATCCTCGATAAACGCGCTTGGCTCGCGACCTATCGCGAGGATTCATCGCGTCCTTTTTCTTCTCGAACCGGAGGATGGAAAAGAGAAAAGAAAACAGTCGAGTATTTCGTGTCGTTCCAAGGCGACGGAAGCTGTATCGAATGGTATTTGCGATTCCTCTTCGAAACACCGTCCGTGGCTTGTCAGTGCCGCTGTCAACCGATGATCGGATCTTCGTCGATATCTGCGATCTTTGTAACGACAACGAGAAAGAGCCAGAAAAAGAGAGAGAGAGGCGACAACGTGCACAGGTACACGACGCTACGAAGAAAGCGGCAACATGTTAACCTAACCTAACCTAACTTTTAACAAGGCAACGTAGGGTGTACGCATAGGTGTACAGGATGGATCTGATATTCCGTTTGTAAAATTTCATCTCGACAAAAATAAATGTCCAGGATGAAATACTATTAAATTATGTTCTTATTACTCTGATTCGTTTATAATTGGACGATCGCGCACGATACTCTGACAGAATGTACACTTCGATCGTTTCACTTTCGCCGACTGGACGATATTAATTCGACTCCATTCGTCAGAATTCGCCACGCAAAGACGAGCACGTTCGCATGGAAGCAAAACGACGATGAAATTACAGGAGAATCCGAGCGGTGTCCACGGAACGCGCGCAATCAGCCTTCCAGATAAATGAGCCGTGATCCCAGGTGAGAGGCACAATAAATGACTCTCAAAGTTCCACCGTGTAAAACACCCTTGTGGAATACCATCGTTTCTTCGCGCCAACCGAGAAAATTTAAGAGGCACGCTTTGGCCGTGCTGTCCCTGACAAATGTACACCTTCGTCGAGAACATATTTTTCTTCGAGTCCTTGGCGAAAAGCACTGTCCGAACACAGTGCCGATACCATTAGAATTGCAAAACCGATGATTCACAAGTATATAGAATGTAAATAGAACACGTTACAAAGCTTATTCTATTAGCTGTATTTTCAAGTATGTAATAGAATCACGCATGATTTACAGCTTATAGTTAACTTTCTATATTTATAATAGATTCCCGTTATACTGTCGCTGCTGTACAGATCTACACGCGCGTTCCAAGTGCTCCTCCATCATCGTAATACACGGGGATTCATCGAGCGTTATATCTCCAAGCATTATATCGTCACGCGTTGAATCTCTACGCATTGTATCGTCACGCGTTACATGTTTATACGTTATTACGGCTTAGGTTTTCGCGCAGAGAAGCTGCCGGTTTCTATTCTCGAATCATTGCTCGTCGAAACGATCGCGACGTACATGTTTAAGTCGGAAAGAAGCGGTTACTTGCGTGGATTTCTATCGAGATATTTCATGGGCACGAAGCAAAATTAGTCACACGGATTTAGCCACGGGATCAGGCCGAATGCATCGATTCGTTCCGCCGAAGAGAACGAGAGGCCTCGAACGTCGGCTCGGTAATCTCGTTTTCGACAGTGACGAGTGGCTCGTCAAATTGCTTCGGAATTTCTCAGGAGAGATCGGACCAATTGTCGCCCGTTTAATTACGTCTCTCGCCGCTGATCGAGGACAGGAAATAAGTAAAGATTACGCGAACCTACGAGAAAACTGGACAACAGATTGGCGTAGAAGAATGCGACGGGACACACTGCTATCGATCTGAAAACTTTTGCCTGGGTTCACGAGGTTATCTGGGCTGATTATGCTTGTAGGTCACTTTGTTACACTCCGGAATGCCACTCGAGCCGAACGAGTTCGCGTACTCGGTCATTTATTCGTTCTTTTACTCTTTCAATTGTCGTTACGATTTACTCTGACGATTGCGTAAGACACACGCCAGGCCAATAGCCTTAAGTATCCATCGTTATAGTCGCTGTACTCGCTGCGATCGTTACAAGTAGCATGCTTGCAAAGGAATACGCGGTAGGTTCGAGAAAATGAACCGAGAACGCTCGGAAAACAAGCAGAGAAGATGGAACGAGTGACGTCGTTCGTATTAGTCGCGTTCTCTGCTCAACGTGAAATAGTAGTGTAAATAGTAAACGAAGAAGGAATCTTCGGTCGGTAACGGAGGCTACGTTTCGCTGGCGATACTCTCGATTTAGTAATTAAGCGTGTAGCATGGGAGCTAATTTATGTGATTTTCTCCGTTGAGTTGTCCCTTCGCGGCCAGGAAACCACGCATGATTCATCCAGCTCGAATATTCTTGGCTATACGTAATGTTGCGATCTGTCCTATTTAGAATCGACCACAAAAGCGTCAGCTAAAATACCTGTGCACCTCCGAACAATTACAGTCTTCGGCAGATTCGTACCCACGGAAATAAATCAAGATCGTCAAAAGAACGGTTTTAAAATCCACTGCCAATTCTACCTTTTTCCCTTCCCTGCCTTTTTTTCTTCAGCATTTTATCCGCCGAATATTCTGTTTTTCTACAAACACGATTCGTATTCAACAACACGCGTCCCATGACCGATCATCGATTCGTAGGATTAGGAATGGACCACCTAGGGCTCAAAATTTTAAGCCCTGTCCTCGATCCACGCACCGTCACGTTCGCCATCCGAATCGAATACACAAAGAACCTCGAATCTGTTTGCAATTTCGAAGTTTTCATATCGGAAACAAATTTCACCCTTATCCGGACAAAGGGTGGTTCTCTCGCACGTGAATCGTATTTATTTTCAAGTAGTTACGTCGACATTCAACGGCCCTCCAAAATCGAAAGAGGATTCAAAATGGAGGGAAGAAAGTTGTTAGCTTTTGCACATTTGGCTTTATTGTTTCGTTATCAAACGCGGTGCATCGGCACCGTATTACGCGTTCGCGATGCTTTGGCTTACAGATATACAACGTTACTGGCTTACGTAAGAATCTAATACGGTTTTGTTCTGCACCTATGTCTCGGATATGTTAAAGGCAGGTACAGGAGATACGTCGGTGAACACTAAAGAGGTACGATATAACACACGCTATCAGTAGCTTTCTTTTCCCTTTTTTAGACACAGGTGTTGTACAAAATAGAATCGGTGCAAGAGGGGTGCGATACAGGTGCCAGAATTACAATTTTTTATACTTGCGCAACGTTGTTGCAAGTATCAGACAATTCGTATTTTAACGCTGGAACAACCGAATTCGGTAAAATCGCGGATTTTGGATCTTGCGTAGTAAATTAGAGTGATTTTATCGATATGTATTTTGATTCTTCTCAACAATTTACTTTACTTGTTTCTATATTTGATAATTAAGAGTATAGATACGACTAACGTCGGTTGTTCTAACGTTAAAGCGTACAAGAAAATATGTTAATGAATCGTTTCAATAAAATTTCAAGTCGAGCAATCGGTGATTCTTTAACACGTTACCGTTTACTTATACGTCTCTGCTGCGTATAAATACATTTTCGTTGATCGTTACACGTTCCTAACAAGCCCAATTCCACGCAAGAGATTTAAGTCGAATGTTACAAACGGGACGAAAAATGAAATTCTAATACCTAATTATAAAAAGGAAGATTACGATTATATTACATTTATAATACGTTTAATATCGCCTTTACACCGATTAATTTAATATTTTGCTGCGTTTGGTAAATGCTGCAGAAAGAGATCTTTGCAATTTTCACGAATACTGATTTAACGAGGAAAGAAGCAGAATATTAATTATAAATACTACTAGAAAATATTTCACTAACGATAAAGCTTAATGTAGACAAATTTTTGTAACGCGTTGACGGTAAAATGTTAATACCGATTTATCGAAACGCTCGTTTTCAATGGTATGTTATATCTTACTCCATTTCTTCGTTTTCATTTTAAAGTTGAACTGACGGAGCATTACCGAATCAATTTGTTCGATTCTCAAAGAAATACGCGTAGTTAACTGTCTCTGAATGTCGAAAAAAATACATGGTCCAAGTGTAAAGCAGGCTTCTCCGTCAGGCGCGAGGAATCGTATCCTAAGAAAGCTCCCTTAAAATACTTAGAAAAAACTTTTGCGAATAAGCTTACACGCTAAAAAGTACATCGATCACGATCGAGACACTAGCGAGAAGATTCGATCGAGGCGATCGTTACACATCGAGAATGCTTTTTTTTTCATTTTTTTAATTTTAATCTCATCCCGCCGATCTCCGTTCTTTCGCGATTTCTCTGTCTTCCGTCGAAAAACAGAAGTAGATACTACTTCCTTCTGTTCGCCAACGATTACGAAAATACGATTCGAGCTGTTCACATGATCGTCGAGATGAAGACGGTGATCAAAGACACCACCATTGTCATCGCGGTGACACCGATGCTGGACGCTGCCGAGATGTTCAACTTCTCCATCAAGTCCTTTGGTACGTCGACGTACACTTTTTCGACGCCGACATCCTTGATCAAGCTGGATAACTCTTTCGCGTTCACCGTGTCGCCATCGCTCGACCAGATGGTCAGGGTTACGTCTTTGTTCAGGTTGGAACTCTTCTCCAGCAGAGACTTGATCGTGGTGACATTATTCGCGACTAGACCGGCTCTTACAGGGTAAGTTATCGGCTGAGACACGTTCTGCTCCTTCACGAGGTCGATCATTTGCTGCACTTGCTCTTCCGTGTACCAACAATCGGTGCTGTCGTTTTTGCACACGTAGCTGCAACAGAGCGCAACGATCGCGTTATGCCGGCTATACAGAGCGCTTCAAAAAATAAGACTTCTCTTTGTTCAAACATTGCGGAAGGGAGGAAGTTAGTTAAGCAGCGAATAAAAAGAATTTTAACGATCTTATCGACATTACTTGGTGGTCCATCCAAGAGACAACGTGCAATTGGGCACCATTTTCGCTTGAGACACAAACTGCTTGGCATCCACCGGCGTCGCGTTCGCGTTCAGCGGTCCAGGAAGAATGTCCGCGTTAAGAAACACGGGGAATTTCATCTGAAATCGAGTAATTCTAAGTTAGTCCGTGAACCGATCCGTCTTTCGAGATAAAATAAGTATGGACAAGTATTAGACGCGTTAGGCTAATTTTAATTGCGTATTCGATGAGCACACTCTTTTTATAGTTTCTTACAACGGAGAAAAAAGTGAGATTCTTCGGGCACGTATATAAAAATATAACGTTCAAAGTTTCGAAAATATCCTTGTATCGTGTTGATCGGTCGAACGATGATCGGGAAAAGCTTCGCAAAGATCCAGAAGCAAAGACTATAAATATACGCGAGTAGGGATACTACTACGTACGTCATTGCGAAGATTATCCAGGATAAGTTTGCTCGCGTTGAAGGCATCGGTGGTCTTGAAATCTAACTTGATGCCCTTGCTCACGTTTTTCTTGTCGATCACGGCCATGAGGAATTCTTGCAGCGACAAATCGCTCTCGGTTTTTGGTGGATGAGCCATTATCGGTATTGTCTGACTAGTGTTCGTGCTGCTGCTGTTCGAATTATGTTTTCCGAGTACCACGTCCGCTTCCAGCATCATGATTTCAGCTAAACAAAGCAAAACATAGTTTTCCGAATTTATCGAACATAGGTCATTTTAAAGTGTAAAGTCTCAAGGAAATATTCTTTTTCGCCTTACACATAAGTCGCTCGTAGCAACTTAAATTGCAAACTGGAAAAAACGAGTTACCGACGTATACGAAGTAAAAGAAAATATGTCAAATCGAGTTCCAGAAGAATTGACTTTTTTTAGTCGATACATTCTTTCAGCAACTCAACGATACGTTCGGTATTTTACGCGCGTTACAGACCAAGCACAAATAGCGTAAGGCGAAGAAGCGAGGAAAAGACGCGAAGAGCGAGAGAAATAGAGATAGAAAATCTGCTCGTTTCAGTAGTCGTAGACACGTGCAACGAATATCGATCACGTTTAAAGAGGTAGGAAGTCAACGATGAATTCAACTTTCTCTGTCAGTGTTAAGTACAACTTTTTAGACCCTCGCTGGTTGAAGGAGGCTCTAAAAACCCTCTGACCCTTCGCACCTCGTTGGCCTTCTCGACCGAGTGTCTCATAAATTTGAAGCTTGGAACAGCGATGGACCAACACTTTAATACAGGATGCTTCGCTGCATCTGCATTTCGCTTTGAAGATAGATAACACGAACTTACGTTGCGTTAAGCTTTGTCGGGACCCGCTATAATTTATAGCACGGAGATTACTAGCTGTATCCATAAATTTAATATGATCGAAATATATTGAAACATATTAAAATTAGAAAATGACTTTAATTCTTAAGCGGTATAGTAAGACAAACGTAAGAAGTAGCAAAAGTTATGAAACAGCCTGTAGCTTCTGAAAGTCGGTCACGATGCTAGAAAGTCGAGTTTCCACGGTTTTCCGACTCGGGTACCTTGGTCTGATTTTTTTGATTAATCAAAGTCGTAACTGCAACGACGGTGACGTGTCTTGAACGCGGTCGCTGAAAAATTAGTAGGCGAAGTTTCAAAGGCCAGTCAGCAATGGATCCGACATTCGTACGTCCTGTTTTCGTCGTCAACTACGCGATCAATCACGGGATTGGAGGATCAAGGCCGTCCGTACCCGAGGACTGACCTTCCTCTAAGGCAGCTTCAACCATTCTTCGATTCTCATTGAGATTCAGCCAATGCCGACGATTCGTTTCTCGAAAATCTTCCCACGTGACCGTGCGACTGTCGTATCGGCTTCCTGAATTTTAATTACGCGAACGAACATCCGGTCCGACGACGAAGCGTGTCCCTAAATATAATTCCACCCAATGACCTTGGATCGAGCGCACGAATATGTTTCAAACGATATTAGGTACCCTCCGAAAGTTGCTGTTAGCACGATCGTATAGTACACGTATGATAGCGGGATGCATCGCCACGTGTTGAATCACCGCTCGTTGTATAACCGAAAGCATTGTATTACCGCCTACTTTCTGGTCGCTCCGTATATCTCAAACGTCTCCCTAATGGCACCGGACCAATTCTCCTACAGGTTTATAGCGTTCGAAAACCGTATGAACTTTCTGAGGCAGCTAATATTTAATCGCGATCGTAAATGGAGTAGAATCGCGTGGCGTACAGAGAGGATCGTTTTTTAAAAGGTCACGACACGTCTGTACGCTCGAACAGTACGGGGTTCGTTAACCAATAATGCGTCGGAAGTAGGAGATCGAAAGGAAAAAGAGTAATGAACGACGTAACGAAAGTAACCGAGGAAATGAATTTTTCATCGAAAGTTCAATCTCATCGTTCTCTACTCGTGTGACAGCTCGACCAACGATAGTTCAATCGATAATTATCGGTGCGATGTTGCTCGAACGAACGTTCGTAGTTCGGCCACGAACTTTTGACACGATTTAAATTTCTATGTTGCTCGATAACGAGATACCATTGCGACGATATTAAAGACGACGGAGCGAGACGATAGGAATCTGAATACGAAAGCTGTTTCAGCGATTTCGAGCTACCTTTACAAAGCGCTCGGATATAAAACGAACTTCAAAGCGTTTCCACCAACGACTCAGTGATCATAAATTACGTTTCATCGGGAAATTGCATCGGCTTCGAAGGATAAATAACTTTTACGTTCTAAACGCTTACGATCGCGTGCGTGTTTCGTATAAATCGATGTTGCGTGGATAATATCGAAAGCTTCGAGAATTACAATTTCTTTAGCATTTCGTAGATCAGAATAGAGTTTCGCTTACCTGATTCGAGCGCCTTGGCGAGATCAGCCTGACTGTTGACGGCATGGGCCCAGACGATTTGCGTCAAATTGCCTTTGATCTGAGGAAAGTAGCTCTTCGGATCCGTGCTGACATCGCACATGGCAGCTTCTGTAACAAGTGAAACGTCGTGTGCCATTACCGAATGCTGAACAGGACACGACCTTCCGCATTAATTCGCTCCCTCGACCTTTGACCCAATATTCGGCGGGGTCGGTCGCTTCGTAATTGAGCGGACTGCGAATTCCTCGCGAAGCTGCGGGGCTGGATGGATCCGTCGAGGTTTTCGTGGAAGGGGTTGGATGGCGGAGAATCTCGCCCTACTTCTCGAGCCTCGTTGTACAACGAGAGATCGATAATCACAATTTATTCGTTACCGTCGTTACGCTCTTCGCTATTTCGGGGGATCGTTTCCTCGTAAAAATAACCGAACAATGCACGACTTGATAGAACTTTCCCTCGTAAAACGTTTCTTCCCTTACGATTTTATTGATCCGACCGTACGAGAGCCGACTTTCTGCGTAGACGATAAACGCGATTGAGATTTTTTCGAAATTTTAAAGCGACGATGGAAAATCGTGCACAACGATAGGCGTAATTTTTCGCCGAAAATGCGAGAGTAGCTCGCAAATTTTACTCGGTTGAATCGATACGGGGCGAACTCCTGATACAATAGTTTCAACTGACCCGTTTCCGGTTCGATAGACACGTGCAAGGTTCGCTATATGCGTTAGTCGATCGACTACCAATCCCCAGAGAGAAACTGGTGATTTTCCCTCTTTTTTTTTAACCGTGGACATATCGCGTATATAGAGTCGTGACATTGTGACCGGTTAACGCGTTGATTGCCGTGGAAGTTATCGTCGACTGACGTCGCTTAACGAAAATTTACAACGCTTTTACCGAGTTGACTGTCACGGGGAAAATTGACGCGTGCGGTCAGACGTACTACGATACAAGTTACTAATATTACGAGTAACTAATTATTAGTTTCATACTTCAATTTGTTAATGTAAATGATCGACTGGAAATTATTACAAGATAATATCGACCACCTTTCTGTACGAGTTATAAATAATTCAAGAGCACGAGTATGACACGATACCGTACATGTATTTCAATGCCTTCAAAACGTACAACTTTGATCGTTAAAAAAATAATTATGACAACCTTGAGCATTCCATACTGTCATCTTTAAAAGTTAATTAGCTTTCTCGTGTTCTATCTAGTCAAGAATGGCGTCCACTTCGGCCAACTTTTAGGCTTACTCGATACGATCCGAGTATACTAAACTTTTTAAAGCTTACTTCTAAGCTTCTATCGTAAACCTTTGTGGCACTATCCTGACTTCTACACGCCTGAGCTTCTATTCACAAAATCGTCTCGGAGCGCGTGTTTAACGGCGACACTTCCGGCCAGTTTATTTCCGAGTCATCGATTCCATACAGTAGTTGGCACTGTTCGAGAATCGGTCGTCGACCATGCTGATGCCAAGAAAAATGCAACACCCGACCCTTTCTTTCTTTTCTCTATCCTGTTGCCCGTTCTTTGAACCACTACGGCTACCGTGGCGAGGTGAGACTGACCTCGAACGAGCACGAGTTACAACGACGAAGCTCTAATTGGCTGAACAATCGATCGTCTGTATCCGAGAGACTCGACAGTTCTTAATAACGCCTCATTCTTACGTAATACTTGTGCGTTTTCGCATCCACGTAAGGACACATCTAAGATTTACGTCGTGACCGTTTATCGAAACTAGTTGCTCTCGAGGCATTGGATTCGATGAGTAAAATTTAATACGATGAAAGCGAAATTGCTGGATGAAATTCAATGTCGCTAAAGACTCGAAACTTTGTTTCCTAATGAGCTCCATCGTTATGGACGTTCACCTGTGAAGTAGATGTGCTTTCAAACGACAGCTTTTATTCATTGTCGATAAACTTCTCGATAGAAGCATTAATTATTTGGCTTGTACATGAGAACAATACACAGGTGTTTCATACATTCCAATTGATGATCATCTTGATGTCTTTGAAATGCGAACGATTAACGAGTGTACCGATGATTGTTCTATTTTCGGAAGATGATCTTGATCAAGTTGCAATTTGGTGTCGCGTAAAAACGTACATTAAGAATACATTTGTCTCGTTCGATCCGAGATACTTCGTGATCGGCAATGATCAAGTTTCGAAATATCTCGATCGATTAGCGAGAACTTCCATGACGAATGGTGTTTTGAAAAACATCCTCTGTATCGAGGTATTAGGTGTCGTGATTTATTGGCGCGCGAGGACGTGTAGGTACTGTAAGAAGAGGTCCATTTAGTTCGATTCGAGACACCGATACGGCTCGTCCTCTTAAGTGAAAGCAGCTCCTTACCATGATAGTCGCGAACCGGATAACCAGCTCGCAGCCCTCTCGACTACTTTCCACGAAGCTTAGACTGCACTTTTGCGAGGCGGATTTCCGCCGGAATTACCTGGATACACGCTGCTATCGAGTTTAGTCCGCTCAGCCGGTCGGACGGCTGTGACTTATAGCCGAGCTATAATCGAGGCAGCTAGAATCCGGCTTCCATTTGCAGCCAAACTATCGGAAATTCCAATTTCCACGTCGAGTACCGATCGGATTTCAACGAAAATCAAGGTCTCGTTTATTCCTGTCGCGTTTCTATATTCGGTACGTTGCATCAATATACACGAAGTGTCCTCGGACTGCTCGCACGGTTTAAAAAATACATTTCGTATCGTAAATATGTATACAACGGGTGGATGAAGTTTCTTCGCGCGAGACTTTCAACTTTGAGGAAAATGATTTTCAATTTTGCATTCCCGTCGCGGTTTGGCTCGGTACAAATGTACCCTGGAACACGCTAGGCTCTCAGGAGAAAATGGAAGTTGGTTATCAGCGTGATATTGTTCAGCATTATATGGTCAAGCGGTACACCGCCACAGGTTAAATCGTCACGCGTTGTATAAGTTAGCGCATTTTAACGCGATAACAAATTGTATAGGTGCTTGTTGGTCATCCCGTATTAGTAGCGATACCAATACCCTCGTGCGTTAACGCGCTTACGATTCGGTCGAAGTTGAATTGTACGGAATTAAATTTTATTTCGTACCGCCGGTTGAAGAACGCTCTACGAGTAACTTCCATGAATATCAACAAGGTGATATTTTCCGACGCAGCATGTTAAACTTGTAAATACCCAATGCTAAATTTATTTTTTTCCTCCTTGTGACCTAACTTTAAATATCGACTGTGCGTTTCACGGCACGAAGTAATTTCTACGAAGGATAAAAAGACCGGTCGTCATCGCGTACGTACGCGACTGACCAACCTTTAAAGACCTGTCCTCGTAGAATCTTCCGGAAGGTCGTTAAACGACGACGTAACTTCTTTACCGAAGTCTTGTTATCGTCCTGACAAGACAACACGAGTCGATAAAGAAAACGTTCGCAACCCTGACGACGACAAAGTTGTTTCGGTAGGATAATACAGCGATGGATTAACCGGTAGAGCTGCTTTACGCGATACCATAGAAGTTAGTTAGGACTGCGTGACAGAAAATGTTCGAAATGTCACGCTCCGTCCACTTCGTGTTGATCCTATCACGAATTCGTGATGTAATTCAGGGTTTCACCCCCGAACGCGATAAATTGAAAGCTTCTTAATTCGTTCTCTGTGCGCTTTCGTAAGCAGCGAACGTCATCGTAAACTTTTAGCGCAGCGAGATTCTCTTTGGGTCTTCGGAAGCTTTCACGCCGAGCGCTCGAATAATTCTGCGTACGTGCGGTTAATCGATACGCGCGTCTGTACGTCTGTTTTCGAATGATTCAAAGGATAGGCCGGATATCGATATCGGACTGCAAATTATTTGCACAGAATGCGCGCCGCTGAACAACGTTTTGCACTCTGCAGAGTTCGATAACACGGATAGCTCGTCCATTTGATGAACAAAAAATTCTATTAGAAAGTAAGACACGAAACCTTATTATCGCTTTACGCGTTGAGATTAGCTTCGATCAGTTATCGTAAATTAACATTTCCAGCAGAGAGAAATATGGAAATCTCTGACCTAGCGTAAGTCGACTTTTCCGACAGACCCTTGACACCTACGTACAACGAGGTATACACGAATCGAGTTCCTATTTCCTTACTATAACGAAGTAAGTTTTCAGTACCAGGTCTCGGAGCCTATCGTCCAATAATCTTCCGCAGAAATTTGCTTGAAATTCTTGGTAAAGCTATTAAAAAATGTGTGTCGGATGCAAAAGACAAGATTGATAGCAGTGTGCTAAGTTTAGAAGCTACTGTACTTTGATAAATGGCTTCGACTATAGCGATCTTGTCGTAGCCGTGACGAAAGTTTCCAAAGAACGGGTCTTGCTGACAAAACCACATTCTTTCAGGTAAATAACGTTGCCGGTAGAACGGAAAGAATCGAATGCTTCTACTCAGAATTCATCGCGCGATTGACTCGAGGTTGAACGCGTTTGTGTAACGCGAGATTAAACGCGGGACCTTCCCATGAACAGATATCGCTCGTATACGCGTGTCAAGATTCATGGTATCTGTGACAACTATGATTGATACCATTCTGGGAATCGCGATTGGTACAGGGCAATCCTTGCTGGTACGTTTGCCAACGGCTTTCGCGAATTTTTGTCACGTTAAAACACGTTTTCCTTCGTGTAATCTGGATCTTGACGTAATTCCAGGCCTTGTGCGAACTTATGACAAACAGTTTCTTATTCTACTTGAACGATATTTCTTTTTCAGGAAAAATATGAAACCAAGTGCCGAATAATTACTAGTTTTCTTTTATTTATGAAGAAAAAATGAATAATTATTAGCGGAGTGTACGTATTTAACTCGGCTATCTCGCACGAAAAAAGAAGAATCGTTTCGTGCATTCAGGTATTTAATATCATGCTAAAGGGTGTAGTAACCGCGTGACGCTTTATCATGAGCAAATATTTTCTCAGTGGCCCGTGTATTTTTTTATTTCGTCAAAACTGAAACGCACGGCCCTCGAGACTGATAATACTAACGGGAATTACACCATATGACTCACTTTCCTTGGTATAGATAAGAATGAAGTCACCTACTACCTCCACCTATCACGGTAAACACACCTTCTCTTACGCAAACGAGTTCTGATTCTGCGAGAAGAGCCGCATCGATTCCACGATTGCAATTGGCAGTTTCGGAATTAAAAGCCAGTAAATGCCTTATCGTGGTCCGTTTTCCTTCTTTCCCGTACGATTTAATTTTCCTGCTTCCCGATCAGACGGTTCAATGATTGCTCCATTTGGACAACCACTTTTTTCTTCGTGCATTTAAGGGGATATCGTTTACCCGTCCATTTTGTCAATTTATTTGACGACAACTGGTCAATGTGTATGACTTTTTATTTATATTCAACCAAGTTTAAAGGGATAAATTTACAAGCATTTTTGTTTAAAAAATGCCTTCTTTAAAAGAATTATTATTGATAGATACACTTGTTTCCTGCTATAATTAGCTCCTTCATTATCGCGCTAAAACTCTTAAAAGTTTCCTTTTTAGGTAATATTTCTTAGTCTTGCCATATCTTATCTGCTTTCTTCGTGATATTTCATTATTTTAGTTGTTTGAAATTTTAAACACCTCATATATAATTCAAATGTATACAGTTACATAAGCGAGCGAATTCTTGATAATAAAAATAATGGATTCCTTAAGATATAATAAGATTTGGAGTAAAATTAGAATACTTTTTCCTCTACAAAGTTATACTACAAATAAAGTTTCACCGAGAAAGTTCCTCGTTCTATAAAAATTTATTAAAATAGAATGTCATACTGCGTTACTTTACTTTCCGAAGTCGAACAATTTCTTGTAAAAATACTGAAATTTCAGAAGGAGATTGCAAGAAGACCTCCGATTTTCGCGAATATCCATTTTCTGCGACGAAATACCTGTGGCCGCGTGCAAAGCTACACTCACACGGTTTCTGGTTATACTCGCAGAAATCTAGAATAATATTTACGACAAACGATACGTGGCCAATGCGACGCGTTTCAGTGCTTCTGTTTATAAATGACAACGTCTCGTTAATTAGCCCGCTAACGGCCGCTGCTCGTTTATCGTTGCTAAATAGAATATCTCGTATATATCGATCGTTCGTACGGTCGATTAGGCTAATTAGTACTATTAATATGTTCGTAACGGGACACGCCCCGTTGCGATGATTAATTTTTCACTAATTGTTTGCGTGAGCTTCCCTTGTATCGTCGACTCGAGGATTCGTACTATATCGCGTGAGACATTCAATTCAAAATGTAAGCAATGGATCCTTTTCATTTCCAGAAAGATCTAGGTGTCTGGAAGTTTCAACACTTATTCGATCAAGGTTTTTATCGCTTATACATACAGAGTTATGAAACTCAGAGCACACATAATCATTCTTTGTCATTTGTGCGATGATAAAATAGTACTTCGAGGACGGGTTATCGATTAGATCCATCATCGTGGTTTTAAGATACCTGAAAACTCGTGGAACATTTGGATCAGTAACAATATAACATCCGAAATTTTATATCAAATTTTACGCGATCGAATGCGGAGCCACAACGATATTTCATCCTAGAGAAGAATTTAATTCAGCTCATGATAAAACGAGATTGAACGGTGGCAAAGGTCAAAGGTACATGGACAAATTATCCGAAGAATGCAGATTTGTGCGCGGTGCGTGAATATTCGTAGACATTCAATTCTGATCGATGATTCGACGAGCATCTGAAATTATTTATTTGGTTTGTCTATCTATATCGGACGATCTTGCTTTAATGTTGAAAAAAATGTTCCAAAATCGTTGTACTAGTTATCGGAAAAACGATAATTTCTGCCCGTCCAAAGGAACGATTCGCGAAATAGAACGAAGCGAGAGCAGGTTATTTTCCATGGAACCGACGAAACAGCTACTTGAAGGCGAGTAGAACAGCAAGGACTATAGAGTGCACTAAAAACAGCTTATTTTCTAACTATTTTTGCGCGGCACGTCGTTTGCATATAACCGAGGAATGGTAATCTATTTTTAAGAGCGACCCGCGTTACAAAGGACACCGGTGCTCGGTGAAAAAAGAAAAAGTTGGAAAATGCCAACAGAACGGCGCGCCACACCGCGTCACACCGCGCCACACCACGGGTGGAGAGGAGAAACGCGGAACGAAAGCGCGAGGAAAGTAGCCTAGAGGAGCGGAACAAGCTTTTACGAGCTGAGCAAACCGGGTTACGCCCAACGTGAGTTTGCATTTCGTGATTAATCACGTTTCGCGTATATTTCGATGGAAACGGCAAGCGAACGAGAGCAATCGAACAATCGATGAGTTCAGATTTTTCCAACCGACCCTGGTTACCGAATTAACAAGCGTCAATGTTATTGCACCAGGGAATATTAAGATTTTATTTTCATCGCGTTCAATTACAATTAAAGAGAGTGCTTTACGACGCTCTCTCTTATCGAGAAACGGTTACCCTATTAATCAATATTCGCGGTCGTTAAGGGATGATCGCATGATCTATCGCTCGATTTAACCCGATCTCGGAGGCAGCTATACATCGCCCGCGCAGTATTTCAGCCCGTTAAGGGCCGAATAATGCCATGGGTCGAATTCGTGCAGCATTTCCTTGAAACAGTCAACATTTTGTATATTAGAACGAGATAAACGAGATTCATTTTCGCAAAGTAAACTTCTACCGTATTTCTCGATCAAATAAAATTACTCGCGATCTATATACGGTCACGAGATTGCTTTTAAACTAATCCAACAGAGAAGTGTTAATTTCGTGGCTGTCGAGCCGCGCGAAATTGCAAGGCAAATATCGTTAGCGACTCGATCCGCGACTCTTCGCAACGTTTCGCAAACGTAAAGTTACGATATCACGGTGGAAACGTTTTCTAACGAACCAAGATTTGCAGGGACAAGTCGGAGCAGCGAAATAAGCGTATTCCTATGAGAGCGGTTGCACATTTTTCGAACACCGTGACCCTATTCCGTCAGAAAACATATCCACTGTATATAATCGTAGATTGAAAACGTTAGTTCGTCATGAAAACACTTCCACCGTGGTTAAACCGTTAAAATCGATAACAAGTTTTCATTTGTTTCATAAACGTTCGACATTCACCCTCCGATACGACAAGGCGTAATTACATATATTCGAGCGCGGGAAACTTCGTTTACGTGACGAACGAGAAAACTGACAGAAAGTAGAGAAGCAGTCGTGGAAACGTAAACGGAGCGAACGTTGCAAAGGGGTGCGAAATTTCAACACTTTTACCCCATTTTCGGTGCACTCCGATCAACCGCGACTGTTTCGAGCGCGAACGACACGATTTGTTCGATAACGTTTGAATAAACAGAAACTTACGAAAGGCTGCGAGCAGCAGAAGACTGGTTACGGTGGTCGTGGCACCCTTCATGGTCCCTTCGAACACTGTATACTCTCGCGGAGAAACAGAGGGAGAGAGAAAAATTGAAGAGGAGAAAACGGACAGGCGCGCGTGAACAGCGTGTATAGCAGACGCACACGAGAAACGAAGGTTACTTCGAAGAAAAGAAAGAGAGGGAGAGGGTCAGAACCGGCAGGCGCGGCTCTCTGGTCTAGCTGAACGACACCCGGTCAACTCGGCAGCCACCAAACGACTGACTGTTGTCCCGAGCCGTCGACCGATCCTCCAAATCCAAGCGTGCACACACAATACGCCGAGCGGAGCGGAGCCGAGCTGAAACCGTTTTGCCGCGTGCCGCCGACGATCTTCTATCCATATTTCACTCCGTTAACCCTTCACGGACTCCTACTTGCCTTCGTACGCGAATAATTTGTCGCTTTAAATTGCTTTTCTATTTTCATTTAACGCTCAGTCCTTGCCAACACTTTCTTACGCAGATATTTCTGCTGACTAAAATCTTTTTTTACCAGATATTTTTTATTTTTACAGTGTACAACAATTATTATTGATCAAGAATTTTGTTTAATCGTTACTGATATTTATGATTATGCTCTTCTGGAACATGGGGTTATACGTAGAAATATTTTTGACACAAAATACTATACTTTTCATTGGAAAATCGATACGATTTCTCTTGAAATTTCTTAAGACGGCGTCAAAATTAACGAGTTGCAATAAGAACATGTTCGTTAAAAATCTTGAATAAAAAACATATCTGCGATCAACAAGCAGGTCAAACTAAGTATGTTCATTAGTGGTTCACAATCATGACTATCACGCCGCATGGGACTATTTAACCTAATAGCAACGTATCTAAGGAATTTATGCTGCACTCTCTATTATGTTTTAGTGATTGTACATGAATATTTTTGCGCGGCAAATAATTAGTTATAAATTTGTTAACAATTTGCGGGTAATAATCGATCATCGATGACTAAGGGTCAATTAAAATTTTAGTCGTTGTTGAATTTGAGCTGCACGGGACTCATAGCACGCACACGTGTCCGACACTTCACGGTCCCAGACAGTCAGTGAAACGTGGGGTGAATAAGGACCGTGGGAAGGGGGAGCAGGTACGAGGGGAAGGGCTCTCTCCCCTTTTTGTCCTCTCTCTATCCCGATGAGAAGAGGGGCAGGATGCGTGGATCGAATTAGAAGTCGCTTCGGGAAAAGAAAGGATTCGCAACGCGAACGTTGTTTAGCGTATTCTGGCTATTACACCCTTCCGCTCTACGTCGTTCTTTTATAAATTCAATTTCCGCGTTTCGATACCGTCGGAAATTTCCGTTGCGTCGAGCAACGACTGTAGAGAGAACATATTTTCAATTTTCGACATTATCATTTTCACTCGATAGAACCACGATCCAAAGATACGATAAAAAAACCGAAAACGTGGATCTCTTCGACATAAAATTAAAGACCTCGAACGCATTTTGAGTTTAAATTTCGAGGGTGAAATAGCGATCGACTTCCCTGTTCTCTGTAGTCGCAGAACTACCCCAACGCTCACTCTAGATTAACATCCACCCTTTCTAGATTTAAAGTTAGAACGCTCTCGTTGATTGGACCTTTGTTTCCGATTATTCGCAGCACCGCGTACACTCCAGAGCGAAACGGAGTCAACGAGAACGTTGTTCCGACGGAAAAATGGAACGAGGAGAGCCAGGTGCCGCCTTATCAGAAAATTGTTCAAATATAACGTGCAATTGATAGCCGCCGATCGAAACGCCAGGTATATATTCCAAGAACATCTGTGTAAACGGTATATTTATGAAACGCGAGCTTCTACCGCCGATTCGCAAGGCGGAAGCATTTTTGACGATGACTTCTTTCTCTTTTGATTAAAAGTCTCCTTTATTTTTTACGACCGTGCAATAAAATTCATACCTTGAGCCGCGCTTTCGGGCGACAACGGTGATTTAAAACTCGATGAAATTCTTTGCACGAGCGTGAAAGCACGTATAATTAAGACGAATGTCAGCTTCGGCAATTAGCACATACTTGAGATATTTTACTTGCTAATTACACGTTTAATCGAAGCTACGATTGAACCCAGTCAACACCTTCTAGAGATGTACATAAATTACGTATTCTGCTTCTTCGGTTCGACCGTATTCAGAGTCAGTTTTGGATCGCCATGCAATCGGATTCAAAGTCAGACAATTTAGGTCGTACAATCAGGTGAACTATTTAACGATCCGTTATCGGACAAATATTATCACGCAACATCTTGATGACGCACACGATTCCTGCAAGATTATGAAGCATCGTTTTCGTAATAGAATTCGTCGAAAGAATAGCTTCGATTAATCGCGTGGTTAGGTCGTAAAAATCAAGTAAAATTGTCGGAAAGGGTGTGATTATCGTGTACAGAGTAGGGGACGGAACAAGAAGGGTCAATTCCGGTTAATAGGTCAATTTCTCCAATGACCGTCGCACAATTTTTACCGTATTTGTTTGAACCGTGGTAATTGCGGTCTTTTTGATGCTCCCCTAAAGTTTTTTTTTTTTACCCTGGAAACGAGCAGAGAATTGCGAACGTGGCTTCGCGAAACGACTCGCTAAACTCTTGGGAAATTCTTTCTCGTCCAACGCCTCTCGCGCGTTACGACCACCCTGCGCCCGCTCCAGAAGTCACTCGCGTTAGCAAATACGTTTCATGACTAAAAGAGTCGGCGGAAAAAACAGGGAGAAACTGTGACCTGGTAAAGCAACGGATCAGTCACGAATGTTTAACCCTTAAATGCCGCGGCTGTGTTAGATTTCACTTCGCTAACCTTCGCGCCACACTTTGCATTTCTATTCGGTGGAACAAAACGTGTTTTCGAAGACACGACTCAAAAGCAGAAATTTCTCTCTATTCTAGGATTAACTACGATTATCTGAATAAAACATGATACGTTCCAATATTTTATCTATTACACGCGCGAAGAAAAAGGAGGTTGAAATCGAACGTAGTTCGATATTTCAAGTTAAGAGGCGTGACAGATAAGAGAGTCAGTTTTTTTCCGTGGATAACGAAGCATCTCGATCGAGGCGTATGTGTACATCTATATTTATTGACGAGTCTCTGGAATAATAAGAACTCGCGGGGCGTATCTTCGATGACACTCGTAAATTTCCTTCGAATCGCGTTGACGAATGAAAAAAATAGTTGATTGAAAATCGGCGATAATCCCTCGGGTGTAAAACGTTCACGGTCAGAGTCGTCGCTACTACTCGATATTACCCTTCGATCGCAAACCCTCGACAGATGTTTTTGGCTCGACCCTCGGCCAGTTCGTCTGAACGACCCCTGTCGTCGCGTTCGGAGTTCGTTTGGGGCTCGTATGCCGAACACATGTCGTCTTCGGCAACAAATATTTCGTTCGAGTGTCCATGTTTGGCCGTTAGAACGTTAATAACCGATCGCTGTGTTCGTGATTCTTAAAACGGAAATAATGGATTCTCTACTCGCGCAATCGACTCGAACACGCGTGCACGTATCGAACTTGATCCCGCTTCTACCTGTAACCTCTGAAAAGGTTTCCGAGCGATACTCTTCCGGGGCTGTAGACACAAGCCTCGAAAATGTTTCTATCGAGCAGCTCGGCGACGAGGTCGCTTGTAAATCGGCCATAACTTCCGAAGCTTGTCCTTGACTCGTTCCCGGGCTGGCTGAGCAAGGAAATGGAAATGCATCGGTGCATTCCGAGTTTTCCAGGTCGACGCTGTCTCCGTGTACCATCTTTGTGGATAATTGTGTGTGTAGGTGGGTGTGCGTGTACGTGTGCACGCGTGCGCGCTGCCTCCACCTAGAGACAGACTCAGGGCCGACGTTGTTGAGATACAATAGAAAAATGGGAGTTTCCCGAGACAATGGGGGAATACTCTCCTTTGTCGCGCGAGCGAAGGTCCCCTCGTCTCTCTCCCTTCCTCTTCCTCTATCTCGCCCCTCGGCTCGACACCCTTCTACCTCTTTTCTTCGTTTGACTCGAGTGCTCCGAGATATATCCCCTTTAAAACCCTCCATCGAATCGAAACGGGCTGGTAGACGCGACAATTAGACGATTCGCTGGGGTATTCCTCGTTGCCTCCAAGATACTTGTGTCGAGCTACTCCTCTTCTCGCCACCAGCTGGAGCAAATCAACTCTACGTTCTCGCTGCTACTCTCTTCTATACTTGTCACCGCGTGTACAATTTCTGTGCTCTGGTGGCTCATATTTTTCTGTGTTTCGAACAGGTTGCGGGTTAGGCTAGGTTCGCGTTGTGCAACTGCTACGCCAGATATTAGTCAATTAGGTGGCCCAATTTAGTCTACTTTCTCAGACCGTTCGGTACTTGTTGATAGATACGTTACTAATTAGTACATGTACACTGACAAACATGTTAAGCTTCCTCACGAAAATGAACCTCCAGATATGTCTCGATATGTACATTTCTAAATTTCCGAATCGCTGAAAACCTGTATCCCTTTTAACTCAAAGTAACCTCGTTGCAATATATCGAATATAAACAAAGTCCGCTATATCGGCTTACCAACTTTCGGGTGCAAACATAAATCCATATTAACTGGTAACTGGTAAGTTGACGTTTCAATTCCATTCAATTAGTCGAGTTTTGCGCGCGGAATAGTTGCTCGCGTGCCTTTTAGCCCTGAGGTTAACACTTACGCGGTTATCCGCTCGCAATGCACGATTGCACTGAATAATTTACACGGCGCATGAATTATTTTCTGAATGCACGTAGTTCGCAACGCTGCGCGTCTCGTAAAACGATACGGCACTCCCTTTATCGCGCTTATCGTCGGTTTGTATCGGGCGTCGAGTAGCGTCTCTACGCCCGGGTTCAGGAGGGAAATTACGCTTCTCGAGACACGACGTTGCTGAAAAAGACGTTGGGGCTAGCTCGATACGTTCGAGTGCCCTTCGACGACGATTTTTAATCAACATCGATCGGAACTTCCGGATACAATATTGCCTCTCCAAACGGCAAGACAAGCATATTTCATCCGTAACTGACACGATGTTCATTTTTCTCGCGTACCAAGTACGACAGGGTTTGAAAAATTTACATACACGGTGTTGCTTAAAATTTAACAACTTTCGTCAAACGATTTTCCGTCACGTGATTAGTAAAACATCCGGTTGCCATAAGGGTTTAAATCTTCTCGCGATTAACCGTACTTTTACATGCTCGTGTTGCTGATTGCAGGAACAATGCCGTATCACCTTGTTTAGCTGTCGTGGCGCGGAATTATCCACTTAGAAAGATTAACGAATTTACATGCAGTGGATTAGAGGTTAGCAGAGAATATTATGTAATCGTCGATCGATACACGATGACGTGTCATTTACCTGTTGTTGAACAAATTACGAAACGAATGTCTTGGAGCTAATAGCGAACAAGAATTGGGGTAGTCCTAGGTGGTCCCAGTACGCCTAAGGCAGAAATCTGCTTGAAAATCTTTATTGATCCCCGGACCAAACTATTTCTCACAGTATATATATATATATTCTGTACACCGTATCAAAATATCATCACTGACGCTATCTAACAGCGAATGACCGAAGCAACTCAGCAGAAGATAGCGTTTTTTGCAAAATGTGTGCAGTTCTCCGCCTCCGACATCATGAATCATCTTTTATTAATGCCTCATAAAATGGACTTAATGCAGTTCATAAAATAAAAAAGCTACAGGAGTATGTATCGCACGGGCACAAAGTGATATCTGTGCTATAAAAAAGCGATGTCAACTACACTTACGATGTCGCTTACAGTGCAGTTCATTTATCGGCTGATGGTTACAGCGTCTACTGTAGCGGCCATTTTGAAATGAGAGAGAGAATATTTTATCATGGAATTAATTTTAACGCTTTAAATGAAGTGTAACAACGCTATGTATATCATATTATATCCACAGATCACTCCAATTATTTTAATGGAATGTACAAGTAATCTATACTGATTGAGCGTACATACGAAGTAATTAAAACGGACATATATCAGGATCAGGCGTTAACACGGTTTAAATGTAATCGATGCGACAAATATCACTGAAAAAGAACAAATTTTTTTATACAATATAAGATATCGTGTCACCGCGATGAAAGTTTCAAATTTTTATTAAAATACAATACAAAATTGCACGATTCTGGGAAAGCCAATATCACTGGCCATGTACATATTTTTTGTAATTTATTATAAGATAGGTTTGCAGTTACGCAATCATGAAACTGCACTCGACCGAATCGTTGTAACTTAAACGTTAAACGTGCCACATTTATTTGTCCACGTTCGTCGACACCTTACATAAAAATAAGAGGCACAGGTGACACTTACTTATCCTAAGTTGGAGGCATAGCTGTACACTTGATCGCGATTATAAAGTTTAGTACAAATTGAATGTTCAGAACGGGAGGAACTGTAATTGATGTCGACGATAACATTATTGTTTATCGTACAATCATCTACACGGACGAGTGGCTGATTAATAGCCACGGAAATTAGGCATCGTCGAATCAAGGCGATTCGTTATCGCCGTTTAATTCTCAACGATCGCGAACGATGCCTACGATTGAGCAGTTTCTCTTGGTCCCATCAAAATCTTCTATTAAAGCTTGGTACCAATCGTAAACTAACGATTCTCCAAATTTTCATCGATACTCGATTCTGATCGTAATTAAAACACCAATTAAAATTAAAGCTTGAACCATTACCCTTTTTGTCAGTCTTACCCTCGATCGAACGTTGCTTTCGAATAAAAGAAATGAACAATAAGAAATGTATTATCTACTCGAATCGAACTACTCAAATGTTTGATCAACGATCAAGGTTTAATCGTTTACAAGTCCTGGCATGTTCTTTGCCTAAACATGAACACATTTCGCGCTGTCCCTTGTTCAAAAACAGCTGATAAAGTCCCTTTACAAAAATTACAAGTTTCTTGGTTTATGTACAAAAAAGCGTTTTAAAAATGTGTGTAATTTCGAATGCGTGACTCTTCGTTTATGAACCTCAGAGAGATCAACGAATTCCTGCGAGAGAAACAACGATGACTGTAATGTCTATTCGATCGCGGAAATAGAGGTTCCTTCATCGCTCGATTCTATTCGAGTCCATCGACAGCTCTGCACCCGTACTCCGTCTACTTTTGGTTCTGTAGCTTCGACTGTAGATCTACGTTGAAACATTCGATCGAACTTGGATACAATTTGCGATCGTTTCTTACATGAGAATCTTCGTTGCTGCTATTTTTGTCCATGTATACCAGTTCCGACTTCTCTCCAGAACCTATCATTTCCAATTTGGTGGTCTGTGAACAGACGATAAACCTTCAGCGTTCAGCCAAATGGAGCGAATATAGATATAGAATGTTCGACCAAATATTTGATGTTATGGTAATGCAGCGTAGCGTGACACAGTGTAGTACAGCATAGCATGGTACAATAAAGCATAACGTAATATAGAATCGCGTCCTGCAGCGTTGCATAATGTTGCATAGCGCAGCGTATCGTTGCATAGCATAGTGCAGTGCAGTACTGATCTTCATAATATGGATTGGATTTTACGTAATAAGCGAAGAATAATATTTACCTTGTCACTAGTCAGTGTGTTTGCGCGTTGTCTGTTTAACAGGTACAATAGCGCTACGGTGAAAATTATTAGAGACCCAACGAGAATCATGATCATTCCGACATACATGCAGACGTCGGGGAAAGACAGAAGCTTTTTCAACTCGTCGACGAAACTCTGAGTGGCTTCCACATCCAACGAGAACCATAATACTGGGAAATATAAGGTTGGGACGGATCTGAAAAGTCTGCAAGGCGAATTCTTGTGAATTTTACGAAAGTATTCATTGTTCCGTACTCTGTTGCTATTGTATGAACGAATTCGACAGGCACTAATCTCAAACGAACTAAATCGGACGTTCACTTCTGATCATATGGTTGGAAACGTACTTACGACACTGTCTTTGATGGTTCTAGCAGAATGTTGACCTGCAATTTGGCGGAAACTTTGAGAGGAATTCCAGTCGTCTAAAAAAAAAGTTACTTTATGATTCTCCGGATCGGTGTCACTTTAATTAATAATTCTAGTTATTTCGATCAATTATTTCTCGTCGCGTGCTTATCATAATTATTTCGACGATAGTAGCTATTTTCTAATGTTTTAAGTAGTACAAGCAAATATCTCGTATCGATCTGAAATCGATCACGTAACCAGAAAATAAATAGGAATAAATGATAGGAATTACAACCTTTACATAACAAGCGTGACTTTCACATTTCTGTTAAATAGTAAAAAACTCGAAGAACCCTCGTATTAAGGAACCCTCGCACAAATCGATCGAAGTAGCAAGTGAAATTTTTAATGTAATCGATAGACTCACCGGTTCGAGGGTGATGAAAAAGTCATGATCGTCTTGCGGATCGACCCCATTGATTCGTTCCCTGAGGCTGGGATCAGCCCTATTGAAGTGAGGTAGGCTAATAAACACGGGTGCACCGTATCGACACGCGCTGACGTTCATCAGTCCAGCAGGGGTGCATCTTCCGTTGCAAAAGCAATTTCCTATATTTACAACGTCCGGATCCTCTTCCGGAAGATCCGTGCTTTCCGCCGAGTGATCGGCGTCGAAGAAGTCTTCGGTGGTTGTTGTCTGCTCGAAGTATTTCGCTTGATCATGAGGGTAGCGTCTTCTGGTGTTGTTTCCCAATGTTTTCTCGCTCAGTATATACCGATAACCCTCCATGCCCATGTGATAAGTCGTCTGTGCGTAATCGAATGTCAATGGTCTGCGAAGAACGGAACAGTAACGATGCCGATTAATGATGGATGGGTACAAAACAGTTGAACGGTTCGAGAGCCACGGTGGAAAAGTCATAGCTAATTTAGCATACTATACTATGCGTCGACAGAATTTGTTTTGAATCCGCAGGTTACAGAATCGCGAATTATCCGTTCGATGATGCGTTCGAAAGTGAACGCTAGCAAAGTTATTGACTCCACCTACGGAGTTGGTCGAGTAAACAGGATTAGCAGACGATCCAATTTACGTGTCGCGAAGGTTAATATACGGGGAGTGTCGGAGAATAACAATTGTTCGAGGTTCGCCGACGCTCGATTTAACCGTTGCGAAAGCAGACGAAAGTAATTAGCGTTTCTTTCTCACGAACGTGGCTCACTGACCTGCACAAGTCGCCGCTGAACAGGGAGATCTCGTCTTTCCGGCGATAAGGAGGCCAGAATTCGCCGGCACTCCCTTCTATCACGTTGCACGGGCTCTTAAAAAATTTCGTCGTGTCCTTGTGATTCCACTTTCTCAAAACTCCGAATTGGCTGATGTCGTGGACACCGGTGTCCATGTTGAAGTGCCCGTCGAATACCGTGGACCCGTTTCTCTGCAAACCGATAACGGGTTATGGGGGTTGCGTATAACGATGTTAATTCTCAAGTATCGTTACCGCGATAACTTGTTTTCTTATTACATCGTTGTCAACTCGTTTACGTTCCTTGTCATTTTTGCATGTTTTTCTTCTTCTACCAGCGTGATTTTTTAACAAAAAATGACCTCACTCGTTGATATTAAATAAATTAAATATTAAAAAGGCACAGATATCGCGATCAACATTTTCCACATTTTCGAGTTATCAGACGCTGCACGATAAAGAAAAGCAGATAAGGCCAGGTGTGACTGTTTTTTTTAAATCTTTCGTCGTATTAAGCAATCGACATTTTTCTGATTTACTGATCGAAGTTTCCCTCTTTTTTGGAAAGAGAAAGATAGCAAAGCGAGAACAGAGGATAAGATTGATTGATCGTAAATGTTGTACACGTGACGTAACAAATTAATACATAATATGCTTCCCATTGCTTTTCATTCGTCATTCAGCGACCTACAAGTGACCCGTCCTATTCACTAGCAATTTAAGTCCTCGCTGCGAATAATTTGTCGTCCGCTACAATGCCGTTGCTGTGGTAGCGCAAATCGCATCTTCGACCTTCTGACCGCCCTCGACACAATTAAATAAACAATTTCAGCCACCTTCTCCGTCAGCCGATCGATTCTCGAACGTCTGAATTCGTGGTGATAGGTCACGAGCAATGTCGGTCCCCGCCACTCTCGTTTATGGATGTACGCTTCGTTAAAGCGAATACAATGATAATGAATTCTCAGCTTATGCGTTTAAAAAATCTGTCGACGGTTATTTTTATTATCAAACGGTGCAGAAGAAACCGGCGTAATATATACACCGAGTACGTTATAATTTAAAGGACACGAAAATATTTATAGAGTCGCATAATGTATCGCAGATGGCGGATTTTCCGTTACATTTATTGTCTACCGCTATCGAGACACAGACTGATGTTTTTATCTTGACGATTTTACCGTAGAAATGATAAGAAAATCGTTGCTGAATGGCTAAAGTTAAATGGTATAATCGAGCAAAGTTATGTAATTTCTCATTAAGCGATTTTTTATTATTGTTCTTTTTCGAGCGCATGTTTTGTCCTATTGCGCACTTATTAATATTTATAATAGGATATTAATCTGTTAATAGGTGTATATTTTATAATTTGTCAGCAGCGAATTAACTTGTAACTGTTTAAATCGTAAAACGTCTGGTAACACGATAACGATAACGCAACGTGTTACGTGATTTTGCGTTTGTACTTTGGATACCCTGTACGGTTATTTTAAACTTTGAGTAGAGATCATTACTTACCATATAAAACCAACCGAACTTGTCAAACGGTGGTATGTCCTCCCCCATAGCTGCTAATTTTCCTAACCTGATGAGAGAATCGTCGTAACCGGAGAACAGAAGTTCGTCCACCGTCTTCGTGACGTGTATCTTCGTCGTGGTTAACATGAACGACAAAGTAGTTTGAAACGTGCCGTCCCAAAAACGTACTTTGTGTTTGGCCGACTGAAACAGGGGTAGAAACGATGAATATTTACTATTTGTCGAAATTTCTTAGCGTCGGTGGTCATAGGGAAATCAGTAAAGATAGCCTCGTATGTTAGTATCTTAAATTTGGTATTACCCTATCGTTTCATGAACAGTGGTACGAATTACTCACTATTGCGACGGTGTTTAACTGCGTGATAGAGTCATTCAAAGAGCCGTTGGTTAATTCCGGTTCGAAGAACCACCACCGTCGATATAAGTAGCTGACCGTATGATTCTCGGGATGGAACACCACGTCTGCCTTTTGCCTGATCTCCCTGAAATTCAGATTTCCACGCGTGAGTCGAGAACGCGAAGAGATTCTGATCGGTGTTTGCGATCAACAGGTCTGCTATCTTCCGTCAGTGACTAATCGCGAACTTGATTAATTATAAAGCTTCGACCGCATTTCGATGCGAAAATAGTAGCGTCAAGCTCGAGTTTCGCTTTGTAAACGCAACCATGTAGCGCGCTTTCGTAACGTTGTTTACTTTGTCATTAATGAAACGCAGTTACTCAAGTAGCGTATTATTACACGCGTACACGTAACGATGAACGGAAATCAGTCGATGGAATGATAAAAATCACACGAATAAATTGGCAACGTGTAGTTCAGTGAATCGACTTCTTGTGACGAGTAAAAACTCATCAGTTTTTCCTTCGGATATACTAACAGTGATAGTTTGTGGCCGAGAAAAAGTTTGTTTCGTTAGTTCTTATTACGAATATACAAGATCTGCGAATTGTAAACCACGTGTCCTGCGCTGACGCACGAAATAACCGGACTTTATAAACTCCATGCGTTGCAATAGTTAGCTCGTAAAAATTCCTTTGTTGAAATCAATATCGCACTAATCTTGTATACAGGTTTTCGATTTATGTATATCGACCTCGATGGAATGTAATCGGTCCTGGAGTTTTGGGTTCCTCGGAGAGGATTTTACATGAAGTTTTCCGCGATCATCTATCACGAAAGTAGCATTACAATATCGACCTTCGATGGAACAAAAGAATCTGGACAACCTGTTCCACGTTTCTAAATATACAACGCTTTCTTTACGACCCATGACCGTTCCACTGTTTTAGAGGTGGCGATTTGATTATTCATTGATACTTTATTAGTAAAGAAATCATCGAGGGTTGTAACGCGTGTCCAAAGTTACGTAAAGACGGTTAATCGCGTAATTATTTTATACGAGCCACCTATGTCGTTCAAGCACCTTCATCGAGATAAGCAGCCAGACGTTCATTAACTTGTTAATTAAGGATACGACCGTTTCAAGCTTTTAATTGTTTAATTTGCCTTATCTCTTTTCTTCTCTTATTTTATTTTCATTTGATCGAATTATACTCGTGAAACCATTAACGCACTCCCACACTTTTGTCTGGACAGAGACGAGTTCGTTAATCGCTGCAGATCTATTTTGAAAACAAAATGATGCAGATCCAGACACGATGCAATTGTGTCTAAAAAACGTAGTCGACCTTGGTATGCATCAACACAATAATAAATACGACTTCTATCGTCGATACTTAAAGAAATAACGGAACTAATCAATCTAATCAGCACTCAGCGTGGACACCCTGCACAGAACAACCTAATAACTCTTCTTCGTTCACCTTTTATTACTCGTGCGTTCAGTTAACAGGTTAAAATGTTAACATCTCGAGGTTAACTATTCCTTTCTTATCGTGATTAGACAGTCTAATAGGCTGCTTCGTCTTCGAGACAGTTGTACGTAGCAGAATTTCCATCTGACACGTACAGAATCTCAACGAACATGCTTATCTCGATAAACGATTCGAACAGTGAGTCAAAGTTTCATCAAATAACGATTCATTATTGCGCAACAGTTTCCTCTTTCGTTGCAACGACACTTTTTTTCCTCGGATGATCCTACAATTTCCGTAATGCAGAGAGAAACGAGGTTAATAGCTAATTGATACTCGAAAGCGAATACCGTGTTTTCCTCGCCACAACGTACCGTGCTCCATCGAGCCTCTGGGATTACTCGTCAAGTTCAAGTCTGCCACTCAGATTTGTATTCGTCCCACAGATGTTGACGAATATAATTCACGTTGCAACATTACATTTTCGCTTGTTATCTCTAACTTACTCTACGTGCATAGATGCACGTATTAATGTTACCGAGTTCGCGCGAATGTCACAAAAAGAAGCCATGAAATTGT
Source organism: Megachile rotundata (assembly GCF_050947335.1). Lineage (NCBI taxonomy): Eukaryota > Metazoa > Arthropoda > Insecta > Hymenoptera > Megachilidae > Megachile > Megachile rotundata. The sequence goes on along the minus strand of NC_134989.1, from coordinate 17,392,286 downwards.
ATAATTTACATGCGTTTGTATGTTCATACCATATTTAGATATGTCATACGCACTCTGTAACATTACCTAACGATATTAAAGGTCGCGTGCTCGTTATTAAAATCAAGGAGATCTCAAAAAACTCATAACATAATGGCTTCTCCGCGATGACGAGAAAAAAATAGAATATTCCATACCGAAACACGTAAGGTCCAACTTCCACGAGGTTAGGCTTCGTCCCTTTAGTCAGCAGTTCTTCCGGATTCGTCCAGTTGAAGAAGTGAATCTTTAAATACATCGGTGGCAAACTGCTCGTGTCGTTCCATACCTCGAACGCCTTTGACGTCGGTGTCAACGGTAGTTCCTATTAACACGAGTTGCAATTTATTTCATTACTAAAAAGCACTTGATGATATCTCGTTTTTTTAGAAACGATACAAGCATCTCGATCGTATAAAAGCTTCGATCGTTCAAGGAATGAAATTAGGATGTTTGTTGTTCGAAATAGCTCGATACCAAACGCGCGCTGAAAACGTCGAGCCACGCTTATTCGCGCCGAGAAATTATTCGTCTAGCACAACTCTGAAGAGATACGACGATTAATTGAACAATCAACCACTTTTCCAATCGTGTTCGGAACAACGACGAGACTACAGCGAGACCATCGCCTTTGTTTCGTATTTGAGGTCACTTCGGGAACAAAATCTTACCTTTGTCTAACGAATTCTTGCGCTCTATACTTCGGAGAAAAGATTTGCACCTCGAAATGTCAGAATCACTTTGGGGCGTAGGGACTTTGTGATCCGGGGTTAAGTTCTCGTTTAATTTTTTTCTAGGAGTGTTTCAAAAGCGGAAGCAGTGAAAGTTTCTCGCTACACTTATCTGACCACCTTCTGTATTGTACCTCACGTAAGATATTGCATAACATCCTCGTGTGCTCTAATATTCAATTCGTCTCAAAATAAATTACTGCCTTTAAAGACCTTAAGTTCACTTAAAATTAGAATATCACCGTGGAGTATACAGCAAATTCTATAGATATATACATAACAATAGATATACGGATGTATAGATTTGCATATCTATGAATGATTTTAACAACAAACAGATATTTTTGTGATTCCTGTCGTACATTGTACACCTTGTTAACCACTGTTATACGACGCGTAACTTCGATAGGTGGTTTTCTACTTTGCGTATTAATTGCAGTGCGAATATAGTTAATTTTGTAGCGTACAGCGTGTAAGTCCTCGAATACAATTCTATTAATACGAGAGATACGAGAGGATGTGTAATTAAAGTTAACAGTGTGCGCTATCTAGAATAAATTTAGATATCGAAGTATTTCCAACGATAAACTTCAAGAGTTACTTTATTTTGTACAACTTTCAATTTTTCAGCAAATCTGATTCTTATTTCCGCGCAAAGTTAACATATATTTTGTTTATAGAAATTCCTTCGTAATATTTAACAAGGCCAATTGCTACCAAAGAGATAAAATACCGTTGTGGAAAGAAATTTCCAACCTCTCTGAGTTTCGAGCAGCGAGGTAAATATGTTTAAAAAAATATACCAACCAAGATAACCCAGCATATCGAGGCTATCCAACTAATTCGCTTCGTAAGAAGAAAACAACAATACCGCGTTTTTAAGAAAAAGTTAAGCAATTTTTGGAACTCGTCTTTCTAGCTGATGCTAGATATACCGCATTTTAACTGAATTTTCAACGTACTCATGTTGGATATAAGTTATCTCTGCCGAGTGGCAGTGTGTTCAAAACCTTTTTTGAATTCGACAGACACCATACACGATATCTGACATACTCGAGCGTTAACTAGATATCTTACTTTTTGGAGGATGTGGTGAAAGATGGCTGGCGAAGAGAAGTACAGAATGGTGCCAGACACGATCAGTAACAGACCGAAGAGCCCAAGGCCGAGGAATTTGTTGGTCCAAGGCCTCATGATGATCGGAGTTTCTGTACTCGCGTGGTTGATCCTCGCTTTCTCAGCATGTGGCTCTTCGACGGCCGCGTTTCGTTTGCTCGCCGATCAGACTTCTGCTCCGTCGCACTTCCGGTCGGTGTACACGACGTTTTAGAGCCTGCAGCGAGATAAAACGGAATCAGCCGCTTATCGAATTACGGGATGACACCACGCTTATGTACGTTTTGTTTTGTTAACACGTGTTGCAGCGTGACTCGTTCTGACGCGATGGACCGACACATCGTGTGTTACAACGCCACGCGGTGAATGGTATACATCCATGGCTAGTCAATCTTAATTTCGAAGAAAAAAGACCGAACGTACTGTTGAATCCAACAGTTATCTATGGTTCTGTGACAGCGTAACAAGAGTTTATTGTATTACAAAAAGAGGAAGAACGATCTTCGAGCTCTTTTCGGACACACGTTGGTCTTTTTTTAATTCGTTCTATACCATCTACCGGTGACCTACTTACGTTTATTAATTTGTGAGTGGCTGGCTCGACCCACGCGATCAGTTCAATTTGATCAACGTAACGCGTGTTCGAAACTTTGCTCTTCAAACGCGTCGAATAAGAAAACAAAGGTTAATCTTCGCTTAACGAGTTTATGAAACAATGAGATCTTCTCGTTAATGATTTTATTGCTGCGTGATTAACGAACGTAGTATTAGAGACAGATATAATTGTGCGATCGGAGATTGATTACTCACAGCGGGAAAATATAGCGTTTTTTAAAGATATCCCCGCTGTAAAATGTAAACGACGTATATGCGACAAGGATACACGCGCGATTTACGATTGTTACGTTTCACGAATACTCGATGCGCTTAATCAATTTATATCGGTGTTGGTGAATCGTTAATAACGCCTTGCTGAAAGCGGAGAATACGAGCAATCGCGTTTTATCGACTCCGCGTGACGTCGTTTCAAACTTTTTCAATACGACAGCGTCCAGATTTTAGTTTTCAAATTGCAACGATTGATTATCATAATTGCGGGATAATTATCATGCGAATTATACATACTTATGTAGATAAATGTATGCAGCTTTCCTTATTTAGTATGTTTCTGATTTTTAGATAGGTAATATTCAATATTATAGCGATAATTAAGGAGAAAGATATTGCATGTCGGTTTATTTGCACGAAGTGCATTAAAAACTTGAATGCGGAAATTCTGGAATAAATTGCGATTTACGAGCTTTTTACCGTCGTGTCACCTGGCCGTGAACCATGCACTCGTACGAACGTTTCGTAGTCACATGCGTTATAACCGCCGTCTCAATCGGATACTTTTATCGAACCTTGATGCTCCAGCCACTGTTATCTCGCCCGCAATGAACTTTATCCCGATCTTTTAGTGAGTTTTCGTGAGTAAAAAGATAGGGGTTCTCGTAGGTCGAGTTTATCGCTGTGCTCTTATTTCCAAAGAAATATTGGGAATCCTGTATTTGAGTTACACTGATAATTTGTTTCCTGGCGACGAGGAACCCTTGGACTATTTATGAGATAAGCGAGAAACGCGATGTAACATACGAAAATTCATGGGGCACAAACTTGAGCACAGTTTGGAAAATTGTTGGATTCGGTGGACAGATCTAGCGTGGAAACTGTGAAAACAAGAAAGCGGAGCAAAGACAAATTTACTGCTCTTTAGCATTGTAAAACGAAACAACCAACGGTTTATGGCGTACAAAACAATGAATGCGAGTTTGCGGTCGCTCGTTACCTGGAAGACTTTTCACGAAAACTCTTGCAGTCGAACAGGAGGAGTGCCGTGGAAACTGGCCATTAACAAAGCGGAAGAAAATGAAATTGATCGCGGTTTGAAGTAGAAGATATCGTGCATTCACGGGAGACAAAACTACCCGCGTTTCCGAGCGCAATCGTTTCGCTGGAAACTTTCTAAACGAAAGCTTTCAGTTCAACGTAATAAACAAGGGGATGATATTCGACGTTCGGTTGGCTGGCGTATCCGCTCGTATTGTCGCGAACGTTGTCGTGTCGTGTATGTATGTAGGAGCACGAGTAATGGGAGGTCATTTATCGGTTCACCGTCCCGTAGCCGTATACCGCATCGCACCGACAAAACACGCGAACGAGTGCGTTCTTCCTATCGCGGTCCCCGCGAATACATCTTCCTCTTTTCGTCCTTCGTTTCTCGATACGTATCTACATCTCCGTGACCCTCCACTCTTTTTCTTATCTTTTCGAGCTCATTTTTCTCTAGCCTAATCCTCTTTACGATGACCTGACTGCGCCGATAACGATGGTCGCGGCATACATTTTTCTCTCCTATTATTATTATTCTAAACTCGAGATTCATGAATGAACGGACTGGATAGTTTTGTTGAAAATATTTTTCTCGTCAGTAGGACGTTTCCTTTCGAGATAAGTTGTCGCAGATTGATAGGTCGAACCGTCGTATCGCGCGATGTACAATTCATTTCTTCGCCTCTTCTTCTTCTTCCTCTTTCCAGTTTTCGAACAGTTTCGTCGCGATTTAATGTTACAGAGACTTTTTAGCAAAGATGCAGGAAATAGATATTAAGAATATTTATGCAGAGGTGTACATAAATGACTATACAAAACCGATGAAGATTTTACTAACCAGTAGCGTGCGCGTCCAATACCAATATTTATCCGGAGGAGATATACGTAAATAACTGTACAAGACTGACGAAGAACTCACTAACCAGTAGCGTTCGCTTCATCGATTACCGAATAATCTTCTGTTCCGAGTAGCGTCCTCTAATGATAATGGACAGATCTTTCAACAAAACATACAAACCATGCTGCGTTTCGCCGTACATGCACTGTGATTTATTTATGTTTTCGATGTAAATGTTCTTTTTTTCGAAGCGATGCCATCGCTGCAGAGTCGAGCCGCTTCGCAATTAAATCGCGAGGAAACAATAGCATGATTTATAGTTCCGTAATCGACTAAAGTTTCAAAACAATTTCGTAATAAAAACGATACTTGGCTACGCATGAAAATTAGTCTATGAATAATTGATCACTGAAAACAAAAGTAATTTTCCAGTAAAGAACGTGTATTCGATAAACCATGAATAATTCACGAAGGTTTCGCAAGAAGTTAGGAAGTTCGGAGTTTTGGCAAGCGGAAAGATTCGACGCGACAGACTTACTTTTCTAACAGAGTCTGAGATGCCTACGCGTTTCCTTTCGTCGACTATGATCAACGGAGCTCTTCTTTCATTCACGAATCGCCGTTTCACACTTCGATTCAGAAGATCCGAACGAGATCCACCATGAAGCTCGATCTTCGCGAGAATCGACGCTCCGACGCTCGATACAGCGCGGCTATTACTGTCGCGTCCGATGAATCAACAGGCTGCATCTAATGTAACTATTGGCCGAATCCCCCCCACTTACGGACACTTCTTCCCTCCTTCGACTCACGATCCCACCTTTACCCTCCGACAAACGATTCTTTCAGAAATCTTGAATTTTTACAATTCTCGTCACTTGACCCTTCGAATGCTTAGACCTTTCACTCTACGAATATTTGCGATTTTGGATCTTCAAATTCCCAAATTTTTGCAATTTTCGATTCTCGAATTTTTGCATTAAAAAATTACAGAGTTCTTAGATCACACAGTTATACAAGCTTCATTTATTTTCACGATTCAACGATCGCTTGTCTTCTTATTGAACCAGCTTGTACCTCGTAATGCATAGATGGCGTTTTCGACGAACATTAATTGCAACACGTGCTCTAGTTATCACTGCACGTGTCACGCGCTTCGACATCATTGGTTACTGATAATTGACGGGAGTTCATAAAAATCGCGATGTTGAGTCGTAGCGTCGGCGCGTGCGGAAAAAAGTGCCGCCTATTTTGCTACGGAACAAGGTCTTTTGCTGCGATTTTATAAAGGAGGATTGTTTTCGTTCACCCTATCATGTTTTGTCACTTTCTTTTTTAATCGATCTTTCGCCGGTTCGTCCGGTTTTTCGTACAGGATTCGTTAATTGACAAAAACTCGTTTGAGCTCCAAGGTTGCAAACGCCTGCGAAAAGTGTAATTTTTGGAGAAGAGAAAGCTTCGAAAACCTGTTGTTTGACAGATCACCGTTCTTGACCTGTTATCGGTTTGCGCGCTAATTACGCAATGCTGCATTTATGGTCACGTGTATGGTAATGATCAGTTCAGAACGCATTGAAAGGCGAAACTTGTCGTTGTTTTACTTTATATCGATTTACTGATCGATGCCCGAGTTATCGGGAGGTTTGTGTAACTCAATTGCCAGCGGATTACGGTCAGATTTTTTTAGCAAGAATTAAGGTTGGTGTTTACCCAAAGAGGTTGGCACAGCTACAAGTTCCTATCTTATCATAGAGCTAGAACCAAAGTACTCCAGGAGGGAGAAAAATTCGCTTCGAATACGACACGTGTAAGCGCCCCTTTTATCTGAAATTATTTTTCTTAGCCTCAACTTAAGTACCACTCGATTTCTTGTTATTCCACAGACTCTTGTAAGGTTGTCAAGAAATTCGATCACTTTATACTTTTCAAGAAGCTATCACAATATGAGTCAAACCGCTGCATAATTTACGAGTGCATAGTCATACCGGTTATTCATAATATTGTCTTACCACTTACTCATCTCAATGTCAATATAACCATCATCTCACGGACGATTACGACTCAGGAATCGTGAAACATTTGGAAACTTCTACGCGACGATAAATAACCGATATTTTAAAATAATAAGTACTACTCTAAAGTTCAATGAAATGAAAGGGACAAATTACATAATTTAACAAAAAGTCTGACTCGACAATGATCGAAACGCATACTAACCCATTACTGATCGTTGGTAACAAATTTCTCCTGTATCCCCATATACAGTAAGTTAAAAAAACTTGAACGGTTTGACCTGGATTCGAAAATTCGGCGCGACTCGCGACTCGCGATCTCAGGTGCTCGCTACACGACCGAGCTGAAACTGGGGCCAAGAGTGACGAAGTGGAACAAGGGGATGCATTTGCGACAGGTAGCAAGCCTCAGAAGTGCCCGGCGACACTCCCGCCAACCCCTTCCGACGTGCCTTGCTCGATTCGAAGCCGTTGATCTCTTCATTGCCAAGCGGAATCGTCTGTATCGTAAGGACGCGGCTTCTGTCTGTTAATTGACCTGGCAATTCTGTTCCGTCGAACTTCGACCGACCCCTGACAACGTTTAACCGTTCCTCCGCTCGTGAAACACGCGATTCGCAACGGAAGTTCCTCTTTTAATGCGTCCGAGACCGCCGACGCACCGTGCGTCTCTCGCAGCAGGAAATTTTCGAATTTTTTCTCTACTACGACACAAAAAATAGTTGATCCCGTACTTGAACACGTTTCACGGAGTTAATGAATCGTTATCGAGTGATTCGATGTAATCGAACTTCCCTCGACTGGCGTTCCTAGCGATAACAACTTTGTTTGGACGGTTAGGAACGTTTGACCGTGTAAATAGATAGTTTTTCTTAACCATTTTACTTTCCAATCGCAAGAGTTGCTCTTGTTTGACGTAGATAACCTTGGGTAGGTATCTACTGTTTAAACTTACCCGTATCTCAAAGTTCCTTAGCGCCACAGGATCGAAATTTAAAATAAAGGCGTTCCCTTGCAACTTATTTATTTTCGAATTTTAACGATTCACCGTTTCGAAATAGTCCCGTATATACATTATGACGCGACGAGATTTTATCCAGTGATTAGTCGTGTCATAACAACAACCAGATTTGTAATACAACGCTTATCGAGTAGATTAAGATTATTCATTACGCGACATACCAGATACCTCGCTATCGTTTCTTCACCCACGCGTTTGTTTCGTTCCGTGCCAAAAGGTAACGAGTCCCTATTCCTAATCCCTGTACTGTTAACCACTGAAACGCTATCTCCTGTTGGTTCACCGACTATCGTTCAGCCTCTTACGAAGCCTGTCAAGGTCTTGTAGCTGTTACAGAACACCCAGTTCGTGAACCAGACCCAAGTCGATTATTGAACGTGTCCAAACAATTTTCGAGGGTGACGATTCTAGCAACCTACCGCTAGTTCTATCACGCCGAAATTCAATTCGTAGATCCGTAGATTCTTGGACCTTTCATACCTAGACTTTATCGCAAATTTTTCTTTCATTTCCTTTGATCATACTTGAGAATCTCCATGCCACGATAAGGTCTTCTTGCATCGATTCGATAACGAGAAAAAATGCTAGTTTAATATCCAAAGAGAGAAGAATAGGCGTGGTTAATAGTAATCGACATAATTTATTTACAATAAAAAAACATATCAGATGTATACATTGTATAGTTCTGGCCGAGTTAACCCGATCCACGAGACTCGTTATTTTCGCTCGTTAACAAACTCGCGCGTCTCTCGCGGCCTGGTACCCGAATAATGATCAAATGCCAGAACTAATTCATAATAAACGTGCACTTATCTAATAAAGCTTTCAAACGATACATAATGTAACGATGCAATGCAAGAACACTCGTAGTAGTAACTTATATCGTAAACGCAAGTAAATTAGATCGTTCTACATAAGAAATCCTCTTTAAATCTCGAGCATTATTTTCCCTTCTTGTAACCCTACACGATCGATATTATATTACATAGAAACGAACACAAGTTCACGACAATCGTGACGAACGATTGAGAGGCTTCGAAATGCGATTGTCGGACTCGTCGTACTTTATCAACTATCGATATCGCTACTTTAGGGAAGTCTATCGCGGCTGATCGTACCCGAGGACATAAATAAGCTTCGGTTGAATAATCGGCGTTCCTCTTATTTCTCGTTCGGAGATTGACAGAAACGTTTCCTTGCCCACCATATAGCTGCCAGAGCGGCAGCTAGGAACCCGATGCCCGCCACAATTCCCATAGAAATTGCCCTGTTTCTACGATACGCTGGCACCTCCAGACTGATCCGTTCGCTGCTCGCTACGTCGTCCGATATAGACACCGCAGACACGTCGAACGTGTAGTAACTCTCGCCTTCCAGTAGTTTTACTGCAAAAACAATATTTTCCTTTGTGAAGGAGCAACTTTTCTGTTGTAAACTTAGCAGAATTTTTAGCACAGGCGCGTTAGGGAAATCGAATGAAATTATATAAGTACCCAGATAGTAAGTGTCGGTCGTTTCGGCTCTTCCGTCCAATTGTTCAGACGGTCCTCGGTACCATCTAACCACGTACGTTCGTATCTGATCTCTTCCATAACCGGGTGGTTCCCAGGTGACTAAATAACCCTGTGCTGTCGCTTGTACTCTCACGTTCAGTGGTGGTCCCGTTCTCTCGTCTGTGAAATTGAAAATATCGCTCCATAAGATATCCAAAGTAGAACGCACAAAAGAGCATCGCCAATTTTACCTGGTGGGCTACGATACTCCGAGGCTGAATTCTCGTCGATGGTATCTGCAATACACCGAATAGATAGTTTAAGAATAATTGTATTACTGAACACTTGTATTACTTCGTGTCTATCGAACTTACGGGGCTGCGTAAAGATCCGAAGCGTTTTACTAAACATCCCGTCACCGTGTTTGTCCTGGCTGAGTACCATAAACTCGTATTCGCGTCCTGGATTCAGGTTGTTTACGGTTGCCTCGGTGATCTTCCTCGATAAAATCTTCATCGTCCTCCATTCCGTGGTGTCGGTAGGTCTGTACCTGATCACGAACAATAGTCGTTATTATCCTATTGTAACTGTTTCGACTTGTATTTGACTCTGACTGTAATCTACGACAGTATTCTCGATGAAAATTTCTCATTTACCAGACCGAATACTCCGTCTTAGGTCTGACGTATCCCGGTACCCAAGTTAACGTAACTGCATTGTTGCTGCTGTTGGCGCTGAGATTGTACGGCGCTCTCGGAGGAACGTTTAAGACCATTAACTCCGCGTCTGCGACCACGGTCGCTGCTTCGTTGCTCGCCGCGCATTGATACAACCCTCTATCCTGTTCTTGAATTCTGCCGATCATTAAATTCCCACCGATTACGAGCGTCCTGTTGTCCTTGGGCACGGGCGAACCATCCTTTCGAAGAAAACAGCGAATCGTTACTAGTCGAGTAGAGAAGATAAGTAATTTCTCATCGAGCAAAATAATCAGTACCTTGTACCAAACAATCGCTGGTCGATGGGATTGATCACCGTCCCTGGCGTCGCAAGGTATCTCCAAGTTCTCGCCCAACTTCCTAATGTACAGATTCTGAGGGGTCACCGTAAACACAGGCGGTCTCTGCACAATCTGTCGAACAATGTCCCGCGAATTAGAAAGAAGAAAAGCTTGAGGTCGAGTTTGTTAAGCGAACCTCGACCTCAAGCGTCGCTTAAGAAACAGCTTGGCCTCGCTTCGGGAATCGTGCCCCTCTAAAATCGTACAATTGGAAAATAAAGAACGACTTAACACTCGTCTGCGAGTGGTCAATGGACTTCAATGACCGTGTCGCACCGTCTTTCTCTGTTTCCATCCATGGACGTTTTCGACGTCGTTGACAGCATCGCGCGTTCTTAACCGACAATTTATCTCGCGGAAAAAAATATCCAAGTTTGTACCTCGCGTTGTTACTCGACGAATCGTAACGTACGCGATCGGCGGAGTGGCTGAAAATTAACCGTGGGGGACAAATTAGACGATGATACTTACCACCGTAATCGACGGACTAGGTCCTTCCGTGCCGAGTTCGTTGTACGGAGTGCACGTGTAACTCCCGGAGTGCGTTTCGTCCACTTTGCTGAAATACAGAGAACCGTTCCTCCTGTAGAACACTCCCTGAACGTTGTAAGGATCGAAAAGAAATCCATCCTTCTCCCAACGGAGGTTCGTCAGGGGTGGATTTGCCCTGAAGTGACAGTCTAGAAGGGCTGGTTTCCCGTACGGTAGGTAAACTTCGCGGGGAGCGTAGATAACCTTCGCCTTGTCTGAAACGTTAAACGATTTTGTTCGCTAGAATTCAATTCGATCGGGAGAGTCTAAAGTGGAGCGGGACGAGGACAAGGTTGGTTACAGGGCGTATAATGATCATTAAACTTTCGCCTGCAGTGATTTCTATTACCGGGTCGTTATCGTCGGTTATTTCATTCGGTAATGCCCATTATTACGCCGGTGTGATTATTTCATTTCCTGGGCGAAAGTGTGCGATCGTGGCCTAGTACACCGTTCCACTGCCTAATACCTGTTATTGCGCGCGTTTAGGCTATTTGACTTTAAATAAGGTCCAAAAGTTTCTTGCCTGTCCTCGATTCGCCCGAAAACAATTGCAGAATTCTCGCAATCACCCTCGATACCTTGTCATCTTTATTAGTATTCTCAATTAACGGTGGATGGTTATAGCCGCCTTTGGTATTGGGTGACTACAGTAAACGAGTTAAGTAATTTTAGGTACGGCGATTAATGAATATTTACATTGTACATTGAGAAAGGCCGAGGCACTCTGTTGGTCCCCAGTTTCACCCGTCACCACACAGGTATACTCTCCGAGGTCGCCCATAGCTGCCGAATTGATTCTCAACGTTCCATCCTCCCCGATTGACGCTCTTCTCTTGAGATCCTGTTACATTTTAAATATACGATCTTTATATTACACCGCTTTCAAGGTTTATGGTATTAAGTTATGGGCCTTTGATAAATGATTTGTCGGAATTTTTGGAACAAAAAGTTTCTTTCGATTGTCTAAGAATCGAAGGTTACCTCGATTTCCGTGATTTCCACGCCTTCACGGAGCCAACTGACGACAGACTTCTCTCCCTTAGCGACGCAATCGAAGCTGACCGACTCACCCTCCATGACAGTCTTGTTGACGGGCGGAACCGCCAGCAGAGTTTCGCCTGGAACAGACGTCGGAAACGGCGACGCACCTGGGTTGAACGATTTAACGAGTCTGCCCGGTTTCAGGTTAGTAAGCATCAGCGGGATTATACTTAGGATACCGTATTTAGTCGCTCGTCGACAGCCAGATTAATTCGCTTTAGTCGAAACAATTGCAATTAACGTATGTTAATCGATCCAGTGCACGTTAACATTTTCACTGGCATCTATTGTCGTATTAATTCGTTTTAGTTTCAGCAATCGTAACGCGTGTTAATCTATCCGGTGCACTGTTAATACCATTGCGTTCATTTATCCTATTGATTCGTTTTAGTCGCGACGTTTGCAATTAACGCGTATTAATCAGTCCAGTGCACGTTAATATTTTGATTGCCATTTATCGTTTTAGTTCGGTTGCGATTAATGCGTATTAATCAACCGAGTGCTCGTTAGCACCCTGATTGCCACTTCGCCCTTACTCGGATAATACGGGAATATCCATCCATCACCCGATCACGAAAGATTCTAGTAAGCTTTGAGGTGGTTCCTGTCGAGACCAATTTTGTGACAGTCATGGCAGTCAGAGTGGTAATCGACGCGTCGAGGCGCATAATACCTGATCTGTTATTTCGAATCGGTGCGTGACAGAGGCATTGTGTCGTGCCGTTACGGAAATTCTTTTTTCCCGGGACTGCCGTTCGTGAAACCAAAGTTTTCGCGATCTTTTTTTATTTCACAGGAAGGGGCGCGATTGCTTTATTCGAAACACCTCATTGATCGAACGTTTCCAGTTTACTCGAATCAAGAGGTCGTTAGTTTCGAGATAAACCACGTTGAGGTTTTTTCACGCGATGACTCACTTCGCCATTATCGTTTAATTTAACAGAATTCTGCCAGCAAAAAGCAGAATTCCGGTTAACGGCTGATTCATCGACGACTCTGATCATCTACGAAGGGGGTCAATTCGCAACTTCACCGACGCGATACTTCCGATACTTTTGCGATACCTCGAAACGATTAACGAGTTTGAACAGAATTATGACCCTCGATCGAGGGTCGAACTCTTAAATCTTTAACCTGTACAAAAGCCCAGATCTTAAAAGCCCCAAGAATTTAATTCCGCCGTTTGCACCGTTATTTACCATTACTGTTAATCAGACTTGCAGAGAGTTACTTCTAACTCTGCCAACATTATACAACAGCGAAGAGACGTAACTAAGGATTAAGACTGGAACGTTTACTTCCTGTTTGCCGAAAATCCCGCAAGATTTCGCGGCAACGAGCCTCTGCTTCATCCAGCGTTAGCGTTCGTACACCAGCTTGACCCAATTCAGTGCTCGGTGTTAGTCAGTCGGCGCTTAACTACGTTAATTCCATTCGCCACTTGCTGTTATCGAATTAGCCGATTAACGGGTACGAGAAAGTCCGCGTGACCTTACCATCTATAGCGAGGTGGAACCAGGTTCCGTTGTTCCTCGAATTCGGCGTTCTGTTCGGGAAGATCACTCTGCACTCGTACCATCCTTGATCGCTCTCGCGGATGTTGGTCAGATTGATGCTACCCTGGCCGTATCCTCGATGAGCGGCGTCTTCCAACAGATGGACGCGGCCTTCGTAACCCAGACCCACCGACGGATGTCCATTGTACCATGAAAAGATCGTTCGCGACTGAAACGATCGCACGATTCATCGTATTAACAATTTGTGCTTCGTAAATACCACGTACGAGAAAATTTCATAAAACTCGGGGTAAAATATTGTGGTCTCCTTCAGAATGTCGGGCGATCAAATTGCATGTCTTCCTACGACTCTTCCTATCTGCTGAACGATGTTACAAAACACCTCCGAGTTAATTTATCTGTTTAGTTGTACTTGCAACACCTATGCGAGGTCAGACAGAAGAGACAATCGATTTCGTAATCGTCGCTTGAACGTTTAAACGTTCAAGGGAATTAGGTAGAAATCGCTTTAATGACGTCTAGCCACCCTTTCTCTCGGGAGAAGAGACCAAAAGGTTAACCGTGCTCGAAGTTGCCGGAAACGAATTATCTCGACATTAGCTCGCATCGAACGAGTTGCAGCGGACCGATTCCGAGAGAGGAAGTTTTGTTTGTTGATCGAGCGGAGCCGACGCGACGTGTCACGCGTGTCACGTGCGTCCTCCGGTGAAAATGAAAAACGCCAGAGTCTGGGTAACCCTCGCGGTCAAAACGAGGCAGGCGAAAAGGCCGCTAATCGTCCCTAATCGTCTGACAATGCGTTAGCAGTGACCCACTGGTTGGGACCCCTCGTGTCGCGGACTAGCCGTCACTAAATATAATGCAGCCTTGCGTCCCGTACTCCAATTACCGTGTTCGACAGACAGAGAGGGACCCGTGCACCTGTTTTGCATACGCATCAGGGACCAATCAGGTTAAGTTCCACTTGATTTTATGCGGTAGCCATGCGCAACGCTCAATCTGTTTCCGGCCCGCGGCTGCACGCGCGCGCCTCGAATGCAACATCCGCGAAAGAACGACGCCTCCTCGTCGCGTCGCATCGCGGACCGGAAATCAACGCGATGGACCGATGCTCGTTTAACTTTTCGACTTCGTTGCATCGTTGTTAAGATCGTCTACTATCTAGAAAATTATTGGAATCGGCGATGTATCTGATCGATCGAGAGCTGTCTTCGGTTGACCAGACGGCGATTCAACGCGTGGTTATACAGCACGTGGCTGCACATCGCGTGGTTATACATCGCCGCTGACAACGTAACATTTGGCCATCTAACGATCGGCAAGAGGTTTCCGTGGATGATACGCGTGGTTGTAGGGTGGATAGCGAGGTAAAACGAGAGTGGAAATATGCAATCGTAAACCACATTATACCGTGAAGGATATTACGCTTCGAAATCGAGACATCGAGCGATGGATATCGAGATCGGGACAAGCTGACTCTTCTCACGCGGATCGAATTAGACGCGAAGAAATCGAATCACCTACCCTGCCTTGAACGACCACTTTTCTACGCGGTTGGACGCGCGCAATCTTTTGATATAGCCTCGAGAGCATGGCTGCACGCGGATTAATCAATCGACAGGCTTCGTTTGGCTTTACCACTTAATTACCAATCGGTCGTGTATGCGTTCATCGCGCTCTTTGCAGCGATAATTTATATCTTCTGACTCTCTGTTAGAGGGAGATTAAACTTACAGTTTTACATTATTTTTCTTTAGGAATGTTTTGCTACATCCTTGACAGAAACTCTTTTCCTTGAAACGGAATATCGATTTTCATGGACGAGGTAAACGTGTACAGGTTTGAATCTGTCGAGGTTTGATCTTCCTCGATCGACCGCAAACCGCGTAAACAACAAACCTACTCAGGATTCCCACGGAAATATTGTTCTTTTTCGTATTGCGTAATTAGTAATATCACCATCTTTGATACGTTGCATTCATCGTTACCTTTTCTGGTTTCATCCGGATAAAAATTTCTTTAGCCTTTCAGAAACATTTTGATCTTTTAAAAGTTTAATCTGCGCGAGCAAAATCATACTAAAGGATTCGAAACATATGTCACGCGGATGAAAGAGCAGTTCTGTCCGGTTGCAATTGCAATTTAGTTGGAGGACACTCACGTCACGGTTCCATTGAAGGATGTACGGGATCGGTGTCTCGTGCGGAAAGTCCAAATCGCAATTGAACACAGCGTACTCTCCCACACCTGCGTTCAGATAATTCGGCTCCTTGTCTTCCTCCAGTAGCAAGCTATAACCGAATGCTGCAAAACAACAAATTTCAATTACGGATGCTTACGCACATATATGCTGTTAATAATTTATTCCATTTTATTCGTAATAAATTCGTCTCAGGGTCGCATTCCAGTAGCGTGAAGATATTTTATTGTATACGAACGATCGTTTCCTGTTTCGCTCTATAATCACTTTTACCATGAGAAAGAGTACAGAATTTGATACGGGCAATACATGAAATGTAGTTTTTAGAAAAAAGGACTGTGGGCTTGTAGATACAGTTTCAGGATAAAAATGTACTTACACACGATCTAAGACCGTGATCGTTTTGATAGTATTCCACGAAATTGCTTAATTCGCGTCGCGCGAGATTTTATTCAATGTCGAGTCAGAGGAAGACGAGATAACTCACCTTGACAGCAGAGGAAGATCGCCAGTAGGTGAGGAATCCTAGTCGCCTGGCACATTTTCTTGCAGCCGCGATCGTTCTGTCGTGTTCACCGATTTCGTGGATGTCCAACGACGAGAGTAGCGCGCGTACGCGATGTCAGAAGCAAGTCAGAGCTCGCGACCGACGACGACGACGGCGAAGCGGAACACGGCAGCAAAACAACACATCTGTCATCACCCACACTCATCAAACATCGGCCACCACCAGCGACGATTAAACGCCACTATCGCGATCCTATCGGACCTATGGATCGATCGGTCCTCGTACAATCGAACGGCACGCGACACTACGACGATCCCAAAGTGTCTGTGGCCTCGATCAAGGAAGATTCATCCTCGATCTCGTCTTCTATATTCTACGTTCGTTTTCGAAACGATTCACCCGCGATTCGAGCAAACGTTCATTCTCGTCGATCTATGGAGTCACTGGTCAGCGTTTCTACCCTTTTCGAATCGAGGAATTCGTGTTTCGGGACGATTCTTCGAGCTGTGCTCCACCGTGGAACGTTCGCTCACCGAGTGGTCCGGTGGTTGCGGTGATAACCGAGTAATCGCTCCGCCTCGCTCAATCCGAGCGGATACGACGCCGAACAGCAGCGGTAACGAGCAAACCTTTGGGAAGGGGTAATGCTAGTGACTGGAGAAGGGTACGAGACACGATTTTACGTTCATGGTACTGTATGTTGTAGCTTACGTGTTTCTCTAGCGCCGTTCCTCTTCTACGATCGTGACACACCCACGAGAGAAACGCGTTTAGGGTACTTGAGTTGTACGTATACATATTTTGTTTGCTAAGTAAGATGAGCCACTTGCCTATCTTACTGTCGCTCTTATTATTTGGGTTAATAGCAGCTAATCGCTAGATTAGGTGGAACTTTTTGTTAAGCGTAACTCCGCATCGGTTTCCAACTCTCTAAATCCAACTAGGCGAACTTTTAATCTCGCATAACTGTAGGGCGATAAGTTCGTGCCCATATTTCTATAACGGAAAAGGTGAACGTTCCGTAGCTATAGACACATTTTATTTAGAGTCGTTCCTCGCCTTTCATCGGCGAACGGAAGAATTACCTTTCCATTCAGCTTCTCGAATCCCGGCGCTTTCAACGTCGCATCGTGGTTGAAACCGATTCGAGGGAATTAAGGGATTTAATCGTGGATCTGGAGTCCAGGTTCAAAGTGTGTATAGGAACGAAGAGAGACTTTACGACGGTTCTCGAACGATCCCAACGTTTAGCGACGCTTCATCGATTCAATCTCGATTTATCCGGAGATAAAAAACGCGTTAGCCGCGAAATAAGCGATAAAGAACTTGGCACGATAGATGCAGCTTCTTATTTCAATGAGCGATCCCTTTTATTTATCCGCCCACGTCGAGTAATTACCGCTCGTGGCGCTCTCGTAACGAAGACGCCGACTTCCGGTCGCGGATATTTACCACTGTGTCACGTTCGTCGAGTTCACGGCTCCGTTTTTCGCTTTAAAGGCTTTGCGCCTCTCGTGACGGAGCTCTTTCGAGCAATTAAAGCCTACAGGAAAATTAGATCGCCACTCCGCTTCGCGCCAATTTAAGACGCATGGCCATTCCTTGCGGAGACGGTTCGTTCGGTTTTTAAGAGAATAGAGAAGAAACAAAAGATTTATCGGATAACTCTTTATTATACGAATTCGTACACGACTCTTGCAATTTTCGATTTCGTTCCCTTTAAAAAATAGCTAAAGCCTTCTCGAAACCTAGTCGCAGTTATTCACGTAATTATAACGATTTCCATTTATGAACGCCACTAGTATTTCTAATGAATCTTTAATAAATCTTTGAGCATACGAATGTTCGAATTTGTCACTGCGTAATTATGTACGTCGATTCGTGATAAGAAGCGAGCGTAGAAACGACTTCATTTATCGATCTCGAAAGCGGACGATTCAGTAATTATTCAAACGAGCGTGTTCCTGTCCAGATCGAATCTCGATCGCGTCGACGCGAAAGAAGCAGCGACGACGACGACGACGACGATGGCGACAAAACTGCATACAGTCGCGCGCCATTTGCGTGGGTGACCTCAGATTACGTCACATCCGTCCCTTGCCGCATTAGCAGACTGCCCACAGCCTTGTCACGCTGTTGAGATAATGGATCCATTCGCATGGATCACGATCCAGGATTGGACGTGCCCGGGACACTGGAAATAAATGCGTGCATAATGATACCGACCGTATTATTTCATCGACGAACCGTGGAAGGGAATGGCTTGTTCCTGGTCCACCTGCCATGCGACCAATGAATCCTCGGAAATCGAAAATTGGGATCGTCTCCTCGGCGTTCTTTATTCTTTCATTCCGGCCTGAATCTTCTCGTGATCGAAAAGTACTCGGATCACGAGTGTATCGACGATGAATCGGTAGCAGAAAATTCGTCGTCGAAGCGACCGTTAGCGAGAGAAGAGGCGAAATAAACATCGGTTAGGATTACTCCGGTAATCCTTGGTACTTTGCTTTTAGCGAGAGTCGAAGATTAGAGTGAATCCGGTGGCAGATAATTCGTCGCTGAGGCGATCGATCGTTAGCAAATTAGAAAGCAGTCGCTCACGATTTATGATCCTAATCTGTAAAGGTAAAATCGAAGTTATTTCGTGCGAGTGTACGGTCGTGGCTCGTGACCCAAGGGTTAAGTAAACGAACGCTCGCGTGATTTCTCTGCACACTCGATTCGAACGCTCCAATTTTTCGCGAACTCGCGACGCTACGTATCGAGGGAAATCATGGAAATTGCGGTAATTCCCGGTAATCAGTGCCGTAGACGCGTTGCGCAAACGCCCCTTCTTCGCGCGTTTCACAGCGAGTTGCACACGGCAGTCTATCAGACCGAGATTCCACGTTTCTCGTCTCCAGCCTACGAAAATGCGAATCCTCACGCACTGTCCTGATTTCGTTCAATTGACAATGATCTCGTTCCCTTGGCCAACCACGATCCGTTCGTCCATCGGTTAAAAGAACCGACTGATTCTTCTTATCGTCGTGATTTGATAGCTCGCATCGATCGTGCAATTTGTACGCCGTGGAGGGAGTTTGAGGCGAAGGTAAACGTCCCGTGATACAAAGATCGTGAGCTTAATATTTTTCCTTTCAAATGTCGCTTTATTTCTCATTTTATTTGATAATAAATTGTCTACAATTTGTCCTAGGTTAGTACGTCTTGGAGTTCTCGTGGGGAGAGGTTCGCGAGAAAGCACAGGTCGATCAATAAAACGGTGAAAAATGTAGGTGAATAGCGAGAGCACTCGCGAAGCTGATAGAACGAAAACGCGTCTCTGCTTTTTATCTCACACACTCTCCATCTCTCTCTCTCTCTCTTTCTCTCTCTCTCTCTCTCTCTCTGCTTCGATTTCGTGTCGCGCGTACAGAGGACGAAAAAGTGACGATATGAGCGAAAGTAGCGAAGACAGAGGGTACGAAAGATGATTCGATCACGGAAGAAGAAAGTTGCTGGCAAATAAAAGCTCGAAAATATCGTTTTGCTCTCGATCGAACGGATTTTTCTTAGAAATAGTTGCTTGTACTTTGCAGACACTTCGAATAGTTTCGCCTCTTCGCGATTTACGTATCATCGTCGACCGAATATTGCCAATTTTTAACGAACGAACGAAACTGATCCCCGTTCAGAGACAGTACCCGAGAGCCATTTAAATAAGTGTCAATTAACACCGGAACAACTATTGTAAAACCGTCGAAATAACGAATTGCTTTCGAAGAGGAAAAAAGACGATCACGTGCGCCGATTGATTTTTCATCGAAACGTTAAAATTCTGTGTATATTGTACTGAAATATACCGGAAACGATGGATCGTAGCGTTAAGAAATCGAAGAGGTTTTAGTGATCGAGTCCCTTCGTCCTTTGCTATAGCCCGTCCTTTGCGCGCGACTGCTTCGACTCCTCTTTACTCGACACCTCGAAGCAATAACCAAATTGTCTGGAACATTTTCGTGCGAAATAACGCGATCCATTTCTCGCCAACCGAGAGTTCTGCTCCGAGGGATGTGAATTTCACTCGCCACTCTGAGAAATAGCCAGATGGCTTTCAGGTACGTAAAGAGCGAATACCTAAATGAATCTCTTCCGGCGGATAAAGGTGCACGCTCGCTCAAATTCGAAATAAATATCTCGAAAAAGGTGAATCGCGAACACAAAGAAAGCCGTGAAGAAGAAATGGAAGATATTAGAAATAGAAAAGTAGAAGAAGAAGAAGAAGAAGAAGAAGATGACGATGACGATGATGATGATGTCGATGAAGAAGGATATTCAGGAACGAAAGGAACAAGACGCAAAAACGAACTGATGAACGTTAAACACGAACAAATTCACGATTCAACCATATTATTCACTTTTAACACGCGATCGCGCGAAACCATTGTCCTTTTCTTCGTTTCGTATCGTTTCAACGTGTACTCTTCGTCTCGATCATCTCTGTATACACACACGTATATATATTTATTTATGTATATATAATATATATATATATTCCTTGGTAAAATTCTGTCTCTTTTTTTTCTCTGACTCTTTACATGATTTTTTTTCCGAGGCATACGATTGAACCTACTACGATCATCGAGAATCCACGTCTCCATTTTCCTATCGATTCAGCGGTCTCACTCTTTCTCGCTGCGCGTCTTGAGATCGTTGTATCTAACTATGATATATCTACACGTTACTTATATGCCTATGTCGATTGGTTGTTTGTTCTTTCGCGCTTGCTTTCTTCGGATGAGGGGTCACAGGTCGCGCAGTGGGACAGAATACCAAGAAGCGCGGAAACTAGTTTAAAGCGTCATCTTTCTTGTACATGAAAATTTTTACAAACCTGTGCGAGTCACGCATACTTTTTAAGACATCCGCGTGCTCTCTAGTTAAATCTTATTTTCCGAGTTTTCGAATATTAAAAACTATTGTTATATAAGAGGCCAATTTTTCCGATGAATTCGTTATCGAAGAAAAAAAAATATCTGAAATATATACGTTTATTATTTAAGGAGAAATATAAAGGAAGAACATAGTTTTTATTCGTTTCTTGGAATTCTGCATCACCATGGGTCAAGGAGAAAACGTCGATCCACGAAGACGATCGATCAACCTTTCCCTTTTTTCCATTTTTGCCATGTTCATGTTTACATCGTTAGATTCTCTACGCGGTAGAATCGTGAACTGTCTTCGAGTTCGACGCGAAGGGAGCGCTTTGTATAATTGAGATCGATCAAAGTACCGTTCGACGTACAAAAAAGAGAGATTACCGACCGATTAACGTTATCGACGTTGAACGTTCGACGAGACACAAAGCTACCGCGTAGATCGTGATACGGGCTTGATCGAGACGCGCCTTTAATTCGATTACTATGATACAACGGCAACGACCGATCGAGAATTACGGCGTGGCCCGATCACGAATGCCCCTCGTGTATTTCTCTTCCACCTCTCGCGATCCCACGGATGATTAACGGGGTAATTAATTTAACGAATTAGTCGTCACCGCGTTCGTCGTTCTCGTTGATTAATACACTACACGCTACGTCGTTTACGATGTACAATATCAATTAATTATCAAATTATTAATTCAATCATTAGAATTACTTTAGAATATTGGTACTCTTTCGCGTCACCTCCATTTTTTATCCTCTCTTTCGCCGATTCGTTCCCATCACTTTCTCTCTCTCCCTTGCTCTCTCGTTCTTGATACGAATTTTTCTACCGGATTCTTGTATTCTTACATATTTCCTGTTGTTTATCATCGTATCCTATTTGAACGTCGATTACGCGCGTTTCGACGATGGACGGCGGACACGAAGACACTGGGAAAAGTTCGTATAAACGCGTATTCGAGTCGATCCTTTTCCGAATCGCGAACATTCTTTTTTTATTCGTCGCAAGATTCGATTTCGACGAAACTAAGACGAGAACGTTTCGTTGCTCGGGCAACGGAATATCCAGATATCCCTTTTTACGTATCTTTTAACAACTTTTTCTTCTATCCTCGCGAAAATATCACAAAACCGTTTCGGATCCACGTTCCGTAGGCAAAAGAATTAAAGCTTAAACGAGTACCTTGATAGCCCATTACCCGCGTACGAGTTCAAGATGGATTCGTATCTCGGAATGTACATACGTAGAACGTGTTTGTTCGTTTTCTTCGAATATTAGAAAGATCGCAAAATATTTCGTCCGTTCCGTTCATCGCCGAAGCGGCTGTCGCATATCGCTCGTCACTCATACAAGCGTTCATTCTTCCTCGTTGCTCGTTCCGCGATTTCTATTGCTCTTTCGTATACACCCACACAGTCTCTCATTCAAATACATTTCAACGAAAA